>NC_138874.1:17434984-18089664 GCF_965194805.1 Balaenoptera borealis
TCCTGACTTACTCCTTACTCTCCTCACTAAGGACTTTGGACACTACTGCTAATTCAGGCCCTGATAATGTCCCTAACTAAGGCCTTGACACTTTCCTTGGCTAAGGCCCTGAACTTCTCCTAAGTCAGGCCCTGATACTGTCCCTAACAATGGCCCTGACACTACACCTAACTAAGGCCCCGACATGATACCTAACAAAGGCTTTGTTGCTAGTCCAAACTAAAGCCCTAAAATTGGTCCTAAATAAGGCCTTGACACTAATCCTAACTCAGGCCCTAAAACTGTCCCTAACTAAGGCCCTGATAGTATGCCTAACTCAGGCCCTCATACGATTCCTAACAATGGCTCTGATGCTAGTCCAAACTAAGGCCCTGAAATTGGTCCTAAATAAGGCCTTGACACTAATCCTAACTCAGGCCCTAGCACTGTCCCTAACTAGGTCTCAGACAGTACACCTAAATCAGACCCTGACACTGTCCCTAAGTGAGGCCCTGAGGCTGTCCCTCACAGAGGTCCTGATAATGTCTTTAACTAAACTCTAATGCTGATCTTACAGAGACCCTTATGTTGATCCTATGTCATGCCCTGACGCTGTCCGTAGCTAAGGCCCTGACTCTAGGCATCACTCAGGCCCTGTCGCTCTCCCTACGTCAGGCTAAGACTCTGTCCCTACCTGAAGCCCTGACACTGGGCCTAAATTAGGCACTGATGCTCTAATTAGCTATGGTCTTGACACTATCCCTAGGTCCTTTCCTGACACTATCCCTAGATCTTAACCTAAACTTGTCTTTAGCTATTGTCGAGCCTCTTATGCTAACTAAATCCCTGATGCTGTCTCTAACTAAGAGCCTGAAATTAGTCCCGAGGCCGTCAACCTGTCCCTAACTGAGGTTGGAGGCTCATCCTAACTGAGGCGCTGACACTGTCCCTAACTAAAGCCCTGACACTACACCTAACTCAGTCCCTGACACTGTACTTTACAAGGGCTCTGATGCTAGTCCTAACTCAGGTCCTGACACTGTCTCTAAGTAAGGCTCAGAATTTGCCCCTAATATAGGCCCTGCTGTCAGCAATAACTAAAAACTGGACACTAGCCTGAGTTAATATCCTGACATATTTCTAACCAAGGTCCTGACACTGTCCCTAAGAAAGCCCTGTCGCTGTCCCTGTGTTAAGAACTGAGGCTGTCCCTAACTCAGGCCCTGAAGCTTTCCCTAACTGAGGCCTAGAAGCTGTGACTAAGTCAGGCCCTGATCATATCTGTAACAAAGACGCTAAGGCTGATCCAACAGAGGCGCTGATTCTGTTCCTAAGTCATGCCCTGACAGTGTCCTCAGCTAAGGGCCTGACGCTAGGCCTCACTCAGGCCCTGTCGCTCTCCCTAAGTCAGGCTCTGATGCTGTCCCTACCTGAAGCCCTGACACTGGTTCTAAATAAGGATCTGATACTCTCAGTAACTAAAGTTTTGACACTATGCTTAGGTCCTTTCCTGACACTATCCCTAGACCATAACCTGACCCTGTCCCTAGCAAATGTCGTGCCTCTTATGCTAACTACAGCCCTGCTGCTGTCCTTAACTAAGGGCCTAAAATTACTCTCGAGGCTGTGACCCTGTCCGTACCTAAGGCCTCGATGTTCGTCCTAATTCAGGGCCTGACACTGTCCCTAACTAAGGCCCTGCTGCCGTCAATATCTAAAGTCCTGACACTATCCTGAGCTAATTTCTTGACCCATCTCTTACCAAGGTCCTGAAACTGTCCCTAAGGAAGCCCTGATGCTGTCTCCAAGTGAGGCCTTGAGGCTGTCCCTAACAGAGGCCCTGATAATATCTTTCACATAGCCCCTGAGGCTGATCCTACCGGGGCTCTTATGCTGCTCCTAAGTCATGCCCTGACACTGTCTCTAGCTAAGGCCCTGACGCTAGGCCTCACTCAGGCCCTGTCCCACTCCCTAAGTCAGGCTCTGACGCTGTTCCTACCCGAAGCCCTGACACTCACTGCTCCTAAATTAGGTCCTGATGTGCTAAGTAACTAAGGTCTTGACACTATCCCTAGGTCATTTCCTGACACTCTCCCTAGACCTTAACCTAACCTTCTCTTTAGCTAATGTCGAGATTAGCTAAAGAGATTCTTTAGAACGAGATTCTTTCATCTTCTGAATATAGTTTTCTTCAAAACATAATTTTTGTAGTGTTACTAACTTTAAACAAAATGTACTCAACTGCTGTGGAATATTCCTTCATAGGAGCGTGCATGGTTCACTTCTGCATCTGCTTGTGGTGGTGTTCAGGTTGCTTTCAGCTGTAGATCCCCTTATGCTAGCTAAATCCCTGATTCTGTCCCTAAATGAGGCCCTGAATTTAGGTCCGAGGCCGTGAACCTGTCCCTAACTGAGGCCTGGAGGCTCGTCCTAATGCAGGCCCTGACACTGTCCCCAACTAAGGCTCTGACACTACACCTAACTCAGTCACTGACACTGTACCTAACAAAGGCTCTGATGCTAGTCCTAACTTAGGCCCTGACACTGCCTCTAACTAAGGCCCTGCTGCCGTCAATATCTGAACACCTGATATTATCCTGAGCTAATAGCCTGACCCATGTCTTACCAAGGTCCTGAAACTTTCCCAAAGTAAGCCCTGACGCTGCCCCTAAGTGAGGCCTTGAGGCTATCCCTAACGGAGGCCCTGATAATAGCTTTAACGAAGACCCTAATGCTGATCCTACAGAGGCCTTTATGCTGCTCCTAAGTCATGCCCTGATACTGTCCCTTACTCAGGCCCTAAAGATAGGCCTCACTTAGGCCCTGTTGCTGTACCTCAGTTAGGCTCTGACGCTGTCCGTACATCCAGCCCTGGCGCTGGTCCTGATTAAGGCGCTCACGCTGCTGCTAACTAAGGCCCTGATGCTCTCAATAACTAAGGTCTTCTCGTTAGCCCTTGGTCATCTCCTTGCACTATCTCTGGCCTGGGACCTGACTCTGTCCCGAGATAATCTCCTGCATCTTCTGCTAACTGAAACCCTAATGCTCTCCCTAACTAAGGCCCTGACTACTCCTAACTAAGGCCATGACACTGAATCTAACAAAGGCCCGGAATCTGTCCTTAATATAGGCCCTGCTGCCAGCAATAACTAAAATCCTGACACTCTCCTGAGCTAATATCCTGACTCATTTCTAACCAAGGTCCTGACACTGTCCCTAAGAAAGCCCTGTCGCTGTCTTTAAGTGAAGACCTGAGGCTGTCTGTAACTCAGACCCTGAAGCTTTCCCTAACTGAGGCCTTGACGCTGTGACTAACTTGGGCTCCGGTCATGTCTTTAACTAAGAGCCTAAAGCTGATCCAACAGAGGCACTGATGCTGCTCCTAAGTCATTCCCTGACAGTGTCCCCAGCTAAGGGCCTGACATCAGGCCTCACTCAGGCCCTGTCGCTCTTCCTAAGTCAGGCCCTGATGCTGTGCCTACCTGAAGCCCTAACGCTGCTTCTGAATAAGTCCCTGAGAGTCTCAGTAACAAAGGTCTTCACACTATCCTTAGGTCATTTCCTGACACGATTCCAAGCCTTTACCCTAACCCTGTCCCGAACTAATGTCCTACATCTTATGCTAACTAAAGACCTTATGCTGTGCCTAATTCAGGCACTGAATTTAGTCCCAAGGCCGCTAGACTGTCCCTAACTCGGCTCGATGCCCTTATCGTCACAATGTTCCATGACCACTGTCATCACAATGCTCCACGCCCTTGTCATCACAATGCTCCATAACCCCTGTCATCACAATGCTCCATGACCTTTGTCATCGCAATGCTACATGCCATTGTCATCACAATGCTCCATGCCCTTATCATCACAATGCTCCATGACCCCTTTCATCACAATGCTCCATGACCATTGTCTCAAATGCTACATGTCTGTGAAATCACAAAGCTCCATGCCCCCTGTCATCACAAGTCTCCATGACTCTTGTCATCACAATGCTCCATGACCCTTGTCATCACAATGCTCCATGATCCTTGTAATCAAAATGCTCCTTGACCCTTTCTTCACAATGTTACAGTACCCCTTTCTTCACAATGCTCCATGCCGCTGGTCACCACAATGCTCCATGACTTCTGTCATCACAATGCTCCATGTCTCTTGTCATTAAAATGCTCCATGGCCCCTGTCATCACAATGCTGCATGATGCTTATAATCTCAATGCTCCATGGTCCTCGTCATCACAAATCTCCACGCATCTGTCATCACAATGCTCCATGACCCCTGTCATCCCAATGCTCCATAGCACTTTTCATCACAATGCTCCATGACCACTTTTATCACAATGTTCCATGACCACTTTAATCACAGTGCTCCATGACCACTTTCATCACAATGCCCCATGACCCCTGTAATCAAAATGCTCCATGGCCCTTGTCGCCACAATGCTCCAGGACCCGTCATCACAATTCTCCATGGCCCTTGTCATCACAATGCTCCATGGCGCTTGTCATCACAATGATCCAGAGCCTTAGTGCTTGAGTTGGGAGTAGTGTCATTGCCTCAGTTAGGGACACTGTCATTGCCTGAATTGGGAGTAGTGTCAGAGCCTTAGTTAGGGACAGCGCCAGGGCGAGTTGGGAGTAGTGCCAGTGCCTTAGTTAGGGACAGCACCAGTGCTTGCGTTGGGAATAGTGTCAGGGCCATAGTTAGGGACAGTGTCAGTGGCTGAGATGGGAATAGTGTCAGGGCCTTAGTTACGGACATTGTCAGTGCCTAAGTTGGGATTTTTGTCAGGGTCTTTATTATGGACAGTGTCAGGGCCTGAGTTAAGAGTAGTGTCAGGGCCTTAATTTGGAAGAGTGTCAGTGTCTCAGTTTGGAGTAGTGTCAGACCCTTGGTTAGGAACAGCCTCAGTGCCTGAGTTGGGAGTAGTGACATGGCTTAAGTTATGGACAGTGTCAGGGACTGAGTTAAGAATAGTCTCAGGACCTTAGTTAGGGACAGTGTCAGTGACTGTGTTAGGAATAGTGTCAGCGCCTAAGTTAGGAATAGTCTGAGACCGGTAGTTAGGAACAGTGTCAGGGCCTGAGTTGTGAGTAGTTTCAGGGCCTTAGTTAGAGAAAGTGTCAGTGCCGGGTTTGGGAGTTATGTCAGGGCCTTAGTTAGGGACAGTGTCAGTGCCTGAGTTGGGAGTAGTGTCAGGGCCTAGTTAGGGACAGGGTCAGTGCCTGAGTTGGGAGTAGTTTCAGGGCCTTAGTTAGAGAAAGTGTCAGTGCCAGAGTTGGGAGTTATGTCAGGGCCTTAGTTAGGGACAGTGTCAGGGCCTGAGTTGGGAGTAGTGTCAGGGCCTAGTAAGGGACAGTGTCAGTGCCTGAGTAGGAAGTAGTGTCAGGGCATTAGGGACAGTGTCAGTGGCTGCAATGGGAGTAGTGTCAGGGTCTTAGTTAGGGAGAGTGTCAGTGCCTGTGTTGGGAATAGTCTCAGGGTCTTTTCTGGGGACAGCATCAGGGCATGAGTTAAAAGTAGTGTCAAGACCTTAGTGAGGGAGAGTGTCAGTGCCTGTGTTGGGAGTAGTATCAGGCCCTTCGTTAGGGACAGTGTCAGGGTCTGAGGTAGAAGTAGTCTCAGGGCCTTATTTAGGTAGCGTGTCAATGCCTAAGTAAGTAGTAGTGTGAGGGCCTTAGTTAGGGACAGTGTCAATGCCTGTGTTGGGAGTAGTGTCAGAGACTTAGTAAGGGACACCGTCAGTGCCTGCGTTGGGAGTAGTGTCAGAGCCTTAGTTAGGGACAGTGTCAGGGTCTGAGGTAGAAGTAGTCTCAGGGCCTTAGTTAGGTAGCGTGTCAATGTCTAAGTAAGTAGTAGTGTGAGGGCCTTAGTTAGGGACAGTGTCAATGCCTGTGTTGGGAGTAGTGTCAGAGACTTAGTAAGGGACACCGTCAGTGCCTGCGTTGGGAGTAGTATCAGGCCCTTCGTTAGGGACAGTGTCAGGGTCTGAGGTAGAAGTAGTCTCAGGGCCTTAGTTAGGTAGCGTGTCAATGCCTAAGTAAGTAGTAATGTGAGGGCCTTAGTTAGGGACAGTGTCAATGCCTGTGTTGGGAGTAGTGTCAGAGACTTAGTAAGGGACACCGTCAGTGCCTGCGTTGGGAGTAGTGTCAGAGCCTTAGTTAGGGACACCGTCAGTGCCTGCGTTGGGAGTAGTGTCAGGGCCTTACTTAGGGACAGCGTCAGTGCCTGAGTTAGGAGTAGTGTGATGGCCGTAGTTAGGGACACTCTCAGTGCCAGAGTTGGGGGTAGTGTCAGGCCTTTGTTAGGGACTGTGCCTGGGCCTGAGTTAAGAGTAGTGTCAAGTCCTTAGTTAGGGACAGTGTTAGTGCCTGAGTTGAGAGTAATGTCAAGACCTTAGTTAGGGACAATGTCAGTGCGTAGTTTGGGAGTACTGTCAGGGCCTTAGTTAGGGACAGTGTCAGTGCCTGAGTTGGGAGTACTGTCAGGGCGTATTTAGGGACAGTCTCAATGCCTATTTTGGGAGTAGTGTCACGGCCTTAGTTAGTGATATTATCAGTGCCTGAGTAAGGAGTAGTGTCCGGGCCTTAGTTAGGGACAGTGTCAGTTGCTTAGTTAGGAGTAGCGTCACGAACTAAGTTAGGGCCAGTGTCAGTGCCTGAGTCAGGAGTAGAGTCAAGGCCTAAGTTAAGGACAGTGTCATTGCTTGAGATAGGAGTAGTGTCAGGGCCTTAGTTAGGGACATTGTCAGGGCATGATTTAGGAGATGTGTTAGGGCGTGAGCTATGAAGAGTGTCAGGGCCTTAGTTAGTGACAGTGTCAGTGCTGAGTTTGGAGTAGTATCAGGGCCTTAGTTAGAGACAGTGTCAGGGCCTGAGTTAGGTGTACGTCAGGGCCTTAGTTAGGGACAGTGTCAGAGCCTGATTTAGGAGTAGTGTCAGAGGCTTTGTTAGGGACAGTGTCAGGGCCTGAGTTAAGAGTAGTGTCACAGCTTTAGTTAGGACCAGTGTCAGGGCCTTAGTTAAGTCCAACATCAGCGCCTATGATAGGAATCAGATCAGGACCTGTGTTCCAGGTAATGTCAGGGCCTTATTTAAGAACAGTGTCAGGGCCTGAGTCCTGACTTACTCCTTACTCTCCTCACTAAGGACTTTGGACACTACTGCTAATTCAGGCCCTGATAATGTCCCTAACTAAGGCCTTGACACTTTCCTTGGCTAAGGCCCTGAACTTCTCCTAAGTCAGGCCCTGATACTGTCCCTAACAATGGCCCTGACACTACACCTAACTAAGGCCCCGACATGATACCTAACAAAGGCTTTGTTGCTAGTCCAAACTAAAGCCCTAAAATTGGTCCTAAATAAGGCCTTGACACTAATCCTAACTCAGGCCCTAAAACTGTCCCTAACTAAGGCCCTGATAGTATGCCTAACTCAGGCCCTCATACGATTCCTAACAATGGCTCTGATGCTAGTCCAAACTAAGGCCCTGAAATTGGTCCTAAATAAGGCCTTGACACTAATCCTAACTCAGGCCCTAGCACTGTCCCTAACTAGGTCTCAGACAGTACACCTAAATCAGACCCTGACACTGTCCCTAAGTGAGGCCCTGAGGCTGTCCCTCACAGAGGTCCTGATAATGTCTTTAACTAAACTCTAATGCTGATCTTACAGAGACCCTTATGTTGATCCTATGTCATGCCCTGACGCTGTCCGTAGCTAAGGCCCTGACTCTAGGCATCACTCAGGCCCTGTCGCTCTCCCTACGTCAGGCTAAGACTCTGTCCCTACCTGAAGCCCTGGCACTGGGCCTAAATTAGGCACTGATGCTCTAATTAGCTATGGTCTTGACACTATCCCTAGGTCCTTTCCTGACACTATCCCTAGATCTTAACCTAAACTTGTCTTTAGCTATTGTCGAGCCTCTTATGCTAACTAAATCCCTGATGCTGTCTCTAACTAAGAGCCTGAAATTAGTCCCGAGGCCGTCAACCTGTCCCTAACTGAGGTTGGAGGCTCATCCTAACTGAGGCGCTGACACTGTCCCTAACTAAAGCCCTGACACTACACCTAACTCAGTCCCTGACACTGTACTTTACAAGGGCTCTGATGCTAGTCCTAACTCAGGTCCTGACACTGTCTCTAAGTAAGGCTCAGAATTTGCCCCTAATATAGGCCCTGCTGTCAGCAATAACTAAAAACTGGACACTAGCCTGAGTTAATATCCTGACATATTTCTAACCAAGGTCCTGACACTGTCCCTAAGAAAGCCCTGTCGCTGTCCCTGTGTTAAGAACTGAGGCTGTCCCTAACTCAGGCCCTGAAGCTTTCCCTAACTGAGGCCTAGAAGCTGTGACTAAGTCAGGCCCTGATCATATCTGTAACAAAGACGCTAAGGCTGATCCAACAGAGGCGCTGATTCTGTTCCTAAGTCATGCCCTGACAGTGTCCTCAGCTAAGGGCCTGACGCTAGGCCTCACTCAGGCCCTGTCGCTCTCCCTAAGTCAGGCTCTGATGCTGTCCCTACCTGAAGCCCTGACACTGGTTCTAAATAAGGATCTGATACTCTCAGTAACTAAAGTTTTGACACTATGCTTAGGTCCTTTCCTGACACTATCCCTAGACCATAACCTGACCCTGTCCCTAGCAAATGTCGTGCCTCTTATGCTAACTACAGCCCTGCTGCTGTCCTTAACTAAGGGCCTAAAATTACTCTCGAGGCTGTGACCCTGTCCGTACCTAAGGCCTCGATGTTCGTCCTAATTCAGGGCCTGACACTGTCCCTAACTAAGGCCCTGCTGCCGTCAATATCTAAAGTCCTGACACTATCCTGAGCTAATTTCTTGACCCATCTCTTACCAAG
Organism: Balaenoptera borealis; assembly: GCF_965194805.1. Taxonomy (NCBI): domain Eukaryota; kingdom Metazoa; phylum Chordata; class Mammalia; order Artiodactyla; family Balaenopteridae; genus Balaenoptera; species Balaenoptera borealis. Next base: position 17,443,824 of record NC_138874.1, read on the forward strand.
GTCCTGAAACTGTCCCTAAGGAAGCCCTGATGCTGTCTCCAAGTGAGGCCTTGAGGCTGTCCCTAACAGAGGCCCTGATAATATCTTTCACATAGCCCCTGAGGCTGATCCTACCGGGGCTCTTATGCTGCTCCTAAGTCATGCCCTGACACTGTCTCTAGCTAAGGCCCTGACGCTAGGCCTCACTCAGGCCCTGTCCCACTCCCTAAGTCAGGCTCTGACGCTGTTCCTACCCGAAGCCCTGACACTCACTGCTCCTAAATTAGGTCCTGATGTGCTAAGTAACTAAGGTCTTGACACTATCCCTAGGTCATTTCCTGACACTCTCCCTAGACCTTAACCTAACCTTCTCTTTAGCTAATGTCGAGATTAGCTAAAGAGATTCTTTAGAACGAGATTCTTTCATCTTCTGAATATAGTTTTCTTCAAAACATAATTTTTATAGTGTTACTAACTTTAAACAAAATGTACTCAACTGCTGTGGAATATTCCTTCATAGGAGCGTGCATGGTTCACTTCTGCATCTGCTTGTGGTGGTGTTCAGGTTGCTTTCAGCTGTAGATCCCCTTATGCTAGCTAAATCCCTGATTCTGTCCCTAAATGAGGCCCTGAATTTAGGTCCGAGGCCGTGAACCTGTCCCTAACTGAGGCCTGGAGGCTCGTTCTAATGCAGGCCCTGACACTGTCCCCAACTAAGGCTCTGACACTACACCTAACTCAGTCACTGACACTGTACCTAACAAAGGCTCTGATGCTAGTCCTAACTTAGGCCCTGACACTGCCTCTAACTAAGGCCCTGCTGCCGTCAATATCTGAACACCTGATATTATCCTGAGCTAATAGCCTGACCCATGTCTTACCAAGGTCCTGAAACTTTCCCAAAGTAAGCCCTGACGCTGCCCCTAAGTGAGGCCTTGAGGCTATCCCTAACGGAGGCCCTGATAATAGCTTTAACGAAGACCCTAATGCTGATCCTACAGAGGCCTTTATGCTGCTCCTAAGTCATGCCCTGATACTGTCCCTTACTCAGGCCCTAAAGATAGGCCTCACTTAGGCCCTGTTGCTGTACCTCAGTTAGGCTCTGACGCTGTCCGTACATCCAGCCCTGGCGCTGGTCCTGATTAAGGCGCTCACGCTGCTGCTAACTAAGGCCCTGATGCTCTCAATAACTAAGGTCTTCTCGTTAGCCCTTGGTCATCTCCTTGCACTATCTCTGGCCTGGGACCTGACTCTGTCCCGAGATAATCTCCTGCATCTTCTGCTAACTGAAACCCTAATGCTCTCCCTAACTAAGGCCCTGACTACTCCTAACTAAGGCCATGACACTGAATCTAACAAAGGCCCGGAATCTGTCCTTAATATAGGCCCTGCTGCCAGCAATAACTAAAATCCTGACACTCTCCTGAGCTAATATCCTGACTCATTTCTAACCAAGGTCCTGACACTGTCCCTAAGAAAGCCCTGTCGCTGTCTTTAAGTGAAGACCTGAGGCTGTCTGTAACTCAGACCCTGAAGCTTTCCCTAACTGAGGCCTTGACGCTGTGACTAACTTGGGCTCCGGTCATGTCTTTAACTAAGAGCCTAAAGCTGATCCAACAGAGGCACTGATGCTGCTCCTAAGTCATTCCCTGACAGTGTCCCCAGCTAAGGGCCTGACATCAGGCCTCACTCAGGCCCTGTCGCTCTTCCTAAGTCAGGCCCTGATGCTGTGCCTACCTGAAGCCCTAACGCTGCTTCTGAATAAGTCCCTGAGAGTCTCAGTAACAAAGGTCTTCACACTCTCCTTAGGTCATTTCCTGACACGATTCCAAGCCTTTACCCTAAACCTGTCCCGAGCTAATGTCCTACCTCTTATGCTAACTGAAGACCTTATGCTGTGCCTAATTCAGGCACTGAATTTAGTCCCAAGGCCGCTAGACTGTCCCTAACTCGGCTCAATGCCCTTATCGTCACAATGTTCCATGACCACTGTCATCACAATGCTCCACGCCCTTGTCATCACAATGCTCCATAACCCCTGTCATCACAATGCTCCATGACTTTTGTCATCGCAATGCTACATGCCATTGTCATCACAATGCTCCATGCCCTTATCATCACAATGCTCCATGACCCCTTTCATCACAATGCTCCATGACCATTGTCTCAAATGCTACATGTCTGTGAAATCACAAAGCTCCATGCCCCCTGTCATCACAAGTCTCCATGACTCTTGTCATCACAATGCTCCATGACCCTTGTCATCACAATGCTCCATGATCCTTGTAATCAAAATGCTCCTTGACCCTTTCTTCACAATGTTACAGTACCCCTTTCTTCACAATGCTCCATGCCGCTGGTCACCACAATGCTCCATGACTTCTGTCATCACAATGCTCCATGTCTCTTGTCATTAAAATGCTCCATGGCCCCTGTCATCACAATGCTGCATGATGCTTATAATCTCAATGCTCCATGGTCCTCGTCATCACAAATCTCCACGCATCTGTCATCACAATGCTCCATGACCCCTGTCATCCCAATGCTCCATAGCACTTTTCATCACAATGCTCCATGACCACTTTTATCACAATGTTCCATGACCACTTTAATCACAGTGCTCCATGACCACTTTCATCACAATGCCCCATGACCCCTGTAATCAAAATGCTCCATGGCCCTTGTCGCCACAATGCTCCAGGACCCGTCATCACAATTCTCCATGGCCCTTGTCATCACAATGCTCCATGGCGCTTGTCATCACAATGATCCAGAGCCTTAGTGCTTGAGTTGGGAGTAGTGTCATTGCCTCAGTTAGGGACACTGTCATTGCCTGAATTGGGAGTAGTGTCAGAGCCTTAGTTAGGGACAGCGCCAGGGCGAGTTGGGAGTAGTGCCAGTGCCTTAGTTAGGGACAGCACCAGTGCTTGCGTTGGGAATAGTGTCAGGGCCATAGTTAGGGACAGTGTCAGTGGCTGAGATGGGAATAGTGTCAGGGCCTTAGTTACGGACATTGTCAGTGCCTAAGTTGGGATTTTTGTCAGGGTCTTTATTATGGACAGTGTCAGGGCCTGAGTTAAGAGTAGTGTCAAGGCCTTAATTTGGAAGAGTGTCAGTGTCTCAGTTTGGAGTCGTGTCAGACCCTTAGTTAGGAACAGCCTCAGTGCCTGAGTTGGGAGTAGTGACGTGGCTTAAGTTATGGACAGTGTCAGGGACTGAGTTAAGAATAGTCTCAGGACCTTAGTTAGGGACAGTGTCAGTGACTGTGTTAGGAATAGTGTCAGCGCCTAAGTTAGGAGTAGTCTGAGACCGGTAGTTAGGAACAGTGTCAGGGCCTGAGTTGTGAGTAGTTTCAGGGCCTTAGTTAGAGAAAGTGTCAGTGCCGGGTTTGGGAGTTATGTCAGGGCCTTAGTTAGGGACAGTGTCAGTGCCTGAGTTGGGAGTAGTGTCAGGGCCTAGTTAGGGACAGGGTCAGTGCCTGAGTTGGGAGTAGTTTCAGGGCCTTAGTTAGAGAAAGTGTCAGTGCCGGAGTTGGGAGTTATGTCAGGCCCTTAGTTAGGGACAGTGTCAGTGCCTGAGTTGGGAGTAGTGTCAGGTCCTAGTTAGGGACAGGGTCAGTGCCTGAGTTGGGAGTAGTTTCAGGGCCTTAGTTAGAGAAAGTGTCAGTGCCAGAGTTGGGAGTTATGTCAGGGCCTTAGTTAGGGACAGTGTCAGGGCCTGAGTTGGGAGTAGTGTCAGGGCCTAGTTAGGGACAGTGTCAGTGCCTGAGTAGGAAGTAGTGTCAGGGCATTAGGGACAGTGTCAGTGGCTGCAATGGGAGTAGTGTCAGGGTCTTAGTTAGGGAGAGTGTCAGTGCCTGTGTTGGGAATAGTCTCAGGGTCTTTTCTGGGGACAGCATCAGGGCATGAGTTAAAAGTAGTGTCAAGGCCTTAGTTAGGGAGAGTGTCAATGCCTGTGTTGGGAGTAGTGTCAGAGACTTAGTAAGGGACACCGTCAGTGCCTGCGTTGGGAGTAGTGTCAGAGCCTTAGATAGGGACACCGTGAGTGCCTGCGTTGGGAGTAGTATCAGGCCCTTCGTTAGGGACAGTGTCAGGGTCTGAGGTAGAAGTAGTCTCAGGGCCTTAGTTAGGTAGCGTGTCAATGCCTAAGTAAGTAGTAGTGTGAGGGCCTTAGTTAGGGACAGTGTCAATGCCTGTGTTGGGAGTAGTTTCAGAGACTTAGTAAGGGACACCGTCAGTGCCTGCGTTGGGAGTAGTGTCAGAGCCTTAGTTAGGGACACCGTGAGTGCCTGCGTTGGGAGTAGTATCAGGCCCTTCGTTAGGGACAGTGTCAGGGTCTGAGGTAGAAGTAGTCTCAGGGCCTTAGTTAGGTAGCGTGTCAATGCCTAAGTAAGTAGTAGTGTGAGGGCCTTAGTTAGGGACAGTGTCAATGCCTGTGTTGGGAGTAGTGTCAGAGACTTAGTAAGGGACACCGCCAGTGCCTGCGTTGGGAGTAGTGTCAGAGCCTTAGTTAGGGACACCGTCAGTGCCTGCGTTGGGAGTAGTGTCAGGGCCTTACTTAGGGACAGCGTCAGTGCCTGAGTTAGGAGTAGTGTGATGGCCGTAGTTAGGGACACTCTCAGTGCCAGAGTTGGGGGTAGTGTCAGGCCTTTGTTAGGGACTGTGCCAGGGCGTGAGTTAAGAGTAGTGTCAAGTCCTTAGTTAGGGACAGTGTTAGTGCCTGAGTTGAGAGTAATGTCAAGACCTTAGTTAGGGACAATGTCAGTGCGTAGTTTGGGAGTACTGTCAGGGCCTTAGTTAGGGACAGTGTCAGTGCCTGAGTTGGGAGTACTGTCAGGGCGTATTTAGGGACAGTCTCAAAGCCTATTTTGGGAGTAGTGTCTCGGCCTTAGTTTGTGATATTATCAGCGCCTGAGTAAGGAGTAGTGTCCGGGCCTTAGTTAGGGACAGTGTCAGTTGCTTAGTTAGGAGTAGCGTCACGGCCTAAGTTCGGGCCAGTGTCAGTGCCTGAGTCAGGAGTAGAGTCAGGGCCTAAGTTAAGGACAGTGTCATTGCTTGAGATAGGAGTAGTGTCAGGGCCTTAGTTAGGGACATTGTCAGGGCATGATTTAGGAGTTGTTTTAGGGTGTGAGCTATGAATAATGTCAGGGCCTTAGTTAGTGACAGTGTCAGTGCTGAGTTTGGAGTAGTATCAGGGCCTTAGTTAGAGACAGTGTCAGGGCCTGAGTTAGGTGTACGTCAGGGCCTTAGTTAGGGACAGTGTCAGAGCCTGATTTAGGAGTAGTGTCAGAGGCTTTGTTAGGGACAGTGTCAGGGCCTGAGTTAAGAGTAGTGTCACAGCTTTAGTTAGGACCAGTGTCAGGGCCTTAGTTAAGTCCAACATCAGCGCCTATGATAGGAATCAGATCAGGACCTGTGTTCCAGGTAATGTCAGGGCCTTATTTAAGAACAGTGTCAGGGCCTGAGTCCTGACTTACTCCTTACTCTCCTCACTAAGGACTTTGGACACTACTGCTAATTCAGGCCCTGATAATGTCCCTAACTAAGGCCCTGACACTTTCCTTGGCTAAGGCCCTGAACGTCTCCTAAGTCAGGCCCTGATACTGTCCCTAACAATGGCCCTGACACTACACCTAACTGAGGCCCCAACATGATACCTAACAAAGGCTTTGTTGCTAGTCCAAACTAAAGCCCTAAAATTGGTCCTAAATAAGGCCTTGACACTAATCCTAACTCAGGCCCTAAAACTGTCCCTAACTAAGGCCCTGATAGTATGCCTAACTCAGGCCCTCATACGATTCCTAACAATGGCTCTGATGCTAGTCCAAACTAAGGCCCTGAAATTGGTCCTAAATAAGGCCTTGACACTAATCCTAACTCAGGCCCTAGCACTGTCCCTAACTAGGTCTCAGACAGTACACCTAAATCAGACCCTGACACTGTCCCTAAGCAAGGCCCTGACACTACTCCTAACTCAGTCCCTTACACTGTACCTAACAAAGTCTCTGATGCTAGGCCTAACTCAGGCCCTGAAACCGTCTGTAACTAAGGCCCTGCTGCCATCACTATCAAAAGTCCTGACATTATCCTGAGCTAATATCCTGACCTATGTCTTTCCAAGGTCCTGAAACTGTCCCAAAGTAAGCCCTGACGCTGTCCCTAAGTGAAGACCTGAGGCTGTCCCTAACTCAGGCCCTGAAGCTTTCCTGAACTGAAGCCTTGAAGCTGTGACTAATTCAGGCCCTGATCATGTACCTAACGAAGACCTTAATGCTGATCCAGCAAAGACGCTGATGCTGCTCCAAAGTCATGCCCTGACAGTGTGCCCAGCTAAGGGCCTGACGCTACGCCTCACTCAGGCCCTGTCTCTCTCCCTAAGTCAGGCCCTGACACTGTCACTAACTAAGGCCCTGACTCTACTCCTAATTCAGTCCCGAACATTGTGTCTAACAAAGGCTCTGATGCTAGTCGTAACTCAGGGCCTGACACTGTCTCTAACTAAGGGCTGCTGCCATCAACATCTAAAGTCCTGACATTATCCGGAGCTAATAACCTGACCCATGTCTTACCAAGGTCCTGAAACTGTCCCAAAGTAAGCCCTGACGCTGTCCCTAAGTGAGGCCCTGAAGCTTTCCCTACCTAACTCAGGCCTTGATGCTGTGACTAACTCAGACCCTGATCATGTCTTTAACTAAGACCCTAAGGCTGATCCAACAGAGGCCCTGATGCTGCTCCTAAGTCATGCCCCGATAGTGTCCCCCACTAAGTGTCTGATGCTAGGCCTCACTCAGACCCTATCGCTCTCCCTAAGTCAGGCTCTGATGCTGTCCCTACCTGAAGCCCTAACACTGGTTCTGAATAAGGTCCTGAGAGTCTCCATAACAAAGGTCTTCACACTTTGTCATTTCCTGACACTATCCCTAGATGTTAAACTGACACGGCCACTAGCTAATGTCCTGCCTCTTATGCTAACTGAAGTCCTTAGGCTGTGCCTACCTCAGGCACTGAATTTAGTCCCAAGACCATGAAACTGTCCCGAACTAAGGCCTAGATGCTCGCCCTACATCCGGCCCTGACACTGTCCCTAACTAAGGCCCTAACACTATTGCTAACTGAGGATCTGACACTGGACCTATCAGAGGCCCTCTACTCCTAACTAACGCCTTGAAACTTTCCCTAACGTAGGCGCTGCTACCATCAATATCTAAAGTCCTGACATGATCCTGAGCTAATATCCTGACCCATGTCTTACCAAGGTCCTGAAACTCTCCCAACGTTAGCCCTGACACTGTCCCTAAGTGAGGCCCTGAGGCTGTCCCTCACAGAGGTCCTGATAATGTCTTTAACTAAACTCTAATGCTGATCTTACAGAGACCCTTATGTTGATCCTATGTCATGCCCTGACGCTGTCCGTAGCTAAGGCCCTGACTCTAGGCATCACTCAGGCCCTGTCGCTCTCCCTACGTCAGGCTAAGACTCTGTCCCTACCTGAAGCCCTGACACTGGGCCTAAATTAGGCACTGATGCTCTAATTAGCTATGGTCTTGACACTATCCCTAGGTCATTTCCTGACACTATCCCTAGATCTTAACCTAAACTTGTCTTTAGCTATTGTCGAGCCTCTTATGCTAACTAAATCCCTGATGCTGTCTCTAACTAAGAGCCTGAAATTAGCCCCGAGGCCGTCAACCTGTCCCTAACTGAGGTTGGAGGCTCATCCTAACTGAGGCGCTGACACTGTCCCTAACTAAAGCCCTGACACTACACCTAACTCAGTCCCTGACACTGTACTTTACAAGGGCTCTGATGCTAGTCCTAACTCAGGCCCTGACACTGTCTCTAAGTAAGGCTCAGAATTTGCCCCTAATATAGGCCCTGCTGTCAGCAATAACTAAAAACTGGACACTAGCCTGAGTTAATATCCTGACATATTTCTAACCAAGGTCCTGACACTGTCCCTAAGAAAGCCCTGTCGCTGTCCCTGTGTTAAGAACTGAGGCTGTCCCTAACTCAGGCCCTGAAGCTTTCCCTAACTGAGGCCTAGAAGCTGTGACTAAGTCAGGCCCTGATCATATCTGTAACAAAGACGCTAAGGCTGATCCAACAGAGGCGCTGATTCTGTTCCTAAGTCATGCCCTGACAGTGTCCTCAGCTAAGGGCCTGACGCTAGGCCTCACTCAGGCCCTGTCGCTCTCCCTAAGTCAGGCTCTGATGCTGTCCCTACCTGAAGCCCTGACACTGGTTCTAAATAAGGATCTGATACTCTCAGTAACTAAGGTTTTGACACTATGCTTAGGTCCTTTCCTGACACTATCCCTAGACCATAACCTGACCCTGTCCCTAGCAAATGTCGTGCCTCTTATGCTAACTACAGCCCTGCTGCTGTCCTTAACTAAGGGCCTAAAATTACTCTCGAGGCTGTGACCCTGTCCGTACCTAAGGCCTCGATGTTCGTCCTAATTCAGGGCCTGACACTGTCCCTAACTAAGGCCCTGCTGCCGTCAATATCTAAAGTCCTGACACTATCCTGAGCTAATTTCTTGACCCATCTCTTACCAAGGTCCTGAAACTGTCCCTAAGGAAGCCCTGATGCTGTCTCCAAGTGAGGCCTTGAGGCTGTCCCTAACAGAGGCCCTGATAATATCTTTCACATAGCCCCTGAGGCTGATCCTACCGGGGCTCTTATGCTGCTCCTAAGTCATGCCCTGACACTGTCTCTAGCTAAGGCCCTGACGCTAGGCCTCACTCAGGCCCTGTCCCACTCCCTAAGTCAGGCTCTGACGCTGTTCCTACCCGAAGCCCTGACACTCACTGCTCCTAAATTAGGTCCTGATGTGCTAAGTAACTAAGGTCTTGACACTATCCCTAGGTCATTTCCTGACACTCTCCCTAGACCTTAACCTAACCTTCTCTTTAGCTAATGTCGAGATTAGCTAAAGAGATTCTTTAGAACGAGATTCTTTCATCTTCTGAATATAGTTTTCTTCAAAACATAATTTTTGTAGTGTTACTAACTTTAAACAAAATGTACTCAACTGCTGTGGAATATTCCTTCATAGGAGCGTGCATGGTTCACTTCTGCATCTGCTTGTGGTGGTGTTCAGGTTGCTTTCAGCTGTAGATCCCCTTATGCTAGCTAAATCCCTGATTCTGTCCCTAAATGAGGCCCTGAATTTAGGTCCGAGGCCGTGAACCTGTCCCTAACTGAGGCCTGGAGGCTCGTCCTAATGCAGGCCCTGACACTGTCCCCAACTAAGGCTCTGACACTACACCTAACTCAGTCACTGACACTGTACCTAACAAAGGCTCTGATGCTAGTCCTAACTTAGGCCCTGACACTGCCTCTAACTAAGGCCCTGCTGCCGTCAATATCTGAACACCTGATATTATCCTGAGCTAATAGCCTGACCCATGTCTTACCAAGGTCCTGAAACTTTCCCAAAGTAAGCCCTGACGCTGCCCCTAAGTGAGGCCTTGAGGCTATCCCTAACGGAGGCCCTGATAATAGCTTTAACGAAGACCCTAATGCTGATCCTACAGAGGCCTTTATGCTGCTCCTAAGTCATGCCCTGATACTGTCCCTTACTCAGGCCCTAAAGATAGGCCTCACTTAGGCCCTGTTGCTGTACCTCAGTTAGGCTCTGACGCTGTCCGTACATCCAGCCCTGGCGCTGGTCCTGATTAAGGCGCTCACGCTGCTGCTAACTAAGGCCCTGATGCTCTCAATAACTAAGGTCTTCTCGTTAGCCCTTGGTCATCTCCTTGCACTATCTCTGGCCTGGGACCTGACTCTGTCCCGAGATAATCTCCTGCATCTTCTGCTAACTGAAACCCTAATGCTCTCCCTAACTAAGGCCCTGACTACTCCTAACTAAGGCCATGACACTGAATCTAACAAAGGCCCGGAATCTGTCCTTAATATAGGCCCTGCTGCCAGCAATAACTAAAATCCTGACACTCTCCTGAGCTAATATCCTGACTCATTTCTAACCAAGGTCCTGACACTGTCCCTAAGAAAGCCCTGTCACTGTCTTTAAGTGAAGACCTGAGGCTGTCTGTAACTCAGACCCTGAAGCTTTCCCTAACTGAGGCCTTGACGCTGTGACTAACTTGGGCTCCGGTCATGTCTTTAACTAAGAGCCTAAAGCTGATCCAACAGAGGCACTGATGCTGCTCCTAAGTCATTCCCTGACAGTGTCCCCAGCTAAGGGCCTGACATCAGGCCTCACTCAGGCCCTGTCGCTCTTCCTAAGTCAGGCCCTGATGCTGTGCCTACCTGAAGCCCTAACGCTGCTTCTGAATAAGTCCCTGAGAGTCTCAGTAACAAAGGTCTTCACACTCTCCTTAGGTCATTTCCTGACACGATTCCAAGCCTTTACCCTAAACCTGTCCCGAGCTAATGTCCTACCTCTTATGCTAACTGAAGACCTTATGCTGTGCCTAATTCAGGCACTGAATTTAGTCCCAAGGCCGCTAGACTGTCCCTAACTCGGCTCGATGCCCTTATCGTCACAATGTTCCATGACCACTGTCATCACAATGCTCCACGCCCTTGTCATCACAATGCTCCATAACCCCTGTCATCACAATGCTCCATGACTTTTGTCATCGCAATGCTACATGCCATTGTCATCACAATGCTCCATGCCCTTATCATCACAATGCTCCATGACCCCTTTCATCACAATGCTCCATGACCATTGTCTCAAATGCTACATGTCTGTGAAATCACAAAGCTCCATGCCCCCTGTCATCACAAGTCTCCATGACTCTTGTCATCACAATGCTCCATGACCCTTGTCATCACAATGCTCCATGATCCTTGTAATCAAAATGCTCCTTGACCCTTTCTTCACAATGTTACAGTACCCCTTTCTTCACAATGCTCCATGCCGCTGGTCACCACAATGCTCCATGACTTCTGTCATCACAATGCTCCATGTCTCTTGTCATTAAAATGCTCCATGGCCCCTGTCATCACAATGCTGCATGATGCTTATAATCTCAATGCTCCATGGTCCTCGTCATCACAAATCTCCACGCATCTGTCATCACAATGCTCCATGACCCCTGTCATCCCAATGCTCCATAGCACTTTTCATCACAATGCTCCATGACCACTTTTATCACAATGTTCCATGACCACTTTAATCACAGTGCTCCATGACCACTTTCATCACAATGCCCCATGACCCCTGTAATCAAAATGCTCCATGGCCCTTGTCGCCACAATGCTCCAGGACCCGTCATCACAATTCTCCATGGCCCTTGTCATCACAATGCTCCATGGCGCTTGTCATCACAATGATCCAGAGCCTTAGTGCTTGAGTTGGGAGTAGTGTCATTGCCTCAGTTAGGGACACTGTCATTGCCTGAATTGGGAGTAGTGTCAGAGCCTTAGTTAGGGACAGCGCCAGGGCGAGTTGGGAGTAGTGCCAGTGCCTTAGTTAGGGACAGCACCAGTGCTTGCGTTGGGAATAGTGTCAGGGCCATAGTTAGGGACAGTGTCAGTGGCTGAGATGGGAATAGTGTCAGGGCCTTAGTTACGGACATTGTCAGTGCCTAAGTTGGGATTTTTGTCAGGGTCTTTATTATGGACAGTGTCAGGGCCTGAGTTAAGAGTAGTGTCAAGGCCTTAATTTGGAAGAGTGTCAGTGTCTCAGTTTGGAGTCGTGTCAGACCCTTAGTTAGGAACAGCCTCAGTGCCTGAGTTGGGAGTAGTGACGTGGCTTAAGTTATGGACAGTGTCAGGGACTGAGTTAAGAATAGTCTCAGGACCTTAGTTAGGGACAGTGTCAGTGACTGTGTTAGGAATAGTGTCAGCGCCTAAGTTAGGAGTAGTCTGAGACCGGTAGTTAGGAACAGTGTCAGGGCCTGAGTTGTGAGTAGTTTCAGGGCCTTAGTTAGAGAAAGTGTCAGTGCCGGGTTTGGGAGTTATGTCAGGGCCTTAGTTAGGGACAGTGTCAGTGCCTGAGTTGGGAGTAGTGTCAGGGCCTAGTTAGGGACAGGGTCAGTGCCTGAGTTGGGAGTAGTTTCAGGGCCTTAGTTAGAGAAAGTGTCAGTGCCGGAGTTGGGAGTTATGTCAGGCCCTTAGTTAGGGACAGTGTCAGTGCCTGAGTTGGGAGTAGTGTCAGGTCCTAGTTAGGGACAGGGTCAGTGCCTGAGTTGGGAGTAGTTTCAGGGCCTTAGTTAGAGAAAGTGTCAGTGCCAGAGTTGGGAGTTATGTCAGGGCCTTAGTTAGGGACAGTGTCAGGGCCTGAGTTGGGAGTAGTGTCAGGGCCTAGTTAGGGACAGTGTCAGTGCCTGAGTAGGAAGTAGTGTCAGGGCATTAGGGACAGTGTCAGTGGCTGCAATGGGAGTAGTGTCAGGGTCTTAGTTAGGGAGAGTGTCAGTGCCTGTGTTGGGAATAGTCTCAGGGTCTTTTCTGGGGACAGCATCAGGGCATGAGTTAAAAGTAGTGTCAAGGCCTTAGTTAGGGAGAGTGTCAATGCCTGTGTTGGGAGTAGTGTCAGAGACTTAGTAAGGGACACCGTCAGTGCCTGCGTTGGGAGTAGTGTCAGAGCCTTAGATAGGGACACCGTGAGTGCCTGCGTTGGGAGTAGTATCAGGCCCTTCGTTAGGGACAGTGTCAGGGTCTGAGGTAGAAGTAGTCTCAGGGCCTTAGTTAGGTAGCGTGTCAATGCCTAAGTAAGTAGTAGTGTGAGGGCCTTAGTTAGGGACAGTGTCAATGCCTGTGTTGGGAGTAGTTTCAGAGACTTAGTAAGGGACACCGTCAGTGCCTGCGTTGGGAGTAGTGTCAGAGCCTTAGTTAGGGACACCGTGAGTGCCTGCGTTGGGAGTAGTATCAGGCCCTTCGTTAGGGACAGTGTCAGGGTCTGAGGTAGAAGTAGTCTCAGGGCCTTAGTTAGGTAGCGTGTCAATGCCTAAGTAAGTAGTAGTGTGAGGGCCTTAGTTAGGGACAGTGTCAATGCCTGTGTTGGGAGTAGTGTCAGAGACTTAGTAAGGGACACCGCCAGTGCCTGCGTTGGGAGTAGTGTCAGAGCCTTAGTTAGGGACACCGTCAGTGCCTGCGTTGGGAGTAGTGTCAGGGCCTTACTTAGGGACAGCGTCAGTGCCTGAGTTAGGAGTAGTGTGATGGCCGTAGTTAGGGACACTCTCAGTGCCAGAGTTGGGGGTAGTGTCAGGCCTTTGTTAGGGACTGTGCCAGGGCGTGAGTTAAGAGTAGTGTCAAGTCCTTAGTTAGGGACAGTGTTAGTGCCTGAGTTGAGAGTAATGTCAAGACCTTAGTTAGGGACAATGTCAGTGCGTAGTTTGGGAGTACTGTCAGGGCCTTAGTTAGGGACAGTGTCAGTGCCTGAGTTGGGAGTACTGTCAGGGCGTATTTAGGGACAGTCTCAAAGCCTATTTTGGGAGTAGTGTCTCGGCCTTAGTTTGTGATATTATCAGCGCCTGAGTAAGGAGTAGTGTCCGGGCCTTAGTTAGGGACAGTGTCAGTTGCTTAGTTAGGAGTAGCGTCACGGCCTAAGTTCGGGCCAGTGTCAGTGCCTGAGTCAGGAGTAGAGTCAGGGCCTAAGTTAAGGACAGTGTCATTGCTTGAGATAGGAGTAGTGTCAGGGCCTTAGTTAGGGACATTGTCAGGGCATGATTTAGGAGTTGTTTTAGGGTGTGAGCTATGAATAATGTCAGGGCCTTAGTTAGTGACAGTGTCAGTGCTGAGTTTGGAGTAGTATCAGGGCCTTAGTTAGAGACAGTGTCAGGGCCTGAGTTAGGTGTACGTCAGGGCCTTAGTTAGGGACAGTGTCAGAGCCTGATTTAGGAGTAGTGTCAGAGGCTTTGTTAGGGACAGTGTCAGGGCCTGAGTTAAGAGTAGTGTCACAGCTTTAGTTAGGACCAGTGTCAGGGCCTTAGTTAAGTCCAACATCAGCGCCTATGATAGGAATCAGATCAGGACCTGTGTTCCAGGTAATGTCAGGGCCTTATTTAAGAACAGTGTCAGGGCCTGAGTCCTGACTTACTCCTTACTCTCCTCACTAAGGACTTTGGACACTACTGCTAATTCAGGCCCTGATAATGTCCCTAACTAAGGCCCTGACACTTTCCTTGGCTAAGGCCCTGAACGTCTCCTAAGTCAGGCCCTGATACTGTCCCTAACAATGGCCCTGACACTACACCTAACTGAGGCCCCAACATGATACCTAACAAAGGCTTTGTTGCTAGTCCAAACTAAAGCCCTAAAATTGGTCCTAAATAAGGCCTTGACACTAATCCTAACTCAGGCCCTAAAACTGTCCCTAACTAAGGCCCTGATAGTATGCCTAACTCAGGCCCTCATACGATTCCTAACAATGGCTCTGATGCTAGTCCAAACTAAGGCCCTGAAATTGGTCCTAAATAAGGCCTTGACACTAATCCTAACTCAGGCCCTAGCACTGTCCCTAACTAGGTCTCAGACAGTACACCTAAATCAGACCCTGACACTGTCCCTAAGCAAGGCCCTGACACTACTCCTAACTCAGTCCCTTACACTGTACCTAACAAAGTCTCTGATGCTAGGCCTAACTCAGGCCCTGAAACCGTCTGTAACTAAGGCCCTGCTGCCATCACTATCAAAAGTCCTGACATTATCCTGAGCTAATATCCTGACCTATGTCTTTCCAAGGTCCTGAAACTGTCCCAAAGTAAGCCCTGACGCTGTCCCTAAGTGAAGACCTGAGGCTGTCCCTAACTCAGGCCCTGAAGCTTTCCTGAACTGAAGCCTTGAAGCTGTGACTAATTCAGGCCCTGATCATGTACCTAACGAAGACCTTAATGCTGATCCAGCAAAGACGCTGATGCTGCTCCAAAGTCATGCCCTGACAGTGTGCCCAGCTAAGGGCCTGACGCTACGCCTCACTCAGGCCCTGTCGCTCTCCCTAAGTCAGGCCCTGACACTGTCACTAACTAAGGCCCTGACTCTACTCCTAATTCAGTCCCGAACATTGTGTCTAACAAAGGCTCTGATGCTAGTCGTAACTCAGGGCCTGACACTGTCTCTAACTAAGGGCTGCTGCCATCAACATCTAAAGTCCTGACATTATCCGGAGCTAATAACCTGACCCATGTCTTACCAAGGTCCTGAAACTGTCCCAAAGTAAGCCCTGACGCTGTCCCTAAGTGAGGCCCTGAAGCTTTCCCTACCTAACTCAGGCCTTGATGCTGTGACTAACTCAGACCCTGATCATGTCTTTAACTAAGACCCTAAGGCTGATCCAACAGAGGCCCTGATGCTGCTCCTAAGTCATGCCCCGATAGTGTCCCCCACTAAGTGTCTGATGCTAGGCCTCACTCAGACCCTATCGCTCTCCCTAAGTCAGGCTCTGATGCTGTCCCTACCTGAAGCCCTAACACTGGTTCTGAATAAGGTCCTGAGAGTCTCCATAACAAAGGTCTTCACACTTTGTCATTTCCTGACACTATCCCTAGATGTTAAACTGACACGGCCACTAGCTAATGTCCTGCCTCTTATGCTAACTGAAGTCCTTAGGCTGTGCCTACCTCAGGCACTGAATTTAGTCCCAAGACCATGAAACTGTCCCGAACTAAGGCCTAGATGCTCGCCCTACATCCGGCCCTGACACTGTCCCTAACTAAGGCCCTAACACTATTGCTAACTGAGGATCTGACACTGGACCTATCAGAGGCCCTCTACTCCTAACTAACGCCTTGAAACTTTCCCTAACGTAGGCGCTGCTACCATCAATATCTAAAGTCCTGACATGATCCTGAGCTAATATCCTGACCCATGTCTTACCAAGGTCCTGAAACTCTCCCAACGTTAGCCCTGACACTGTCCCTAAGTGAGGCCCTGAGGCTGTCCCTCACAGAGGTCCTGATAATGTCTTTAACTAAACTCTAATGCTGATCTTACAGAGACCCTTATGTTGATCCTATGTCATGCCCTGACGCTGTCCGTAGCTAAGGCCCTGACTCTAGGCATCACTCAGGCCCTGTCGCTCTCCCTACGTCAGGCTAAGACTCTGTCCCTACCTGAAGCCCTGACACTGGGCCTAAATTAGGCACTGATGCTCTAATTAGCTATGGTCTTGACACTATCCCTAGGTCATTTCCTGACACTATCCCTAGATCTTAACCTAAACTTGTCTTTAGCTATTGTCGAGCCTCTTATGCTAACTAAATCCCTGATGCTGTCTCTAACTAAGAGCCTGAAATTAGCCCCGAGGCCGTCAACCTGTCCCTAACTGAGGTTGGAGGCTCATCCTAACTGAGGCGCTGACACTGTCCCTAACTAAAGCCCTGACACTACACCTAACTCAGTCCCTGACACTGTACTTTACAAGGGCTCTGATGCTAGTCCTAACTCAGGCCCTGACACTGTCTCTAAGTAAGGCTCAGAATTTGCCCCTAATATAGGCCCTGCTGTCAGCAATAACTAAAAACTGGACACTAGCCTGAGTTAATATCCTGACATATTTCTAACCAAGGTCCTGACACTGTCCCTAAGAAAGCCCTGTCGCTGTCCCTGTGTTAAGAACTGAGGCTGTCCCTAACTCAGGCCCTGAAGCTTTCCCTAACTGAGGCCTAGAAGCTGTGACTAAGTCAGGCCCTGATCATATCTGTAACAAAGACGCTAAGGCTGATCCAACAGAGGCGCTGATTCTGTTCCTAAGTCATGCCCTGACAGTGTCCTCAGCTAAGGGCCTGACGCTAGGCCTCACTCAGGCCCTGTCGCTCTCCCTAAGTCAGGCTCTGATGCTGTCCCTACCTGAAGCCCTGACACTGGTTCTAAATAAGGATCTGATACTCTCAGTAACTAAGGTTTTGACACTATGCTTAGGTCCTTTCCTGACACTATCCCTAGACCATAACCTGACCCTGTCCCTAGCAAATGTCGTGCCTCTTATGCTAACTACAGCCCTGCTGCTGTCCTTAACTAAGGGCCTAAAATTACTCTCGAGGCTGTGACCCTGTCCGTACCTAAGGCCTCGATGTTCGTCCTAATTCAGGGCCTGACACTGTCCCTAACTAAGGCCCTGCTGCCGTCAATATCTAAAGTCCTGACACTATCCTGAGCTAATTTCTTGACCCATCTCTTACCAAGGTCCTGAAACTGTCCCTAAGGAAGCCCTGATGCTGTCTCCAAGTGAGGCCTTGAGGCTGTCCCTAACAGAGGCCCTGATAATATCTTTCACATAGCCCCTGAGGCTGATCCTACCGGGGCTCTTATGCTGCTCCTAAGTCATGCCCTGACACTGTCTCTAGCTAAGGCCCTGACGCTAGGCCTCACTCAGGCCCTGTCCCACTCCCTAAGTCAGGCTCTGACGCTGTTCCTACCCGAAGCCCTGACACTCACTGCTCCTAAATTAGGTCCTGATGTGCTAAGTAACTAAGGTCTTGACACTATCCCTAGGTCATTTCCTGACACTCTCCCTAGACCTTAACCTAACCTTCTCTTTAGCTAATGTCGAGATTAGCTAAAGAGATTCTTTAGAACGAGATTCTTTCATCTTCTGAATATAGTTTTCTTCAAAACATAATTTTTGTAGTGTTACTAACTTTAAACAAAATGTACTCAACTGCTGTGGAATATTCCTTCATAGGAGCGTGCATGGTTCACTTCTGCATCTGCTTGTGGTGGTGTTCAGGTTGCTTTCAGCTGTAGATCCCCTTATGCTAGCTAAATCCCTGATTCTGTCCCTAAATGAGGCCCTGAATTTAGGTCCGAGGCCGTGAACCTGTCCCTAACTGAGGCCTGGAGGCTCGTCCTAATGCAGGCCCTGACACTGTCCCCAACTAAGGCTCTGACACTACACCTAACTCAGTCACTGACACTGTACCTAACAAAGGCTCTGATGCTAGTCCTAACTTAGGCCCTGACACTGCCTCTAACTAAGGCCCTGCTGCCGTCAATATCTGAACACCTGATATTATCCTGAGCTAATAGCCTGACCCATGTCTTACCAAGGTCCTGAAACTTTCCCAAAGTAAGCCCTGACACTGCCCCTAAGTGAGGCCTTGAGGCTATCCCTAACGGAGGCCCTGATAATAGCTTTAACGAAGACCCTAATGCTGATCCTACAGAGGCCTTTATGCTGCTCCTAAGTCATGCCCTGATACTGTCCCTTACTCAGGCCCTAAAGATAGGCCTCACTTAGGCCCTGTTGCTGTACCTCAGTTAGGCTCTGACGCTGTCCGTACATCCAGCCCTGGCGCTGGTCCTGATTAAGGCGCTCACGCTGCTGCTAACTAAGGCCCTGATGCTCTCAATAACTAAGGTCTTCTCGTTAGCCCTTGGTCATCTCCTTGCACTATCTCTGGCCTGGGACCTGACTCTGTCCCGAGATAATCTCCTGCATCTTCTGCTAACTGAAACCCTAATGCTCTCCCTAACTAAGGCCCTGACTACTCCTAACTAAGGCCATGACACTGAATCTAACAAAGGCCCGGAATCTGTCCTTAATATAGGCCCTGCTGCCAGCAATAACTAAAATCCTGACACTCTCCTGAGCTAATATCCTGACTCATTTCTAACCAAGGTCCTGACACTGTCCCTAAGAAAGCCCTGTCACTGTCTTTAAGTGAAGACCTGAGGCTGTCTGTAACTCAGACCCTGAAGCTTTCCCTAACTGAGGCCTTGACGCTGTGACTAACTTGGGCTCCGGTCATGTCTTTAACTAAGAGCCTAAAGCTGATCCAACAGAGGCACTGATGCTGCTCCTAAGTCATTCCCTGACAGTGTCCCCAGCTAAGGGCCTGACATCAGGCCTCACTCAGGCCCTGTCGCTCTTCCTAAGTCAGGCCCTGATGCTGTGCCTACCTGAAGCCCTAACGCTGCTTCTGAATAAGTCCCTGAGAGTCTCAGTAACAAAGGTCTTCACACTCTCCTTAGGTCATTTCCTGACACGATTCCAAGCCTTTACCCTAAACCTGTCCCGAGCTAATGTCCTACCTCTTATGCTAACTGAAGACCTTATGCTGTGCCTAATTCAGGCACTGAATTTAGTCCCAAGGCCGCTAGACTGTCCCTAACTCGGCTCGATGCCCTTATCGTCACAATGTTCCATGACCACTGTCATCACAATGCTCCACGCCCTTGTCATCACAATGCTCCATAACCCCTGTCATCACAATGCTCCATGACTTTTGTCATCGCAATGCTACATGCCATTGTCATCACAATGCTCCATGCCCTTATCATCACAATGCTCCATGACCCCTTTCATCACAATGCTCCATGACCATTGTCTCAAATGCTACATGTCTGTGAAATCACAAAGCTCCATGCCCCCTGTCATCACAAGTCTCCATGACTCTTGTCATCACAATGCTCCATGACCCTTGTCATCACAATGCTCCATGATCCTTGTAATCAAAATGCTCCTTGACCCTTTCTTCACAATGTTACAGTACCCCTTTCTTCACAATGCTCCATGCCGCTGGTCACCACAATGCTCCATGACTTCTGTCATCACAATGCTCCATGTCTCTTGTCATTAAAATGCTCCATGGCCCCTGTCATCACAATGCTGCATGATGCTTATAATCTCAATGCTCCATGGTCCTCGTCATCACAAATCTCCACGCATCTGTCATCACAATGCTCCATGACCCCTGTCATCCCAATGCTCCATAGCACTTTTCATCACAATGCTCCATGACCACTTTTATCACAATGTTCCATGACCACTTTAATCACAGTGCTCCATGACCACTTTCATCACAATGCCCCATGACCCCTGTAATCAAAATGCTCCATGGCCCTTGTCGCCACAATGCTCCAGGACCCGTCATCACAATTCTCCATGGCCCTTGTCATCACAATGCTCCATGGCGCTTGTCATCACAATGATCCAGAGCCTTAGTGCTTGAGTTGGGAGTAGTGTCATTGCCTCAGTTAGGGACACTGTCATTGCCTGAATTGGGAGTAGTGTCAGAGCCTTAGTTAGGGACAGCGCCAGGGCGAGTTGGGAGTAGTGCCAGTGCCTTAGTTAGGGACAGCACCAGTGCTTGCGTTGGGAATAGTGTCAGGGCCATAGTTAGGGACAGTGTCAGTGGCTGAGATGGGAATAGTGTCAGGGCCTTAGTTACGGACATTGTCAGTGCCTAAGTTGGGATTTTTGTCAGGGTCTTTATTATGGACAGTGTCAGGGCCTGAGTTAAGAGTAGTGTCAAGGCCTTAATTTGGAAGAGTGTCAGTGTCTCAGTTTGGAGTCGTGTCAGACCCTTAGTTAGGAACAGCCTCAGTGCCTGAGTTGGGAGTAGTGACGTGGCTTAAGTTATGGACAGTGTCAGGGACTGAGTTAAGAATAGTCTCAGGACCTTAGTTAGGGACAGTGTCAGTGACTGTGTTAGGAATAGTGTCAGCGCCTAAGTTAGGAGTAGTCTGAGACCGGTAGTTAGGAACAGTGTCAGGGCCTGAGTTGTGAGTAGTTTCAAGGCCTTAGTTAGAGAAAGTGTCAGTGCCGGGTTTGGCAGTTATGTCAGGGCCTTAGTTAGGGACAGTGTCAGTGCCTGAGTTGGGAGTAGTGTCAGGGCCTAGTTAGGGACAGGGTCAGTGCCTGAGTTGGGAGTAGTTTCAGGGCCTTAGTTAGAGAAAGTGTCAGTGCCGGAGTTGGGAGTTATGTCAGGCCCTTAGTTAGGGACAGTGTCAGTGCCTGAGTTGGGAGTAGTGTCAGGGCCTAGTTAGGGACAGGGTCAGTGCCTGAGTTGGGAGTAGTTTCAGGGCCTTAGTTAGAGAAAGTGTCAGTGCCAGAGTTGGGAGTTATGTCAGGGCCTTAGTTAGGGACAGTGTCAGGGCCTGAGTTGGGAGTAGTGTCAGGGCCTAGTTAGGGACAGTGTCAGTGCCTGAGTAGGAAGTAGTGTCAGGGCATTAGGGACAGTGTCAGTGGCTGCAATGGGAGTAGTGTCAGGGTCTTAGTTAGGGAGAGTGTCAGTGCCTGTGTTGGGAATAGTCTCAGGGTCTTTTCTGGGGACAGCATCAGGGCATGAGTTAAAAGTAGTGTCAAGGCCTTAGTTAGGGAGAGTGTCAATGCCTGTGTTGGGAGTAGTGTCAGAGACTTAGTAAGGGACACCGTCAGTGCCTGCGTTGGGAGTAGTGTCAGAGCCTTAGTTAGGGACACCGTGAGTGCCTGCGTTGGGAGTAGTATCAGGCCCTTCGTTAGGGACAGTGTCAGGGTCTGAGGTAGAAGTAGTCTCAGGGCCTTAGTTAGGTAGCGTGTCAATGCCTAAGTAAGTAGTAGTGTGAGAGCCTTAGTTAGGGACAGTGTCAATGCCTGTGTTGGGAGTAGTGTCAGAGACTTAGTAAGGGACACCGTCAGTGCCTGCGTTGGGAGTAGTGTCAGAGCCTTAGTTAGGGACACCGTCAGTGCCTGCGTTGGGAGTAGTGTCAGGGCCTTACTTAGGGACAGCGTCAGTGCCTGAGTTAGGAGTAGTGTGATGGCCGTAGTTAGGGACACTCTCAGTGCCAGAGTTGGGGGTAGTGTCAGGCCTTTGTTAGGGACTGTGCCAGGGCCTGAGTTAAGAGTAGTGTCAAGTCCTTAGTTAGGGACAGTGTTAGTGCCTGAGTTGAGAGTAATGTCAAGACCTTAGTTAGGGACAATGTCAGTGCGTAGTTTGGGAGTACTGTCAGGGCCTTAGTTAGGGACAGTGTCAGTGCCTGAGTTGGGAGTACTGTCAGGGCGTATTTAGGGACAGTCTCAATGCCTATTTTGGGAGTAGTGTCACGGCCTTAGTTAGTGATATTATCAGTGCCTGAGTAAGGAGTAGTGTCCGGGCCTTAGTTAGGGACAGTGTCAGTTGCTTAGTTAGGAGTAGCGTCACGAACTAAGTTAGGGCCAGTGTCAGTGCCTGAGTCAGGAGTAGAGTCAAGGCCTAAGTTAAGGACAGTGTCATTGCTTGAGATAGGAGTAGTGTCAGGGCCTTAGTTAGGGACATTGTCAGGGCATGATTTAGGAGATGTGTTAGGGCGTGAGCTATGAAGAGTGTCAGGGCCTTAGTTAGTGACAGTGTCAGTGCTGAGTTTGGAGTAGTATCAGGGCCTTAGTTAGAGACAGTGTCAGGGCCTGAGTTAGGTGTACGTCAGGGCCTTACTTAGGGACAGTGTCAGAGCCTGATTTAGGAGTAGTGTCAGAGGCTTTGTTAGGGACAGTGTCAGGGCCTGAGTTAAGAGTAGTGTCACAGCTTTAGTTAGGACCAGTGTCAGGGCCTTAGTTAAGTCCAACATCAGCGCCTATGATAGGAATCAGATCAGGACCTGTGTTCCAGGTAATGTCAGGGCCTTATTTAAGAACAGTGTCAGGGCCTGAGTCCTGACTTACTCCTTACTCTCCTCACTAAGGACTTTGGACACTACTGCTAATTCAGGCCCTGATAATGTCCCTAACTAAGGCCCTGACACTTTCCTTGGCTAAGGCCCTGAACGTCTCCTAAGTCAGGCCCTGATACTGTCCCTAACAATGGCCCTGACACTACACCTAACTGAGGCCCCGACATGATACCTAACAAAGGCTTTGTTGCTAGTCCAAACTAAAGCCCTAAAATTGGTCCTAAATAAGGCCTTGACACTAATCCTAACTCAGGCCCTAAAACTGTCCCTAACTAAGGCCCTGATAGTATGCCTAACTCAGGCCCTCATACGATTCCTAACAATGGCTCTGATGCTAGTCCAAACTAAGGCCCTGAAATTGGTCCTAAATAAGGCCTTGACACTAATCCTAACTCAGGCCCTAGCACTGTCCCTAACTAGGTCTCAGACAGTACACCTAAATCAGACCCTGACACTGTCCCTAAGCAAGGCCCTGACACTACTCCTAACTCAGTCCCTTACACTGTACCTAACAAAGTCTCTGATGCTAGGCCTAACTCAGGCCCTGAAACCGTCTGTAACTAAGGCCCTGCTGCCATCACTATCAAAAGTCCTGACATTATCCTGAGCTAATATCCTGACCTATGTCTTTCCAAGGTCCTGAAACTGTCCCAAAGTAAGCCCTGACGCTGTCCCTAAGTGAAGACCTGAGGCTGTCCCTAACTCAGGCCCTGAAGCTTTCCTGAACTGAAGCCTTGAAGCTGTGACTAATTCAGGCCCTGATCATGTACCTAACGAAGACCTTAATGCTGATCCAGCAAAGACGCTGATGCTGCTCCAAAGTCATGCCCTGACAGTGTGCCCAGCTAAGGGCCTGACGCTACGCCTCACTCAGGCCCTGTCGCTCTCCCTAAGTCAGGCCCTGACACTGTCACTAACTAAGGCCCTGACTCTACTCCTAATTCAGTCCCGAACATTGTGTCTAACAAAGGCTCTGATGCTAGTCGTAACTCAGGGCCTGACACTGTCTCTAACTAAGGGCTGCTGCCATCAACATCTAAAGTCCTGACATTATCCGGAGCTAATAACCTGACCCATGTCTTACCAAGGTCCTGAAACTGTCCCAAAGTAAGCCCTGACGCTGTCCCTAAGTGAGGCCCTGAAGCTTTCCCTACCTAACTCAGGCCTTGATGCTGTGACTAACTCAGACCCTGATCATGTCTTTAACTAAGACCCTAAGGCTGATCCAACAGAGGCCCTGATGCTGCTCCTAAGTCATGCCCCGATAGTGTCCCCCACTAAGTGTCTGATGCTAGGCCTCACTCAGACCCTATCGCTCTCCCTAAGTCAGGCTCTGATGCTGTCCCTACCTGAAGCCCTAACACTGGTTCTGAATAAGGTCCTGAGAGTCTCCATAACAAAGGTCTTCACACTTTGTCATTTCCTGACACTATCCCTAGATGTTAAACTGACACGGCCACTAGCTAATGTCCTGCCTCTTATGCTAACTGAAGTCCTTAGGCTGTGCCTACCTCAGGCACTGAATTTAGTCCCAAGACCATGAAACTGTCCCGAACTAAGGCCTAGATGCTCGCCCTACATCCGGCCCTGACACTGTCCCTAACTAAGGCCCTAACACTATTGCTAACTGAGGATCTGACACTGGACCTATCAGAGGCCCTCTACTCCTAACTAACGCCTTGAAACTTTCCCTAACGTAGGCGCTGCTACCATCAATATCTAAAGTCCTGACATTATCCTGAGCTAATATCCTGACCCATGTCTTACCAAGGTCCTGAAACTCTCCCAACGTTAGCCCTGACACTGTCCCTAAGTGAGGCCCTGAGGCTGTCCCTCACAGAGGTCCTGATAATGTCTTTAACTAAACTCTAATGCTGATCTTACAGAGACCCTTATGTTGATCCTATGTCATGCCCTGACGCTGTCCGTAGCTAAGGCCCTGACTCTAGGCATCACTCAGGCCCTGTCGCTCTCCCTACGTCAGGCTAAGACTCTGTCCCTACCTGAAGCCCTGACACTGGGCCTAAATTAGGCACTGATGCTCTAATTAGCTATGGTCTTGACACTATCCCTAGGTCATTTCCTGACACTATCCCTAGATCTTAACCTAAACTTGTCTTTAGCTATTGTCGAGCCTCTTATGCTAACTAAATCCCTGATGCTGTCTCTAACTAAGAGCCTGAAATTAGCCCCGAGGCCGTCAACCTGTCCCTAACTGAGGTTGGAGGCTCATCCTAACTGAGGCGCTGACACTGTCCCTAACTAAAGCCCTGACACTACACCTAACTCAGTCCCTGACACTGTACTTTACAAGGGCTCTGATGCTAGTCCTAACTCAGGCCCTGACACTGTCTCTAAGTAAGGCTCAGAATTTGCCCCTAATATAGGCCCTGCTGTCAGCAATAACTAAAAACTGGACACTAGCCTGAGTTAATATCCTGACATATTTCTAACCAAGGTCCTGACACTGTCCCTAAGAAAGCCCTGTCGCTGTCCCTGTGTTAAGAACTGAGGCTGTCCCTAACTCAGGCCCTGAAGCTTTCCCTAACTGAGGCCTAGAAGCTGTGACTAAGTCAGGCCCTGATCATATCTGTAACAAAGACGCTAAGGCTGATCCAACAGAGGCGCTGATTCTGTTCCTAAGTCGTGCCCTGACAGTGTCCTCAGCTAAGGGCCTGACGCTAGGCCTCACTCAGGCCCTGTCGCTCTCCCTAAGTCAGGCTCTGATGCTGTCCCTACCTGAAGCCCTGACACTGGTTCTAAATAAGGATCTGATACTCTCAGTAACTAAGGTTTTGACACTATGCTTAGGTCCTTTCCTGACACTATCCCTAGACCATAACCTGACCCTGTCCCTAGCAAATGTCGTGCCTCTTATGCTAACTACAGCCCTGCTGCTGTCCTTAACTAAGGGCCTAAAATTACTCTCGAGGCTGTGACCCTGTCCGTACCTAAGGCCTCGATGTTCGTCCTAATTCAGGGCCTGACACTGTCCCTAACTAAGGCCCTGCTGCCGTCAATATCTAAAGTCCTGACACTATCCTGAGCTAATTTCTTGACCCATCTCTTACCAAGGTCCTGAAACTGTCCCTAAGGAAGCCCTGATGCTGTCTCCAAGTGAGGCCTTGAGGCTGTCCCTAACAGAGGCCCTGATAATATCTTTCACATAGCCCCTGAGGCTGATCCTACCGGGGCTCTTATGCTGCTCCTAAGTCATGCCCTGACACTGTCTCTAGCTAAGGCCCTGACGCTAGGCCTCACTCAGGCCCTGTCCCACTCCCTAAGTCAGGCTCTGACGCTGTTCCTACCCGAAGCCCTGACACTCACTGCTCCTAAATTAGGTCCTGATGTGCTAAGTAACTAAGGTCTTGACACTATCCCTAGGTCATTTCCTGACACTCTCCCTAGACCTTAACCTAACCTTCTCTTTAGCTAATGTCGAGATTAGCTAAAGAGATTCTTTAGAACGAGATTCTTTCATCTTCTGAATATAGTTTTCTTCAAAACATAATTTTTGTAGTGTTACTAACTTTAAACAAAATGTACTCAACTGCTGTGGAATATTCCTTCATAGGAGCGTGCATGGTTCACTTCTGCATCTGCTTGTGGTGGTGTTCAGGTTGCTTTCAGCTGTAGATCCCCTTATGCTAGCTAAATCCCTGATTCTGTCCCTAAATGAGGCCCTGAATTTAGGTCCGAGGCCGTGAACCTGTCCCTAACTGAGGCCTGGAGGCTCGTCCTAATGCAGGCCCTGACACTGTCCCCAACTAAGGCTCTGACACTACACCTAACTCAGTCACTGACACTGTACCTAACAAAGGCTCTGATGCTAGTCCTAACTTAGGCCCTGACACTGCCTCTAACTAAGGCCCTGCTGCCGTCAATATCTGAACACCTGATATTATCCTGAGCTAATAGCCTGACCCATGTCTTACCAAGGTCCTGAAACTTTCCCAAAGTAAGCCCTGACGCTGCCCCTAAGTGAGGCCTTGAGGCTATCCCTAACGGAGGCCCTGATAATAGCTTTAACGAAGACCCTAATGCTGATCCTACAGAGGCCTTTATGCTGCTCCTAAGTCATGCCCTGATACTGTCCCTTACTCAGGCCCTAAAGATAGGCCTCACTTAGGCCCTGTTGCTGTACCTCAGTTAGGCTCTGACGCTGTCCGTACATCCAGCCCTGGCGCTGGTCCTGATTAAGGCGCTCACGCTGCTGCTAACTAAGGCCCTGATGCTCTCAATAACTAAGGTCTTCTCGTTAGCCCTTGGTCATCTCCTTTCACTATCTCTGGCCTGGGACCTGACTCTGTCCCGAGATAATCTCCTGCATCTTCTGCTAACTGAAACCCTAATGCTCTCCCTAACTAAGGCCCTGACTACTCCTAACTAAGGCCATGACACTGAATCTAACAAAGGCCCGGAATCTGTCCTTAATATAGGCCCTGCTGCCAGCAATAACTAAAATCCTGACACTCTCCTGAGCTAATATCCTGACTCATTTCTAACCAAGGTCCTGACACTGTCCCTAAGAAAGCCCTGTCGCTGTCTTTAAGTGAAGACCTGAGGCTGTCTGTAACTCAGACCCTGAAGCTTTCCCTAACTGAGGCCTTGACGCTGTGACTAACTTGGGCTCCGGTCATGTCTTTAACTAAGAGCCTAAAGCTGATCCAACAGAGGCACTGATGCTGCTCCTAAGTCATTCCCTGACAGTGTCCCCAGCTAAGGGCCTGACATCAGGCCTCACTCAGGCCCTGTCGCTCTTCCTAAGTCAGGCCCTGATGCTGTGCCTACCTGAAGCCCTAACGCTGCTTCTGAATAAGTCCCTGAGAGTCTCAGTAACAAAGGTCTTCACACTCTCCTTAGGTCATTTCCTGACACGATTCCAAGCCTTTACCCTAAACCTGTCCCGAGCTAATGTCCTACCTCTTATGCTAACTGAAGACCTTATGCTGTGCCTAATTCAGGCACTGAATTTAGTCCCAAGGCCGCTAGACTGTCCCTAACTCGGCTCGATGCCCTTATCGTCACAATGTTCCATGACCACTGTCATCACAATGCTCCACGCCCTTGTCATCACAATGCTCCATAACCCCTGTCATCACAATGCTCCATGACTTTTGTCATCGCAATGCTACATGCCATTGTCATCACAATGCTCCATGCCCTTATCATCACAATGCTCCATGACCCCTTTCATCACAATGCTCCATGACCATTGTCTCAAATGCTACATGTCTGTGAAATCACAAAGCTCCATGCCCCCTGTCATCACAAGTCTCCATGCCTCTTGTCATCACAATGCTCCATGACCCTTGTCATCACAATGCTCCATGATCCTTGTAATCAAAATGCTCCTTGACCCTTTCTTCACAATGTTACAGTACCCCTTTCTTCACAATGCTCCATGCCGCTGGTCACCACAATGCTCCATGACTTCTGTCATCACAATGCTCCATGTCTCTTGTCATTAAAATGCTCCATGGCCCCTGTCATCACAATGCTGCATGATGCTTATAATCTCAATGCTCCATGGTCCTCGTCATCACAAATCTCCACGCATTTGTCATCACAATGCTCCATGACCCCTGTCATCCCAATGCTCCATAGCACTTTTCATCACAATGCTCCATGACCACTTTTATCACAATGTTCCATGACCACTTTAATCACAGTGCTCCATGACCACTTTCATCACAATGCCCCATGACCCCTGTAATCAAAATGCTCCATGGCCCTTGTCGCCACAATGCTCCAGGACCCGTCATCACAATTCTCCATGGCCCTTGTCATCACAATGCTCCATGGCGCTTGTCATCACAATGATCCAGAGCCTTAGTGCTTGAGTTGGGAGTAGTGTCATTGCCTCAGTTAGGGACACTGTCATTGCCT
This sequence comes from Balaenoptera borealis, assembly GCF_965194805.1. Lineage (NCBI taxonomy): Eukaryota > Metazoa > Chordata > Mammalia > Artiodactyla > Balaenopteridae > Balaenoptera > Balaenoptera borealis. The sequence continues at coordinate 17,472,012 of NC_138874.1, forward strand.
GAATTGGGAGTAGTGTCAGAGCCTTAGTTAGGGACAGCGCCAGGGCGAGTTGGGAGTAGTGCCAGTGCCTTAGATAGGGACAGCACCAGTGCTTGCGTTGGGAATAGTGTCAGGGCCATAGTTAGGGACAGTGTCAGTGGCTGAGATGGGAATAGTGTCAGGGCCTTAGTTACGGACATTGTCAGTGCCTAAGTTGGGATTTTTGTCAGGGTCTTTATTATGGACAGTGTCAGGGCCTGAGTTAAGAGTAGTGTCAAGGCCTTAATTTGGAAGAGTGTCAGTGTCTCAGTTTGGAGTCGTGTCAGACCCTTAGTTAGGAACAGCCTCAGTGCCTGAGTTGGGAGTAGTGACGTGGCTTAAGTTATGGACAGTGTCAGGGACTGAGTTAAGAATAGTCTCAGGACCTTAGTTAGGGACAGTGTCAGTGACTGTGTTAGGAATAGTGTCAGCGCCTAAGTTAGGAGTAGTCTGAGACCGGTAGCTAGGAACAGTGTCAGGGCCTGAGTTGTGAGTAGTTTCAGGGCCTTAGTTAGAGAAAGTGTCAGTGCCGGGTTTGGCAGTTATGTCAGGGCCTTAGTTAGGGACAGTGTCAGTGCCTGAGTTGGGAGTAGTGTCAGGGCCTAGTTAGGGACAGGGTCAGTGCCTGAGTTGGGAGTAGTTTCAGGGCCTTAGTTAGAGAAAGTGTCAGTGCCAGAGTTGGGAGTTATGTCAGGGCCTTAGTTAGGGACAGTGTCAGGGCCTGAGTTGGGAGTAGTGTCAGGGCCTAGTTAGGGACAGTGTCAGTGCCTGAGTAGGAAGTAGTGTCAGGGCATTAGGGACAGTGTCAGTGGCTGCAATGGGAGTAGTGTCAGGGTCTTAGTTAGGGAGAGTGTCAGTGCCTGTGTTGGGAATAGTCTCAGGGTCTTTTCTGGGGACAGCATCAGGGCATGAGTTAAAAGTAGTGTCAAGGCCTTAGTTAGGGAGAGTGTCAATGCCTGTGTTGGGAGTAGTGTCAGAGACTTAGTAAGGGACACCGTCAGTGCCTGCGTTGGGAGTAGTGTCAGAGCCTTAGTTAGGGACACCGTGAGTGCCTGCGTTGGGAGTAGTATCAGGCCCTTCGTTAGGGACAGTGTCAGGGTCTGAGGTAGAAGTAGTCTCAGGGCCTTAGTTAGGTAGCGTGTCAATGCCTAAGTAAGTAGTAGTGTGAGGGCCTTAGTTAGGGGCAGTGTCAATGCCTGTGTTGGGAGTAGTTTCAGAGACTTAGTAAGGGACACCGTCAGTGCCTGCGTTGGGAGTAGTGTCAGAGCCTTAGTTAGGGACACCGTGAGTGCCTGCGTTGGGAGTAGTATCAGGCCCTTCGTTAGGGACAGTGTCAGGGTCTGAGGTAGAAGTAGTCTCAGGGCCTTAGTTAGGTAGCGTGTCAATGCCTAAGTAAGTAGTAGTGTGAGAGCCTTAGTTAGGGACAGTGTCAATGCCTGTGTTGGGAGTAGTGTCAGAGACTTAGTAAGGGACACCGCCAGTGCCTGCGTTGGGAGTAGTGTCAGAGCCTTAGTTAGGGACACCGTCAGTGCCTGCGTTGGGAGTAGTGTCAGGGCCTTACTTAGGGACAGCGTCAGTGCCTGAGTTAGGAGTAGTGTGATGGCCATAGTTAGGGACACTCTCAGTGCCAGAGTTGGGGGTAGTGTCAGACCTTTGTTAGGGACTGTGCCAGGGCCTGAGTTAAGAGTAGTGTCAAGTCCTTAGTTAGGGACAGTGTCAGTGCCTGAGTTGGGAGTACTGTCAGGGCGTATTTAGGGACAGTCTCAATGCCTATTTTGGGAGTAGTGTCACGGCCTTAGTTAGTGATATTATCAGCGCCTGAGTAAGGAGTAGTGTCCGGGCCTTAGTTAGGGACAGTGTCAGTTGCTTAGTTAGGAGTAGCGTCACGGCCTAAGTTAGGGCCAGTGTCAGTGCCTGAGTCAGGAGTAGAGTCAGGGCCTAAGTTAAGGACAGTGTCATTGCTTGAGATAGGAGTAGTGTCAGGGCCTTAGTTAGGGACATTGTCAGGGCATGATTTAGGAGTTGTGTTAGGGTGTGAGCTATGAATAATGTCAGGGCCTTAGTTAGTGACAGTGTCAGTGCTGAGTTTGGAGTAGTATCAGGGCCTTAGTTAGAGACAGTGTCAGGGCCTGAGTTAGGTGTATGTCAGGGCCTTAGTTAGGGACAGTGTCAGAGCCTGATTTAGGAGTAGTGTCAGAGGCTTTGTTAGGGACAGTGTCAGGGCCTGAGTTAAGAGTAGTGTCACAGCTTTAGTTAGGACCAGTGTCAGGGCCTTAGTTAAGTCCAACATCAGCGCCTATGATAGGAATCAGATCAGGACCTGTGTTCCAGGTAATGTCAGGGCCTTATTTAAGAACAGTGTCAGGGCCTGAGTCCTGACTTACTCCTTACTCTCCTCACTAAGGACTTTGGACACTACTGCTAATTCAGGCCCTGATAATGTCCCTAACTAAGGCCCTGACACTTTCCTTGGCTAAGGCCCTGAACGTCTCCTAAGTCAGGCCCTGATACTGTCCCTAACAATGGCCCTGACACTACACCTAACTGAGGCCCCGACATGATACCTAACAAAGGCTTTGTTGCTAGTCCAAACTAAAGCCCTAAAATTGGTCCTAAATAAGGCCTTGACACTAATCCTAACTCAGGCCCTAAAACTGTCCCTAACTAAGGCCCTGATAGTATGCCTAACTCAGGCCCTCATACGATTCCTAACAATGGCTCTGATGCTAGTCCAAACTAAGGCCCTGAAATTGGTCCTAAATAAGGCCTTGACACTAATCCTAACTCAGGCCCTAGCACTGTCCCTAACTAGGTCTCAGACAGTACACCTAAATCAGACCCTGACACTGTCCCTAAGCAAGGCCCTGACACTACTCCTAACTCAGTCCCTTACACTGTACCTAACAAAGTCTCTGATGCTAGGCCTAACTCAGGCCCTGAAACCGTCTGTAACTAAGGCCCTGCTGCCATCACTATCAAAAGTCCTGACATTATCCTGAGCTAATATCCTGACCTATGTCTTTCCAAGGTCCTGAAACTGTCCCAAAGTAAGCCCTGACGCTGTCCCTAAGTGAAGACCTGAGGCTGTCCCTAACTCAGGCCCTGAAGCTTTCCTGAACTGAAGCCTTGAAGCTGTGACTAATTCAGGCCCTGATCATGTACCTAACGAAGACCTTAATGCTGATCCAGCAAAGACGCTGATGCTGCTCCAAAGTCATGCCCTGACAGTGTGCCCAGCTAAGGGCCTGACGCTACGCCTCACTCAGGCCCTGTCGCTCTCCCTAAGTCAGGCCCTGACACTGTCACTAACTAAGGCCCTGACTCTACTCCTAATTCAGTCCCGAACATTGTGTCTAACAAAGGCTCTGATGCTAGTCGTAACTCAGGGCCTGACACTGTCTCTAACTAAGGGCTGCTGCCATCAACATCTAAAGTCCTGACATTATCCGGAGCTAATAACCTGACCCATGTCTTACCAAGGTCCTGAAACTGTCCCAAAGTAAGCCCTGACGCTGTCCCTAAGTGAGGCCCTGAAGCTTTCCCTACCTAACTCAGGCCTTGATGCTGTGACTAACTCAGACCCTGATCATGTCTTTAACTAAGACCCTAAGGCTGATCCAACAGAGGCCCTGATGCTGCTCCTAAGTCATGCCCCGATAGTGTCCCCCACTAAGTGTCTGATGCTAGGCCTCACTCAGACCCTATCGCTCTCCCTAAGTCAGGCTCTGATGCTGTCCCTACCTGAAGCCCTAACACTGGTTCTGAATAAGGTCCTGAGAGTCTCCATAACAAAGGTCTTCACACTTTGTCATTTCCTGACACTATCCCTAGATGTTAAACTGACACGGCCACTAGCTAATGTCCTGCCTCTTATGCTAACTGAAGTCCTTAGGCTGTGCCTACCTCAGGCACTGAATTTAGTCCCAAGACCATGAAACTGTCCCGAACTAAGGCCTAGATGCTCGCCCTACATCCGGCCCTGACACTGTCCCTAACTAAGGCCCTAACACTATTGCTAACTGAGGATCTGACACTGGACCTATCAGAGGCCCTCTACTCCTAACTAACGCCTTGAAACTTTCCCTAACGTAGGCGCTGCTACCATCAATATCTAAAGTCCTGACATGATCCTGAGCTAATATCCTGACCCATGTCTTACCAAGGTCCTGAAACTCTCCCAACGTTAGCCCTGACACTGTCCCTAAGTGAGGCCCTGAGGCTGTCCCTCACAGAGGTCCTGATAATGTCTTTAACTAAACTCTAATGCTGATCTTACAGAGACCCTTATGTTGATCCTATGTCATGCCCTGACGCTGTCCGTAGCTAAGGCCCTGACTCTAGGCATCACTCAGGCCCTGTCGCTCTCCCTACGTCAGGCTAAGACTCTGTCCCTACCTGAAGCCCTGACACTGGGCCTAAATTAGGCACTGATGCTCTAATTAGCTATGGTCTTGACACTATCCCTAGGTCATTTCCTGACACTATCCCTAGATCTTAACCTAAACTTGTCTTTAGCTATTGTCGAGCCTCTTATGCTAACTAAATCCCTGATGCTGTCTCTAACTAAGAGCCTGAAATTAGCCCCGAGGCCGTCAACCTGTCCCTAACTGAGGTTGGAGGCTCATCCTAACTGAGGCGCTGACACTGTCCCTAACTAAAGCCCTGACACTACACCTAACTCAGTCCCTGACACTGTACTTTACAAGGGCTCTGATGCTAGTCCTAACTCAGGCCCTGACACTGTCTCTAAGTAAGGCTCAGAATTTGCCCCTAATATAGGCCCTGCTGTCAGCAATAACTAAAAACTGGACACTAGCCTGAGTTAATATCCTGACATATTTCTAACCAAGGTCCTGACACTGTCCCTAAGAAAGCCCTGTCGCTGTCCCTGTGTTAAGAACTGAGGCTGTCCCTAACTCAGGCCCTGAAGCTTTCCCTAACTGAGGCCTAGAAGCTGTGACTAAGTCAGGCCCTGATCATATCTGTAACAAAGACGCTAAGGCTGATCCAACAGAGGCGCTGATTCTGTTCCTAAGTCATGCCCTGACAGTGTCCTCAGCTAAGGGCCTGACGCTAGGCCTCACTCAGGCCCTGTCGCTCTCCCTAAGTCAGGCTCTGATGCTGTCCCTACCTGAAGCCCTGACACTGGTTCTAAATAAGGATCTGATACTCTCAGTAACTAAGGTTTTGACACTATGCTTAGGTCCTTTCCTGACACTATCCCTAGACCATAACCTGACCCTGTCCCTAGCAAATGTCGTGCCTCTTATGCTAACTACAGCCCTGCTGCTGTCCTTAACTAAGGGCCTAAAATTACTCTCGAGGCTGTGACCCTGTCCGTACCTAAGGCCTCGATGTTCGTCCTAATTCAGGGCCTGACACTGTCCCTAACTAAGGCCCTGCTGCCGTCAATATCTAAAGTCCTGACACTATCCTGAGCTAATTTCTTGACCCATCTCTTACCAAGGTCCTGAAACTGTCCCTAAGGAAGCCCTGATGCTGTCTCCAAGTGAGGCCTTGAGGCTGTCCCTAACAGAGGCCCTGATAATATCTTTCACATAGCCCCTGAGGCTGATCCTACCGGGGCTCTTATGCTGCTCCTAAGTCATGCCCTGACACTGTCTCTAGCTAAGGCCCTGACGCTAGGCCTCACTCAGGCCCTGTCCCACTCCCTAAGTCAGGCTCTGACGCTGTTCCTACCCGAAGCCCTGACACTCACTGCTCCTAAATTAGGTCCTGATGTGCTAAGTAACTAAGGTCTTGACACTATCCCTAGGTCATTTCCTGACACTCTCCCTAGACCTTAACCTAACCTTCTCTTTAGCTAATGTCGAGATTAGCTAAAGAGATTCTTTAGAACGAGATTCTTTCATCTTCTGAATATAGTTTTCTTCAAAACATAATTTTTGTAGTGTTACTAACTTTAAACAAAATGTACTCAACTGCTGTGGAATATTCCTTCATAGGAGCGTGCATGGTTCACTTCTGCGTCTGCTTGTGGTGGTGTTCAGGTTGCTTTCAGCTGTAGATCCCCTTATGCTAGCTAAATCCCTGATTCTGTCCCTAAATGAGGCCCTGAATTTAGGTCCGAGGCCGTGAACCTGTCCCTAACTGAGGCCTGGAGGCTCGTCCTAATGCAGGCCCTGACACTGTCCCCAACTAAGGCTCTGACACTACACCTAACTCAGTCACTGACACTGTACCTAACAAAGGCTCTGATGCTAGTCCTAACTTAGGGCCTGACACTGCCTCTAACTAAGGCCCTGCTGCCGTCAATATCTGAACACCTGATATTATCCTGAGCTAATAGCCTGACCCATGTCTTACCAAGGTCCTGAAACTTTCCCAAAGTAAGCCCTGACGCTGCCCCTAAGTGAGGCCTTGAGGCTATCCCTAACGGAGGCCCTGATAATAGCTTTAACGAAGACCCTAATGCTGATCCTACAGAGGCCTTTATGCTGCTCCTAAGTCATGCCCTGATACTGTCCCTTACTCAGGCCCTAAAGATAGGCCTCACTTAGGCCCTGTTGCTGTACCTCAGTTAGGCTCTGACGCTGTCCGTACATCCAGCCCTGGCGCTGGTCCTGATTAAGGCGCTCACGCTGCTGCTAACTAGGGCCCTGATGCTCTCAATAACTAAGGTCTTCTCGTTATCCCTTGGTCATCTCCTTGCACTATCTCTGGCCTGGGACCTGACTCTGTCCCGAGATAATCTCCTGCATCTTCTGCTAACTGAAACCCTAATGCTCTCCCTAACTAAGGCCCTGACTACTCCTAACTAAGGCCATGACACTGAATCTAACAAAGGCCCGGAATCTGTCCTTAATATAGGCCCTGCTGCCAGCAATAACTAAAATCCTGACACTCTCCTGAGCTAATATCCTGACTCATTTCTAACCAAGGTCCTGACACTGTCCCTAAGAAAGCCCTGTCGCTGTCTTTAAGTGAAGACCTGAGGCTGTCTGTAACTCAGACCCTGAAGCTTTCCCTAACTGAGGCCTTGACGCTGTGACTAACTTGGGCTCCGGTCATGTCTTTAACTAAGAGCCTAAAGCTGATCCAACAGAGGCACTGATGCTGCTCCTAAGTCATTCCCTGACAGTGTCCCCAGCTAAGGGCCTGACATCAGGCCTCACTCAGGCCCTGTCGCCCTACCTAAGTCAGGCCCTGATGCTGTGCCTACCTGAAGCCCTAACGCTGCTTCTGAATAAGTCCCTGAGAGTCTCAGTAACAAAGGTCTTCACACTATCCTTAGGTCATTTCCTGACACGATTCCAAGCCTTTACCCTAACCCTGTCCCGAACTAATGTCCTACCTCTTATGCTAACTAAAGACCTTATGCTGTGCCTAATTCAGGCACTGAATTTAGTCCCAAGGCCGCTAGACTGTCCCTAACTCGGCTCGATGCCCTTATCGTCACAATGTTCCATGACCACTGTCATCACAATGCTCCACGCCCTTGTCATCACAATGCTCCATAACCCCTGTCATCACAATGCTCCATGACCTTTGTCATCGCAATGCTACATGCCATTGTCATCACAATGCTCCATGCCCTTATCATCACAATGCTCCATGACCCCTTTCCTCACAATGCTCCATGACCATTGTCTCAAATGCTACATGTCTGTGAAATCACAAAGCTCCATGCCCCCTGTCATCACAAGTCTCCATGCCTCTTGTCATCACAATGCTCCATGACCCTTGTCATCACAATGCTCCATGATCCTTGTAATCAAAATGCTCCTTGACCCTTTCTTCACAATGTTACAGTACCCCTTTCTTCACAATGCTCCATGCCGCTGGTCACCACAATGCTCCATGACTTCTGTCATCACAATGCTCCATGTCTCTTGTCATTAAAATGCTCCATGGCCCCTGTCATCACAATGCTGCATGATGCTTATAATCTCAATGCTCCATGGTCCTCGTCATCACAAATCTCCACGCATTTGTCATCACAATGCTCCATGACCCCTGTCATCCCAATGCTCCATAGCACTTTTCATCACAATGCTCCATGACCACTTTTATCACAATGTTCCATGACCACTTTAATCACAGTGCTCCATGACCACTTTCATCACAATGCCCCATGACCCCTGTAATCAAAATGCTCCATGGCCCTTGTCGCCACAATGCTCCAGGACCCGTCATCACAATTCTCCATGGCCCTTGTCATCACAATGCTCCATGGCGCTTGTCATCACAATGATCCAGAGCCTTAGTGCTTGAGTTGGGAGTAGTGTCATTGCCTCAGTTAGGGACACTGTCATTGCCTGAATTGGGAGTAGTGTCAGAGCCTTAGTTAGGGACAGCGCCAGGGCGAGTTGGGAGTAGTGCCAGTGCCTTAGTTAGGGACAGCACCAGTGCTTGCGTTGGGAATAGTGTCAGGGCCATAGTTAGGGACAGTGTCAGTGGCTGAGATGGGAATAGTGTCAGGGCCTTAGTTACGGACATTGTCAGTGCCTAAGTTGGGATTTTTGTCAGGGTCTTTATTATGGACAGTGTCAGGGCCTGAGTTAAGAGTAGTGTCAAGGCCTTAATTTGGAAGAGTGTCAGTGTCTCAGTTTGGAGTCGTGTCAGACCCTTAGTTAGGAACAGCCTCAGTGCCTGAGTTGGGAGTAGTGACGTGGCTTAAGTTATGGACAGTGTCAGGGACTGAGTTAAGAATAGTCTCAGGACCTTAGTTAGGGACAGTGTCAGTGACTGTGTTAGGAATAGTGTCAGCGCCTAAGTTAGGAGTAGTCTGAGACCGGTAGTTAGGAACAGTGTCAGGGCCTGAGTTGTGAGTAGTTTCAGGGCCTTAGTTAGAGAAAGTGTCAGTGCCGGTTTTGGCAGTTATGTCAGGGCCTTAGTTAGGGACAGTGTCAGTGCCTGAGTTGGGAGTAGTGTCAGGGCCTAGTTAGGGACAGGGTCAGTGCCTGAGTTGTGAGTAGTTTCAGGGCCTTAGTTAGAGAAAGTGTCAGTGCCGGTTTTGGCAGTTATGTCAGGGCCTTAGTTAGGGACAGTGTCAGGGCCTGAGTTGGGAGTAGTGTCAGGGCCTAGTTAGGGACAGTGTCAGTGCCTGAGTAGGAAGTAGTGTCAGGGCATTTGGATAGTGTCAGTGGCTGCAATGGGAGTAGTGTCAGGGTCTTAGTTAGGGAGAGTGTCAGTGCCTGTGTTGGGAATAGTCTCAGGGTCTTTTCTGGGGACAGCATCAGGGCATGAGTTAAAAGTAGTGTCAAGACCTTAGTGAGGGAGAGTGTCAGTGCCTGTGTTGGGAGTAGTATCAGGCCCTTCGTTAGGGACAGTGTCAGGGTCTGAGGTAGAAGTAGTCTCAGGGCCTTAGTTAGGTAGCGTGTCAATGCCTAAGTAAGTAGTAGTGTGAGGGCCTTAGTTAGGGATAGTGTCAATGCCTGTTTTGGGAGTAGTGTCAGAGACTTAGTAAGGGACACCGTCAGTGCCTGCGTTGGGAGTAGTGTCAGAGCCTTAGTTAGGGACAGTGTCAGGGTCTGAGGTAGAAGAAGTCTCAGGGCCTTAGTTAGGTAGCGTGCCAATGCCTAAGTAAGTAGTAGTGTGAGGGCCTTAGTTAGGGACAGTGTCAATGCCTGTGTTGGGAGTAGTGTTAGAGACTTAGTAAGGGACACCGTCAGTGCCTGCGTTGGGAGTAGTATCAGGCCCTTCGTTAGGGACAGTGTCAGGGTCTGAGGTAGAAGTAGTCTCAGGGCCTTAGGTAGCGTGTCAATGCCTAAGTAAGTAGTAGTGTGAGGGCCTTAGTTAGGGACAGTGTCAATGCCTGTGTTGGGAGTAGTGTCAGAGACTTAGTAAGGGACACCGTCAGTGCCTGCGTTGGGAGTAGTGTCAGAGCCTTAGTTAGGGACAGCGTCAGTGCCTGCGTTGGGAGTAGTGTCAGGGCCTTACTTAGGGACAGCGTCAGTGCCTGAGTTAGGAGTAGTGTGATGGCCGTAGTTAGGGACACTCTCAGTGCCAGAGTTGGGGGTAGTGTCAGGCCTTTGTTAGGGACTGTGCCAGGGCCTGAGTTAAGAGTAGTGTCAAGTCCTTAGTTAGGGACAGTGTTAGTGCCTGAGTTGAGAGTAATGTCAAGACCTTAGTTAGGGACAATGTCAGTGCGTAGTTTGGGAGTACTGTCAGGGCCTTAGTTAGGGACAGTGTCAGTGCCTGAGTTGGGAGTACTGTCAGGGCGTATTTAGGGACAGTCTCAATGCCTATTTTGGGAGTAGTGTCACGGCCTTAGTTAGTGATATTATCAGTGCCTGAGTAAGGAGTAGTGTCCGGGCCTTAGTTAGGGACAGTGTCAGTTGCTTAGTTAGGAGTAGCGTCACGAACTAAGTTAGGGCCAGTGTCAGTGCCTGAGTCAGGAGTAGAGTCAAGGCCTAAGTTAAGGACAGTGTCATTGCTTGAGATAGGAGTAGTGTCAGGGCCTTAGTTAGGGACATTGTCAGGGCATGATTTAGGAGATGTGTTAGGGCGTGAGCTATGAAGAGTGTCAGGGCCTTAGTTAGTGACAGTGTCAGTGCTGAGTTTGGAGTAGTATCAGGGCCTTAGTTAGAGACAGTGTCAGGGCCTGAGTTAGGTGTACGTCAGGGCCTTAGTTAGGGACAGTGTCAGAGCCTGATTTAGGAGTAGTGTCAGAGGCTTTGTTAGGGACAGTGTCAGGGCCTGAGTTAAGAGTAGTGTCACAGCTTTAGTTAGGACCAGTGTCAGGGCCTTAGTTAAGTCCAACATCAGCGCCTATGATAGGAATCAGATCAGGACCTGTGTTCCAGGTAATGTCAGGGCCTTATTTAAGAACAGTGTCAGGGCCTGAGTCCTGACTTACTCCTTACTCTCCTCACTAAGGACTTTGGACACTACTGCTAATTCAGGCCCTGATAATGTCCCTAACTAAGGCCCTGACACTTTCCTTGGCTAAGGCCCTGAACTTCTCCTAAGTCAGGCCCTGATACTGTCCCTAACAATGGCCCTGACACTACACCTAACTGAGGCCCCGACATGATACCTAACAAAGGCTTTGTTGCTAGTCCAAACTAAAGCCCTAAAATTGGTCCTAAATAAGGCCTTGACACTAATCCTAACTCAGGCCCTAAAACTGTCCCTAACTAAGGCCCTGATAGTATGCCTAACTCAGGCCCTCATACGATTCCTAACAATGGCTCTGATGCTAGTCCAAACTAAGGCCGTGAAATTGGTCCTAAATAAGGCCTTGACACTAATCCTAACTCAGGCCCTAGCACTGTCCCTAACTAGGTCTCAGACAGTACACCTAAATCAGACCCTGACACTGTCCCTAAGTGAGGCCCTGAGGCTGTCCCTCACAGAGGTCCTGATAATGTCTTTAACTAAACTCTAATGCTGATCTTACAGAGACCCTTATGTTGATCCTATGTCATGCCCTGACACTGTCCGTAGCTAAGGCCCTGACTCTAGGCATCACTCAGGCCCTGTCGCTCTCCCTACGTCAGGCTAAGACTCTGTCCCTACCTGAAGCCCTGACACTGGGCCTAAATTAGGCACTGATGCTCTAATTAGCTATGGTCTTGACACTATCCCTAGGTCATTTCCTGACACTATCCCTAGATCTTAACCTAAACTTGTCTTTAGCTATTGTCGAGCCTCTTATGCTAACTAAATCCCTGATGCTGTCTCTAACTAAGAGCCTGAAATTAGTCCCGAGGCCGTCAACCTGTCCCTAACTGAGGTTGGAGGCTCATCCTAACTGAGGCGCTGACACTGTCCCTAACTAAAGCCCTGACACTACACCTAACTCAGTCCCTGACACTGTACTTTACAAGGGCTCTGATGCTAGTCCTAACTCAGGTCCTGACACTGTCTCTAAGTAAGGCTCAGAATTTGCCCCTAATATAGGCCCTGCTGTCAGCAATAACTAAAAACTGGACACTAGCCTGAGTTAATATCCTGACATATTTCTAACCAAGGTCCTGACACTGTCCCTAAGAAAGCCCTGTCACTGTCCCTGTGTTAAGAACTGAGGCTGTCCCTAACTCAGGCCCTGAAGCTTTCCCTAACTGAGGCCTAGAAGCTGTGACTAAGTCAGGCCCTGATCATATCTGTAACAAAGACGCTAAGGCTGATCCAACAGAGGCGCTGATTCTGTTCCTAAGTCATGCCCTGACAGTGTCCTCAGCTAAGGGCCTGACGCTAGGCCTCACTCAGGCCCTGTCGCTCTCCCTAAGTCAGGCTCTGATGCTGTCCCTACCTGAAGCCCTGACACTGGTTCTAAATAAGGATCTGATACTCTCAGTAACTAAAGTTTTGACACTATGCTTAGGTCCTTTCCTGACACTATCCCTAGACCATAACCTGACCCTGTCCCTAGCAAATGTCGTGCCTCTTATGCTAACTACAGCCCTGCTGCTGTCCTTAACTAAGGACCTAAAATTACTCTCGAGGCTGTGACCCTGTCCGTACCTAAGGCCTCGATGTTCGTCCTAATTCAGGGCCTGACACTGTCCCTAACTAAGGCCCTGCTGCCGTCAATATCTAAAGTCCTGACACTATCCTGAGCTAATTTCTTGACCCATCTCTTACCAAGGTCCTGAAACTGTCCCTAAGGAAGCCCTGATGCTGTCTCCAAGTGAGGCCTTGAGGCTGTCCCTAACAGAGGCCCTGATAATATCTTTCACATAGCCCCTGAGGCTGATCCTACCGGGGCTCTTATGCTGCTCCTAAGTCATGCCCTGACACTGTCTCTAGCTAAGGCCCTGACGCTAGGCCTCACTCAGGCCCTGTCCCACTCCCTAAGTCAGGCTCTGACGCTGTTCCTACCCGAAGCCCTGACACTCACTGCTCCTAAATTAGGTCCTGATGTGCTAAGTAACTAAGGTCTTGACACTATCCCTAGGTCATTTCCTGACACTCTCCCTAGACCTTAACCTAACCTTCTCTTTAGCTAATGTCGAGATTAGCTAAAGAGATTCTTTAGAACGAGATTCTTTCATCTTCTGAATATAGTTTTCTTCAAAACATAATTTTTGTAGTGTTACTAACTTTAAACAAAATGTACTCAACTGCTGTGGAATATTCCTTCATAGGAGCGTGCATGGTTCACTTCTGCATCTGCTTGTGGTGGTGTTCAGGTTGCTTTCAGCTGTAGATCCCCTTATGCTAGCTAAATCCCTGATTCTGTCCCTAAATGAGGCCCTGAATTTAGGTCCGAGGCCGTGAACCTGTCCCTAACTGAGGCCTGGAGGCTCGTCCTAATGCAGGCCCTGACACTGTCCCCAACTAAGGCTCTGACACTACACCTAACTCAGTCACTGACACTGTACCTAACAAAGGCTCTGATGCTAGTCCTAACTTAGGCCCTGACACTGCCTCTAACTAAGGCCCTGCTGCCGTCAATATCTGAACACCTGATATTATCCTGAGCTAATAGCCTGACCCATGTCTTACCAAGGTCCTGAAACTTTCCCAAAGTAAGCCCTGACGCTGCCCCTAAGTGAGGCCTTGAGGCTATCCCTAACGGAGGCCCTGATAATAGCTTTAACGAAGACCCTAATGCTGATCCTACAGAGGCCTTTATGCTGCTCCTAAGTCATGCCCTGATACTGTCCCTTACTCAGGCCCTAAAGATAGGCCTCACTTAGGCCCTGTTGCTGTACCTCAGTTAGGCTCTGACGCTGTCCGTACATCCAGCCCTGGCGCTGGTCCTGATTAAGGCGCTCACGCTGCTGCTAACTAAGGCCCTGATGCTCTCAATAACTAAGGTCTTCTCGTTAGCCCTTGGTCATCTCCTTGCACTATCTCTGGCCTGGGACCTGACTCTGTCCCGAGATAATCTCCTGCATCTTCTGCTAACTGAAACCCTAATGCTCTCCCTAACTAAGGCCCTGACTACTCCTAACTAAGGCCATGACACTGAATCTAACAAAGGCCCGGAATCTGTCCTTAATATAGGCCCTGCTGCCAGCAATAACTAAAATCCTGACACTCTCCTGAGCTAATATCCTGACTCATTTCTAACCAAGGTCCTGACACTGTCCCTAAGAAAGCCCTGTCGCTGTCTTTAAGTGAAGACCTGAGGCTGTCTGTAACTCAGACCCTGAAGCTTTCCCTAACTGAGGCCTTGACGCTGTGACTAACTTGGGCTCCGGTCATGTCTTTAACTAAGAGCCTAAAGCTGATCCAACAGAGGCACTGATGCTGCTCCTAAGTCATTCCCTGACAGTGTCCCCAGCTAAGGGCCTGACATCAGGCCTCACTCAGGCCCTGTCGCTCTTCCTAAGTCAGGCCCTGATGCTGTGCCTACCTGAAGCCCTAACGCTGCTTCTGAATAAGTCCCTGAGAGTCTCAGTAACAAAGGTCTTCACACTCTCCTTAGGTCATTTCCTGACACGATTCCAAGCCTTTACCCTAAACCTGTCCCGAGCTAATGTCCTACCTCTTATGCTAACTGAAGACCTTATGCTGTGCCTAATTCAGGCACTGAATTTAGTCCCAAGGCCACTAGACTGTCCCTAACTCGGCTCGATGCCCTTATCGTCACAATGTTCCATGACCACTGTCATCACAATGCTCCACGCCCTTGTCATCACAATGCTCCATAACCCCTGTCATCACAATGCTCCATGACTTTTGTCATCGCAATGCTACATGCCATTGTCATCACAATGCTCCATGCCCTTATCATCACAATGTTCCATGACCCCTTTCATCACAATGCTCCATGACCATTGTCTCAAATGCTACATGTCTGTGAAATCACAAAGCTCCATGCCCCCTGTCATCACAAGTCTCCATGACTCTTGTCATCACAATGCTCCATGACCCTTGTCATCACAATGCTCCATGATCCTTGTAATCAAAATGCTCCTTGACCCTTTCTTCACAATGTTACAGTACCCCTTTCTTCACAATGCTCCATGCCGCTGGTCACCACAATGCTCCATGACTTCTGTCATCACAATGCTCCATGTCTCTTGTCATTAAAATGCTCCATGGCCCCTGTCATCACAATGCTGCATGATGCTTATAATCTCAATGCTCCATGGTCCTCGTCATCACAAATCTCCACGCATCTGTCATCACAATGCTCCATGACCCCTGTCATCCCAATGCTCCATAGCACTTTTCATCACAATGCTCCATGACCACTTTTATCACAATGTTCCATGACCACTTTAATCACAGTGCTCCATGACCACTTTCATCACAATGCCCCATGACCCCTGTAATCAAAATGCTCCATGGCCCTTGTCGCCACAATGCTCCAGGACCCGTCATCACAATTCTCCATGGCCCTTGTCATCACAATGCTCCATGGCGCTTGTCATCACAATGATCCAGAGCCTTAGTGCTTGAGTTGGGAGTAGTGTCATTGCCTCAGTTAGGGACACTGTCATTGCCTGAATTGGGAGTAGTGTCAGAGCCTTAGTTAGGGACAGCGCCAGGGCGAGTTGGGAGTAGTGCCAGTGCCTTAGTTAGGGACAGCACCAGTGCTTGCGTTGGGAATAGTGTCAGGGCCATAGTTAGGGACAGTGTCAGTGGCTGAGATGGGAATAGTGTCAGGGCCTTAGTTACGGACATTGTCAGTGCCTAAGTTGGGATTTTTGTCAGGGTCTTTATTATGGACAGTGTCAGGGCCTGAGTTAAGAGTAGTGTCAAGGCCTTAATTTGGAAGAGTGTCAGTGTCTCAGTTTGGAGTCGTGTCAGACCCTTAGTTAGGAACAGCCTCAGTGCCTGAGTTGGGAGTAGTGACGTGGCTTAAGTTATGGACAGTGTCAGGGACTGAGTTAAGAATAGTCTCAGGACCTTAGTTAGGGACAGTGTCAGTGACTGTGTTAGGAATAGTGTCAGCGCCTAAGTTAGGAGTAGTCTGAGATCGGTAGTTAGGAACAGTGTCAGGGCCTGAGTTGTGAGTAGTTTCAGGGCCTTAGTTAGAGAAAGTGTCAGTGCCGGGTTTGGCAGTTATGTCAGGGCCTTAGTTAGGGACAGTGTCAGTGCCTGAGTTGGGAGTAGTGTCAGGGCCTAGTTAGGGACAGGGTCAGTGCCTGAGTTGGGAGTAGTTTCAGGGCCTTAGTTAGAGAAAGTGTCAGTGCCGGAGTTGGGAGTTATGTCAGGGCCTTAGTTAGGGACAGTGTCAGGGCCTGAGTTCGGAGCAGTGTCAGGGCCTAGTTAGGGACAGTGTCAGTGCCTGAGTTGGAAGTAGTGTCAGGGCATTAGGGACAGTGTCAGTGGCTGCAATGGGAGTAGTGTCAGGGTCTTAGTTAGGGAGAGTGTCAGTGCCTGAGTTGGGAATAGTCTCAGGGTCTTTTCTGGGGACAGCATCAGGGCATGAGTTAAAAGTAGTGTCAAGGCCTTAGTTAGGGAGAGTGTCAGTGCCTGTGTTGGGAGTAGTATCAGGCCCTTCGTTAGGGACAGTGTCAGGGTCTGAGGTAGAAGTAGTCTCAGGGCCTTAGTTAGGTAGCGTGTCAATGCCTAAGTAAGTAGAAGTGTGAGGGCCTTAGTTAGGGACAGTGTCAATGCCTGTGTTGGGAGTAGTGTCAGAGACTTACTAAGGGACACCGTCAGTGCCTGCGTTGGGAGTAGTGTCAGAGCCTTAGTTAGGGACACCGTGAGGGCCTGCATTGGGAGTAGTATCAGGCCCTTCTTTAGGGACAGTGTCAGGGTCTGAGGTAGAAGTAGTCTCAGGGCCTTAGTTAGGTAGCATGTCAATGCCTAAGTAAGTAGTAGTGTGAGGGCGTTAGTTAGGGACAGTGTCAATGCCTGTGTTAGGAGTAGTGTCAGAGACTTAGTAAGGGACACCGTCAGTGCCTGCGTTGGGAGTAGTGTCAGAGCCTTAGTTAGGGACACCGTCAGTGCCTGCGTTGGGAGTAGTGTCAGGGCCTTACTTAGGGACAGCGTCAGTGCCTGAGTTAGGAGTAGTGTGATGGCCGTAGTTAGGGACACTCTCAGTGCCAGAGTTGCGGGTAGTGGCAGGCCTTTGTTAGGGACTGTGCCAGGGCGTGAGTTAAGAGTAGTGCCAAGTCCTTATTTAGGGACAGTGTTAGTGCCTGAGTTGAGAGTAATGTCAAGACCTTAGTTAGGGACAATGTCAGTGCGTAGTTTGGGAGTACTGTCAGGGCCTTAGTTAGGGACAGTGTCAGGGCCTGAGTTGGGAGTAGTGTCAGGGCCTAGTTAGGGACAGTGTCAGTGCCTGAGTTGGAAGTAGTGTCAGGGCATTAGGGACAGTGTCAGTGGCTGCAATGGGAGTAGTGTCAGGGTCTTAGTTAGGGAGAGTGTCAGTGCCTGAGTTGGGAATAGTCTCAGGGTCTTTTCTTGGGACAGCATCAGGGCATGAGTTAAAAGTAGTGTCAAGGCCTTAGTTAGGGAGAGTGTCAGTGCCTGTGTTGGGAGTAGTATCAGGCCCTTCGTTAGGGACCGTGTCAGGGTCTGAGGTAGAAGTAGTCTCAGGGCCTTAGTTAGGTAGCGTGTCAATGCCTAAGTAAGTAGTAGTGTGAGGGCCTTAGTTAGGGACAGTGTCAATGCCTGTGTTGGGAGTAGTGTCAGAGACTTAGTAAGGGACAGCGTCAGTGCCTGAGTTGGGAGTAGTGTCAGAGCCTTAGTTAGGGACAGCGTCAGTGCCTGCGTTGGGATTAGTGTCAAGGCCTTACTTAGGGACAGCGTCAGTGACTGAGTAAGGAGTAGGGTGATGGCCGTAGTTAGGGACACTCTCAGTGCCAGAGTTGGGGGTAGTGGCAGGCCTTTGTTAGGGACTGTGCCAGGGTGTGAGTTAAGAGTAGTGTCAAGTCCTTAGTTAGGGACAGTGTTAGTGCCTGAGTTGAGAGTAATGTCAAGGCTTCAGTTAGGGACAATGTCAGTGCCTAGTTTGGGAGTAGTGTCAGGGCCTTAGTTAGGGACAGTGTCAGTGCCTGAGTTGGGAGTACTGTCAGGGCGTATTTCGGGACAGTCTCAGTGCCTATTTTGGGAGTAGTGTCACGGCCGTAGTTAGTGACATTGTCAGTGCCTGAGTAAGGAGTAGTGTCCGGGCCTTAGTTAGGGACAGTGTCAGTTGCTTAGTTAGGAGTAGTGTCAGGGCCTAAGTTAGGGCCAGTGTCAGTGCCTGAGTCAGGAGTAGAGTCAGGGCCTAAGTTAAGGACAGTGTCATTGCTTGAGATAGGAGTAGTGTCAGGGCCTTAGTTAGGGACATTGTCAGGGCATGATTTAGGAGTTGTGTTAGGGGGTGAGCTATGAATAGTGTCAGGGCCTTAGTTAGTGACAGTGTCAGTGCTGAGTTTGGAGTAGTATCAGGGCCTTAGTTAGAGACAGTGTCAGGGCCTGAGTTAGGTGTATGTCAGGGCCTTAGTTAGGGACAGTGTCAGAGCCTGATTTAGGAGTAGTGTCAGAGGCTTTGTTAGGGACAGTGTCAGAGCCTGAGTTAAGAGTAGTGTCACAGCTTTAGTTAGGACCAATATCAGAGCCTTAGTTAAGTCCAACATCAGCGCCTATGATAGGAATCAGATCAGGACCTGTGTTCCAGGTAATGTCAGGGCCTTATTTAAGAACAGTGTCAGGGCCTGAGTCCTGACTTACTCCTTACTCTCCTCACTAAGGACTTTGGACACTACTGCTAATTCAGGCCCTGATATTGTCCCTAACTAAGGCCCTGACACTTTCCTTGGCTAAGGCCCTGAATTTCTCCTAAGTCAGGCCCTCATACTGTCCCTAACAATGGCCCTGACACTACACCTAACTGAGGCCCCGACATGATACCTAACAAAGGCTTTGTTGCTAGTCCAAACTAAAGCCCTAAAATTGGTCCTAAATATGGCCTTGACACTAATCCTAACTCAGGCCCTAAAACTGTCCCTAACTAAGGCCCTGATAGTATGCCTAACTCAGGCCCTCATACGATTCCTAACAATGGCTCTGATGCTAGTCCAAACTAAGGCCGTGAAATTGGTCCTAAATAAGGCCTTGACACTAATCCTAACTCAGGCCCTAGCACTGTCCCTAACTAGGTCTCAGACAGTACACCTAAATCAGACCCTGACACTGTCCCTAAGCAAGGCCCTGACACTACTCCTAACTCAGTCCCTTACACTGTACCTAACAAAGTCTCTGATGCTAGGCCTAACTCAGGCCCTGAAACCGTCTGTAACTAAGGCCCTGCTGCCATCACTATCAAAAGTCCTGACATTATCCTGAGCTAATATCCTGACCTATGTCTTTCCAAGGTCCTGAAACTGTCCCAAAGTAAGCCCTGACGCTGTCCCTAAGTGAAGACCTGAGGCTGTCCCTAACTCAGGCCCTGAAGCTTTCCTGAACTGAAGCCTTGAAGCTGTGACTAATTCAGGCCCTGATCATGTACCTAACGAAGACCTTAATGCTGATCCAGCAAAGACGCTGATGCTGCTCCAAAGTCATGCCTTGACAGTGTGCCCAGCTAAGGGCCTGATGCTAAGCCTCACTCAGGCCCTGTCGCTCTCCCTAAGTCAGGCCCTGACACTGTCACTAACTAAGGCCCTGACTCTACTCCTAATTCAGTCCCGAACATTGTATCTAACAAAGGCTCTGATGCTAGTCGTAACTCAGGGCCTGACACTGTCTCTAACTAAGAGCTGCTGCCATCAACATCTAAAGTCCTGACATTATCTGGAGCTAATAACCTGACCCATGTCTTATCAAGGTCCTGAAACTGTCCCAAAGTAAGCCCTGACGCTGTCCCTAAGTGAGGCCCTGAAGCTTTCCCTACCTAACTCAGGCCTTGATGCTGTGACTAACTCAGACCCTGATCATGTCTTTAACTAAGACCCTAAGGCTGATCCAACAGAGGCCCTGATGCTGCTCCTAAGTCATGCCCCGATAGTGTCCCCCACTAAGTGTCTGATGCTAGGCCTCACTCAGACCCTAACGCTCTCCCTAAGTCAGGCTCTGATGCTGTCCCTACCTGAAGCCCTAACACTGGTTCTGAATAAGGCCCTGAGAGTCTCCGTAACAAAGGTCTTCACACTATCCTTAGGTCATTTCCTGACACTATCCCTAGATGTTAAACTGACACGGCCACTAGCTAATGTCCTGCCTATTATGCTAACTGAAGCCTTTAGACTGTGCCTACCTCAGGCACTGATTTTAGTCCCAAGACCATGAAACTGTCCCGAACTAAGGCCTAGATGCTCGCCCTACATCCGGCCCTGACACTGTCCCTAACTAAGGCCCTAACACTATTGCTAACTGAGGATCTGACACTGGACCTATCAGAGGCCCTCTACTCCTAACTAACGCCTTGAAACTTTCCCTAACGTAGGCGCTGCTACCTTCAATATCTAAAGTCCTGACATTATCCTGAGCTAATATCCTGACCCATGTCTTACCAAGGTCCTGAAGCTTTCCCAAAGTAAGCCCTGATGCTGTCCCTAAGTGAGGCCTTGAGGCTATCCCTAACGGAGGCCCTGATAATAGCTTTAACGATGACCCTAATGCTGATCCTACAGAGGCCTTTATGCTGCTCCTAAGTCATGCCCTGATACTGTCCCTTACTCAGGCCCTAAAGATAGGCGTCACTTAGGCCCTGCTGCTGTACCTTAGTTACGCTCTGATGCTGTCCGTACATCAAGCCCTGGCGCTGGTCCTGATTAAGGCGCTCACGCTGCTGCTAACTAAGGCCCTGATGCTCTCAATAACTAAGGTCTTCTCGTTAGCCCTTGGTCATTTCCTTTCACTATTTCTGGCCTGGGACCTGACTCTGTCCCGAGATAATCTCCTGCATCTTCTGCTAACTGAAACCCTAATGCTCTCCCTAACTAAGGCCCTGACTACTCCTAACTAAGGCCATGACACTGAATCTAACAAAGGCCCGGAATCTGTCCTTAATATAGGCCCTGCTGCCAGCAATAACTAAAATCCTGACACTCTCCTGAGCTAATATACTGACTCATTTCTAACCAAGGTCCTGACACTGTCCCTAAGAAAGCCCTGTCGCTGTCTTTAAGTGAAGACCTGAGGCTGTCTGTAACTCAGTCCCTGAAGCTTACCCTAACTGAGGCCTTGACGCTGTGACTAACTTGGGCTCCGGTCATGTCTTTAACTAAGAGCCTAAAGCTGATCCAACAAAGGCACTGATGCTGCTCCTAAGTCATTCCCTGACAGTGTCCCCAGCTAAGGGCCTGACATTAGGCCTCACTCAGGCCCTGTCGCTCTCCCTAAGTCAGGCCCTGATGCTGTCCCTACCTGAAGCCCTAACGCTGCTTCTGAATAAGTCCCTGAGGGTCTCAGTAACAAAGATCATCACACTCTCCTTAGGTCATTTCCTGACACGATTCCAAGCCTTTACCCTAAACCTGTCCCGAGCTAATGTCCTACCTCTTATGCTAACTGAAGACCTTATGCTGTGCCTAATTCAGGCACTGAATTTAGTCCCAAGGCCGCTAGACTGTCCCTAACTCGGCTCGATGCCCTTATCGTCACAATGTTCCATGACCACTGTCATCACAATGCTCCACGCCCTTGTCATCACAATGCTCCATAACCCCTGTCATCACAAAGCTCCATGACCTTTGTCATCGCAATGCTACATGCCATTGTCATCACAATGCTCCATGCCCTTATCATCACAATGCTCCATGACCCCTTTCATCACAATGCTCCGTGACGCTTGTCTAAAATGCTACATGCCTGTGAAATCACAAAGCTCCATGCCCCCTGTCATCACATGTCTCCATGACTCTTGTCATCACAATGCTCCATGTCTCTTGTCATTAAAATGCTCCATGGCCCCTGTCATCACAATGCTGCATTATGCTTATAATCTCAATGCTCCATGGTCCTCGTCATCACAAATCTCCACGCATTTGTCATCACAATGCTCCATAACCCCTGTCATCCCAATGCTCCATAGCACTTTTCATCACAATGCTCCATGACCACTTTTATCACAATGTTCCATGACCACTTTAATCACAGTGCTCCATGACCACTTTCATCACAATGCCCCATGACCCCTGTAATCAAAATGCTCCATGGCCCTTGTCGCCACAATGCTCCAGGACCCGTCATCACAATTCTCCATGGCCCTTGTCATCACAATGCTCCATGGCGCTTGTCATCACAATGATCCAGAGCCTTAGTGCTTGAGTTGGGAGTAGTGTCATTGCCTCAGTTAGGGACACTGTCATTGCCTGAATTGGGAGTAGTGTCAGAGCCTTAGTTAGGGACAGCGCCAGGGCAAGCTGGGAGTAGTGCCAGTGCCTTAGTTAGGGACAGCACCAGTGCTTGCGTTGGGAGTAGTGTCAGGGCCATAGTTAGGGACAGTGTTAGTGGCAGAGATGGGAATAATGTCAGGGCCTTAGTTACGGACATTGTCAATGCCTAAGTTGGGATTTTTGTCAGGGTCTTTATCATGGACAGTGTCAGGGCCTGAGATAAGACTAGTGTCAAGGCCTTAATTTGGAAGAGTGTCAGTGTCTCAGTTTGGAGTCGTGTCAGACCCTTAGTTAGGAACAGCCTCAGTGCCTGAGTTGGGAGTAGTGACATGGCTTAAGTTATGGACAGTGTCAGGGACTGAGTTAGGAATAGTCTCAGGACCTTAGTTAGGGACAGTGTCAGTGACTGTGTTAGGAATAGTGTCAGGGCCTAAGTTAGGAGTAGTCTGAGACCGGTATGTAGGAACAGTGTCAGGGCCTGAGTTGTGAGTAGTTTCAGGTCCTTAGTTAGAGAAAGTGTCAGTACCGGGGTTGGGAGTTATGTCAGGGCCTTAGTTAGGGACAGTGTAAGTGCGTGAGTTGGGAGTAGTGTCAGGGCCTAGTTAGGGACAGTGTCAGTGCTGAGTTTGGAGTAGTATCAGGGCCTTAGTTAGAGACAGTGTCAGGGCCTGAGTTAGGTGTACGTCAGGGCCTTAGTTAGGGACAGTGTCAGTGCCTGATTTAGGAGTAGTGTCAGAGGCTTTGTTAGGGACCGTGTCAGGGCCTGAGTTAAGAGTAGTGTCACAGCTTTAGTTAGGACCAGTGTCAGGGCCTTAGTTAAGTCCAACATCAGCGCCTATGATAGGAATCAGATCAGGACCTGTGTTCCAGGTAATGTCAGGGCCTTATTTAAGAACAGTGTCAGGGCCTGAGTCCTGACTTACTCCTTACTCTCCTCACTAAGGACTTTGGACACTACTGCTAATTCAGGCCCTGATATTGTCCCTAACTAAGGCCCTGACACTTTCCTTGGCTAAGGCCCTGAACTTCTCCTAAGTCAGGCCCTGATACTGTCCCTAACAATGGCCCTGACACTACACCTAACTGAGGCCCCGACATGATACCTAACAAAGGCTTTGTTGCTAGTCCAAACTAAAGCCCTAAAATTGGTCCTAAATAAGGCCTTGACACTAATCCTAACTCAGGCCCTAAAACTGTCCCTAACTAAGGCCCTGATAGTATGCCTAACTCAGGCCCTCATACGATTCCTAACAATGGCTCTGATGCTAGTCCAAACTAAGGCCCTGAAATTGGTCCTAAATAAGGCCTTGACACTAATCCTAACTCAGGCCCTAGCACTGTCCCTAACTAGGTCTCAGACAGTACACCTAAATCAGACCCTGACACTGTCCCTAAGCAAGGCCCTGACACTACTCCTAACTCAGTCCCTTACACTGTACCTAACAAAGTCTCTGATGCTAGGCCTAACTCAGGCCCTGAAACCGTCTGTAACTAAGGCCCTGCTGCCATCACTATCAAAAGTCCTGACATTATCCTGAGCTAATATCCTGACCTATGTCTTTCCAAGGTCCTGAAACTCTCCCAACGTTAGCCCTGACACTGTCCCTAAGTGAGGCCCTGAGGCTGTCCCTCACAGAGGTCCTGATAATGTCTTTAACTAAACTCTAATGCTGATCTTACAGAGACCCTTATGTTGATCCTATGTCATGCCCTGACACTGTCCGTAGCTAAGGCCCTGACTCTAGGCATCACTCAGGCCCTGTCGCTCTCCCTACGTCAGGCTAAGACTCTGTCCCTACCTGAAGCCCTGACACTGGGCCTAAATTAGGCACTGATGCTCTAATTAGCTATGGTCTTGACACTATCCCTAGGTCATTTCCTGACACTATCCCTAGATCTTAACCTAAACTTGTCTTTAGCTATTGTCGAGCCTCTTATGCTAACTAAATCCCTGATGCTGTCTCTAACTAAGAGCCTGAAATTAGTCCCGAGGCCGTCAACCTGTCCCTAACTGAGGTTGGAGGCTCATCCTAACTGAGGCGCTGACACTGTCCCTAACTAAAGCCCTGACACTACACCTAACTCAGTCCCTGACACTGTACTTTACAAGGGCTCTGATGCTAGTCCTAACTCAGGTCCTGACACTGTCTCTAAGTAAGGCTCAGAATTTGCCCCTAATATAGGCCCTGCTGTCAGCAATAACTAAAAACTGGACACTAGCCTGAGTTAATATCCTGACATATTTCTAACCAAGGTCCTGACACTGTCCCTAAGAAAGCCCTGTCGCTGTCCCTGTGTTAAGAACTGAGGCTGTCCCTAACTCAGGCCCTGAAGCTTTCCCTAACTGAGGCCTAGAAGCTGTGACTAAGTCAGGCCCTGATCATATCTGTAACAAAGACGCTAAGGCTGATCCAACAGAGGCGCTGATTCTGTTCCTAAGTCATGCCCTGACAGTGTCCTCAGCTAAGGGCCTGACGCTAGGCCTCACTCAGGCCCTGTGGCTCTCCCTAAGTCAGGCTCTGATGCTGTCCCTACCTGAAGCCCTGACACTGGTTCTAAATAAGGATCTGATACTCTCAGTAACTAAAGTTTTGACACTATGCTTAGGTCCTTTCCTGACACTATCCCTAGACCATAACCTGACCCTGTCCCTAGCAAATGTCGTGCCTCTTATGCTAACTACAGCCCTGCTGCTGTCCTTAACTAAGGGCCTAAAATTACTCTCGAGGCTGTGACCCTGTCCGTACCGAAGGCCTCGATGTTCGTCCTAATTCAGGGCCTGACACTGTCCCTAACTACGGCCCTGCTGCCGTCAATATCTGAACACCTGATATTATCCTGAGCTAATAGCCTGACCCATGTCTTACCAAGGTCCTGAAACTTTCCCAAAGTAAGCCCTGACGCTGCCCCTAAGTGAGGCCTTGAGGCTATCCCTAACGGAGGCCCTGATAATAGCTTTAACGAAGACCCTAATGCTGATCCTACAGAGGCCTTTATGCTGCTCCTAAGTCATGCCCTGATACTGTCCCTTACTCAGGCCCTAAAGATAGGCCTCACTTAGGCCCTGTTGCTGTACCTCAGTTAGGCTCTGACGCTGTCCGTACATCCAGCCCTGGCGCTGGTCCTGATTAAGGCGCTCACGCTGCTGCTAACTAAGGCCCTGATGCTCTCAATAACTAAAGTCTTCTCGTTATCCCTTGGTCATCTCCTTTCACTATCTCTGGCCTGGGACCTGACTCTGTCCCGAGATAATCTCCTGCATCTTCTGCTAACTGAAACCCTAATGCTCTCCCTAACTAAGGCCCTGACTACTCCTAACTAAGGCCATGACACTGAATC
Organism: Balaenoptera borealis; assembly: GCF_965194805.1. Taxonomy (NCBI): domain Eukaryota; kingdom Metazoa; phylum Chordata; class Mammalia; order Artiodactyla; family Balaenopteridae; genus Balaenoptera; species Balaenoptera borealis. Next base: position 17,497,511 of record NC_138874.1, read on the forward strand.
TAACAAAGGCCCGGAATCTGTCCTTAATATAGGCCCTGCTGCCAGCAATAACTAAAATCCTGACACTCTCCTGAGCTAATATCCTGACTCATTTCTAACCAAGGTCCTGACACTGTCCCTAAGAAAGCCCTGTCGCTGTCTTTAAGTGAAGACCTGAGGCTGTCTGTAACTCAGACCCTGAAGCTTTCCCTAACTGAGGCCTTGACGCTGTGACTAACTTGGGCTCCGGTCATGTCTTTAACTAAGAGCCTAAAGCTGATCCAACAGAGGCACTGATGCTGCTCCTAAGTCATTCCCTGACAGTGTCCCCAGCTAAGGGCCTGACATCAGGCCTCACTCAGGCCCTGTCGCTCTTCCTAAGTCAGGCCCTGATGCTGTGCCTACCTGAAGCCCTAACGCTGCTTCTGAATAAGTCCCTGAGAGTCTCAGTAACAAAGGTCTTCACACTCTCCTTAGGTCATTTCCTGACACGATTCCAAGCCTTTACCCTAAACCTGTCCCGAGCTAATGTCCTACCTCTTATGCTAACTGAAGACCTTATGCTGTGCCTAATTCAGGCACTGAATTTAGTCCCAAGGCCGCTAGACTGTCCCTAACTCGGCTCGATGCCCTTATCGTCACAATGTTCCATGACCACTGTCATCACAATGCTCCACGCCCTTGTCATCACAATGCTCCATAACCCCTGTCATCACAATGCTCCATGACTTTTGTCATCGCAATGCTACATGCCATTGTCATCACAATGCTCCATGCCCTTATCATCACAATGCTCCATGACCCCTTTCATCACAATGCTCCATGACCATTGTCTCAAATGCTACATGTCTGTGAAATCACAAAGCTCCATGCCCCCTGTCATCACAAGTCTCCATGCCTCTTGTCATCACAATGCTCCATGACCCTTGTCATCACAATGCTCCATGATCCTTGTAATCAAAATGCTCCTTGACCCTTTCTTCACAATGTTACAGTACCCCTTTCTTCACAATGCTCCATGCCGCTGGTCACCACAATGCTCCATGACTTCTGTCATCACAATGCTCCATGTCTCTTGTCATTAAAATGCTCCATGGCCCCTGTCATCACAATGCTGCATGATGCTTATAATCTCAATGCTCCATGGTCCTCGTCATCACAAATCTCCACGCATTTGTCATCACAATGCTCCATGACCCCTGTCATCCCAATGCTCCATAGCACTTTTCATCACAATGCTCCATGACCACTTTTATCACAATGTTCCATGACCACTTTAATCACAGTGCTCCATGACCACTTTCATCACAATGCCCCATGACCCCTGTAATCAAAATGCTCCATGGCCCTTGTCGCCACAATGCTCCAGGACCCGTCATCACAATTCTCCATGGCCCTTGTCATCACAATGCTCCATGGCGCTTGTCATCACAATGATCCAGAGCCTTAGTGCTTGAGTTGGGAGTAGTGTCATTGCCTCAGTTAGGGACACTGTCATTGCCTGAATTGGGAGTAGTGTCAGAGCCTTAGTTAGGGACAGCGCCAGGGCGAGTTGGGAGTAGTGCCAGTGCCTTAGTTAGGGACAGCACCAGTGCTTGCGTTGGGAATAGTGTCAGGGCCATAGTTAGGGACAGTGTCAGTGGCTGAGATGGGAATAGTGTCAGGGCCTTAGTTACGGACATTGTCAGTGCCTAAGTTGGGATTTTTGTCAGGGTCTTTATTATGGACAGTGTCAGGGCCTGAGTTAAGAGTAGTGTCAAGGCCTTAATTTGGAAGAGTGTCAGTGTCTCAGTTTGGAGTCGTGTCAGACCCTTAGTTAGGAACAGCCTCAGTGCCTGAGTTGGGAGTAGTGACGTGGCTTAAGTTATGGACAGTGTCAGGGACTGAGTTAAGAATAGTCTCAGGACCTTAGTTAGGGACAGTGTCAGTGACTGTGTTAGGAATAGTGTCAGCGCCTAAGTTAGGAGTAGTCTGAGACCGGTAGTTAGGAACAGTGTCAGGGCCTGAGTTGTGAGTAGTTTCAGGGCCTTAGTTAGAGAAAGTGTCAGTGCCGGGTTTGGCAGTTATGTCAGGGCCTTAGTTAGGGACAGTGTCAGTGCGTGAGTTGGGAGTAGTGTCAGGGCCTAGTTAGGGACAGGGTCAGTGCCTGAGTTGGGAGTAGTTTCAGGGCCTTAGTTAGAGAAAGTGTCAGTGCCGGAGTTGGGAGTTATGTCAGGCCCTTAGTTAGGGACAGTGTCAGTGCCTGAGTTGGGAGTAGTGTCAGGTCCTAGTTAGGGACAGGGTCAGTGCCTGAGTTGGGAGTAGTTTCAGGGCCTTAGTTAGAGAAAGTGTCAGTGCCAGAGTTGGGAGTTATGTCAGGGCCTTAGTTAGGGACAGTGTCAGGGCCTGAGTTGGGAGTAGTGTCAGGGCCTAGTTAAGGACAGTGTCAGTGCCTGAGTAGGAAGTAGTGTCAGGGCATTAGGGACAGTGTCAGTGGCTGCAATGGGAGTAGTGTCAGGGTCTTAGTTAGGGAGAGTGTCAGTGCCTGTGTTGGGAATAGTCTCAGGGTCTTTTCTGGGGACAGCATCAGGGCATGAGTTAAAAGTAGTGTCAAGACCTTAGTGAGGGAGAGTGTCAGTGCCTGTGTTGGGAGTAGTATCAGGCCCTTCGTTAGGGACAGTGTCAGGGTCTGAGGTAGAAGTAGTCTCAGGGCCTTAGTTAGGTAGCGTGTCAATGCCTAAGTAAGTAGTAGTGTGAGGGCCTTAGTTAGGGACAGTGTCAATGCCTGTGTTGGGAGTAGTGTCAGAGACTTAGTAAGGGACACCGTCAGTGCCTGCGTTGGGAGTAGTGTCAGAGCCTTAGTTAGGGACAGTGTAAGGGTCTGAGGTAGAAGTAGTCTCAGGGCCTTAGTTAGGTAGCGTGTCAATGCCTAAGTAAGTAGTAGTGTGAGGGCCTTAGTTAGGGACAGTGTCAATGCCTGTGTTGGGAGTAGTGTCAGAGACTTAGTAAGGGACACCGTCAGTGCCTGCGTTGGGAGTAGTATCAGGCCCTTCGTTAGGGACAGTGTCAGGGTCTGAGGTAGAAGTAGTCTCAGGGCCTTAGTTAGGTAGCGTGTCAATGCCTAAGTAAGTAGTAGTGTGAGGGCCTTAGTTAGGGACAGTGTCAATGCCTGTGTTGGGAGTAGTGTCAGAGACTTAGTAAGGGACACCGTCAGTGCCTGCGTTGGGAGTAGTGTCAGAGCCTTAGTTAGGGACACCGTGAGTGCCTGCGTTGGGAGTAGTATCAGGCCCTTCGTTAGGGACAGTGTCAGGGTCTGAGGTAGAAGTAGTCTCAGGGCCTTAGTTAGGTAGCGTGTCAATGCCTAAGTAAGTAGTAGTGTGAGGGCCTTAGTTAGGGACAGTGTCAGTGCCTGAGTTGGGAGTAGTGTCAGGGCCTAGTTAGGGACAGGGTCAGTGCCTGAGTTGGGAGTAGTTTCAGGGCCTTAGTTAGAGAAAGTGTCAGTGCCGGAGTTGGGAGTTATGTCAGGCCCTTAGTTAGGGAGAGTGTCAGTGCCTGAGTTGGGAGTAGTGTCAGGTCCTAGTTAGGGACAGGGTCAGTGCCTGAGTTGGGAGTAGTTTCAGGGCCTTAGTTAGAGAAAGTGTCAGTGCCAGAGTTGGGAGTTATGTCAGGGCCTTAGTTAGGGACAGTGTCAGGGCCTGAGTTGGGAGTAGTGTCAGGGCCTAGTTAGGGACAGTGTCAGTGCCTGAGTAGGAAGTAGTGTCAGGGCATTAGGGACAGTGTCAGTGGCTGCAATGGGAGTAGTGTCAGGGTCTTAGTTAGGGAGAGTGTCAGTGCCTGTGTTGGGAATAGTCTCAGGGTCTTTTCTGGGGACAGCATCAGGGCATGAGTTAAAAGTAGTGTCAAGGCCTTAGTTAGGGAGAGTGTCAATGCCTGTGTTGGGAGTAGTGTCAGAGACTTAGTAAGGGACACCGTCAGTGCCTGCGTTGGGAGTAGTGTCAGAGCCTTAGTTAGGGACACCGTGAGTGCCTGCGTTGGGAGTAGTATCAGGCCCTTCGTTAGGGACAGTGTCAGGGTCTGAGGTAGAAGTAGTCTCAGGGCCTTAGTTAGGTAGCGTGTCAATGCCTAAGTAAGTAGTAGTGTGAGAGCCTTAGTTAGGGACAGTGTCAATGCCTGTGTTGGGAGTAGTGTCAGAGACTTAGTAAGGGACACCGTCAGTGCCTGCGTTGGGAGTAGTGTCAGAGCCTTAGTTAGGGACACCGTCAGTGCCTGTGTTGGGAGTAGTGTCAGGGCCTTACTTAGGGACAGCGTCAGTGCCTGAGTTAGGAGTAGTGTGATGGCCATAGTTAGGGACACTCTCAGTGCCAGAGTTGGGGGTAGTGTCAGGCCTTTGTTAGGGACTGTGCCAGGGCCTGAGTTAAGAGTAGTGTCAAGTCCTTAGTTAGGGACAGTGTTAGTGCCTGAGTTGAGAGTAATGTCAAGACCTTAGTTAGGGACAATGTCAGTGCGTAGTTTGGGAGTACTGTCAGGGCCTTAGTTAGGGACAGTGTCAGTGCCTGAGTTGGGAGTACTGTCAGGGCGTATTTAGGGACAGTCTCAAAGCCTATTTTGGGAGTAGTGTCTCGGCCTTAGTTTGTGATATTATCAGCGCCTGAGTAAGGAGTAGTGTCCGGGCCTTAGTTAGGGACAGTGTCAGTTGCTTAGTTAGGAGTAGCGTCACGGCCTAAGTTAGGGCCAGTGTCAGTGCCTGAGTCAGGAGTAGAGTCAGGGCCTAAGTTAAGGACAGTGTCATTGCTTGAGATAGGAGTAGTGTCAGGGCCTTAGTTAGGGACATTGTCAGGGCATGATTTAGGAGTTGTTTTAGGGTGTGAGCTATGAATAATGTCAGGGCCTTAGTTAGTGACAGTGTCAGTGCTGAGTTTGGAGTAGTATCAGGGCCTTAGTTAGAGACAGTGTCAGGGCCTGAGTTAGGTGTACGTCAGGGCCTTAGTTAGGGACAGTGTCAGAGCCTGATTTAGGAGTAGTGTCAGAGGCTTTGTTAGGGACAGTGTCAGGGCCTGAGTTAAGAGTAGTGTCACAGCTTTAGTTAGGACCAGTGTCAGGGCCTTAGTTAAGTCCAACATCAGCGCCTATGATAGGAATCAGATCAGGACCTGTGTTCCAGGTAATGTCAGGGCCTTATTTAAGAACAGTGTCAGGGCCTGAGTCCTGACTTACTCCTTACTCTCCTCACTAAGGACTTTGGACACTACTGCTAATTCAGGCCCTGATAATGTCCCTAGCTAAGGCCCTGACACTTTCCTTGGCTAAGGCCCTGAACTTCTCCTAAGTCAGGCCCTGATACTGTCCCTAACAATGGCCCTGACACTACACCTAACTGAGGCCCCGACATGATACCTAACAAAGGCTTTGTTGCTAGTCCAAACTAAAGCCCTAAAATTGGTCCTAAATAAGGCCTTGACACTAATCCTAACTCAGGCCCTAAAACTGTCCCTAACTAAGGCCCTGATAGTATGCCTAACTCAGGCCCTCATACGATTCCTAACAATGGCTCTGATGCTAGTCCAAACTAAGGCCCTGAAATTGGTCCTAAATAAGGCCTTGACACTAATCCTAACTCAGGCCCTAGCACTGTCCCTAACTAGGTCTCAGACAGTACACCTAAATCAGACCCTGACACTGTCCCTAAGCAAGGCCCTGACACTACTCCTAACTCAGTCCCTTACACTGTACCTAACAAAGTCTCTGATGCTAGGCCTAACTCAGGCCCTGAAACCGTCTGTAACTAAGGCCCTGCTGCCATCACTATCAAAAGTCCTGACATTATCCTGAGCTAATATCCTGACCTATGTCTTTCCAAGGTCCTGAAACTGTCCCAAAGTAAGCCCTGACGCTGTCCCTAAGTGAAGACCTGAGGCTGTCCCTAACTCAGGCCCTGAAGCTTTCCTGAACTGAAGCCTTGAAGCTGTGACTAATTCAGGCCCTGATCATGTACCTAACGAAGACCTTAATGCTGATCCAGCAAAGACGCTGATGCTGCTCCAAAGTCATGCCCTGACAGTGTGCCCAGCTAAGGGCCTGACGCTAAGCCTCACTCAGGCCCTGTCGCTCTCCCTAAGTCAGGCCCTGACACTGTCACTAACTAAGGCCCTGACTCTACTCCTAATTCAGTCCCGAACATTGTGTCTAACAAAGGCTCTGATGCTAGTCGTAACTCAGGGCCTGACACTGTCTCTAACTAAGGGCTGCTGCCATCAACATCTAAAGTCCTGACATTATCCGGAGCTAATAACCTGACCCATGTCTTACCAAGGTCCTGAAACTGTCCCAAAGTAAGCCCTGACGCTGTCCCTAAGTGAGGCCCTGAAGCTTTCCCTACCTAACTCAGGCCTTGATGCTGTGACTAACTCAGACCCTGATCATGTCTTTAACTAAGACCCTAAGGCTGATCCAACAGAGGCCCTGATGCTGCTCCTAAGTCATGCCCCGATAGTGTCCCCCACTAAGTGTCTGATGCTAGGCCTCACTCAGACCCTATCGCTCTCCCTAAGTCAGGCTCTGATGCTGTCCCTACCTGAAGCCCTAACACTGGTTCTGAATAAGGTCCTGAGAGTCTCCATAACAAAGGTCTTCACACTTTGTCATTTCCTGACACTATCCCTAGATGTTAAACTGACACGGCCACTAGCTAATGTCCTGCCTCTTATGCTAACTGAAGTCCTTAGGCTGTGCCTACCTCAGGCACTGAATTTAGTCCCAAGACCATGAAACTGTCCCGAACTAAGGCCTAGATGCTCGCCCTACATCCGGCCCTGACACTGTCCCTAACTAAGGCCCTAACACTATTGCTAACTGAGGATCTGACACTGGACCTATCAGAGGCCCTCTACTCCTAACTAACGCCTTGAAACTTTCCCTAACGTAGGCGCTGCTACCATCAATATCTAAAGTCCTGACATGATCCTGAGCTAATATCCTGACCCATGTCTTACCAAGGTCCTGAAACTCTCCCAACGTTAGCCCTGACACTGTCCCTAAGTGAGGCCCTGAGGCTGTCCCTCACAGAGGTCCTGATAATGTCTTTAACTAAACTCTAATGCTGATCTTACAGAGACCCTTATGTTGATCCTATGTCATGCCCTGACGCTGTCCGTAGCTAAGGCCCTGACTCTAGGCATCACTCAGGCCCTGTCGCTCTCCCTACGTCAGGCTAAGACTCTGTCCCTACCTGAAGCCCTGACACTGGGCCTAAATTAGGCACTGATGCTCTAATTAGCTATGGTCTTGACACTATCCCTAGGTCATTTCCTGACACTATCCCTAGATCTTAACCTAAACTTGTCTTTAGCTATTGTCGAGCCTCTTATGCTAACTAAATCCCTGATGCTGTCTCTAACTAAGAGCCTGAAATTAGCCCCGAGGCCGTCAACCTGTCCCTAACTGAGGTTGGAGGCTCATCCTAACTGAGGCGCTGACACTGTCCCTAACTAAAGCCCTGACACTACACCTAACTCAGTCCCTGACACTGTACTTTACAAGGGCTCTGATGCTAGTCCTAACTCAGGCCCTGACACTGTCTCTAAGTAAGGCTCAGAATTTGCCCCTAATATAGGCCCTGCTGTCAGCAATAACTAAAAACTGGACACTAGCCTGAGTTAATATCCTGACATATTTCTAACCAAGGTCCTGACACTGTCCCTAAGAAAGCCCTGTCGCTGTCCCTGTGTTAAGAACTGAGGCTGTCCCTAACTCAGGCCCTGAAGCTTTCCCTAACTGAGGCCTAGAAGCTGTGACTAAGTCAGGCCCTGATCATATCTGTAACAAAGACGCTAAGGCTGATCCAACAGAGGCGCTGATTCTGTTCCTAAGTCATGCCCTGACAGTGTCCTCAGCTAAGGGCCTGACGCTAGGCCTCACTCAGGCCCTGTCGCTCTCCCTAAGTCAGGCTCTGATGCTGTCCCTACCTGAAGCCCTGACACTGGTTCTAAATAAGGATCTGATACTCTCAGTAACTAAGGTTTTGACACTATGCTTAGGTCCTTTCCTGACACTATCCCTAGACCATAACCTGACCCTGTCCCTAGCAAATGTCGTGCCTCTTATGCTAACTACAGCCCTGCTGCTGTCCTTAACTAAGGGCCTAAAATTACTCTCGAGGCTGTGACCCTGTCCGTACCTAAGGCCTCGATGTTCGTCCTAATTCAGGGCCTGACACTGTCCCTAACTAAGGCCCTGCTGCCGTCAATATCTAAAGTCCTGACACTATCCTGAGCTAATTTCTTGACCCATCTCTTACCAAGGTCCTGAAACTGTCCCTAAGGAAGCCCTGATGCTGTCTCCAAGTGAGGCCTTGAGGCTGTCCCTAACAGAGGCCCTGATAATATCTTTCACATAGCCCCTGAGGCTGATCCTACCGGGGCTCTTATGCTGCTCCTAAGTCATGCCCTGACACTGTCTCTAGCTAAGGCCCTGACGCTAGGCCTCACTCAGGCCCTGTCCCACTCCCTAAGTCAGGCTCTGACGCTGTTCCTACCCGAAGCCCTGACACTCACTGCTCCTAAATTAGGTCCTGATGTGCTAAGTAACTAAGGTCTTGACACTATCCCTAGGTCATTTCCTGACACTCTCCCTAGACCTTAACCTAACCTTCTCTTTAGCTAATGTCGAGATTAGCTAAAGAGATTCTTTAGAACGAGATTCTTTCATCTTCTGAATATAGTTTTCTTCAAAACATAATTTTTGTAGTGTTACTAACTTTAAACAAAATGTACTCAACTGCTGTGGAATATTCCTTCATAGGAGCGTGCATGGTTCACTTCTGCATCTGCTTGTGGTGGTGTTCAGGTTGCTTTCAGCTGTAGATCCCCTTATGCTAGCTAAATCCCTGATTCTGTCCCTAAATGAGGCCCTGAATTTAGGTCCGAGGCCGTGAACCTGTCCCTAACTGAGGCCTGGAGGCTCGTCCTAATGCAGGCCCTGACACTGTCCCCAACTAAGGCTCTGACACTACACCTAACTCAGTCACTGACACTGTACCTAACAAAGGCTCTGATGCTAGTCCTAACTTAGGGCCTGACACTGCCTCTAACTAAGGCCCTGCTGCCGTCAATATCTGAACACCTGATATTATCCTGAGCTAATAGCCTGACCCATGTCTTACCAAGGTCCTGAAACTTTCCCAAAGTAAGCCCTGACGCTGCCCCTAAGTGAGGCCTTGAGGCTATCCCTAACGGAGGCCCTGATAATAGCTTTAACGAAGACCCTAATGCTGATCCTACAGAGGCCTTTATGCTGCTCCTAAGTCATGCCCTGATACTGTCCCTTACTCAGGCCCTAAAGATAGGCCTCACTTAGGCCCTGTTGCTGTACCTCAGTTAGGCTCTGACGCTGTCCGTACATCCAGCCCTGGCGCTGGTCCTGATTAAGGCGCTCACGCTGCTGCTAACTAAGGCCCTGATGCTCTCAATAACTAAGGTCTTCTCGTTAGCCCTTGGTCATCTCCTTGCACTATCTCTGGCCTGGGACCTGACTCTGTCCCGAGATAATCTCCTGCATCTTCTGCTAACTGAAACCCTAATGCTCTCCCTAACTAAGGCCCTGACTACTCCTAACTAAGGCCATGACACTGAATCTAACAAAGGCCCGGAATCTGTCCTTAATATAGGCCCTGCTGCCAGCAATAACTAAAATCCTGACACTCTCCTGAGCTAATATCCTGACTCATTTCTAACCAAGGTCCTGACACTGTCCCTAAGAAAGCCCTGTCGCTGTCTTTAAGTGAAGACCTGAGGCTGTCTGTAACTCAGACCCTGAAGCTTTCCCTAACTGAGGCCTTGACGCTGTGACTAACTTGGGCTCCGGTCATGTCTTTAACTAAGAGCCTAAAGCTGATCCAACAGAGGCACTGATGCTGCTCCTAAGTCATTCCCTGACAGTGTCCCCAGCTAAGGGCCTGACATCAGGCCTCACTCAGGCCCTGTCGCTCTTCCTAAGTCAGGCCCTGATGCTGTGCCTACCTGAAGCCCTAACGCTGCTTCTGAATAAGTCCCTGAGAGTCTCAGTAACAAAGGTCTTCACACTCTCCTTAGGTCATTTCCTGACACGATTCCAAGCCTTTACCCTAAACCTGTCCCGAGCTAATGTCCTACCTCTTATGCTAACTGAAGACCTTATGCTGTGCCTAATTCAGGCACTGAATTTAGTCCCAAGGCCGCTAGACTGTCCCTAACTCGGCTCGATGCCCTTATCGTCACAATGTTCCATGACCACTGTCATCACAATGCTCCACGCCCTTGTCATCACAATGCTCCATAACCCCTGTCATCACAATGCTCCATGACTTTTGTCATCGCAATGCTACATGCCATTGTCATCACAATGCTCCATGCCCTTATCATCACAATGCTCCATGACCCCTTTCATCACAATGCTCCATGACCATTGTCTCAAATGCTACATGTCTGTGAAATCACAAAGCTCCATGCCCCCTGTCATCACAAGTCTCCATGCCTCTTGTCATCACAATGCTCCATGACCCTTGTCATCACAATGCTCCATGATCCTTGTAATCAAAATGCTCCTTGACCCTTTCTTCACAATGTTACAGTACCCCTTTCTTCACAATGCTCCATGCCGCTGGTCACCACAATGCTCCATGACTTCTGTCATCACAATGCTCCATGTCTCTTGTCATTAAAATGCTCCATGGCCCCTGTCATCACAATGCTGCATGATGCTTATAATCTCAATGCTCCATGGTCCTCGTCATCACAAATCTCCACGCATCTGTCATCACAATGCTCCATGACCCCTGTCATCCCAATGCTCCATAGCACTTTTCATCACAATGCTCCATGACCACTTTTATCACAATGTTCCATGACCACTTTAATCACAGTGCTCCATGACCACTTTCATCACAATGCCCCATGACCCCTGTAATCAAAATGCTCCATGGCCCTTGTCGCCACAATGCTCCAGGACCCGTCATCACAATTCTCCATGGCCCTTGTCATCACAATGCTCCATGGCGCTTGTCATCACAATGATCCAGAGCCTTAGTGCTTGAGTTGGGAGTAGTGTCATTGCCTCAGTTAGGGACACTGTCATTGCCTGAATTGGGAGTCGTGTCAGAGCCTTAGTTAGGGACAGCGCCAGGGCGAGTTGGGAGTAGTGCCAGTGCCTTAGTTAGGGACAGCACCAGTGCTTGCGTTGGGAATAGTGTCAGGGCCATAGTTAGGGACAGTGTCAGTGGCTGAGATGGGAATAGTGTCAGGGCCTTAGTTACGGACATTGTCAGTGCCTAAGTTGGGATTTTTGTCAGGGTCTTTATTATGGACAGTGTCAGGGCCTGAGTTAAGAGTAGTGTCAAGGCCTTAATTTGGAAGAGTGTCAGTGTCTCAGTTTGGAGTCGTGTCAGACCCTTAGTTAGGAACAGCCTCAGTGCCTGAGTTGGGAGTAGTGACGTGGCTTAAGTTATGGACAGTGTCAGGGACTGAGTTAAGAATAGTCTCAGGACCTTAGTTAGGGACAGTGTCAGTGACTGTGTTAGGAATAGTGTCAGCGCCTAAGTTAGGAGTAGTCTGAGACCGGTAGTTAGGAACAGTGTCAGGGCCTGAGTTGTGAGTAGTTTCAGGGCCTTAGTTAGAGAAAGTGTCAGTGCCGGGTTTGGCAGTTATGTCAGGGCCTTAGTTAGGGACAGTGTCAGTGCCTGAGTTGGGAATAGTGTCAGGGCCTAGTTAGGGACAGGGTCAGTGCCTGAGTTGGGAGTAGTTTCAGGGCCTTAGTTAGAGAAAGTGTCAGTGCCGGGTTTGGGAGTTATGTCAGGGCCTTAGTTAGGGACAGTGTCAGTGCCTGAGTTGGGAGTAGTGTCAGGTCCTAGTTAGGGACAGGGTCAGTGCCTGAGTTGGGAGTAGTTTCAGGGCCTTAGTTAGAGAAAGTGTCAGTGCCAGAGTTGGGAGTTATGTCAGGGCCTTAGTTAGGGACAGTGTCAGGGCCTGAGTTGGGAGTAGTGTCAGGGCCTAGTTAGGGACAGTGTCAGTGCCTGAGTAGGAAGTAGTGTCAGGGCATTAGGGACAGTGTCAGTGGCTGCAATGGGAGTAGTGTCAGGGTCTTAGTTAGGGAGAGTGTCAGTGCCTGTGTTGGGAATAGTCTCAGGGTCTTTTCTGGGGACAGCATCAGGGCATGAGTTAAAAGTAGTGTCAAGACCTTAGTGAGGGAGAGTGTCAGTGCCTGTGTTGGGAGTAGTATCAGGCCCTTCGTTAGGGACAGTGTCAGGGTCTGAGGTAGAAGTAGTCTCAGGGCCTTATTTAGGTAGCGTGTCAATGCCTAAGTAAGTAGTAGTGTGAGGGCCTTAGTTAGGGACAGTGTCAATGCCTGTGTTGGGAGTAGTGTCAGAGACTTAGTAAGGGACACCGTCAGTGCCTGCGTTGGGAGTAGTGTCAGAGCCTTAGTTAGGGACACCGTGAGTGCCTGCGTTGGGAGTAGTATCAGGCCCTTCGTTAGGGACAGTGTCAGGGTCTGAGGTAGAAGTAGTCTCAGGGCCTTAGTTAGGTAGCGTGTCAATGCCTAAGTAAGTAGTAGTGTGAGGGCCTTAGTTAGGGACAGTGTCAGTGCCTGAGTTGGGAGTAGTGTCAGGGCCTAGTTAGGGACAGGGTCAGTGCCTGAGTTGGGAGTAGTTTCAGGGCCTTAGTTAGAGAAAGTGTCAGTGCCGGAGTTGGGAGTTATGTCAGGCCCTTAGTTAGGGACAGTGTCAGTGCCTGAGTTGGGAGTAGTGTCAGGTCCTAGTTAGGGACAGGGTCAGTGCCTGAGGTGGGAGTAGTTTCAGGGCCTTAGTTAGTGAAAGTGTCAGTGCCAGAGTTGGGAGTTATGTCAGGGCCTTAGTTAGGGACAGTGTCAGGGCCTGAGTTGGGAGTAGTGTCAGGGCCTAGTTAGGGACAGTGTCAGTGCCTGAGTAGGAAGTAGTGTCAGGGCATTAGGGACAGTGTCAGTGGCTGCAATGGGAGTAGTGTCAGGGTCTTAGTTAGGGAGAGTGTCAGTGCCTGTGTTGGGAATAGTCTCAGGGTCTTTTCTGGGGACAGCATCAGGGCATGAGTTAAAAGTAGTGTCAAGGCCTTAGTTAGGGAGAGTGTCAATGCCTGTGTTGGGAGTAGTGTCAGAGACTTAGTAAGGGACACCGTCAGTGCCTGCGTTGGGAGTAGTGTCAGAGCCTTAGTTAGGGACACCGTGAGTGCCTGCGTTGGGAGTAGTATCAGGCCCTTCGTTAGGGACAGTGTCAGGGTCTGAGGTAGAAGTAGTCTCAGGGCCTTAGTTAGGTAGCGTGTCAATGCCTAAGTAAGTAGTAGTGTGAGAGCCTTAGTTAGGGACAGTGTCAATGCCTGTGTTGGGAGTAGTGTCAGAGACTTAGTAAGGGACACCGTCAGTGCCTGCGTTGGGAGTAGTGTCAGAGCCTTAGTTAGGGACACCGTCAGTGCCTGTGTTGGGAGTAGTGTCAGGGCCTTACTTAGGGACAGCGTCAGTGCCTGAGTTAGGAGTAGTGTGATGGCCATAGTTAGGGACACTCTCAGTGCCAGAGTTGGGGGTAGTGTCAGGCCTTTGTTAGGGACTGTGCCAGGGCCTGAGTTAAGAGTAGTGTCAAGTCCTTAGTTAGGGACAGTGTTAGTGCCTGAGTTGAGAGTAATGTCAAGACCTTAGTTAGGGACAATGTCAGTGCGTAGTTTGGGAGTACTGTCAGGGCCTTAGTTAGGGACAGTGTCAGTGCCTGAGTTGGGAGTACTGTCAGGGCGTATTTAGGGACAGTCTCAAAGCCTATTTTGGGAGTAGTGTCTCGGCCTTAGTTTGTGATATTATCAGCGCCTGAGTAAGGAGTAGTGTCCGGGCCTTAGTTAGGGACAGTGTCAGTTGCTTAGTTAGGAGTAGCGTCACGGCCTAAGTTAGGGCCAGTGTCAGTGCCTGAGTCAGGAGTAGAGTCAGGGCCTAAGTTAAGGACAGTGTCATTGCTTGAGATAGGAGTAGTGTCAGGGCCTTAGTTAGGGACATTGTCAGGGCATGATTTAGGAGTTGTTTTAGGGTGTGAGCTATGAATAATGTCAGGGCCTTAGTTAGTGACAGTGTCAGTGCTGAGTTTGGAGTAGTATCAGGGCCTTAGTTAGAGACAGTGTCAGGGCCTGAGTTAGGTGTACGTCAGGGCCTTAGTTAGGGACAGTGTCAGAGCCTGATTTAGGAGTAGTGTCAGAGGCTTTGTTAGGGACAGTGTCAGGGCCTGAGTTAAGAGTAGTGTCACAGCTTTAGTTAGGACCAGTGTCAGGGCCTTAGTTAAGTCCAACATCAGCGCCTATGATAGGAATCAGATCAGGACCTGTGTTCCAGGTAATGTCAGGGCCTTATTTAAGAACAGTGTCAGGGCCTGAGTCCTGACTTACTCCTTACTCTCCTCACTAAGGACTTTGGACACTACTGCTAATTCAGGCCCTGATAATGTCCCTAGCTAAGGCCCTGACACTTTCCTTGGCTAAGGCCCTGAACTTCTCCTAAGTCAGGCCCTGATACTGTCCCTAACAATGGCCCTGACACTACACCTAACTGAGGCCCCGACATGATACCTAACAAAGGCTTTGTTGCTAGTCCAAACTAAAGCCCTAAAATTGGTCCTAAATAAGGCCTTGACACTAATCCTAACTCAGGCCCTAAAACTGTCCCTAACTAAGGCCCTGATAGTATGCCTAACTCAGGCCCTCATACGATTCCTAACAATGGCTCTGATGCTAGTCCAAACTAAGGCCCTGAAATTGGTCCTAAATAAGGCCTTGACACTAATCCTAACTCAGGCCCTAGCACTGTCCCTAACTAGGTCTCAGACAGTACACCTAAATCAGACCCTGACACTGTCCCTAAGCAAGGCCCTGACACTACTCCTAACTCAGTCCCTTACACTGTACCTAACAAAGTCTCTGATGCTAGGCCTAACTCAGGCCCTGAAACCGTCTGTAACTAAGGCCCTGCTGCCATCACTATCAAAAGTCCTGACATTATCCTGAGCTAATATCCTGACCTATGTCTTTCCAAGGTCCTGAAACTGTCCCAAAGTAAGCCCTGACGCTGTCCCTAAGTGAAGACCTGAGGCTGTCCCTAACTCAGGCCCTGAAGCTTTCCTGAACTGAAGCCTTGAAGCTGTGACTAATTCAGGCCCTGATCATGTACCTAACGAAGACCTTAATGCTGATCCAGCAAAGACGCTGATGCTGCTCCAAAGTCATGCCCTGACAGTGTGCCCAGCTAAGGGCCTGACGCTAAGCCTCACTCAGGCCCTGTCGCTCTCCCTAAGTCAGGCCCTGACACTGTCACTAACTAAGGCCCTGACTCTACTCCTAATTCAGTCCCGAACATTGTGTCTAACAAAGGCTCTGATGCTAGTCGTAACTCAGGGCCTGACACTGTCTCTAACTAAGGGCTGCTGCCATCAACATCTAAAGTCCTGACATTATCCGGAGCTAATAACCTGACCCATGTCTTACCAAGGTCCTGAAACTGTCCCAAAGTAAGCCCTGACGCTGTCCCTAAGTGAGGCCCTGAAGCTTTCCCTACCTAACTCAGGCCTTGATGCTGTGACTAACTCAGACCCTGATCATGTCTTTAACTAAGACCCTAAGGCTGATCCAACAGAGGCCCTGATGCTGCTCCTAAGTCATGCCCCGATAGTGTCCCCCACTAAGTGTCTGATGCTAGGCCTCACTCAGACCCTATCGCTCTCCCTAAGTCAGGCTCTGATGCTGTCCCTACCTGAAGCCCTAACACTGGTTCTGAATAAGGTCCTGAGAGTCTCCATAACAAAGGTCTTCACACTTTGTCATTTCCTGACACTATCCCTAGATGTTAAACTGACACGGCCACTAGCTAATGTCCTGCCTCTTATGCTAACTGAAGTCCTTAGGCTGTGCCTACCTCAGGCACTGAATTTAGTCCCAAGACCATGAAACTGTCCCGAACTAAGGCCTAGATGCTCGCCCTACATCCGGCCCTGACACTGTCCCTAACTAAGGCCCTAACACTATTGCTAACTGAGGATCTGACACTGGACCTATCAGAGGCCCTCTACTCCTAACTAACGCCTTGAAACTTTCCCTAACGTAGGCGCTGCTACCATCAATATCTAAAGTCCTGACATGATCCTGAGCTAATATCCTGACCCATGTCTTACCAAGGTCCTGAAACTCTCCCAACGTTAGCCCTGACACTGTCCCTAAGTGAGGCCCTGAGGCTGTCCCTCACAGAGGTCCTGATAATGTCTTTAACTAAACTCTAATGCTGATCTTACAGAGACCCTTATGTTGATCCTATGTCATGCCCTGACGCTGTCCGTAGCTAAGGCCCTGACTCTAGGCATCACTCAGGCCCTGTCGCTCTCCCTACGTCAGGCTAAGACTCTGTCCCTACCTGAAGCCCTGACACTGGGCCTAAATTAGGCACTGATGCTCTAATTAGCTATGGTCTTGACACTATCCCTAGGTCATTTCCTGACACTATCCCTAGATCTTAACCTAAACTTGTCTTTAGCTATTGTCGAGCCTCTTATGCTAACTAAATCCCTGATGCTGTCTCTAACTAAGAGCCTGAAATTAGCCCCGAGGCCGTCAACCTGTCCCTAACTGAGGTTGGAGGCTCATCCTAACTGAGGCGCTGACACTGTCCCTAACTAAAGCCCTGACACTACACCTAACTCAGTCCCTGACACTGTACTTTACAAGGGCTCTGATGCTAGTCCTAACTCAGGCCCTGACACTGTCTCTAAGTAAGGCTCAGAATTTGCCCCTAATATAGGCCCTGCTGTCAGCAATAACTAAAAACTGGACACTAGCCTGAGTTAATATCCTGACATATTTCTAACCAAGGTCCTGACACTGTCCCTAAGAAAGCCCTGTCGCTGTCCCTGTGTTAAGAACTGAGGCTGTCCCTAACTCAGGCCCTGAAGCTTTCCCTAACTGAGGCCTAGAAGCTGTGACTAAGTCAGGCCCTGATCATATCTGTAACAAAGACGCTAAGGCTGATCCAACAGAGGCGCTGATTCTGTTCCTAAGTCATGCCCTGACAGTGTCCTCAGCTAAGGGCCTGACGCTAGGCCTCACTCAGGCCCTGTCGCTCTCCCTAAGTCAGGCTCTGATGCTGTCCCTACCTGAAGCCCTGACACTGGTTCTAAATAAGGATCTGATACTCTCAGTAACTAAGGTTTTGACACTATGCTTAGGTCCTTTCCTGACACTATCCCTAGACCATAACCTGACCCTGTCCCTAGCAAATGTCGTGCCTCTTATGCTAACTACAGCCCTGCTGCTGTCCTTAACTAAGGGCCTAAAATTACTCTCGAGGCTGTGACCCTGTCCGTACCTAAGGCCTCGATGTTCGTCCTAATTCAGGGCCTGACACTGTCCCTAACTAAGGCCCTGCTGCCGTCAATATCTAAAGTCCTGACACTATCCTGAGCTAATTTCTTGACCCATCTCTTACCAAGGTCCTGAAACTGTCCCTAAGGAAGCCCTGATGCTGTCTCCAAGTGAGGCCTTGAGGCTGTCCCTAACAGAGGCCCTGATAATATCTTTCACATAGCCCCTGAGGCTGATCCTACCGGGGCTCTTATGCTGCTCCTAAGTCATGCCCTGACACTGTCTCTAGCTAAGGCCCTGACGCTAGGCCTCACTCAGGCCCTGTCCCACTCCCTAAGTCAGGCTCTGACGCTGTTCCTACCCGAAGCCCTGACACTCACTGCTCCTAAATTAGGTCCTGATGTGCTAAGTAACTAAGGTCTTGACACTATCCCTAGGTCATTTCCTGACACTCTCCCTAGACCTTAACCTAACCTTCTCTTTAGCTAATGTCGAGATTAGCTAAAGAGATTCTTTAGAACGAGATTCTTTCATCTTCTGAATATAGTTTTCTTCAAAACATAATTTTTGTAGTGTTACTAACTTTAAACAAAATGTACTCAACTGCTGTGGAATATTCCTTCATAGGAGCGTGCATGGTTCACTTCTGCATCTGCTTGTGGTGGTGTTCAGGTTGCTTTCAGCTGTAGATCCCCTTATGCTAGCTAAATCCCTGATTCTGTCCCTAAATGAGGCCCTGAATTTAGGTCCGAGGCCGTGAACCTGTCCCTAACTGAGGCCTGGAGGCTCGTCCTAATGCAGGCCCTGACACTGTCCCCAACTAAGGCTCTGACACTACACCTAACTCAGTCACTGACACTGTACCTAACAAAGGCTCTGATGCTAGTCCTAACTTAGGCCCTGACACTGCCTCTAACTAAGGCCCTGCTGCCGTCAATATCTGAACACCTGATATTATCCTGAGCTAATAGCCTGACCCATGTCTTACCAAGGTCCTGAAACTTTCCCAAAGTAAGCCCTGACGCTGCCCCTAAGTGAGGCCTTGAGGCTATCCCTAACGGAGGCCCTGATAATAGCTTTAACGAAGACCCTAATGCTGATCCTACAGAGGCCTTTATGCTGCTCCTAAGTCATGCCCTGATACTGTCCCTTACTCAGGCCCTAAAGATAGGCCTCACTTAGGCCCTGTTGCTGTACCTCAGTTAGGCTCTGACGCTGTCCGTACATCCAGCCCTGGCGCTGGTCCTGATTAAGGCGCTCACGCTGCTGCTAACTAAGGCCCTGATGCTCTCAATAACTAAGGTCTTCTCGTTATCCCTTGGTCATCTCCTTGCACTATCTCTGGCCTGGGACCTGACTCTGTCCCGAGATAATCTCCTGCATCTTCTGCTAACTGAAACCCTAATGCTCTCCCTAACTAAGGCCCTGACTACTCCTAACTAAGGCCATGACACTGAATCTAACAAAGGCCCGGAATCTGTCCTTAATATAGGCCCTGCTGCCAGCAATAACTAAAATCCTGACACTCTCCTGAGCTAATATCCTGACTCATTTCTAACCAAGGTCCTGACACTGTCCCTAAGAAAGCCCTGTCGCTGTCTTTAAGTGAAGACCTGAGGCTGTCTGTAACTCAGACCCTGAAGCTTTCCCTAACTGAGGCCTTGACGCTGTGACTAACTTGGGCTCCGGTCATGTCTTTAACTAAGAGCCTAAAGCTGATCCAACAGAGGCACTGATGCTGCTCCTAAGTCATTCCCTGACAGTGTCCCCAGCTAAGGGCCTGACATCAGGCCTCACTCAGGCCCTGTCGCTCTTCCTAAGTCAGGCCCTGATGCTGTGCCTACCTGAAGCCCTAACGCTGCTTCTGAATAAGTCCCTGAGAGTCTCAGTAACAAAGGTCTTCACACTCTCCTTAGGTCATTTCCTGACACGATTCCAAGCCTTTACCCTAAACCTGTCCCGAGCTAATGTCCTACCTCTTATGCTAACTGAAGACCTTATGCTGTGCCTAATTCAGGCACTGAATTTAGTCCCAAGGCCGCTAGACTGTCCCTAACTCGGCTCGATGCCCTTATCGTCACAATGTTCCATGACCACTGTCATCACAATGCTCCACGCCCTTGTCATCACAATGCTCCATAACCCCTGTCATCACAATGCTCCATGACTTTTGTCATCGCAATGCTACATGCCATTGTCATCACAATGCTCCATGCCCTTATCATCACAATGCTCCATGACCCCTTTCATCACAATGCTCCATGACCATTGTCTCAAATGCTACATGTCTGTGAAATCACAAAGCTCCATGCCCCCTGTCATCACAAGTCTCCATGACTCTTGTCATCACAATGCTCCATGACCCTTGTCATCACAATGCTCCATGATCCTTGTAATCAAAATGCTCCTTGACCCTTTCTTCACAATGTTACAGTACCCCTTTCTTCACAATGCTCCATGCCGCTGGTCACCACAATGCTCCATGACTTCTGTCATCACAATGCTCCATGTCTCTTGTCATTAAAATGCTCCATGGCCCCTGTCATCACAATGCTGCATGATGCTTATAATCTCAATGCTCCATGGTCCTCGTCATCACAAATCTCCACGCATTTGTCATCACAATGCTCCATGACCCCTGTCATCCCAATGCTCCATAGCACTTTTCATCACAATGCTCCATGACCACTTTTATCACAATGTTCCATGACCACTTTAATCACAGTGCTCCATGACCACTTTCATCACAATGCCCCATGACCCCTGTAATCAAAATGCTCCATGGCCCTTGTCGCCACAATGCTCCAGGACCCGTCATCACAATTCTCCATGGCCCTTGTCATCACAATGCTCCATGGCGCTTGTCATCACAATGATCCAGAGCCTTAGTGCTTGAGTTGGGAGTAGTGTCATTGCCTCAGTTAGGGACACTGTCATTGCCTGAATTGGGAGTAGTGTCAGAGCCTTAGTTAGGGACAGCGCCAGGGCGAGTTGGGAGTAGTGCCAGTGCCTTAGTTAGGGACAGCACCAGTGCTTGCGTTGGGAATAGTGTCAGGGCCATAGTTAGGGACAGTGTCAGTGGCTGAGATGGGAATAGTGTCAGGGCCTTAGTTACGGACATTGTCAGTGCCTAAGTTGGGATTTTTGTCAGGGTCTTTATTATGGACAGTGTCAGGGCCTGAGTTAAGAGTAGTGTCAAGGCCTTAATTTGGAAGAGTGTCAGTGTCTCAGTTTGGAGTCGTGTCAGACCCTTAGTTAGGAACAGCCTCAGTGCCTGAGTTGGGAGTAGTGACGTGGCTTAAGTTATGGACAGTGTCAGGGACTGAGTTAAGAATAGTCTCAGGACCTTAGTTAGGGACAGTGTCAGTGACTGTGTTAGGAATAGTGTCAGCGCCTAAGTTAGGAGTAGTCTGAGATCGGTAGTTAGGAACAGTGTCAGGGCCTGAGTTGTGAGTAGTTTCAGGGCCTTAGTTAGAGAAAGTGTCAGTGCCGGGTTTGGCAGTTATGTCAGGGCCTTAGTTAGGGACAGTGTCAGTGCCTGAGTTGGGAGTAGTGTCAGGGCCTAGTTAGGGACAGGGTCAGTGCCTGAGTTGGGAGTAGTTTCAGGGCCTTAGTTAGAGAAAGTGTCAGTGCCGGAGTTGGGAGTTATGTCAGGCCCTTAGTTAGGGACAGTGTCAGTGCCTGAGTTGGGAGTAGTGTCAGGTCCTAGTTAGGGACAGGGTCATTGCCTGAGTTGGGAGTAGTTTCAGGGCCTTAGTTAGAGAAAGTGTCAGTGCCAGAGTTGGGAGTTATGTCAGGGCCTTAGTTAGGGACAGTGTCAGGGCCTGAGTTGGGAGTAGTGTCAGGGCCTAGTTAGGGACAGTGTCAGTGCCTGAGTAGGAAGTAGTGTCAGGGCATTAGGGACAGTGTCAGTGGCTGCAATGGGAGTAGTGTCAGGGTCTTAGTTAGGGAGAGTGTCAGTGCCTGTGTTGGGAATAGTCTCAGGGTCTTTTCTGGGGACAGCATCAGGGCATGAGTTAAAAGTAGTGTCAAGGCCTTAGTTAGGGAGAGTGTCAATGCCTGTGTTGGGAGTAGTGTCAGCGCCTAAGTTAGGAGTAGTCTGAGATCGGTAGTTAGGAACAGTGTCAGGGCCTGAGTTGTGAGTAGTTTCAGGGCCTTAGTTAGAGAAAGTGTCAGTGCCGGGTTTGGCAGTTATGTCAGGGCCTTAGTTAGGGACAGTGTCAGTGCCTGAGTTGGGAGTAGTGTCAGGGCCTAGTTAGGGACAGGGTCAGTGCCTGAGTTGGGAGTAGTTTCAGGGCCTTAGTTAGAGAAAGTGTCAGTGCCGGAGTTGGGAGTTATGTCAGGCCCTTAGTTAGGGACAGTGTCAGTGCCTGAGTTGGGAGTAGTGTCAGGTCCTAGTTAGGGACAGGGTCAGTGCCTGAGTTGGGAGTAGTTTCAGGGCCTTAGTTAGAGAAAGTGTCAGTGCCAGAGTTGGGAGTTATGTCAGGGCCTTAGTTAGGGACAGTGTCAGGGCCTGAGTTGGAAGTAGAGTCAGGGCCTAGTTAGGGACAGTGTCAGTGCCTGAGTAGGAAGTAGTGTCAGGGCATTAGGGACAGTGTCAGTGGCTGCAATGGGAGTAGTGTCAGGGTCTTAGTTAGGGAGAGTGTCAGTGCCTGTGTTGGGAATAGTCTCAGGGTCTTTTCTGGGGACAGCATCAGGGCATGAGTTAAAAGTAGTGTCAAGGCCTTAGTTAGGGAGAGTGTCAATGCCTGTGTTGGGAGTAGTGTCAGAGACTTAGTAAGGGACACCGTCAGTGCCTGCGTTGGGAGTAGTGTCAGAGCCTTAGTTAGGGACACCGTGAGTGCCTGCGTTGGGAGTAGTATCAGGCCCTTCGTTAGGGACAGTGTCAGGGTCTGAGGTAGAAGTAGTCTCAGGGCCTTAGTTAGGTAGCGTGTCAATGCCTAAGTAAGTAGTAGTGTGAGGGCCTTAGTTAGGGACAGTGTCAATGCCTGTGTTGGGAGTAGTTTCAGAGACTTAGTAAGGGACACCGTCAGTGCCTGCGTTGGGAGTAGTGTCAGAGCCTTAGTTAGGGACACCGTGAGTGCCTGCGTTGGGAGTAGTATCAGGCCCTTCGTTAGGGACAGTGTCAGGGTCTGAGGTAGAAGTAGTCTCAGGGCCTTAGTTAGGTAGCGTGTCAATGCCTAAGTAAGTAGTAGTGTGAGAGCCTTAGTTAGGGACAGTGTCAATGCCTGTGTTGGGAGTAGTGTCAGAGACTTAGTAAGGGACACCGTCAGTGCCTGCGTTGGGAGTAGTGTCAGAGCCTTAGTTAGGGACACCGTCAGTGCCTGCGTTGGGAGTAGTGTCAGGGCCTCACTTAGGGACAGCGTCAGTGCCTGAGTTGGGAGTAGTGTGATGGCCGTAGTTAGGGACACTCTCAGTGCCAGAGTTGGGGGTAGTGTCAGGCCTTTGTTAGGGACTGTGCCAGGGCCTGAGTTAAGAGTAGTGTCAAGTCCTTAGTTAGGGACAGTGTTAGTGCCTGAGTTGAGAGTAATGTCAAGACCTTAGTTAGGGACAATGTCAGTGCGTAGTTTGGGAGTACTGTCAGGGCCTTAGTTAGGGACAGTGTCAGTGCCTGAGTTGGGAGTACTGTCAGGGCGTATTTAGGGACAGTCTCAATGCCTATTTTGGGAGTAGTGTCACGGCCTTAGTTAGTGATATTATCAGCGCCTGAGTAAGGAGTAGTGTCCGGGCCTTAGTTAGGGACAGTGTCAGTTGCTTAGTTAGGAGTAGCGTCACGGCCTAAGTTCGGGCCAGTGTCAGTGCCTGAGTCAGGAGTAGAGTCAGGGCCTAAGTTAAGGACAGTGTCATTGCTTGAGATAGGAGTAGTGTCAGGGCCTTAGTTAGGGACATTGTCAGGGCATGATTTAGGAGTTGTGTTAGGGTGTGAGCTATGAATAATGTCAGGGCCTTAGTTAGTGACAGTGTCAGTGCTGAGTTTGGAGTAGTATCAGGGCCTTAGTTAGAGACAGTGTCAGGGCCTGAGTTAGGTGTACGTCAGGGCCTTAGTTAGGGACAGTGTCAGAGCCTGATTTAGGAGTAGTGTCAGAGGCTTTGTTAGGGACAGTGTCAGGGCCTGAGTTAAGAGTAGTGTCACAGCTTTAGTTAGGACCAGTGTCAGGGCCTTAGTTAAGTCCAACATCAGCGCCTATGATAGGAATCAGATCAGGACCTGTGTTCCAGGTAATGTCAGGGCCTTATTTAAGAACAGTGTCAGGGCCTGAGTCCTGACTTACTCCTTACTCTCCTCACTAAGGACTTTGGACACTACTGCTAATTCAGGCCCTGATAATGTCCCTAGCTAAGGCCCTGACACTTTCCTTGGCTAAGGCCCTGAACGTCTCCTAAGTCAGGCCCTGATACTGTCCCTAACAATGGCCCTGACACTACACCTAACTGAGGCCCCGACATGATACCTAACAAAGGCTTTGTTGCTAGTCCAAACTAAAGCCCTAAAATTGGTCCTAAATAAGGCCTTGACACTAATCCTAACTCAGGCCCTAAAACTGTCCCTAACTAAGGCCCTGATAGTATGCCTAACTCAGGCCCTCATACGATTCCTAACAATGGCTCTGATGCTAGTCCAAACTAAGGCCGTGAAATTGGTCCTAAATAAGGCCTTGACACTAATCCTAACTCAGGCCCTAGCACTGTCCCTAACTAGGTCTCAGACAGTACACCTAAATCAGACCCTGACACTGTCCCTAAGCAAGGCCCTGACACTACTCCTAACTCAGTCCCTTACACTGTACCTAACAAAGTCTCTGATGCTAGGCCTAACTCAGGCCCTGAAACCGTCTGTAACTAAGGCCCTGCTGCCATCACTATCAAAAGTCCTGACATTATCCTGAGCTAATATCCTGACCTATGTCTTTCCAAGGTCCTGAAACTGTCCCAAAGTAAGCCCTGACGCTGTCCCTAAGTGAAGACCTGAGGCTGTCCCTAACTCAGGCCCTGAAGCTTTCCTGAACTGAAGCCTTGAAGCTGTGACTAATTCAGGCCCTGATCATGTACCTAACGAAGACCTTAATGCTGATCCAGCAAAGACGCTGATGCTGCTCCAAAGTCATGCCCTGACAGTGTGCCCAGCTAAGGGCCTGACGCTAAGCCTCACTCAGGCCCTGTCGCTCTCCCTAAGTCAGGCCCTGACACTGTCACTAACTAAGGCCCTGACTCTACTCCTAATTCAGTCCCGAACATTGTGTCTAACAAAGGCTCTGATGCTAGTCGTAACTCAGGGCCTGACACTGTCTCTAACTAAGGGCTGCTGCCATCAACATCTAAAGTCCTGACATTATCCGGAGCTAATAACCTGACCCATGTCTTACCAAGGTCCTGAAACTGTCCCAAAGTAAGCCCTGACGCTGTCCCTAAGTGAGGCCCTGAAGCTTTCCCTACCTAACTCAGGCCTTGATGCTGTGACTAACTCAGACCCTGATCATGTCTTTAACTAAGACCCTAAGGCTGATCCAACAGAGGCCCTGATGCTGCTCCTAAGTCATGCCCCGATAGTGTCCCCCACTAAGTGTCTGATGCTAGGCCTCACTCAGACCCTATCGCTCTCCCTAAGTCAGGCTCTGATGCTGTCCCTACCTGAAGCCCTAACACTGGTTCTGAGTAAGGTCCTGAGAGTCTCCATAACAAAGGTCTTCACACTTTGTCATTTCCTGACACTATCCCTAGATGTTAAACTGACACGGCCACTAGCTAATGTCCTGCCTCTTATGCTAACTGAAGTCCTTAGGCTGTGCCTACCTCAGGCACTGAATTTAGTCCCAAGACCATGAAACTGTCCCGAACTAAGGCCTAGATGCTCGCCCTACATCCGGCCCTGACACTGTCCCTAACTAAGGCCCTAACACTATTGCTAACTGAGGATCTGACACTGGACCTATCAGAGGCCCTCTACTCCTAACTAACGCCTTGAAACTTTCCCTAACGTAGGCGCTGCTACCATCAATATCTAAAGTCCTGACATTATCCTGAGCTAATATCCTGACCCATGTCTTACCAAGGTCCTGAAACTCTCCCAACGTTAGCCCTGACACTGTCCCTAAGTGAGGCCCTGAGGCTGTCCCTCACAGAGGTCCTGATAATGTCTTTAACTAAACTCTAATGCTGATCTTACAGAGACCCTTATGTTGATCCTATGTCATGCCCTGACGCTGTCCGTAGCTAAGGCCCTGACTCTAGGCATCACTCAGGCCCTGTCGCTCTCCCTACGTCAGGCTAAGACTCTGTCCCTACCTGAAGCCCTGACACTGGGCCTAAATTAGGCACTGATGCTCTAATTAGCTATGGTCTTGACACTATCCCTAGGTCATTTCCTGACACTATCCCTAGATCTTAACCTAAACTTGTCTTTAGCTATTGTCGAGCCTCTTATGCTAACTAAATCCCTGATGCTGTCTCTAACTAAGAGCCTGAAATTAGCCCCGAGGCCGTCAACCTGTCCCTAACTGAGGTTGGAGGCTCATCCTAACTGAGGCGCTGACACTGTCCCTAACTAAAGCCCTGACACTACACCTAACTCAGTCCCTGACACTGTACTTTACAAGGGCTCTGATGCTAGTCCTAACTCAGGCCCTGACACTGTCTCTAAGTAAGGCTCAGAATTTGCCCCTAATATAGGCCCTGCTGTCAGCAATAACTAAAAACTGGACACTAGCCTGAGTTAATATCCTGACATATTTCTAACCAAGGTCCTGACACTGTCCCTAAGAAAGCCCTGTCGCTGTCCCTGTGTTAAGAACTGAGGCTGTCCCTAACTCAGGCCCTGAAGCTTTCCCTAACTGAGGCCTAGAAGCTGTGACTAAGTCAGGCCCTGATCATATCTGTAACAAAGACGCTAAGGCTGATCCAACAGAGGCGCTGATTCTGTTCCTAAGTCATGCCCTGACAGTGTCCTCAGCTAAGGGCCTGACGCTAGGCCTCACTCAGGCCCTGTCGCTCTCCCTAAGTCAGGCTCTGATGCTGTCCCTACCTGAAGCCCTGACACTGGTTCTAAATAAGGATCTGATACTCTCAGTAACTAAGGTTTTGACACTATGCTTAGGTCCTTTCCTGACACTATCCCTAGACCATAACCTGACCCTGTCCCTAGCAAATGTCGTGCCTCTTATGCTAACTACAGCCCTGCTGCTGTCCTTAACTAAGGGCCTAAAATTACTCTCGAGGCTGTGACCCTGTCCGTACCTAAGGCCTCGATGTTCGTCCTAATTCAGGGCCTGACACTGTCCCTAACTAAGGCCCTGCTGCCGTCAATATCTAAAGTCCTGACACTATCCTGAGCTAATTTCTTGACCCATCTCTTACCAAGGTCCTGAAACTGTCCCTAAGGAAGCCCTGATGCTGTCTCCAAGTGAGGCCTTGAGGCTGTCCCTAACAGAGGCCCTGATAATATCTTTCACATAGCCCCTGAGGCTGATCCTACCGGGGCTCTTATGCTGCTCCTAAGTCATGCCCTGACACTGTCTCTAGCTAAGGCCCTGACGCTAGGCCTCACTCAGGCCCTGTCCCACTCCCTAAGTCAGGCTCTGACGCTGTTCCTACCCGAAGCCCTGACACTCACTGCTCCTAAATTAGGTCCTGATGTGCTAAGTAACTAAGGTCTTGACACTATCCCTAGGTCATTTCCTGACACTCTCCCTAGACCTTAACCTAACCTTCTCTTTAGCTAATGTCGAGATTAGCTAAAGAGATTCTTTAGAACGAGATTCTTTCATCTTCTGAATATAGTTTTCTTCAAAACATAATTTTTGTAGTGTTACTAACTTTAAACAAAATGTACTCAACTGCTGTGGAATATTCCTTCATAGGAGCGTGCATGGTTCACTTCTGCATCTGCTTGTGGTGGTGTTCAGGTTGCTTTCAGCTGTAGATCCCCTTATGCTAGCTAAATCCCTGATTCTGTCCCTAAATGAGGCCCTGAATTTAGGTCCGAGGCCGTGAACCTGTCCCTAACTGAGGCCTGGAGGCTCGTCCTAATGCAGGCCCTGACACTGTCCCCAACTAAGGCTCTGACACTACACCTAACTCAGTCACTGACACTGTACCTAACAAAGGCTCTGATGCTAGTCCTAACTTAGGCCCTGACACTGCCTCTAACTAAGGCCCTGCTGCCGTCAATATCTGAACACCTGATATTATCCTGAGCTAATAGCCTGACCCATGTCTTACCAAGGTCCTGAAACTTTCCCAAAGTAAGCCCTGACGCTGCCCCTAAGTGAGGCCTTGAGGCTATCCCTAACGGAGGCCCTGATAATAGCTTTAACGAAGACCCTAATGCTGATCCTACAGAGGCCTTTATGCTGCTCCTAAGTCATGCCCTGATACTGTCCCTTACTCAGGCCCTAAAGATAGGCCTCACTTAGGCCCTGTTGCTGTACCTCAGTTAGGCTCTGACGCTGTCCGTACATCCAGCCCTGGCGCTGGTCCTGATTAAGGCGCTCACGCTGCTGCTAACTAAGGCCCTGATGCTCTCAATAACTAAGGTCTTCTCGTTAGCCCTTGGTCATCTCCTTGCACTATCTCTGGCCTGGGACCTGACTCTGTCCCGAGATAATCTCCTGCATCTTCTGCTAACTGAAACCCTAATGCTCTCCCTAACTAAGGCCCTGACTACTCCTAACTAAGGCCATGACACTGAATCTAACAAAGGCCCGGAATCTGTCCTTAATATAGGCCCTGCTGCCAGCAATAACTAAAATCCTGACACTCTCCTGAGCTAATATCCTGACTCATTTCTAACCAAGGTCCTGACACTGTCCCTAAGAAAGCCCTGTCGCTGTCTTTAAGTGAAGACCTGAGGCTGTCTGTAACTCAGACCCTGAAGCTTTCCCTAACTGAGGCCTTGACGCTGTGACTAACTTGGGCTCCGGTCATGTCTTTAACTAAGAGCCTAAAGCTGATCCAACAGAGGCACTGATGCTGCTCCTAAGTCATTCCCTGACAGTGTCCCCAGCTAAGGGCCTGACATCAGGCCTCACTCAGGCCCTGTCGCTCTTCCTAAGTCAGGCCCTGATGCTGTGCCTACCTGAAGCCCTAACGCTGCTTCTGAATAAGTCCCTGAGAGTCTCAGTAACAAAGGTCTTCACACTCTCCTTAGGTCATTTCCTGACACGATTCCAAGCCTTTACCCTAAACCTGTCCCGAGCTAATGTCCTACCTCTTATGCTAACTGAAGACCTTATGCTGTGCCTAATTCAGGCACTGAATTTAGTCCCAAGGCCGCTAGACTGTCCCTAACTCGGCTCGATGCCCTTATCGTCACAATGTTCCATGACCACTGTCATCACAATGCTCCACGCCCTTGTCATCACAATGCTCCATAACCCCTGTCATCACAATGCTCCATGACTTTTGTCATCGCAATGCTACATGCCATTGTCATCACAATGCTCCATGCCCTTATCATCACAATGCTCCATGACCCCTTTCATCACAATGCTCCATGACCATTGTCTCAAATGCTACATGTCTGTGAAATCACAAAGCTCCATGCCCCCTGTCATCACAAGTCTCCATGACTCTTGTCATCACAATGCTCCATGACCCTTGTCATCACAATGCTCCATGATCCTTGTAATCAAAATGCTCCTTGACCCTTTCTTCACAATGTTACAGTACCCCTTTCTTCACAATGCTCCATGCCGCTGGTCACCACAATGCTCCATGACTTCTGTCATCACAATGCTCCATGTCTCTTGTCATTAAAATGCTCCATGGCCCCTGTCATCACAATGCTGCATGATGCTTATAATCTCAATGCTCCATGGTCCTCGTCATCACAAATCTCCACGCATTTGTCATCACAATGCTCCATGACCCCTGTCATCCCAATGCTCCATAGCACTTTTCATCACAATGCTCCATGACCACTTTTATCACAATGTTCCATGACCACTTTAATCACAGTGCTCCATGACCACTTTCATCACAATGCCCCATGACCCCTGTAATCAAAATGCTCCATGGCCCTTGTCGCCACAATGCTCCAGGACCCGTCATCACAATTCTCCATGGCCCTTGTCATCACAATGCTCCATGGCGCTTGTCATCACAATGATCCAGAGCCTTAGTGCTTGAGTTGGGAGTAGTGTCATTGCCTCAGTTAGGGACACTGTCATTGCCTGAATTGGGAGTAGTGTCAGAGCCTTAGTTAGGGACAGCGCCAGGGCGAGTTGGGAGTAGTGCCAGTGCCTTAGTTAGGGACAGCACCAGTGCTTGCGTTGGGAATAGTGTCAGGGCCATAGTTAGGGACAGTGTCAGTGGCTGAGATGGGAATAGTGTCAGGGCCTTAGTTACGGACATTGTCAGTGCCTAAGTTGGGATTTTTGTCAGGGTCTTTATTATGGACAGTGTCAGGGCCTGAGTTAAGAGTAGTGTCAAGGCCTTAATTTGGAAGAGTGTCAGTGTCTCAGTTTGGAGTCGTGTCAGACCCTTAGTTAGGAACAGCCTCAGTGCCTGAGTTGGGAGTAGTGACGTGGCTTAAGTTATGGACAGTGTCAGGGACTGAGTTAAGAATAGTCTCAGGACCTTAGTTAGGGACAGTGTCAGTGACTGTGTTAGGAATAGTGTCAGCGCCTAAGTTAGGAGTAGTCTGAGATCGGTAGTTAGGAACAGTGTCAGGGCCTGAGTTGTGAGTAGTTTCAGGGCCTTAGTTAGAGAAAGTGTCAGTGCCGGGTTTGGCAGTTATGTCAGGGCCTTAGTTAGGGACAGTGTCAGTGCCTGAGTTGGGAGTAGTGTCAGGGCCTAGTTAGGGACAGGGTCAGTGCCTGAGTTGGGAGTAGTTTCAGGGCCTTAGTTAGAGAAAGTGTCAGTGCCGGAGTTGGGAGTTATGTCAGGCCCTTAGTTAGGGACAGTGTCAGTGCCTGAGTTGGGAGTAGTGTCAGGTCCTAGTTAGGGACAGGGTCAGTGCCTGAGTTGGGAGTAGTTTCAGGGCCTTAGTTAGAGAAAGTGTCAGTGCCAGAGTTGGGAGTTATGTCAGGGCCTTAGTTAGGGACAGTGTCAGGGCCTGAGTTGGGAGTAGTGTCAGGGCCTAGTTAGGGACAGTGTCAGTGCCTGAGTAGGAAGTAGTGTCAGGGCATTAGGGACAGTGTCAGTGGCTGCAATGGGAGTAGTGTCAGGGTCTTAGTTAGGGAGAGTGTCAGTGCCTGTGTTGGGAATAGTCTCAGGGTCTTTTCTGGGGACAGCATCAGGGCATGAGTTAAAAGTAGTGTCAAGGCCTTAGTTAGGGAGAGTGTCAATGCCTGTGTTGGGAGTAGTGTCAGCGCCTAAGTTAGGAGTAGTCTGAGATCGGTAGTTAGGAACAGTGTCAGGGCCTGAGTTGTGAGTAGTTTCAGGGCCTTAGTTAGAGAAAGTGTCAGTGCCGGGTTTGGCAGTTATGTCAGGGCCTTAGTTAGGGACAGTGTCAGTGCCTGAGTTGGGAGTAGTGTCAGGGCCTAGTTAGGGACAGGGTCAGTGCCTGAGTTGGGAGTAGTTTCAGGGCCTTAGTTAGAGAAAGTGTCAGTGCCAGAGTTGGGAGTTATGTCAGGCCCTTAGTTAGGGACAGTGTCAGTGCCTGAGTTGGGAGTAGTGTCAGGTCCTAGTTAGGGACAGGGTCAGTGCCTGAGTTGGGAGTAGTTTCAGGGCCTTAGTTAGAGAAAGTGTCAGTGCCAGAGTTGGGAGTTATGTCAGGGCCTTAGTTAGGGACAGTGTCAGGGCCTGAGTTGGAAGTAGAGTCAGGGCCTAGTTAGGGACAGTGTCAGTGCCTGAGTAGGAAGTAGTGTCAGGGCATTAGGGACAGTGTCAGTGGCTGCAATGGGAGTAGTGTCAGGGTCTTAGTTAGGGAGAGTGTCAGTGCCTGTGTTGGGAATAGTCTCAGGGTCTTTTCTGGGGACAGCATCAGGGCATGAGTTAAAAGTAGTGTCAAGGCCTTAGTTAGGGAGAGTGTCAATGCCTGTGTTGGGAGTAGTGTCAGAGACTTAGTAAGGGACACCGTCAGTGCCTGCGTTGGGAGTAGTGTCAGAGCCTTAGTTAGGGACACCGTGAGTGCCTGCGTTGGGAGTAGTATCAGGCCCTTCGTTAGGGACAGTGTCAGGGTCTGAGGTAGAAGTAGTCTCAGGGCCTTAGTTAGGTAGCGTGTCAATGCCTAAGTAAGTAGTAGTGTGAGGGCCTTAGTTAGGGACAGTGTCAATGCCTGTGTTGGGAGTAGTTTCAGAGACTTAGTAAGGGACACCGTCAGTGCCTGCGTTGGGAGTAGTGTCAGAGCCTTAGTTAGGGACACCGTGAGTGCCTGCGTTGGGAGTAGTATCAGGCCCTTCGTTAGGGACAGTGTCAGGGTCTGAGGTAGAAGTAGTCTCAGGGCCTTAGTTAGGTAGCGTGTCAATGCCTAAGTAAGTAGTAGTGTGAGAGCCTTAGTTAGGGACAGTGTCAATGCCTGTGTTGGGAGTAGTGTCAGAGACTTAGTAAGGGACACCGTCAGTGCCTGCGTTGGGAGTAGTGTCAGAGCCTTAGTTAGGGACACCGTCAGTGCCTGCGTTGGGAGTAGTGTCAGGGCCTTACTTAGGGACAGCGTCAGTGCCTGAGTTGGGAGTAGTGTGATGGCCGTAGTTAGGGACACTCTCAGTGCCAGAGTTGGGGGTAGTGTCAGGCCTTTGTTAGGGACTGTGCCAGGGCCTGAGTTAAGAGTAGTGTCAAGTCCTTAGTTAGGGACAGTGTTAGTGCCTGAGTTGAGAGTAATGTCAAGACCTTAGTTAGGGACAATGTCAGTGCGTAGTTTGGGAGTACTGTCAGGGCCTTAGTTAGGGACAGTGTCAGTGCCTGAGTTGGGAGTACTGTCAGGGCGTATTTAGGGACAGTCTCAATGCCTATTTTGGGAGTAGTGTCACGGCCTTAGTTAGTGATATTATCAGCGCCTGAGTAAGGAGTAGTGTCCGGGCCTTAGTTAGGGACAGTGTCAGTTGCTTAGTTAGGAGTAGCGTCACGGCCTAAGTTCGGGCCAGTGTCAGTGCCTGAGTCAGGAGTAGAGTCAGGGCCTAAGTTAAGGACAGTGTCATTGCTTGAGATAGGAGTAGTGTCAGGGCCTTAGTTAGGGACATTGTCAGGGCATGATTTAGGAGTTGTGTTAGGGTGTGAGCTATGAATAATGTCAGGGCCTTAGTTAGTGACAGTGTCAGTGCTGAGTTTGGAGTAGTATCAGGGCCTTAGTTAGAGACAGTGTCAGGGCCTGAGTTAGGTGTACGTCAGGGCCTTAGTTAGGGACAGTGTCAGAGCCTGATTTAGGAGTAGTGTCAGAGGCTTTGTTAGGGACAGTGTCAGGGCCTGAGTTAAGAGTAGTGTCACAGCTTTAGTTAGGACCAGTGTCAGGGCCTTAGTTAAGTCCAACATCAGCGCCTATGATAGGAATCAGATCAGGACCTGTGTTCCAGGTAATGTCAGGGCCTTATTTAAGAACAGTGTCAGGGCCTGAGTCCTGACTTACTCCTTACTCTCCTCACTAAGGACTTTGGACACTACTGCTAATTCAGGCCCTGATAATGTCCCTAGCTAAGGCCCTGACACTTTCCTTGGCTAAGGCCCTGAACGTCTCCTAAGTCAGGCCCTGATACTGTCCCTAACAATGGCCCTGACACTACACCTAACTGAGGCCCCGACATGATACCTAACAAAGGCTTTGTTGCTAGTCCAAACTAAAGCCCTAAAATTGGTCCTAAATAAGGCCTTGACACTAATCCTAACTCAGGCCCTAAAACTGTCCCTAACTAAGGCCCTGATAGTATGCCTAACTCAGGCCCTCATACGATTCCTAACAATGGCTCTGATGCTAGTCCAAACTAAGGCCCTGAAATTGGTCCTAAATAAGGCCTTGACACTAATCCTAACTCAGGCCCTAGCACTGTCCCTAACTAGGTCTCAGACAGTACACCTAAATCAGACCCTGACACTGTCCCTAAGCAAGGCCCTGACACTACTCCTAACTCAGTCCCTTACACTGTACCTAACAAAGTCTCTGATGCTAGGCCTAACTCAGGCCCTGAAACCGTCTGTAACTAAGGCCCTGCTGCCATCACTATCAAAAGTCCTGACATTATCCTGAGCTAATATCCTGACCTATGTCTTTCCAAGGTCCTGAAACTGTCCCAAAGTAAGCCCTGACGCTGTCCCTAAGTGAAGACCTGAGGCTGTCCCTAACTCAGGCCCTGAAGCTTTCCTGAACTGAAGCCTTGAAGCTGTGACTAATTCAGGCCCTGATCATGTACCTAACGAAGACCTTAATGCTGATCCAGCAAAGACGCTGATGCTGCTCCAAAGTCATGCCCTGACAGTGTGCCCAGCTAAGGGCCTGACGCTAAGCCTCACTCAGGCCCTGTCGCTCTCCCTAAGTCAGGCCCTGACACTGTCACTAACTAAGGCCCTGACTCTACTCCTAATTCAGTCCCGAACATTGTGTCTAACAAAGGCTCTGATGCTAGTCGTAACTCAGGGCCTGACACTGTCTCTAACTAAGGGCTGCTGCCATCAACATCTAAAGTCCTGACATTATCCGGAGCTAATAACCTGACCCATGTCTTACCAAGGTCCTGAAACTGTCCCAAAGTAAGCCCTGACGCTGTCCCTAAGTGAGGCCCTGAAGCTTTCCCTACCTAACTCAGGCCTTGATGCTGTGACTAACTCAGACCCTGATCATGTCTTTAACTAAGACCCTAAGGCTGATCCAACAGAGGCCCTGATGCTGCTCCTAAGTCATGCCCCGATAGTGTCCCCCACTAAGTGTCTGATGCTAGGCCTCACTCAGACCCTATCGCTCTCCCTAAGTCAGGCTCTGATGCTGTCCCTACCTGAAGCCCTAACACTGGTTCTGAGTAAGGTCCTGAGAGTCTCCATAACAAAGGTCTTCACACTTTGTCATTTCCTGACACTATCCCTAGATGTTAAACTGACACGGCCACTAGCTAATGTCCTGCCTCTTATGCTAACTGAAGTCCTTAGGCTGTGCCTACCTCAGGCACTGAATTTAGTCCCAAGACCATGAAACTGTCCCGAACTAAGGCCTAGATGCTCGCCCTACATCCGGCCCTGACACTGTCCCTAACTAAGGCCCTAACACTATTGCTAACTGAGGATCTGACACTGGACCTATCAGAGGCCCTCTACTCCTAACTAACGCCTTGAAACTTTCCCTAACGTAGGCGCTGCTACCATCAATATCTAAAGTCCTGACATGATCCTGAGCTAATATCCTGACCCATGTCTTACCAAGGTCCTGAAACTCTCCCAACGTTAGCCCTGACACTGTCCCTAAGTGAGGCCCTGAGGCTGTCCCTCACAGAGGTCCTGATAATGTCTTTAACTAAACTCTAATGCTGATCTTACAGAGACCCTTATGTTGATCCTATGTCATGCCCTGACGCTGTCCGTAGCTAAGGCCCTGACTCTAGGCATCACTCAGGCCCTGTCGCTCTCCCTACGTCAGGCTAAGACTCTGTCCCTACCTGAAGCCCTGACACTGGGCCTAAATTAGGCACTGATGCTCTAATTAGCTATGGTCTTGACACTATCCCTAGGTCATTTCCTGACACTATCCCTAGATCTTAACCTAAACTTGTCTTTAGCTATTGTCGAGCCTCTTATGCTAACTAAATCCCTGATGCTGTCTCTAACTAAGAGCCTGAAATTAGCCCCGAGGCCGTCAACCTGTCCCTAACTGAGGTTGGAGGCTCATCCTAACTGAGGCGCTGACACTGTCCCTAACTAAAGCCCTGACACTACACCTAACTCAGTCCCTGACACTGTACTTTACAAGGGCTCTGATGCTAGTCCTAACTCAGGCCCTGACACTGTCTCTAAGTAAGGCTCAGAATTTGCCCCTAATATAGGCCCTGCTGTCAGCAATAACTAAAAACTGGACACTAGCCTGAGTTAATATCCTGACATATTTCTAACCAAGGTCCTGACACTGTCCCTAAGAAAGCCCTGTCGCTGTCCCTGTGTTAAGAACTGAGGCTGTCCCTAACTCAGGCCCTGAAGCTTTCCCTAACTGAGGCCTAGAAGCTGTGACTAAGTCAGGCCCTGATCATATCTGTAACAAAGACGCTAAGGCTGATCCAACAGAGGCGCTGATTCTGTTCCTAAGTCATGCCCTGACAGTGTCCTCAGCTAAGGGCCTGACGCTAGGCCTCACTCAGGCCCTGTCGCTCTCCCTAAGTCAGGCTCTGATGCTGTCCCTACCTGAAGCCCTGACACTGGTTCTAAATAAGGATCTGATACTCTCAGTAACTAAGGTTTTGACACTATGCTTAGGTCCTTTCCTGACACTATCCCTAGACCATAACCTGACCCTGTCCCTAGCAAATGTCGTGCCTCTTATGCTAACTACAGCCCTGCTGCTGTCCTTAACTAAGGGCCTAAAATTACTCTCGAGGCTGTGACCCTGTCCGTACCTAAGGCCTCGATGTTCGTCCTAATTCAGGGCCTGACACTGTCCCTAACTAAGGCCCTGCTGCCGTCAATATCTAAAGTCCTGACACTATCCTGAGCTAATTTCTTGACCCATCTCTTACCAAGGTCCTGAAACTGTCCCTAAGGAAGCCCTGATGCTGTCTCCAAGTGAGGCCTTGAGGCTGTCCCTAACAGAGGCCCTGATAATATCTTTCACATAGCCCCTGAGGCTGATCCTACCGGGGCTCTTATGCTGCTCCTAAGTCATGCCCTGACACTGTCTCTAGCTAAGGCCCTGACGCTAGGCCTCACTCAGGCCCTGTCCCACTCCCTAAGTCAGGCTCTGACGCTGTTCCTACCCGAAGCCCTGACACTCACTGCTCCTAAATTAGGTCCTGATGTGCTAAGTAACTAAGGTCTTGACACTATCCCTAGGTCATTTCCTGACACTCTCCCTAGACCTTAACCTAACCTTCTCTTTAGCTAATGTCGAGATTAGCTAAAGAGATTCTTTAGAACGAGATTCTTTCATCTTCTGAATATAGTTTTCTTCAAAACATAATTTTTGTAGTGTTACTAACTTTAAACAAAATGTACTCAACTGCTGTGGAATATTCCTTCATAGGAGCGTGCATGGTTCACTTCTGCATCTGCTTGTGGTGGTGTTCAGGTTGCTTTCAGCTGTAGATCCCCTTATGCTAGCTAAATCCCTGATTCTGTCCCTAAATGAGGCCCTGAATTTAGGTCCGAGGCCGTGAACCTGTCCCTAACTGAGGCCTGGAGGCTCGTCCTAATGCAGGCCCTGACACTGTCCCCAACTAAGGCTCTGACACTACACCTAACTCAGTCACTGACACTGTACCTAACAAAGGCTCTGATGCTAGTCCTAACTTAGGCCCTGACACTGCCTCTAACTAAGGCCCTGCTGCCGTCAATATCTGAACACCTGATATTATCCTGAGCTAATAGCCTGACCCATGTCTTACCAAGGTCCTGAAACTTTCCCAAAGTAAGCCCTGACGCTGCCCCTAAGTGAGGCCTTGAGGCTATCCCTAACGGAGGCCCTGATAATAGCTTTAACGAAGACCCTAATGCTGATCCTACAGAGGCCTTTATGCTGCTCCTAAGTCATGCCCTGATACTGTCCCTTACTCAGGCCCTAAAGATAGGCCTCACTTAGGCCCTGTTGCTGTACCTCAGTTAGGCTCTGACGCTGTCCGTACATCCAGCCCTGGCGCTGGTCCTGATTAAGGCGCTCACGCTGCTGCTAACTAAGGCCCTGATGCTCTCAATAACTAAGGTCTTCTCGTTAGCCCTTGGTCATCTCCTTGCACTATCTCTGGCCTGGGACCTGACTCTGTCCCGAGATAATCTCCTGCATCTTCTGCTAACTGAAACCCTAATGCTCTCCCTAACTAAGGCCCTGACTACTCCTAACTAAGGCCATGACACTGAATCTAACAAAGGCCCGGAATCTGTCCTTAATATAGGCCCTGCTGCCAGCAATAACTAAAATCCTGACACTCTCCTGAGCTAATATCCTGACTCATTTCTAACCAAGGTCCTGACACTGTCCCTAAGAAAGCCCTGTCGCTGTCTTTAAGTGAAGACCTGAGGCTGTCTGTAACTCAGACCCTGAAGCTTTCCCTAACTGAGGCCTTGACGCTGTGACTAACTTGGGCTCCGGTCATGTCTTTAACTAAGAGCCTAAAGCTGATCCAACAGAGGCACTGAT
The DNA here is from genome assembly GCF_965194805.1 of Balaenoptera borealis. Lineage (NCBI taxonomy): Eukaryota > Metazoa > Chordata > Mammalia > Artiodactyla > Balaenopteridae > Balaenoptera > Balaenoptera borealis. Next base: position 17,535,032 of record NC_138874.1, read on the forward strand.
GCTGCTCCTAAGTCATTCCCTGACAGTGTCCCCAGCTAAGGGCCTGACATCAGGCCTCACTCAGGCCCTGTCGCTCTTCCTAAGTCAGGCCCTGATGCTGTGCCTACCTGAAGCCCTAACGCTGCTTCTGAATAAGTCCCTGAGAGTCTCAGTAACAAAGGTCTTCACACTCTCCTTAGGTCATTTCCTGACACGATTCCAAGCCTTTACCCTAAACCTGTCCCGAGCTAATGTCCTACCTCTTATGCTAACTGAAGACCTTATGCTGTGCCTAATTCAGGCACTGAATTTAGTCCCAAGGCCGCTAGACTGTCCCTAACTCGGCTCGATGCCCTTATCGTCACAATGTTCCATGACCACTGTCATCACAATGCTCCACGCCCTTGTCATCACAATGCTCCATAACCCCTGTCATCACAATGCCCCATGATGCCTGCCATCACAATTCTCCAAGGCCTCTCTTACCAAAAAGTTCCATGATCCCTTTCAGCACAATGTTCCATGACACTTTTCATCACAATTCTCCATGACCCCTGTCATCACAAAGTTCTCTGCCCATATCATCACAATGCTCCTTGTCATCTTGAATCACAATGGTCCATGCCCTTTCATCACAATGCTCCAGAATTCTTGTCATCACAATGTTCCTTGATCGTGTCATCACAAAGCTCCTTAACCCTTGTAATCACAAAGCTTCATGTCCCCTGATATCACAATGATCCATGATTCCTTTCCTCACAGTGCTCCAGTAACCTTTTCATCACAATGCTCCATGCCATTGTCAGCACAATGCTCCTTGGACCCTGTCATCAAAATGCTCCATCCCCTTTTCATCACAATGCTCCTGATATCCTATCATTACAATGCTCCATGCCCGTGTCATCACAATGCTCCATGACCCCTGTCATCAAAATGCTTTATGAACCTTGTTATCAGAATGTTCCATGACCCCTGTCATCAAAATGATCCATGACCGTTGTCATCACAATGCTGCATGATACCTTTCATCCCAATTCTCTGTGACCGCTGTCATCACAATGCTCCAGGACAATTTTCATCACAATGTTCCATGCCCCCTGTCATCACAGTGCCCCATAACCCCTGTAATCACAATGCTCCATGACCCTGTCATCACAATGCTACATGACCCCTGTCATCACATTGTTCCATGGCCTATGTATTCACAATGCTCCATGGACCCTGTAATCACACTGCTCCATGTTCCCTTTCAACACAATGCTCCATGAACCCTGTCATCACAACGTTCCATGAAAGTCGTCATCAAAATGCTCCATGACCCCGGTCACCACAAGGTTCCCTGCCCTTGTCATCACAATGCTCCATGACCCTTGTCATCACAATGGTACATGGCCTCTGTCATCACCATGCTCCATGGTCTTTCTCATCACAATGCTCTATGATCCCTGTCATCACAATGCTCTATGGCCTTTGTCAGCACAATGCTCCTTGGATCCTGTCATCAAAATGCTCCATCCCCTTTTCATCACAATGCTCCAGATATCCTATCACTACAATGCTCCATGCCCATGTCAACACAATGCTGCATGACCCCTGTCATCAAAATGCTTTATGAACCTTGTTATCAGAATGTTCCATGACCCCTGTCATCAAAATGATCCATAACCGTTGTCATCACAATGCTGCATGATAACTTTCATCCCAATTCTCTGTGACCACTGTCATCACAATGCTCCAGGACAATTTTCATCACAATGCTCCATGCCCCCTGTCATCACAGTGCCCCATAACCCCTGTAATCACAATGCCTCATGGTCTTTGTAATCACAATGCTCAATGACCCCTGTCCTCACAATGCCTCATGGTCTTTGTAATCACAATGCTCAATGACCCCTGTCATCACAATGCTCCATGCCCTTGTCATCACAATGCTCCAGAACACTTGTCATCATAATACTCCATTCCCGTGTCATCCCATTGCTCAATGACACTTGTCATCAAAATGTTCCTTGGCCTTTGTCATCACAGTGCTCCACGATACCTTTAATCAAAATTCTACATGAGCACTGTCATCAGAATGCAAGATGACCAATGTCATCACAATGCCCCATGACACGTGTCATCACAATTCGCCTTGGCCCTTGTCATCTCAATGCTGTATGAACCGTGTCATCACTAGGTTCCAGGACACTTGTCATCACAGTGATCCATGACCACTTTCATCACAATGCTCCATGAACTCTGTTATCTCAATGCTCCATGGCCTTTGTATTCACAATGCTCCATTGTCCCGATAATCGCGTTGCTCCATGAACACTTTCATCACAATGCTCCTTGACCACTGTCACCATAATGCCCCATGACGTCTCTCATCACTGTGCTCCAAGGCCACTTTCAGCAAAATGCTCCATGATCTGTGTCAGCACAATATTGCATGACACTTGTCATCACAATGCTCCATGATCCCTGTAATCACAATGATCCCTGCCAATGTCATCACAATGCTCCATGTCTCCTGTAATCACAATGCTCCATGCCCTTGTCATCACAATGCTCCAGGTGTGTTGTCATCACCATGCTTCATGCCCGTGTCATCACAATGCTCCATGAATCTTGTTTTCACAATGCTCCATGGACCATGTCTTCACAATGCTCCATGATCCCTGTCATCACAATGCTCTATGGGCTTTGTAATCACAATGCTCCGTGACCCCTGTCAACACAATGCCTGATGACCCCTGTCATCAAAATGCTAAATGGCACTTGTCATCACAATGCTCTATGACGCCTGTCATCACTCTTCTCCATGTCACTTGTTATCACAATGCTCCATGACCCCTGTAATCACATTACTCCATGACCCCATTCATCACAATGCCCAAGGCCACATCTCATCACAATTCTCCATGGCATTTGTCATCACGATGCTCCATGACACCTGTCATCACAATGCTCCATGACACTTGTCATCACAATGCTCGATGGCCCTTGTCATCACAATGTTCCTTGGTGCTTTTCATCGCAATGCTCCATGACAACTTTCATCAAAATACTCCAAGATTTGTTTCATCACAATGCTCCATGGCCCTCGTCATTACAAATCCACATGATCCCTTTCATCACATTTCTCCATGGCAACTTACATAAAAAAGCTCCATGCCCCTGTCATCACAATGCCCAATGATACCTGTTTTTACAATGATCCATGACCCTTGTCATCACAAGGCTCCATGTCCCTTGTATTCACAATGCTCCATGGCCCTTGTCATCACAATGCTCCATAGCACTTTTCATCGCAATGCTCCATGACCGCTTTCAGCACAATGCCCCATGACCCCTGTCATCACTATGCTCCATGGCCCTTGTCATCACAATGCTCCATGAAACATTTCCTCACAATGCTCCAGTATGCCTTTCATCCAAATTCCCCATGGCCACTGTCATCACAATTCTCCATGACTGCTGTCATCGTAATGGTCCATGACACGTTTCATCTCAATGCTCCATGACACCTGTCATCACAATGCTCCATGGCCTTTGTCATCACAATGCTCCATGGACCCTGTAATCACAGTGCTCCATGACCCGTTTTATCTCAATGCTCCATGACCTCACTCATCACAATGCCCCATGACCCCTGTAATCACAATGCTCCATGCCCTTGTCATCACAAGGCTCCAGAACTCTTGTCATTATAATGCTCCATGTCCGTTTCTTCACCATGCTCCATGACACTTGTCATCACAATGCTCCATGGCCCCTCTCATTACTGTTCTCCATAATAACTTTAATCACATTTCTAGATGACCACTGCCATCACAATGCCCCATGACATTGTCATCACAATTCGCCATGACCATTGTTATCACAATGCTCCATGAACCATGTCATCACAGGGTCCCAGGACACTTGTCATCACAAGGATCCATTACCATTTTCATCACAATGCTCCATGACCACTGTCATCTCAATGCTCCATGGCCTCCATGGGTACTATCACCATGGGCACTGTCACCATGCGTACTGTCACCATGGGTACTGTCACCATGGGCACTTTCAACATGGGCACTGTCACCATGCGAACTGTCACCATGAGCACTATCACCATGAGCACTATCACCAAGGGCACTGTCACCATGAGCACTGTCATCATGGGCACTGTCACCATAGGAACTGTCACAATGAGCACTGTCACTGTGGGCACTATCACCGTGAGCCCTATCAAAATGGGCACTGTCACCATAGGCACTGTCACCATGAGCACAAACATCATGGGCAGTGCTACCATGAGGAATTTCACCATCGGAATTCCAACCATGTACACCGCCATCATGAGCACAGTCACCATGGGCAGTGCCACCATGAGCACTATCACCTTGGGCACTTTCAACATGGGCACGTTCACCATGCGAACTATCACCATGAGGACTATCACCATGAGCAATATTACCATGAACACTATCACCAAGGGCACTGTCAACGTGAGCACTATCACCGTAAGCACTATCACCGTGAGCACTGTCACTGTGGGCACTGTCACCGTGTGCACTGTCACCATGGGCAATTTCTACATGGCCACTGTCACCATGGGCACTGTCACCATGGACACTGTCATCATGAGCTCTGTTACCAAGGGAAATGTCACCACGAGCACTGTCATCTTGGGAACTGCCACCATGGACACTGCCACCATGAGCACTGTGACCATTGGCAGTGCCACCATGAGCACTATCACCATGAGCACTATCACCAAGGGCACTGTCACCGTGAGCACTATCACCGTGAGCACTATCACCATGAGCACTGTCACCATGAGCAATGTCACTGTGGGCACTGTCACCATGGGCACTGTCACCGTGGGCACTGTAACCATGGAAACTGTCACCATGAGCACAATCACCGTGAGCACAATCACCATGGGCAGTGTCACCGTGAGAAATATCACCATGGGCACTGGCACATTGAGCACTATTACCATGGGTACTATCACCAAGGGCACTCTCACCGTGACACTGTTACCATGAGCACTGTCACCGTGGGTACTGTCAACATGAGCACTGTCATCATGGGCACTGTCGGCATGGGAACTCTCACCATGAGCACTGTCACCATGGGAAATGTCACCATGGGCACTATCACTATGGGCACTGTCACCATGGGCAGTGTCACTATGAGCAGTGTCACCATGGGCACTGTCACCATGGGAAATGTCACGATGAGCATTATCACCGTGAGCACTATCACCATGGGCAGTGTCACCGTGAGGAATATCAACATGGGCAGCATCATCATCAGCACTATTACCATGGGCACTATCACGTTGAGCACTATCACCGTGAGCACTGTCACCGTGGGCACTGTCACCATGGGCACTGTCAACATGAGCACAGTCAGCATAGGAACTCTCACCATGAGCACTGTCACCAGGGGAAATGTCACCATGGGCACTGTAACCATGAACACTATCATCATGGGCAGTGCCACCATGAGGAATTTCACCATGGGAACTCCAACCATATACACTGCCAGCTTTAGCACAGTCACCATGGGCTGTGTCACCATGAGCACTGTCACCATGGGCAGTGTCACCATGCGTAATGTAACCATGAGTACTGTCACCGTGGGCAATATCACCATGAGCACTGTCACTGTGGGCACTGTCACCATGGTAACTGTCACCATGAGCACTATCACCGTGAGCACTATAAGCATGGGTAGTGTCACCGTGAGTAATATCACCATAAACACTGTCACCGTGGGCACTTTCACCGTGTACACTGTCAATGTGAGCACTGTCACCATGGGGAATATCACCATGGGCACTATCAACGTGAGCACTATTAACATGGGTACTATCACCAAGGGCACTGTTACCGTGATCAGTGTCACCATGAGCACTGTCACTGTGGGCACTGTCACCATGAGCACTGTCATCATGGGCAATGTCACCATGGACACTGTCACCATTAGAACTGTCACTCTGGGTACTATCACCGTGAGCACTCTCACAATGAGCACTGTCACCATAGGCACTGTAAACATGGACAGTGTCACCATGAGCACTATTGTCATGGGCAGAACTCCCATAAGGAATTTCACCATGGGAACTCCAACCATGTACACCGCCAGCATGAGCACAGTCACCATGGGCAGTGTCACCATGAGCAGTGGCACCATGGGCACTTTCAACATGGGCACTATCACCATGCGAACTATCACCATGAGCACTATCACCATGAGCAGTATTACCATGAGCACTATTATCAAGGGCACTGTCAATGTGAGCACTATCAGCGTGAACACTGTCACCATGAGCATTTTCACCGTGCGCACTGTCACCATGAGCACTGTCACCATGGGCACTGTCACCATGGGAACTATCACCATGAGCACTATCACCGTGAGCACTATCACCATGGTCAGTGTCACCGTGAACAATATCACCATGGGCACTGTCACCGTGAGCACTATTACCATGGGCAATATCACCAAGGGCACTGTCACTGTGAGCACTGTCACCATGAGGACTGTCACCGTGGGCACTGTCAACATGAGCACTGTCACCATGGGCACTGTCACCATGAGAACTGTAACCGTTGGCACTATCACCATGGGCAGCGTCACCGTGAGCAATATCACCGTGGGCACTGTCACCATGAGCACTATTACCATGGGTACTATCACCAAGGACACTGTCAACATGAGCACTGACACCGTGGGCAGTGTCAACATGAGCACTGTCACCATGCGCACTGTCACCATGGGAAATGTCACTATGAGCACTGTCACCAGGGGAAATGTCAACATGGGCACTGTCACCATAGGCACTGTCACCATGGACACATTCACCATGAGCACTAACATCATGGGCAGTTCCACCATAAGGAATTTCACCATGGGAACTCCAACCATGTACACCGCCAGCATGAGCACAGTCACCATGGGCAGTGTCACCATGAGCACTGTCGCCATGGGCACCTTCAACATGGGCACTGGCACCATGGGAACTGTCACTAAGAGCACTCTCACCATGGGCACTGTCAACAGGGACACTGTCACCATGGGCACTCTCACCATGGGCAATGTCACCATGGACACTGTCACCATGGTCATGGTCAACATTATCATTGTCACCATGGGAACTCTCACCATGAGCACTGTCACCATGGTAAAAGTCACCATGGGCACTGTCACCATAGGCACTGTCACCGTGGACACTCTCACCATGAGCACTATCATCATGGGCATTGCCACCATAAGGAATTTCACCATGGGAACTCCAACCATGTACACCGCCAGCATGAGCACAGTCACCATGTGCAATGTCACCATGAGCACTATCACCAGGAGCACTATCACCAAGGGCACTATCACCGTGAGCACTGTCATCATGAGCACTGTCACCGTGCACACTCTCACCATGAGCACTGTCAACATGGGCACTATAACCATGGGAACTGTCACCATGAGCACTATCACCGTGAGCACTAGCACCATGGGCACTGTCACCGTGAGCAATATCACCATGGGCAGTGTCACCATGAGCACTATTACCATGGGCACTATCACCCTGAGCACTATCACCGTGAGCACTGTCACCGTGTGCACTGTCATCGTGTGCACTGTCACCATGAGCACTATCACCATGGTAACTGTCACCATGGGAATGGTCACCATGGGCACTGTCAAGATCAGCACTGTCACCATGGGAACTCTCACCATGAGCACTGTCACCATGGGAAATGTCCCCATGGGCACTATCATCATGGGCAGTGCCACCATGAGGAATTTCACCATGAGAACTCCAATCATGTACACCGCCAGCTTTAGCACAGTCACCATGGGCTGTGTCACCATGAGCAGTGTCACCATGGGCACTGTCACCATGCGAACTGTCACCATGAGCAGTGTCACCATGGGCAATGTCACCATGAGCACTGTCAGCGTGGGCACTGTCACCATGGGAACTGTCACCATGAGCACTATCACCGTGAGCACTATAACCATGGGCAGTGTCACCGTGAGCAATATCACCATGAACACTGTCACCGTGAGCACTTTCACCGTGGGCACTGTCACCGTGTGCACTGTCACCAGGAGCACTGTCACCATGGGCAGTGTTACCATGAGCACTGTCACAATGGGCTCTCTCACAATGGAAACCGTCACCATGAGCACTATCATCATGGGCAGAGCCACCATGAGGAATTTCACCATGGGAACTCCAACCATGTACACCGCCAGCATGATCACAGTCACCATGGGAAGTGTCACCATGAGCACTATCACCATGGACGCTTTCAACATGGCCACTGTCACCATGGGGACTGTCACCATGGACACTGTCATCATGAGCTTTGTTACCATGGGAAATGTCACCATGAGCACTGTCATCTTCGGAACTGCCACCATGGACACTGCCACCATGAGCACTGTAACCATTGGCACTGCCACAGTGAGCACTGTCACCGTGAGCACTGTCACCATGGGCACTGTCACTGTGAGCATTATTACCATGCGTACTATCACCAAGGGCACTGTCACCATGAGCACTGTCTCCTTGGGCATTGTAACCATGAGCACTGTCATCATCGGCACTGTCACCATGCGAAAGGCCACCATGAGCTCTATCACCGTGGGCACTGTCACAATGAGCACTGTCACCATGGGCACTGTATCCATGGGAACTGTCACCATGGGCACTATCACGGTGAGCACTATCACAGTGGGAGCAGTCACCATGGGAACGGTCACCATGGGCACTGTCAAGATGAGCACTGTCACCATGGGAACTCTCACCATGAGCACTGACACCATGGGCACTGTCAACATGAGCACTGTCACCATGGGAACTCTCACCATGAGCACTGTCACCATGGGCACTGCCACCATGGGCACATTCAAAATGGGCACTGTCACTATGTGAACTGTCACCGTGAGCACTATTAACATGGGTACTATCACCAAGGGCACTTTTACCGTGAGCAGTGTCACAATGAGCACTGTCACCGTGGGCACTGTCACCATGAGCACTGTCATCATGGGCAGTGTTACCATAGGAACTGTCACCATGAGCACTGTCACTGTGGGCACTATCACCGTGAACACTATCACAATGGGCTCTGTCACCATAGGCACTGTCACCATGGACACTGTCACCATGAGCACTATCATTATGGGCAGTGCTACCATGAGCAATTTCACCATCGGAACTCCAACCATGTACACCGCCAGCATGAGCACAGTCAACATGGGCAGTGTCACCATGAGCACTTTCACCATGGGCACTTTCAACATGGGCCCTATCACCATGCGAACTGTCACCATGAGCACTATCATCATGAGCACTGTCACCATGAGCACTATCACCGTGAGCACTGTAACCATGAGCATAGTCACCATGGGCACTGTCACAATGAGCACTATGACCGTGTGCACTATCACCATAGGCAGTGTCACCGTGAGCAATATCACCATGGGCACTGTCACCGTGAGCACTATTACCATGGGCACTATCACCATGAGCACTATCACCATGGGCACTGTCACCATGAGCACTGTCACCATGAGCACTATCACCTTGGGAAGTGTCAACATGGGAACGGTCACCATGGGCACTGTCAACGTGAGCACTGTCAGCATGGGACCTCTCACCAGGAGCACTGTCTCCATGGGAAATGTCACCCTGGACACTGTTCACCATGGGAAGTGTCACCATGAGCACTGTCACCATGGGCACTGTCACTATGGACACGGTCTCCATGGGCACTCTTACCATGGGCACTGTCACTGTGGAAAATGTCACCATGGGAACTGTAACCATCTACACTGTCCCCAGGAGCACTATCACCATGGACACTATATCCATCAGCATTGTCCCCATGGGCACTGTCAACATGAGCACTGTCACCATCGGCACTGTCGCCATGGGAACTCTCACTATGAGCACTGTCACCATTGGAAATGTCACTATGGGCATTGTCACCAAGGGCACTGTCACCATGGGCACTGTCAACATGGGAACTCTCATCATGAGCACTGTCACCATGGGCACAGTCACCATGGGCCCTCTCACCATGAGCACTGTTCACCATGGACACTGTCACCATGGGCACTGTGAACATGAGCACTGTCACCATGGTAACTCTTACCATGAACACTGTCACCATGGGAAATGTCACCATGGGCACTGTCAGCATGAGCACTGTCACCATGGACACTTTCACCATGAGCACTATCATCATGGGCAGGGCCACCATGAGGAATTTCACCATGGGAACTCCAACCATGTACACCGCCAGCATGAGCACAGTCACCATGGGCATTGTCACCATGAACACTGTCACCATGGGCACTTTCAACATGGGCACTGTCACCATGCGGACTGTCACCATGAGCACTATCACTATGAGCACTATCACCATGAGCACTATCACCATGAGCACTATCACAAAAGGCACTTTCACCATGAGCAGTATCACTGTGAGCACCATCACCGTGAGCACTGTCACCATGAGCAGTGTCACCATGGGCACTGTCACCATGAGCTCTGTCACCATGGGAACTGTCACCATGAGCACTATCACCGTGAGCACTAACAGCATTGGCATTGTCACCGTGAGCAATAGCACCATGGGAAATTTCATGGTGAGCACTATTACCATGGGCACTATCACCATTAGCACTATCACCATGAGCACTATCACCAAGGGCACTGTCACCATGAACACTATCAACATGAGCACTGTCACCATGAGCACTATAACCTTGGACCATGTCACCATGAGCACTCTCACCGTGAGCACTATCACCATGGGCAGTGTCACCGTGAGCACTGTCACAGTGGACATTGTCACTGTGGGCACGGTCACCATGAGCACTGTCACCATGGGAAATGTCACAAGGGGTATGTCACCATGAGCAGTATCACTGTGAGCAGTATCACCATGGGCAGTGTCACCGTGAGCAATAACACCATGGGCACTGTCACCGTGAGAACTATTACCATGGGCACTATCCCCATGAGCACTATCACAATGAGCACTGTCCCCGTGGGCAATGTTACCGTGTACACTGTCACCATTATCACTGTCACCAAGAGCACTATCACCATGGGAACTGTCACCATGGGAACGGTCACCAAGGGCACTGTCAACATGAGCACTGTCACCATGGGAACTCTCACCTTGAGCACTGTCACCATGGGCATTGTACCATGGGAATTGTCACCTTGGTCACTTTCAACATGGGCACTGTCAGCATGCAAAATATCACCATGAGCACTATCACCATGAGCACTGTCACCATGGGCAATGTCATCATAGGCACTCTCACCATGGGAACTGACATCATGGGCACTCTCACCATGGGCACTGTCACCATGGACACTGTCACCATGGTAACTGTCAACATGAGCATTGTCACCATGGGAACTCTCACCATGAGAACTATCACCATGGGATATGTCACCATGGGCACTGTCACCATGGGTACTATCACCAAGGGCATTGTCACCGTGAGCACTGTCACCATGAGCACTGTCACCATGGGCACTGTCACCATGAGCACTGTCATCATGGGCACTGTCACCATGGAGACTGTCACCATTAGCACTGTCACTGTGGACACTATCACCGTGAGCACTATCACAATGGGCACTGTCACCATAGGCACTGTCACCATGGACACTGTCACCATGAACAGTATCATCATGGGCAGTGCCACCATGAGGAATTTCACCATGGGAACTCCAACCATGTACACCGCCAGCTTTAGCACAGTCACCATGGGTTGTGTGACCATGAGCACTGTAACCATGGGCACTGTCACCATGCGAACTCTCACCATGAGCACTGTCACCGTGGGCAATGTCACCATGAGCACTGTCACCGGGGGCACTGTCACCATGGGAACTGTCACCATGAACACTATCACCGTGAGCACTATAACCATGGGCAGTGTCACCATGAGCAGTATTACCATTAACACTATCACCGTGAGCACTGTCACTGTGGGCACTGTCACCGTGTGCACTGTCAAAATGAGCACTGTCACCATGGGAATATCACCTTGGGCACTGTCACCATGGGCAGTTTCACCATGAGCATTGTTACCATGGGCACTCTCACGATGTACACTGTCACCATGAGCACTATTATCATGGGTAGTGCCACCATGAGGAATTTCACCATGGGAACTCCAACCTTGTTCAACGCCAGCATGAGCACAGTCACCATGGGCAGTGTCACCATGAGCACTGTCACCATGGGCAATTTCAACATGGCCACTCTCACCATGGGCACTGTCACCATGGACACTGTCATCCTGAGTTCTGTTACCATGGGAAATGTCACCATGAGCACTGTCATCTTGGGAACTGCCACCATGGACACTGCCACCATGAGCACTGTAACCATTGGCACTGCCACAGTGAGCACTGTCACCGTGAGCACTGTCACCATCGGAACTGTCACCATGTGCACTGTCACCATGGGAACTCTCACCATGAGCACTGTCAGCATGGGAAATGTCACTATGGGCAGTGTCACCATGGGCACTGTCACCATGGGCAGCATCAACATGAGCACTATTACCATGAGCACTATCACCAAGGGCACTATCACCAAGGGCAGTGTCACCATGAGCACTATCACCGTGAGCACTATCACCATGGGCAGTGTCACCTTGAGCAACATCAACATGGGCACGGTCACCATGAGCACTATTAAAATTGGCACTATCACCATGAGCACTATCAACGTGAGCAGTGTAGGTGTGGGCATTCTCACCGTGTGCACTGTCACCAATAGAACTGTCACCATGAGCACTATCACCTTGGGAACTGTCACCATGGGAACGGTCACCATGGGCAATGTCAACATTAGCACTGTCACCATGGCAATTCTCACAATGAGCACTGTCACCATGGGCACTGTCACCATGGGCACAGTCACCATGGGTACTGTCACCATGGGCACTTTCAAAGTGGGCACTGTCACCATGCGAACTGCCACGATGAGCACTATCACCATGAAAACTATCACCAAGGGTACTGTCACCATGAACACTGTCTCCGTGGGCACTGTCACCATGAGCACTGTCGTCATGGGCACTGTCACCATGGGAATGGTCAACATTAGCACTGTCACTGTGGGCACTATCACCGTGAGCACTATCACAACGGACACTTTCACCATAGGTACTGTCACCATGGACAGTGTCACCACGAACACTATCATCATGGGCAGTGCCAAAATATTGAATTTCACCATTGTAACTCCAACCATGTACACCGCCAGCATGAGCACAGTCACCATGGGGACTGTCAACATGAGCACTGTCACCATGGGAAATGTCTCCATGAGCACTATCACCATGAGCACTATCACCAAGGGCACTGTCACCATGAGCACTATCACCATGAGCACTGTCACCATGAGCACTATAACCTTTGACCATGTCACCATGAGCACTATCACCGTGAGCACTATCACCATGGGCAGTGTCACCGTGAGCACTGTCACCGTGGATATTGTCACTGTGGGCGCGGTCACCATGAGCACTGTCACCATGGGAAATGTCACAAGGGGATATGTCACCATGAGCACTATCACCGTGAGCAGTATCACCATGGGCAGTGTCACCGTGAGCAATATCACCATGGGCACTGTCACCGTGAGAACTATTACCATGGGCACTATCCCCATGAGCACTATCACAATGAGCACTGTCACCGTGGGCAATGTTACGGTGTACACCGTCACCATTATCACTGTCAACAAGAGCACTATCACCATGGGAACTGTCACCATGGGAACGGTCACCATGGGCACTGTCAACATGAGCAATGTCACCATGGGAACTCTCACCATGAGCACTGTCACCATGGGCACTGTACCATGGGAATTGTCACCTTGGTCACTTTCAACATGGGCACTGTCAGCATGCGAAATATCACCATGAGCACTATCACCATGAGCACTGACACCATGGGCAATGTCATCATGGGCACTCTCACCATGAGAACTGACATCATGGGCACTCTCACCATGGGCATTGTCACCATGGACACTGTCACCATGGTCACTGTCAACATGAGCATTGTCACCATGGGAATTCTCACCATGAGAACTATCACCATGGGATATGTCACCATGGGCACTGTCACCATGGGCACTGTCACCATGGGCAGTGTCACCATGAGCACTATTACCATGAGCAGTATCACAATGAGCACTGTCACCGTCGGCACTGTCACCATGAGCACTGTCATCATGGTCACTGTCACCATGCGAACTGCCACCATGAGCACTATCACCGTGGGCACTGTCACCATGAGCACTGTCACCATTGGCAATCTATCCATGCGAACTGTCACCATGGGCACTATCACGGTGAGCACTGTCACCATGGGTACTCTCACCATGAGCACTGTCACCGTGGGCACTGTCAACATGAGCACTGTCACCATGGACACTGTCACCATGGACAGTGTCACCATGAGCACTATCAACGTGATCACTATCACCATGGGCAGTGTCACTGTGAGAAATATCACCATGGGCACTGTCACCGTGAGCACTATTACCATGGGTACTATAACCAAGGGCACTGTCACCATCAGCACTGTCACCATGAGCACTGTCACCGTGGGCACTGTCACCATGAGCACTGTCATAATGGGCACTATCACCATGGGAACTCTCTCCATTAGCACTGTCACCATGGGAAATGTCACCATGGGCACTATCACTATGGGGACTGTCACCATGGGCAGTTTCATCATGGGCACTTTCTACATGGCCACTGTCACCATGGGCACTGTCACCATGGACAGTGTCATCATGAACTCTGTTACCATGGGAAATATCACCATGAGCACTGTCATCTTGGAAACCGCCACCATGGACACTGCCACCATGAACAATGTTACCATTGGCACTGCCACAGTGAGCACGGTCACCGTGAGCACTGTCACAATGGGAACTGTCACCATGTGCACTGTCACCATGGGAACTCTCACCATGAGCACTGTCACCATAAGAAATGTCACTATCGGGAGTGTCACCATGGGCACTGTCACCATGGGCAGTGTCACCATGAGCACTATTACCATGGGCAGTGTCACCCTGAGCGCTATCACCGTGAGCACTATCACCATGGGCAGTGTCACCATGAGCAATATCAACATGGGCACTGTCACAGTGAGCACTATTACAATGGTCACTATCGCCATGAGCACTATCACCGTGAGCATTGTCACTGTGGGCATTGTCACCGTGTGCACGGTCACCATGAGCACTGTCACCATGAGCACTATCACCATGGGAACTGTCACCATCGGAAGGGTCACCATGGGCAATGTCAACCTGAGCACTCTCAACATGAGAACTCTCACCATGATCACTGTCACCATGGGAAATGTCAACATGGGCAATGTCACCATGGGTACTGTCACCATGGGCCCTTTCAACATGGGCACTGTCACTATGCGATCTGACACCATGAGCACTATCACCATGAGCACTATCACCGAGAGCACTGTCACTGTGAGCACTGTCACCGTGGGCACTGTCACAGTGGGCACTGTAACAATGGGCACTATCGCCATGAGCACTATCACCGTGAGCACTGTAACTGTGGGTATTGTCACCGTGTGCACGGTCACCATGAGCACTGTCACCATGAGCAGTATCACCATGGGAACTGTCTCCATGGGAACGGTCACCATGGGCAATGTCAACATGAGCACTCTCACCATGAGAACTCTCACTGTGAGCACTGTTACCATGGGAAATGTCACCATGGGCACTGTCACCATGGGCACTGTCACCATGGTTACTGTCACCATAGGAACTGTCACCATGAGCACTGTCACTGTGGGCACTATCACCATGAGCACTATCACAATGGGCACTGTCACCATAGGCACTGTCACCGTGGACACTGTCACCATGAGCACTATCATCATAGGCAGTGCTACCGTGAGGAATTTAACCATCGGAACTCCAACCATGTACACCGCCAACATGAGCACAGTCACCATGGGCAGTGTCACCATGAGCACTGTCACCATGGGCACTTTGAACTTCACAATGTCTACCATGCGAACTGTCACCATGAGCACTGTCTCCATGAGCACTATCACCGTGAGAACTTTCATCATGAGCATAGTCACCGTGGGCACTGTGAACATGAGCACTGTCACCATGGGAACTGTCAACATGAGCACTATCACCATGAGCACTATCACCATGGGCAGTGTCACCGTGAGCAATATCACCATGGGCACTGTCACCGTGACCCCTATTACCATGGGTACTATCACCAAGGGCATTGTCACCGTGAGCACTGTCACCATGAGCAATGTCACCATGGGCACTGTCACCATGAGCACTGTCATCATGGGCACTGTCACCATGGGAACTGTCACCATTAGAACTGTCACTGAGGGCACTATCACCGTGAGCACTATCACAATGGGCACTGTCACCATAGGCACTGTCACCATGGACACTGTCACCATGAAAACTATCATCATGGGCAGTGCCACCATAAGGAATTTCACCATGGGAACTCCAACTATGTACACCGCCAGCATGAGCACAGTCACAATGGGCAGTGTCACCATGATCACTGCCACCATGGGCACTTTCAACATGGGCACTCTCAACATGCAAACCGTCACCATGAGCACTATCACCATCAGCAGTATTACCATGAGCACTATCACCAAGGGCACTGTCAGCGGGAGCACTGTCACCATGAGCACTATCACTGTGAGCACTGTCACCATGAGAATTGTCACCCTGGACACTGTCATCATGAGCACTGGCACCTTGGGTATTGTCAACATGAGCATTGTCATCATGGGAACTCTCACCATGAGCACTGTCAAGATGGGAAATGTCACCATGGGCACTGTCACCATGGACACTGTCACCATGAGCACTATCATCATGGGCATTGCCACCATAAGGAATTTCACCATGGGAACTCCAGCCATGTACACCACCAGCATGAGCACAGTCACCATGGGCAGTGCCACCATGAGCACTGTCACCATGGGCACTTTTAACATGGGCCCTGTCGCCATGCGAACTGTCACCATGAACAGTATCTCTGTGAGCACTCTCACCATGAGCATAGTCACCGTGGGCACTGTCATCATGAGCACTGTCACCATGGGCACTGTAACCATGGGAACTGTCACCATGAGCACTATCACCGTAAGCACTATCACCATGGGCAGTGTCACCGTGAGCAATATCACCATGGGCACTGTCACTGTGACCTCTATTACCATGGGTACTATCACCAAAGTCACTGTCACCGTGAGAACTGTCACCATGAGCAATGTCACCATGGGCACTGTCACCATGGGAAATGTCACAATGGGCAGTGTCACCATGGGCAGTGTCACCATGGGTAGTGTCACCATGAGCACTATTACCATGAGCACTATCACCATGAACACTATCATCATGGGCAGTGTCACCATGAGCACTATCACCGTGAGCACTGTCAGTGTGGGCATTGTCACCATGTGCACTGTCAACATGAGCACTGTTACCATGAGCACTATTAACATGGGAACTGTCACCATGGGAATGGTCACCATGGGCAATCTCACCATGAGCACTGTCACCATGGGTACTGTCACCATGGGCACTTTCAACATGGGCACTGTCACCATGCGCACAGTCACAATGAGCACTATCACCATGAGCACTATCACCAAGGGCACTGTCACCGTGAGCATTGTCACCGTGAGCACTGTCACAGTAGGCACTGTCACCATGAGCACTGTCATCATGGGCACTGTCACCATGGCGACTGTCACCATTAGCACTGTCACTTTGGGCACTATCACCATGAGCACTCTCACAATGGGCACTGTCACCATAGGCACTGTCACCATGGACACTGTCACCATGAGCACTATCATCATGGGCAGTGCTACCATGAGGAATTTCACCATCGGAACTCCAACCAAGTACACCGCCAGCATGAGCACAGTCATCATGGACACTGCCACTATGAGCACTGTCACCATGGGTACTTTCAACATGGGCCCTGTCACCATGCGAACTGTCTCCATGAGCACTATCACCGTGAGCACTGTCACCATGAGCATAGTCACCATGGGCAGTGTCACCATGAGCAATGCCACCATGGGCACTTTCAACATGGGCACAGTCACCATGCGAACTATCACCATGAGGACTATCACCATGAGAAATATTACCATGAACACTATCACCAAGGGCACTGTCAACGTGCGCACTATCACCGTAAGCACTATCACCATGAGCACTGTCACCGTGAGCACTGTCACTGTGGGCACTGTCACCGTGTGCACTGTCACCATGGGCAATTTCTACATGGCCACTGTCACCATGGGCACTGTCACCATGGACACTGTCATCATGAGCTCTGTTACCAAGGGAAATGTCACCACGAGCACTGTCATCTTGGGAACTGCCACCATGGACACTGCCACCATGAGCACTGTGAACATTGGCAGTGCCACCATGAGCACTATCCCCATGAGCACTATCACCAAGGGCACTGTCACCGTGAGCACTATCACCGTGAGCACTATCACCATGAGCACTGTCACCATGAGCACTGTCACCGTGGGCAAAGTCACCATGAGCACTGTCACCGTGGGCACTGTCACCATGAGCACTGTCATCATGGGCAATGTCACCATGGGCACTGTCACCATTAGAACTGTCACTCTCACTCTGGGTACTATCACCGTGAGCACTCTCACAATGGGCACTGTCACCATAGGCACTGTAAACATGGACAGTGTCACCATGAGCACTATTGTCATGGGCAGAACTCCCATAAGGAATTTCACCATGGGAGCTCCAAACATGTACACCGCCAGCATGAGCACAGTCACCATGGGCAGTGTCACCATGAGCACTGTCGCCATGGGCACTTTCAACATGGGCACTGGCACCATGGGAACTGTCACTAAGAGCACTCTCACCATGGGCACTGTCACCAGGGACACTGTCACCATGGGCACTCTCACCATGGGCAATGTCACCATGGACACTGTCACCATGGGCACTGTGAGCATGAGCACTCTCACCATGGTAACTCTTACCATGAACACTGTCACCATGGGAAATGTCACCATGGGCACTGTCACCATGGGCACTGTCACCATGGATATTGTCACCATGTGCACTGTCACCATGGGAATTCTCACCATGAGCACTGGCACCGTGGGCGCTGTCAACATGAGCACTGTCACCATGGCAACTCTCACCATGAGCACTGTCACCATGGGAAATGTCACCATGGGCACTGTCACCATGGGAAATGTCACTCTGGGCACTGTCACAATGGGCACTGTCACCATGGACACTGTCACCATGAGCCCTATCATCATGGGCAGGGCCACCATAAGGAATTTCACCATTGGAACTCCAACCGTGTACACCGCCAGCATGAGCACAGTCACCATGAGCACTGTCACCATGGGCTCTGTCACCATTCGAACTGTCACCATGAGCACTATCACTATGAGCATTATCACCATGAACACTATCACAAAGGGCACTGTCACCATGAGCACTATCACTGTGAGCACAATCACCGTGAGCACTGTCACCATGAGCACTGTCACCGTGGGCACTGTCACCATGGGAACTTTCACCATGGGCACTGTCACCATAGGCACTGTCACCAAGGACAATGTCAGCTTGGGAACTATCACCATGGGAAATGTCACCATGGGCACTGTAACCATGGACACTCTCACCAGGAGCACTATCACCATGGACACTCTTTCCATGAGCATTGTCCCCATGTACACTGTCAACATTGGAAGTGTCATCATGGGCAATGTCACCATGAGCACTGTCACCATGAGCACCGTCAATATGGGATCTGACACCATGAGCACTGTCACCATGGACACTGCCACCATGAGCACTGTCACTGTGAGCACTGTCACCATGATCATTGTCACCAGGGCATTGTCATCATGGGATGTGTCACCATGAGTACTATCATCTCCAGGACTGTCACAGTGAGCACTGATACCGTGAGCACTCTCACCATGAGCACTTTCATCATGAGCACTCTCACAATGAGAAATATCACCTCGAGCACTCTCACCGTGAGAACCGTCACTATGAGCACTCTCACCGTGAGCACTGTCATCATGGGAACTGCCACCATGAGAACTTTCAAGATGGTAACCACAACCATGGAAACTGCCACCATGAGCATTGTCACCGTGAGCATTGTCACCGTGAGCAGTGTCACCGTGCGCATTGTCAACATGAGCACTGTCACCATGGGAACTGATGCCATGAGCAATGTCACCATAGGAACTGTCACAATTGATGCTTCCACCTTGGGTACTGACACCATGGGCACTGTCACCATGGGGAATGTCACCATGGGCAATGTCACCATGGCCACTTTCACCATGGACACTGTTACCATAGACACTGTCACCAGGGGAACTGTCACAACGAGCACTCTCGCCGTCAGCACTGTCACTATGGGCAGTGTCATGGTGAGCAATATCACCATGGGTACTGTCACCATGAGCACTATTACCATGGGCACAGTCACCATGAGCAATGTCACCATGGACACTGTCTGCATGAGCACTATCATCATGGGAAGTGCCACCATGAGGAATTTCACCATGGGAACCCCAACCATGTACACCGCCAGCATGAGCACAGTCACCATGGGCATTTTCACCATGAACACTCTCACCATGGGCAATTTCAACATGGGCACTGTCACCATGAGAACTGTCACAATGAGCACTATCACTATGAGCACTATCACCATGAGCACTATCACAAAAGGCACTTTCACCATGAGCAGTATCACTGTGAGCACCATCACCATGAGCACTGTCACCATGAGCACTGTCACCGTGGGCACTGTCACCATGAGCTCTGTCACCATGGGCTCTGTCACCATGGGAACTGTCACCATGAGCACTATCACCGTGAGCACTAACAGCATTGGCAGTGTCACCATGAGCAATAGCACCATGGGAACTTTCATGGTGAGCACTATTACCATGGGCACTATCACCATTAGCACTATCACCGTGAGCACTGTCACCGTGGGCACTGTCACCGTGTGCACTGTCACCGTGGGCACTGTCACCGTGTGCACTGTCACCATGGGCAGTGTCACCATGAGCACTGTAACCGTGGACACTGTCATCATGAGCAGTACCACCATGAGTAATTTCACCATGGAAACTCCAACCATGTACACCGCCAGCATTAGCACAGTCACCAAGGGCTGTGTCACCATGGGCACTGTCACCATGGGCACTATCACAAAGGACACTGTCATCATGAGCTCTATTACCATGGGAACTGTCACCATGAGCACTGTCCTCTTACGAACTGCCAGCACGGACACTGCCACCATCACCACTGTAACCATTGGCACTGCCACCGTGGGCACTGTCATCATGAGCACTGTCACCATGAGAACGGTCACCAGGGACACTGTCACCATGGGCACTATCAGCCAGAGCAATGTCACCTTGAGCACTATCACTGTGAGCACTATCACCCTGAGCACTGTCACCGTGGGCACTGTCACCATGCGCACTGTCACCATGGGCAATGTCACCATGGGAACTGTCACCATGAGCAGCATCACCGTGAGTACTATCACCATGGACAGGGTCACCGTGAGCAATATCACCATGGGCACTGTCACTGTGAGCACTATTACCATGGGCACAATCACCATGAGCACTATCACCGTGATCACTGTCACTGAGGACACTGTCACCATGAGCACTATCTCCATGAGCACTATCACCAGGGGCACTGTCACCGGGAGCACTATCATAATGGGCACTGTCACCATGGGCACTATCACGGTGAGCACTATCACCATGGGAACTGTCACTATGGGAACGGTCACCATGTGCACTGTAACCATTGACACTGCCACAGTGAGCACTGTCACAGTGAGCACTGTCACCATGGGAACTGTCACCATGTGCACTGTCACCATGGGAACTCTCACCATGAGCACTGTCACCATGGGAATTGTCACTATGAGCAGTGTCACCATGGGCACTGTCACCATGAACACTATTACCATGAGCACTATCACCAAGAGCACTATCATCAAGGGCAGTGTCACCATGAGCACTATCACCTTGAGCAATATCAACATGGGCACTGTCACCTTGAGCACAATTACAATGGGCATTATCACCATGTGCACTAACACCGTGAGCACTGTCAGTGTGGGCATTGTCACCATGTGCACTGTCACCATGAGCACTATCAGCATGGGCAGTGCTACCATGAGGAATTTCACCATGGGAACTCCAACCAAGTACACCGCCAGAATGAGCACAATCATCATGGGCAGTGCCACTATGAGCACTGTCACCATGGGCACTTTCAACATGGGCCGTGTCACCATGCGAACTGTCTGCATGAGCACTATCACCGTGAGCACTGTCACCATGGGCACTGTATCCATGGGAACTGTCACCATGGGCACTATCACGGTATGCACTATCACCATGGGAACTGTCACCATGGACACTCTCATGACGGACACTGTCACCATGAGCACTATCATCATGGGCAGTGCTACCATGAGGAATTTCACCATCGGAACTCCAACCAAGTACACCGCCAGCATGAGCACAGTCGCCATGGGCAGTGCCACAATGAGCACTGTCACCATGGACACTGTATCCATGGGAACTGTCACCATGGGCACTATCACGGTGAGTACTATCACCATGGGAAATGTCACCATGGGAACGGTTGCCATGGGCATTGTCAAGATGATCACTTTCACCATGGGAACTCTCACCATGAGCATTGTCACGGTTGGCACTGTCAACATGAGCATTATCACCATGGAAATGGTCACCATGGGAACTGTCACCATGGGCACTCTCACAATAGGCACTATCACCATGGGCACTGTCACCATGGACACTGTCACCATGAGCACTATCATCATGGGCAGTACCACCATAACAGTTGTACCATGGGAACTCCAACCATGTACACCTCCATCGTGAGCACAGTCACCATGGGCAGTGTCAACATGAGCACTGTCACCATGGGCAATTTCAAGAGGGGCAGTGTCACCATGCGAACTTCCGCCATGAGCTGTATCACCATGAGCAATATCACCAAGGGCACTGTCACCGTGAGCACTATCACCGTGAGCACTATCACCATGGGCAGTGTCACCGTGAGCAATATCAACATGGGCAGTGTCACCATCAGCAGTATTACCATGGGCACTATCACGTTGAGCACTATCACCTTGCGCAGTGTCACCGTGGGCACTGTCACCATGGGCACTGTCAACATGAGCACAGTCACCATAGGAACTCTCACCATGAGCACTGTCACCATGGATAATTTCACCCTGGGCACTGTCACCATGAGCACTATCATCATGGGGAGTGCCACCATGAGGAATTTCATCATGGGAACTCCAACCATATACACCGCCAGCTTTAGCACAGTCACCATGGGCTGTGTCACCATGAGCACTGTCACCGTGAGCACTGTCACCATGGGAACTCTCACCATGAGCATTGTCACCATGGCAAATATCACTATGGGCAGTGTCACCGTGGGCACTGTCACCATAGGCAGTTTCACCATGATCACTATTACCATGAGCACTATCACCATGAGCACTATCACCATGGGCACTGTCACCGTGAGCAATATTACCATGCGTACTATCACCAAGGGCAATGTCAACGTGAGCACTATCACCGTGAGCACTGTCACTGTGGGCATTGTCACCATGAGCACTGTCATCATGGTTACTCTCACCATAGAAACTGTCACAATGAGCACAGTCACTGTGGGCACTATCACCATGGACACTGTCACCATAGGCACTGTCACCATGGATACTGTCACCATGAGCACTATCATCATGGGCAGTGCTACCATAAGGAATTTCACCATGGGAACTCCAACCATGGACACCGCCAGCATGAGCACAGCCACCATGGGCGTGTCACCATGAGCACTGCCACCATGGGCACTTTCCACATGGGCACTGTCACCATGCGAACTATCGCCATGAGCACTATCACCATGAGCAGTATTACCATGAGCACTATCCCCAAGGGCACTGTCAATGTGAGCACTATCACCGTGAGCTCTATCACCATGGGCAGTGTCACCGTGAACAATATCACCATGGGCAGTGTCACCGTGAGCCCTATTACCATGGGCACTATCACCAAGGGCACTGTCATTGTGAGCACTGTCACCATGAGCACTGTCACCGTGGGCACTATCAACATGAGCACTGTCACCATGGGAACTGTTACCATGAGAACTGTCACCGTGGGCAATGTCACCATGAGCACTGTCACCGTGGGCACTGTCACCATGGGAACTGTCACCATGAGCACTATCACCGTGAGGACTATAACCATGGGCACTGTCACCGTGAGCAATATCACCATGAACACTGTAACCATGGGAAATGTCACCGTGGGCACTGTCACCATGTGCACTGTCAACATGAGCACTGTCACCATGGGAAATGTCACCATGGGCACTGTCACCATGGGCAGTGTCATCATGGGCAGTGCCACCATGAGGAATTTCACCATGGGAACTCCAATCATGTACACCGCCAGCATGAGCACAGTCACCATGGCAGTGTCACCATGAGCAATGTCACCATGGGCACTTTCAACATGGGCACTGTCACCATGGACACTGTCATCATGAGCTCTGTTACCATGGGAAATGTCACCATGAGCACTGTCACCATGGGAACTGTCACCATGAGCACTATCAACGTGAGCACTATAACCATGGGCACCGTCACCTTGAGCAATATCACCATGAACACTGTCACCGTGTGCACTGTCAACATGAGCACTGTCAACATGGGAAATATCACCATGGGAACTCTCACCATGGGCAGGGTCACCATGAGCACTGTCACCATGGGCACTCTCACGATGGACACTGTCACCATGAGCACTATCATCATGGGCACTGCCAGCATAAGAAATTTCACCATGGGGACTCCAGCCATGTACACCGCCAGCATGAGCACAGACACGATGGTCAGTGTTACCATGAGCACTCTCACCATGAGAACTTTAACCATGAGCACTATCATCAAGAGCACTGTCACTGCGAGCATTATCACCGTGAGCACTATCACCGTGGGCACTGTCACCATGCGAACTGTCACCATGAGCACTGTCACCATGGGCAATGTCACCATGAGCACTGTCACCGTGAGCACTGTAACCATGAGCACTGTCTCCGTGGGCATTGTAACCATGAGCACTGTCGTCATGGGCACTGTCACCATGCGAAATGCCACCATGAGCTCTATCACCGAGGGCACTGTCACAATGAGCACTGTCACCATGGGCACTGGATCCATGGGAACTGTCACAATGGGCACTATCACGATGAGCACTATCACCATGGGAACTGTCACCATGGGAACGGTCACCATGGGCACTGTCAACATGAGCACTGTCACCATGGAAACGGTCACCATGGGCGCTGTCACCATGGGCACTCTCACCATAGGCACTGTCACCATGTGCACTGTCACCATGGACACTGTCACCATGAGCACTATCATCATGGGCAGTGCACCATAACAGTTGTACCATGGGAACTCCAACCATGTACACCTCCAACATGAGCACTGTCACCATGGGCAGTGTCAACATGAGCACTGTCACCATGGGCACTTTCAACAGGGGCAGTGTCACCATGCAAACTGCCACCATGAGAACTATCACCATGAGCACTATCACCAAGGGCACTGTCACCGTGAGCACTATCACCGTGAGCACTATCACCATGAGCACTGTCACCATGAGCACTGTCACCGTGGGCACTGTCACCATGGGCACTGTCACAGTGGGCACTGTAACCATGGGAACTGTCACCATGAGCACAATCACCGTGAGCACTATCACCATGGGCAGTGTCACCGTGAGAAATATCACCATGGGCACTGTCACATTGAGCACTGTTACCATGGGTACTATCACCAAGGGCACTGTCACCGTGATCACTGTTACCATGAGCACTTTCACCGTGGGCACAGTAAACATGAGCACTGTCATCATGGGCACGGTCGGCCTGGGAACTCTCACCATGAGCACTGTCACCATGGGAAATGTCACCATGGGCACTGTCACCATGAGCACTATCATCATGGGCAGTGCCACCATGAGGAATTTCACCATGGGAACTCCAACCATATGCACCGCCAGCTTTAGCACAGTCACCATGGGCTGTGTCACCATGAGCACTGTCACCATGGGCACTGTCACCATGCGTACTGTCACCATGAGTACTGTCACTGTGGGTAATGTCACCATGAGCACTGTCACTGTGGGCACTGTCACCATGGTAACTGTCACCATGAGCACTATCACCGTGAGCACTATGAACATGGGCCGTGTCCCCGTTAGTAATATCACCATAAACACTGTCACCGTGGGCACTGTCATCGTGTACACTGTCAAAGTGAGCACTGTCACCATGGGAAATGTCACCGTGGGCTCTATCACCGTGAGCACTATTAACATGGGTACTCTCACCAAGGGCACTGTTACCGTGAGCAGTGTCACCATGAGCACTCTCACCGTGGACACTGTCACCATGAGCACTGTCACCATGGGCACTGTCACCATGGGCACTCTCACCATGGGCACTGTTGACCATGGACACTGTCACCATGGGCACTGTGAACATGAGCACTGTCACCATGGGAACTCTCACCATGAGCACTGTCACCATGGGCACTGCCACCATGGGCACATTCAAAATGGGCACTGTCACCATGTGAACTGTCACCGTGAGCACTATTAACATGGGTACTATCACCAAGGGCACTTTTACCGTGAGCAGTGTCACAATGAGCACTGTCACCGTGGGCACTGTCACCATGAGCACTGTCATCATGGGCAGTGTCACCATAGGAACTGTCACCATGAGCACTGTCACTGTGGGCACTATCACCGTGAACACTATCACAATGGGCTCTGTCACCATAGGCACTGTCACCATGGACACTGTCACCATGAGCACTATCATTATGGGCAGTGCTACCATGAGCAATTTCACCATCGGAACTCCAACCATGTACACCGCCAGCATGAGCACAGTCAACATGGGCAGTGTCACCATGAGCACTTTCACCATGGGCACTTTCAACATGGGCCCTATCACCATGCGAACTGTCACCATGAGCACTATCATCATGAGCACTGTCACCATGAGCACTATCACCGTGAGCACTGTCACCATGAGCATAGTCACCATGGGCACTGTCACAATGAGCACTATGACCGTGTGCACTATCACCATAGGCAGTGTCACCGTGAGCAATATCACCATGGGCACTCTCACCGTGACCACTATGACCATGGGTACTATCACCAAGGGAACTGTCACCATGAGCACTGTCACCGTGGGCACTGTCACCATGGGAACTGTCACCATGAGCACTGTCATCATGGGCACTGTCACCATCGAACTGTCACCATTAGAACTGTCACTGAGGGCACTATCACCATGATAACTATCACAATGGACACTGTCACCATAGGCACTGTCACCATGGACACTGTCACCATGAACACTATCATCATGGGCAGTGCCACCATGAGGAATTTCACCATGGGAACTCCAACCATGTACACCGCCAGCTTTAGCACAGTCACCATGGGTTGTGTGACCATGAGCATTGTAACCATGGGCACTGTCACCATGCGAACTCTCACCATGAGCACTGTCACCGTGGGCAATGTCACCATGAGCACTTTCACCATGGGAACTGTCACCATGAACACTATCACCGTGAGCACTATAACCATGGGCAGTGTCACCATGAGCAATATTACCATTAACATTATCACCGTGAGCACTGTCACTGTGGGCACTGTCACCATGTGCACTGTCAAAATGAGCACTGTCACCATGGGAAATATCACCTTGGGCACTGTCACCATGGGCAGTGTCACCATTAGCATTGTTACCATGGGCACTCTCACGATGTACACTGTCACCATGAGCACCATTATCATGGGTAGTGCCACCATGAGGAATTTCACCATGGGAACTCCAACCTTCTACACCGCCAGCATGAGCACAGTCACTATGGGCAGTGTCACCATGAGAACTGTTACCATGGGCAATTTCAACATGGCCACTGTCACCATGTGCACTGTCACCATGGACACTGTCATCCTGAGTTCTGTTACCATGGGCAGTGTCACCATGAGCACTGTCACCATGACCACTTTCATCATGGGCACTATCATCATGGGCAGTGCTACCATGAAGAATTTCACCATCGGAATTCCAACCAGGTACACAGCCAGCATGAGCACATTCACCATGGGCATTATCACCATGAGCACTGTCACCATGGGCACTTTCAACATGGGCCCTGTCAGCATGCGAACTGTCACCATGAGCACTATCACCGTGAGCACGGTCTCCATGAGCATAATCACCATGGGCACTGTCACCATGAGCACTGTCACCATGGGCACTGTAACCTTGGGAACCGTCACCATGAGCACTATCACCATGGGCAGTGTCACCGTGAGCAATATCACCATGGGCACTGTCACCGTGAGCACTATTAACAAGGATACTATCACCAAGGTCACTGTCACCGTGAGCACTGTCACCGTGAGCACTGTGACCATGAGCACTGTCACCGTGGGCACTGTCACCATGAGCCCTGTCATCATGGGAACTGTCACCATGGGGACTGTCACCATTAGCACTGTCACTGTGGGCACTATCACCGTGAGCACAATCACAATGGGCACTGTCACCATACGCACTGTCACCATGGACAATGTCACCATGAACACTATCATCATGGGCAGTGCCACCATAAGGAATTTCACCATGGGAACTCCAACCATGTACACTCCCAGCATGAGCACAGTCACCATGGGCAGTGTCACCATGAGCACTGCCACCATGGGCACTTTCGACATGGGCACTGTCACCATGCGAACTATCACCATGAGCAATTTCACCATGAGCAGTATTACCATGTGCACTATCACCAAGGGCACTGTCAATGTGAGCACTGTCACCGTGAGGACTATCACCATGAGCACTGTCACCATGAGCATTTTCACCGTGGGCACTGTCACCAGTAGCACTGTCACCATGGGCACTGTAACCATGGGAACTGTCACCATGAGCACTATCAACGTGAGCACTATCACCATAGGAAGTGTCACCGTGAACAGTATCACCATGGGTACTGTCACCATGAGCACTATTACCATGGGCACTATCACCATGGGCATTGTCACTGTGAGCACTGCCACCATGAGCACTGTCACTGTGGGCACTGTCAACATGAGCACTGTCACCATGGGAACTGTCACCATGAGCACTGTCATCATTAGCACTATCATCATGGGCACTGTCAAAGTGAGCACTATTACCATGGGTACTACCACCTAGGGTACTGTCACTGTGAGCACTGTCACCATGAGCACTGTCACCGTGGGCAGTGTCAACATGAGCACTGTAACCATGGGCACTGTCACCATGGGAAATGTCACCATGCGCCCTGTCACCATAGGCACTGTCACCATGGACACTGTCACCATGAACACTATCATCATGGGCACTGCCAGCATAAGGAATTTCACCATGGGAACTCCAACCATGTACACCGCCAGCATGAGCACAGTCACCATGAGCAGTGTCACCATGAGCACTGCCATCATGGGGACTTTCAACATGGGCACTGTCACCATGCGAACTATCACCACCAGCACTATCACCATGAGCAGTATTACCATGAACACTATCACCAAGGACACTGTCAACGTGAGCACTATCACCGTGAGCACTATAACCATGAGCACTGTCACCGTGAGCAGTGTCACCGTGGGCACTGTTACCGTGTGCACTGTCAACATGAGCACTGTCACCATGGGAAATGTCACCATTTGCACTGTCACCGAGGGCACTGTCACCATGAGCACTATCACCATGGGAACTGTCACCATGGGAACGGTCACCATGGGCACACTCAAGATGAGCACTGTCACCATGGGAACTCTCACCATGAGCACTGTCACCATGGGAAATGTCACCATGGGCACTGTCACCATGAGCACTATCATCATGGGCAGTGCCACCATGAGGAATTTCACCATGAGAACTCCAACCATGTACACTGCCAGCTTTAGCACTGTCAACATGGGCTGTGTCACCATGAGCACTGTCACCATGGGCACTGTTACCATGCAAACTTTTACCATGAGCACTGTCACCATGGGCAATGTCACCATGAGCACTGTCACTGTGTGCACTGTCATCATGGGAACTGTCATCATGAGCACTATCACCGTGAGGACAATAACCATGGGCAGTGTCACCGTGAGCAATATCACCATGAACACTGTCACCATGAGCACTGTCATCATCGACACTGTCACCATGGGGACTGTCACTATTACAACTGTCACTGTGGGCACTATCACCGTGAGCACTATCACAATGGGCACTGTTACCATAGGCACTGTCTCCATGGACACTGTCACCATGAACACTATCATCATGGGCAGTGCCAACATGAGGAATTTCAGCTTGGGAACTCCAACCATGTACATCGGCAGCTTTAGAACAGTCACCATGGGCTGTGTCACCATGAGCACTGTCACCATGGGGACTGTCACCATGCGAACTGTCACCATGAACACTGTCACCATGGGAACTGTCACCATGAGCACTATCACCGTGAGGACTATAACCATGGGCACTGTCACAGTGAGCAATATCACCATTAACACTGTAACCATGGGAAATGTCACCTTGGGCACTGTCACCTTGTGCACTGTCAACATGAGCACTGTCACCATGGGAAATGTCACCATGGGCACTGTCACCATGGGCAGTGTCATCATGAGCACTGTCACCAAGTGCACTCTCACGATGGACACTGTCACCATGAGCACTATCATCATGGGCAGTGCCACCATGAGGAATTTCACCATGGGAACTCCAACCATGTACACCGCCAGCATGAGCACAGTCACCATGGGCAGTGTCACCATGAGCAATGTCACCATGGGCACTTTCGACATGGGCAATGTCACCATGGACACTGTCATCATGAGCTCTGTTACCATGGGAAATGTCACCATGAGCACTGTCATCTTGGGAACTGCCACCATGGACACTGCCCCCATGAGCACTGTAACCAATGTCACTGCCACAGTGAGCACTGTCACTGTGAACACTGTCACCATGGGAACTTTCACCATGTGCACTGTCAATATGGGAACTCTCACCATGAGCACTGTCACCATGGGAAATGTCACTATGGGCAGTGTCTCCATGGGCACTGTCACCATGGGCAGTGTCACCATGAGCAGTATTACCATGAGCACTATCACCATGAGCGCTATCACCAAGGGCAGTGTCACCGTGAACAATATCAACATGGGCAACGTCACCGTGAGCACTATTACAATGGGCACTATCGCCATGAGAACTATCACCGTGATCACTGTCACCGTGGGGATTGTCACCATGTACACTGTCACCATGAGCACTGTCACCATGAGCACTATCATCATGGGCATTGCCACCATAAGAAATTTCCCCATGGGAACTCCAACCATGTACACCGCCAGCATGATCACAGTCACCATGGGCAGTGTCACCATGAGCACTCTCAACATGAGCACTATCACCATGAACACTATCACCGTGGGCATTGTCACCGTGACCACTATCACCATGGGCAGTGTCACCGTGAGCAATATCACTATGGGCACTTTCATGTGAGCACTATTACCATGGGTACTATCAGCAAGGGCACTCTCACTGTGAGCACTGTCACCGTGGGCACTGTCACCATGAGCACTGTCATCATGGGCACTGTCAGCATGCGAACTGCCACCATGAGCACTATCACCGTGGGCACTGTCACCATGAGAACTGTCACCATGGGCACTGTATCCATGGGAACTGTCACCCTGGGCACTATCACGGTGAGTACTATCACCATGGGAACTGTCACCATGGGAACGGTCACCATGGGCACTATCAAGGTGAGAACTGTCACCATGGGTACTCTCACCATGAGCACTGTCGCCGTGGGCACTGTCAACATGAGCACTGTCACCATGGACACTATCACCATGGGCACTGTCACCATGGGCACTGTCACCATTGGCACTGTCAACATCAACACTGTCACCATGGGAACTCTCACCATGAGCACTGTCACATTGGGAAATGTCACCATGGGCACAGTCACCATGGGAAATGTCACCATGGGCACTGTCACCATGGGCACTGTCACTATGGACACTGTCACAGTGAGCGCTATCA
This sequence comes from Balaenoptera borealis, assembly GCF_965194805.1. NCBI lineage: Eukaryota > Metazoa > Chordata > Mammalia > Artiodactyla > Balaenopteridae > Balaenoptera > Balaenoptera borealis. The sequence continues at coordinate 17,567,416 of NC_138874.1, forward strand.
TCATGGGCAGTGCCACCATGAGGAATTTCACCATGAGAATTCCAACCATGTACACCGCCAGCTTTAGCGCAGTCACCATGGGCTGTGTCACCATGAGCACTGTCACCATGGGCAATGTCAACATGCGAACTGTCACCATGAGCACTGTCACCGTGGGCAATGTCACCATGAGCACTATCATCATGGGCATTGCCACCATAAGGAATTTCACCATGGGAACTCCAACCATGTACACCACCAGCATGAGCACAGTCACCATGGGCAGTGCCAACATGAGCACTGTCACCATGGGCACTTTTAACATGGGCCCTGTTGCCATGCGAACTGTCACCATGAGCAGTATGTCTGTGAGCACTGTCACCATGAGCACAGTCACCGCGGGCACTGTCACCATGAGCACTGTCACCATGGGCACTGTAACCATGGGAACTGTCACCCTGAGCACTATCACCGTGAGCACTATCACCATGGGCAGTGTCACCATGAGCAATATCACCATGGGCACTGTCACCGTGACCTCTATTACCATGGGTACTATCACCAAGGTTACTGTCACCGTGAGCACTGTCACCATGAGCAATGTCTCCGTGGGAACTGTCACCATTAGAACTGTCACTGAGGGCACTATCACCGTGAGCACTATCACAATGGGCACTGTCACCATAGGCACTGTCACCATGGACATTGTCACGATGAACACTATCATCATGGGCAGTGCCACCATAAGGAATTTCACCATGAGAACTCCAAACATGTACACCGCCAGCAAGAGCACAGTCACCATGGGCAGTGTCACCATGAGCACTGCCTTCATGGAGACTTTCCACATGGGCACTGTCACCATGCGAACTATCACCATGAGCACTATCACCATGAGCACTATCACCAAGGTAACTGTCACCATGAGCACTATCACCATGAGCACTATCACCATGGGCACTGTAACCGTGAGCAATATTAACATGGGTACTATCACCAAAGGCACTGTCAAGGTGAGCACTGTCACCATGGACACTGTCACCATGGGCACACTCACCATGGTCACTGTCACCATGGGCACTGTCAACATGAGCACTGTCACCATGGGAAATGTCACTATGGGCAGTGTCACCATGGGCACTGTCACCATGGGCAGTGTCACCATGTGCACTATTACCATGAGCACTATCACCAAGGGCACTGTCACCGTGAGCACTTTCACCGTGAGCACTATCACAGTGGGAACTTTTACCATGAGCACTATCATCATGGGCACTGTCACCATAGGAACTGTCACAATGAGCACTGTCACTTTGGGCACTATCACCATGAGCACTATCACAATGGGCACTGTCACCATAGGCACTGTCACCATGGACACTTTCACCGTGAGCACTATCATCATGGGCAGTGCTACCATGAGGAATTTCATCATCGGAACTCCAACCATGTACACCGCCAGCATGAGCAATATCACCATGGGCAATGTCACCATGAGCACGTTTACCATGGGTACTATCACCAAGGGCACTGTCACCATGAGCACTGTCACCATGAGCACTGTCACCATGGGCACTGTCACCATAAGCACTGTCATCATGGGCACTGTCACCATTGGAACTGTCACCATTAGAACTGTCCCTGTGGGCCCTATCACCGTGAGCACTATCACAATGGGAACTGTCACCATAGGCAATGTCACCATGGACACTGTCACCATGAGCACTATCATTATGGGCAGTGCCACCATGAGGAATTTCACCATGGGATCTCCAAGCATGTACACAGCCAGCATGAGCATAGTCACCATGGGCAGTGACACCATGAGCAGTGTCACCATGGGCACTTTCAACATGGCCACTGTCACCATGGGCACTGTCTCCATAGACACTGTCATCATGAGCTCTCTTACCATGGGAAATGTCACCATGAGCACTGTCATCTTGGGAACTGCCACCATGGACACTGCCACCATGAGCACTGTAACCATTGGCACTGCCACAGTGAGCACTGTCACCATGGGAACTGTCACCGTGAGCACTATTACCATGAGTACTATGATCAAGGGCACTGTCACCGTGAGCACTGTCACTATGAGCATTGTCAGAATGGGCATTGTCACCATGAGCACTGTCATCATGGGCAGTGTCACCGTGAGCAATATCACCATGGGCACTGTAACCATGGGAATGTCACCGTGAGCACTATCACCATGGGCAGCGTCACCGTGAGCAATATCACCATGGGCCATGTCAACGTGACCACTATTACCATGGGTACTATCACCAAGGGCGACAGTCACCGTCACCGTGAATGTCACCGTGGGCACTGTCACCATGAGCACGGTCATCATGGGCACTGTCACCATGGAATTGTCACCATTAGAACTGTCACTGAGGGAACTATCACCGAGAGCACTATCACAATGGACACTGTCACCATGGGCACTGTCACCATGGACACTGTCACCATCAACACTATCATCATGGGCAGTGCCACCATGAGGAATTTCACCATGGGAACTCCAACCATGTACACCGCCAGCTTTAGCACAGTCACCATGGGTTGTGTGACCATGAGCACTGTAACCATGGGCACTGTCACCATGCGAACTCTCACCATGAGCACTGTCACCGTGGGCAATGTCACCATGAGCACTATCACCGTGGGCACTGTCACCTTGGGAACTGTCACCATGAGCACTATCACTGTGAGCACTATAACCATGGGCAGTGTCACCATGAGCAATATTTCCATTAACACTATCACCGTGAGCACTGTCACTGTCGGCACTGTCACCGTGTGCACTGTCAAAATGAGCACTGTCACCATGGGAATATCACCTTGGGCACTGTCACCATGGGCAGTTTCACCATGAGCATTGTTACCATGGGCACTCTCACGATGTACACTGTCACCATGAGCACTATTATCATGGGTAGTGCCACCATGAGGAATTTCACCATGGGAACTCCAACCTTGTTCAACGCCAGCATGAGCACAGTCACCATGGGCAGTGTCACCATAAACACTGTCACCATGGGCAATTTCAACATGGCCACTCTCACCATGGGCACTGTCACCATGGACACTGTCATCCTGAGTTCTGTTACCATGGGAAATGTCACCATGAGCACTGTCCTCTTGGGAACTGCCACCATGGACACTGCCACCATGAGCACTGTAACCATTGGCACTGCCACAGTGAGCACTGTCACCATGAGCACTGTCACCAACGGAACTGTCACCATGTGCACTGTCACCATGGGAACTCTCACCATGAGCACTGTCACCATGGGAAATGTCACTTTGGGCAGTGTCACCATGGGCACTGCCACCATGGGCAGCGTAAACATGAGCAGTATTACCATGAGCACTATCACCATGAGCACTATCACCAAGGGCAGTGTCACCATGAGCACTATCACCGTGAGCACTATCACCATGGGAAGTGTCACCTTGAGCAACATCCACATGGGCACGGTCACCATGAGCACTATTAAAATTGGCACTATCACCATGGGCATTATCAACGTGAGCAGTGTAAGTGTGGGCATTCTCACCGTGTGCACTGTCACCAATAGCACTGTCACCATGAGCACTATCACCTTGGGAACTGTCACCATGGGAACGGTCACAATGGGCAATGTCAACATTAGCACTGTCACCATGGCAATTCTCACAATGAGCACTGTCACCATGGGCACTGTCACCATGGGCACAGTCACCATGGGTACTGTCACCATGGGCACTTTCAAAGTGGGCACTGTCACCATGCGAACTGTCACCATGAGCACTGTCATCATGAACTCTGTTACCATGGGAAATATCACCATGAGCACTGTCATCTTGGAAACCGCCACCATGGACACTGCCACCATGAACAATGTTACCATTGGCACTGCCACAGTGAGCACGGTCACCGTGAGCACTGTCACCATGGGAACTGTCACCATGTGCACTGTCACCATGGGAACTCTCACCATGAGCACTGTCACCATAAGAAATGTCACTATCGGGAGTGTCACCATGGGCACTGTCACCATGGGCAGTGTCACCATGAGCACTATTACCATGAACACTATCACCATGAGCACTATCACCAAGGGCAGTGTCACCCTGAGCGCTATCACCGTGAGCACTATCACCATGGGCAGTGTCACCATGAGCAATATCAACATGGGCACTGTCACGGTGAGCACTATTACAATGGTCACTATCGCCATGAGCACTATCACCGTGAGCATTGTCACTGTGGGCATTGTCACCGTGTGCACGGTCACCATGAGCACTGTCACCATGAGCACTATCACCATGGGAACTCTCACCATCGGAAGGGTCACCATGGGCAATGTCAACCTGAGCACTCTCAACATGAGAACTCTCACCATGAGCACTGTCACCATGGGAAATGTCACCATGGACACTGTCACCATGAACACTATCATCATGGGTAGTGCCACCATAAGGAATTTCACCATGGGAACTCCAACCATGTACAACGCCAGCATGAGCACATTCACCATGGGCAGTGTCACAATGAGCACTGCCACCATGGGCACTTTCATCATGGGCACTGTCACCATGCGAACCGTCACCGTGAGCACTATTACCATGAGCACTATCACCAAGGGCACTGTCAGCGTGAGCACTATCACCGTGAGCACTATCACCGTGAGCACTGTCACCATGAGAAATTTCACAGTGGGCACTGTCACGATGAGCACTGTCACCAAGGGCATTGTCAACATAAGCATTGTCATCATGGGAACTCTCACCATGAGCACTATCACCATGGGAAATGTCACCATGGGCACTGTCACCATAGGTATTGTCACCATGGACACTCTCACCATGAGCACTATCATCATGGGCATTGCCACCATAAGGAATTTCACCATGGGAACTCCAACCATGTACACCGCCAGCATGAGCACATTCACCATGGGCCGTGTCACCATGAGCACTATCACCATGAGCACTGTCACCATGGGCACTATCACCATGGGAACTGTCACCACCGGAACGGTCACCATGGACACTGTTAAGGTTAGCACTGTCACCATGGAAACTCTCACCATGAGCATTGTCACCGTGGGCACTGTCAACATGAGCACTGTCACCTTGGACACCGTCACCATGGGCACTGTCACCATGGGCACTCTCACCATAGGCACTGTCACCATGGACACTGTCACCATGGGCACTTTCACCATGAGCACTATCATCATGGGCAGTGCCACCATAAGGAATTTCACCATTGTAACACCAACCATGTACACCGCCAGCATGAGCACAGTCAACATGGGGACTGTCAACATGAGCACTGTCACCATGTGAAATGTCTCCATGAACACTATCACCATGAGCACTATCACCAAGGGCACTGTCACCATGAGCACTATCACCGTGAACACTATCACCATGAGCACTGTCACCATGAGCACTATCACCATGGGCAGTGTCACTGTGAACACTATTACCATGGATACTATCACGAAGGGCACTGTCACCGTGACCACTATCACAATGGGCACTCTCACCATAGGCACTGTCACCATCAACACTATCATCATGGGCAGTGCCACCATGAGGAATTTCACCATGGGAACTCCAACCATGTACATCGGCAGCTTTAGCACAGTCACCATGGGCTGTGTCACCATGTGCACTGTCACCATGGGCAGTGTCACCAAGCGAACTGTCACCATGAGCACTGTCACCGTGGGCAATGTCACCATGAGCACAGTCACTGCGGGCACTGTCACCATGGGAACTGTCACCATGAGCACTATCACCGTGAGGACTATAACCATGGGCACTGTGACCGTGAGCAATATCACCATGAACACTGTCACCATGGGAAATGTCACCGTGGGCAATGTCACCGTGTGCACTGTCAACATGAGCACTGTCACCATGGGCACTCTCATGATGGACACTGTCACCATGAGCACTATCATCATGGGCAGGGCAACCATGAGGAATTTCACCATGGGAACTCCAGCCATGTATACCGCCAGCTTGAGCACTGTCACCATGGGCACTTTCAACATGGCCACTGTCACCATGTACACTGTCACCATGGACACTGTCATCATGAGCTCTGTTTCCATGGGAAATGTCACCATGAGCACTGTCATCTTGGGAACTGCCACCATGGACACTGCCACCATGAGCACTGTAACCATTGGCTCTGCCACAGTGAGCATTGTCACCGTGAGCACTGTCACCATGGGAACTCTCACCATGAGCACTGTCACCATGGGAAATGTCATTATGGGCAGTGTCACCATGGGCACTGTCACCGTGAGCACTGTCTCCATGAGCACTATTACCATGAACACTATCACCATGAGCACTATCACCAAGGGCATTGTCACCATGAGCACTATCACCGTGAGCACTATCACCATGGGCAGTGTTACCTTGAGCAATATCAGCATGGGCACTGTCACGGTGAGCACTATTACAATGGGCACTTTCCCCTTGAGCACTATCACCGTGAGCACTGTCATCGTCGGCATTGTCACCATGTGCACTGTCCCCATGAGCACTGTCACCATGAGCACTATCACCATGGGTACTGTCACCATGGGAACGGTCACCATGGGCAATGTCAACATGAGCACTATCACCATGCGAACTGTCACCATGAGCACTATCACTAAGGGCACTGTCACCATGAGCACTGTCACAGTGGGAACCTTCACCATGAGCACTCTCACCATGGGTACTGTCACCATCGGCAATTTCAACATGGGCACTGTCACCATGCGAACTGTCACCATGTACACTATCATCATGGGCAGTGCCACCATGAGGAATTTCAACATGGGAACACCAACCCTGTACACCGCCAGCATGAGCACAGTCACCATGGGCATTATCACCATGAGCACTGTCACCGTGGGAACTTTCAACATGGGCACTATCAGCATGTGAACTGTCACCATGGGCAGTGTCACCATGAGCACTATCACCAAAGGCACTGTCAACGTGAGCACTATCACCATGAGCACTATTACCATGGGCAGTGTCACCGTGAGCAATATCACCATGGGCAGTGTCACCATGGGCACTATCACCATGAGCACTATCACCAAGGGAACTGTCACCATGAGCACTATCATCGTGAGCACTCTCACCCTGAACACTGTCACCATGAGCACTGTCACCATGAGCACTGTCACAGTGGGAACCTTCACCATTAGCACTCTCACCATGGGTACTGTCACCATCAGCAATTTCAACATGGGCACTGTCACCATGCGAACTGTCACCATGAGCACTATCACCATGAGCACTATCACCAAGGGCACTGTCACCGTGAGCACTGTCACATTGAGCACTGTCACAGTGGGCACTGTCACTATGAGCACTATCACAATGGGCACTGTCACCATAGGCACTGTCACCATGGACACTGTCACCATGAGCACTATCATTATGGGCAGTGCTACCATGAGGAATTTCACCATCGGAACTCCAACCAGGTACACCGCAAGCATGAGCACAGTCACCATGGGCAGTGCCACCATGAGCACTGTCACCATGGGCACTTTCAACATGGGCTCTGTCACCATGTGAACTGTCACCATGAGCACTATCACCATGAGCACTGTCTCCATGAGCATAGTCACCGTGGGCACTGTCGCCATGAGCACTGTCACCATGGGCACAGTTACCATGGGAACTGTCACCATGAGCACTATCACCATGGGTAGTGTCACCGTGAGCAAAATCACCATGGGCACTGTCACTGTGAGCACTATTAACATGGGTATTATCACCAAGGGCACTGTCACCGTGAGCACTGTCACCATGAGCACTGTCACCGTGGGCACTGTCACCATGAGCACTGTCATCATGGGCACTGTCACCATGGACACTGTCACCATGAACACTATCACCATGGGCAGTGCCACCATAAGGAATTTCACCATGGGAACTCCAACCATGTACACTGCCAGCATGAGCACAGTCACCATGGGCAATGTCACCATGAGCACTGCCATCATGGGGACTTTCAACATGGGCACTGTCACCATACGAACTATCACCATGAGCACTATCACCATGAGCAGTATTACCATGAGCACTATCACCAAGGGCATTGTCAATGTGAGCACTATCACCGTGAGCAATATCACCATGAGCACTGTCACCATGAGCATTGTCACCGTGGGCAATGTCACCATGGGCACTGCAACCATGGGAACTGTCTTCATGAGCACTGTCACCATGAGCACTATCACCATGGGTAGTGTCACCATGAACAATATCAACATGGATGCTGTCACCGTGAGCACTATTACTATGGGCACTATCACCATGGGCACTGTAACTGTGAGCACTGTAACCATGAGCACTGTCACCGTGGGCGCTGTCAACATGAGCACTGTCTCCATGGGCATTGTCAACATGAACATTGTCACCATGGGAACTCTCACCCTGAGCACTGTCACCATGGGCAATTTCAACATGAGCACTGTCACCATGCACACTGTCACCATGGGCACTCTCACCATAGGCACTGTCACCATGGACACTGTCACCATGGGCACTGTCACCATGAGCACTGTCACCATGGGAACTGTCACCATGAGCACTGCCACCATGGGAAATGTCACTATGGGCAGTGTCACCATGGGCACTGTCACCATGGGCAGTGTCACCATGAGCACTATTACCATGAGCACCATCACCATGAGCACTATCTCCATGGGCACTGTCACATTGAGAACTATTACCAAGGATACTATCACCAAAGGCACTGTCATCGTGAGCACTATCACCATGAGCACTGTCACTGTGGGCATTGCCACCATGAGCACTGTCATCATGGCCACTGTCACCATGCGAACTGCCACCCTGAGCACTATCACAGTGGGCACTGTCACCATGAGCACTGTCACCATAGGCACTGTATCCATGGTAACTGTCACCATTGGCACTATCACGGTGAGCACTATCACCATGGGAACTGTCACCTTGGGAAAGGTCACCATGCGCACTGTAACCATTGGCACTGCCACAGTGAGAACTGTCACAGTGAGCACTATCACCATGGGCACTGTCACCATGTGCACTGTCACCATGGGAACTCTCACCATGAGCACTGTCACCATGGGAAATGTCACTATGGGCAGTGTCACCATGTGCACTGTCACCATCGGTAGTGTCAACACGAGCACTATTACCATGAGCACTATCACCGTGAGCACTGTCACCGTGGGCTATGTCACCATGTGCACTGTCACCATGAGCAATATCACCATGGGAAGTGTCAACATGGGAACTGTCACCATGGGCACTGTCAACGTGAGCACTGTCAGCATGGGAACTCTCACCAGGAGCACTGTCTCCATCGGAAATGTCACCATGGACACTGTTCACCATGGGAAGTGTCACCATGAGCACTGTCACCATGGGAACTGTCACTATGGACACTGTCTCCATCGGCACTCTCACCATGGGCACTGTCACTGTGGAAAATGTCACCATGGGCACTGTAACCATCTACACGGTCCCGAGGAGCACTATCACCATGGACACTGTATCCATCAGCATTGTCCCCATGGGCACTGTCAACATGAGCACTGTCATCCATCAGCACTGTCGCCATGGGAACTCTCACTATGAGGACTGTCACAATTGGAAATGTCACTATGGGTATTGTCACCAAGGGCACTGTCACCATGGGCACTGTCAACATGAGCACTGTCACCATGGGCACTGTCACCATGGGCACTATCACAATGGACACTGTCAACATGGGAAATGTCACCATGGTCACTGTCACCATGAGCACTTTCTACATGGGCACTGTCACCTTGTGAAATGTCACCATGGGCAGTGTCACCGTGAGCACTGTCACCATTGGCACTGTCACCATGGACACTGTCACCATGTACACTATCATCAAGGGCAGTGCCACCATGAGGAATTTCAACATGGGAACACCAACCCTGTACACCGCCAGCATGAGCACAGTCACCATGGGCATTATCACCATGAGCACTGTCACCGTGGGAACTTTCAACATGGGCACTATCAGCATGTGAACTGTCACCATGGGCAGTGTCACCATGAGCACTATCACCAAAGGCACTGTCAACGTGAGCACTATCACCATGAGCACTATTACCATGGGCAGTGTCACCGTGAGCAATATCACCATGGGCAGTGTCACCATGGGCACTATCACCATGAGCACTATCACCAAGGGAACTGTCACCGTGAGCACTATCATCGTGAGCACTCTCACCCTGAGCACTGTCACCATGAGCACTGTCACCATGAGCACTGTCACAGTGGGAACCTTCACCATGAGCACTCTCACCATGGGTACTGTCACCATCGGCAATTTCAACATGGGCACTGTCACCATGCGAACTGTCACCATGTACACTATCATCATGGGCAGTGCCACCATGAGGAATTTCAACATGGGAACACCAACCCTGTACACCGCCAGCATGAGCACAGTCACCATGGGCATTATCACCATGATCACTGTCACCGTGGGAACTTTCAACATGGGCACTATCAGCATGTGAACTGTCACCATGGGCAGTGTCACCATGAGCACTATCACCAAAGGCACTGTCAACGTGAGCACTATCACCATGAGCACTATTACCATGGGCAGTGTCACCGTGAGCAATATCACCATGGGCAGTGTCACCATGGGCACTATCACCATGAGCACTATCACCAAGGGAACTGTCACCGTGAGCACTATCATCGTGAGCACTCTCACCCTGAGCACTGTCACCATGAGCACTGTCACCATGAGCACTGTCACAGTGGGAACCTTCACCATGAGCACTCTCACCATGGGTACTGTCACCATCGGCAATTTCAACATGGGCACTGTCACCATGCGAACTGTCACCATGAGCACTATCACCATGAGCACTATCACCAAGGGCACTGTCACCGTGAGCACTGTCACATTGAGCACTGTCACAGTGGGCACTGTCACTATGAGCACTATCACAATGGGCACTGTCACCATAGGCACTGTCACCATGGACACTGTCACCATGAGCACTATCATTATGGGCAGTGCTACCATGAGGAATTTCACCATCGGAACTCCAACCAGGTACACCGCAAGCATGAGCACAGTCACCATGGGCAGTGCCACCATGAGCACTGTCACCATGGGCACTTTCAACATGGGCTCTGTCACCATGTGAACTGTCACCATGAGCACTATCACCATGAGCACTGTCTCCATGAGCATAGTCACCGTGGGCACTGTCGCCATGAGCACTGTCACCATGGGCACAGTTACCATGGGAACTGTCACCATGAGCACTATCACCATGAGCACTATCACCATGGGTAGTGTCACCGTGAGCAAAATCACCATGGGCACTGTCACTGTGAGCACTATTAACATGGGTATTATCACCAAGGGCACTGTCACCGTGAGCACTGTCACCATGAGCACTGTCACCGTGGGCACTGTCACCATGAGCACTGTCATCATGGGCACTGTCACCATGGACACTGTCACCATGAACACTATCACCATGGGCAGTGCCACCATAAGGAATTTCACCATGGGAACTCCAACCATGTACACTGCCAGCATGAGCACAGTCACCATGGGCAATGTCACCATGAGCACTGCCATCATGGGGACTTTCAACATGGGCACTGTCACCATACGAACTATCACCATGAGCACTATCACCATGAGCAGTATTACCATGAGCACTATCACCAAGGGCATTGTCAATGTGAGCACTATCACCGTGAGCAATATCACCATGAGCACTGTCACCGTGGGCAATGTCACCATGGGCACTGCAACCATGGGAACTGTCTTCATGAGCACTGTCACCATGAGCACTATCACCATGGGTAGTGTCACCATGAACAATATCAACATGGATGCTGTCACCGTGAGCACTATTACTATGGGCACTATCACCATGGGCACTGTAACTGTGAGCACTGTAACCATGAGCACTGTCACCGTGGGCGCTGTCAACATGAGCACTGTCTCCATGGGCATTGTCAACATGAACATTGTCACCATGGGAACTCTCACCCTGAGCACTGTCACCATGGGCAATTTCAACATGAGCACTGTCACCATGCACACTGTCACCATGGGCACTCTCACCATAGGCACTGTCACCATGGACACTGTCACCATGGGCACTGTCACCATGAGCACTGTCCCCATGGGAACTGTCACCATGAGCACTGCCACCATGGGAAATGTCACTATGGGCAGTGTCACCATGGGCACTGTCACCATGGGCAGTGTCACCATGAGCACTATTACCATGAGCACCATCACCATGAGCACTATCTCCATGGGCACTGTCACATTGAGAACTATTACCATGGATACTATCACCAAAGGCACTGTCATCGTGAGCACTATCACCATGAGCACTGTCACTGTGGGCATTGCCACCATGAGCACTGTCATCATGGCCACTGTCACCATGTGAACTGCCACCCTGAGCACTATCACAGTGGGCACTGTCACCATGAGCACTGTCACCATAGGCACTGTATCCATGGTAACTGTCACCATTGGCACTATCACGGTGAGCACTATCACCATGGGAACTGTCACCATGGGAACGGTCACAATGGGCAATGTCAACATTAGCACTGTCACCATGGCAATTCTCACAATGAGCACTGTCACCATGGGCACTGTCACCATGGGCACAGTCACCATGGGTACTGTCACCATGGGCACTTTCAAAGTGGGCACTGTCACCATGCGAACTGTCACCATGAGCACTGTCATCATGAACTCTGTTACCATGGGAAATATCACCATGAGCACTGTCATCTTGGAAACCGCCACCATGGACACTGCCACCATGAACAATGTTACCATTGGCACTGCCACAGTGAGCACGGTCACCGTGAGCACTGTCACCATGGGAACTGTCACCATGTGCACTGTCACCATGGGAACTCTCACCATGAGCACTGTCACCATAAGAAATGTCACTATCGGGAGTGTCACCATGGGCACTGTCACCATGGGCAGTGTCACCATGAGCACTATTACCATGAACACTATCACCATGAGCACTATCACCAAGGGCAGTGTCACCCTGAGCGCTATCACCGTGAGCACTATCACGATGGGCAGTGTCACCATGAGCAATATCAACATGGGCACTGTCACGGTGAGCACTATTACAATGGTCACTATCGCCATGAGCACTATCACCGTGAGCATTGTCACTGTGGGCATTGTCACCGTGTGCACGGTCACCATGAGCACTGTCACCATGAGCACTATCACCATGGGAACTCTCACCATCGGAAGGGTCACCATGGGCAATGTCAACCTGAGCACTCTCAACATGAGAACTCTCACCATGAGCACTGTCACCATGGGAAATGTCACCATGGACACTGTCACCATGAACACTATCATCATGGGTAGTGCCACCATAAGGAATTTCACCATGGGAACTCCAACCATGTACAACGCCAGCATGAGCACATTCACCATGGGCAGTGTCACAATGAGCACTGCCACCATGGGCACTTTCATCATGGGCACTGTCACCATGCGAACCGTCACCGTGAGCACTATTACCATGAGCACTATCACCAAGGGCACTGTCAGCGTGAGCACTATCACCGTGAGCACTATCACCGTGAGCACTGTCACCATGAGAAATTTCACAGTGGGCACTGTCACGATGAGCACTGTCACCAAGGGCATTGTCAACATAAGCATTGTCATCATGGGAACTCTCACCATGAGCACTATCACCATGGGAAATGTCACCATGGGCACTGTCACCATAGGTATTGTCACCATGGACACTCTCACCATGAGCACTATCATCATGGACATTGCCACCATAAGGAATTTCACCATGGGAACTCCAACCATGTACACCGCCAGCATGAGCACATTCACCATGGGCCGTGTCACCATGAGCACTATCACCATGAGCACTGTCACCATGGGCACTATCACCATGGGAACTGTCACCACCGGAACGGTCACCATGGACACTGTTAAGGTTAGCACTGTCACCATGGAAACTCTCACCATGAGCATTGTCACCGTGGGCACTGTCAACATGAGCACTGTCACCTTGGACACCGTCACCATGGGCACTGTCACCATGGGCACTCTCACCATAGGCACTGTCACCATGGACACTGTCACCATGGGCACTTTCACCATGAGCACTATCATCATGGGCAGTGCCACCATAAGGAATTTCACCATTGTAACACCAACCATGTACACCGCCAGCATGAGCACAGTCAACATGGGGACTGTCAACATGAGCACTGTCACCATGTGAAATGTCTCCATGAACACTATCACCATGAGCACTATCACCAAGGGCACTGTCACCATGAGCACTATCACCGTGAACACTATCACCATGAGCACTGTCACCATGAGCACTATCACCATGGGCAGTGTCACTGTGAACACTATTACCATGGATACTATCACGAAGGGCACTGTCACCGTGACCACTATCACAATGGGCACTCTCACCATAGGCACTGTCACCATCAACACTATCATCATGGGCAGTGCCACCATGAGGAATTTCACCATGGGAACTCCAACCATGTACATCGGCAGCTTTAGCACAGTCACCATGGGCTGTGTCACCATGTGCACTGTCACCATGGGCAGTGTCACCAAGCGAACTGTCACCATGAGCACTGTCACCGTGGGCAATGTCACCATGAGCACAGTCACTGCGGGCACTGTCACCATGGGAACTGTCACCATGAGCACTATCACCGTGAGGACTATAACCATGGGCACTGTGACCGTGAGCAATATCACCATGAACACTGTCACCATGGGAAATGTCACCGTGGGCAATGTCACCGTGTGCACTGTCAACATGAGCACTGTCACCATGGGAAATGTCACCATGGGCACTGTCACCATGGGCAGGGTCATCATGAGCACTGTCACCATGGGCACTCTCATGATGGACACTGTCACCATGAGCACTATCATCATGGGCAGGGCAACCATGAGGAATTTCACCATGGGAACTCCAGCCATGTATACCGCCAGCTTGAGCACTGTCACCATGGGCACTTTCAACATGGCCACTGTCACCATGTACACTGTCACCATGGACACTGTCATCATGAGCTCTGTTTCCATGGGAAATGTCACCATGAGCACTGTCATCTTGGGAACTGCCACCATGGACACTGCCACCATGAGCACTGTAACCATTGGCTCTGCCACAGTGAGCATTGTCACCGTGAGCACTGTCACCATGGGAACTCTCACCATGAGCACTGTCACCATGGGAAATGTCATTATGGGCAGTGTCACCATGGGCACTATCACTGTGAGCACTGTCTCCATGAGCACTATTACCATGAACACTATCACCATGAGCACTATCACCAAGGGCATTGTCACCATGAGCACTATCACCGTGAGCACTATCACCATGGGCAGTGTTACCTTGAGCAATATCAGCATGGGCACTGTCACGGTGAGCACTATTACAATGGGCACTTTCCCCTTGAGCACTATCACCGTGAGCACTGTCATCGTGGGCATTGTCACCATGTGCACTGTCCCCATGAGCACTGTCACCATGAGCACTATCACCATGGGTACTGTCACCATGGGAACGGTCACCATGGGCAATGTCAACATGAGCACTATCACCATGCGAACTGTCACCATGAGCACTATCACTAAGGGCACTGTCACCATGAGCACTGTCACAGTGGGAACCTTCACCATGAGCACTCTCACCATGGGTATTGTCACCATCGGCAATTTCAACATGGGCACTGTCACCATGCGAACTGTCACCATGTACACTATCATCATGGGCAGTGCCACCATGAGGAATTTCAACATGGGAACACCAACCCTGTACACCGCCAGCATGAGCACAGTCACCATGGGCATTATCACCATGAGCACTGTCACCGTGGGAACTTTCAACATGGGCACTATCAGCATGTGAACTGTCACCATGGGCAGTGTCACCATGAGCACTATCACCAAAGGCACTGTCAACGTGAGCACTATCACCATGAGCACTATTACCATGGGCAGTGTCACCGTGAGCAATATCACCATGGGCAGTGTCACCATGGGCACTATCACCATGAGCACTATCACCAAGGGAACTGTCACCGTGAGCACTATCATCGTGAGCACTCTCACCCTGAACACTGTCACCATGAGCACTGTCACCATGAGCACTGTCACAGTGGGAACCTTCACCATGAGCACTCTCACCATGGGTACTGTCACCATCAGCAATTTCAACATGGGCACTGTCACCATGCGAACTGTCACCATGAGCACTATCACCATGAGCACTATCACCAAGGGCACTGTCACCGTGAGCACTGTCACATTGAGCACTGTCACAGTGGGCACTGTCACTATGAGCACTATCACAATGGGCACTGTCACCATAGGCACTGTCACCATGGACACTGTCACCATGAGCACTATCATTATGGGCAGTGCTACCATGAGGAATTTCACCATCGGAACTCCAACCAGGTACACCGCAAGCATGAGCACAGTCACCATGGGCAGTGCCACCATGAGCACTGTCACCATGGGCACTTTCAACATGGGCTCTGTCACCATGTGAACTGTCACCATGAGCACTATCACCATGAGCACTGTCTCCATGAGCATAGTCACCGTGGGCACTGTCGCCATGAGCACTGTCACCATGGGCACAGTTACCATGGGAACTGTCACCATGAGCACTATCACCATGGGTAGTGTCACCGTGAGCAAAATCACCATGGGCACTGTCACTGTGAGCACTATTAACATGGGTATTATCACCAAGGGCACTGTCACCGTGAGCACTGTCACCATGAGCACTGTCACCGTGGGCACTGTCACCATGAGCACTGTCATCATGGGCACTGTCACCATGGACACTGTCACCATGAACACTATCACCATGGGCAGTGCCACCATAAGGAATTTCACCATGGGAACTCCAACCATGTACACTGCCAGCATGAGCACAGTCACCATGGGCAATGTCACCATGAGCACTGCCATCATGGGGACTTTCAACATGGGCACTGTCACCATACGAACTATCACCATGAGCACTATCACCATGAGCAGTATTACCATGAGCACTATCACCAAGGGCATTGTCAATGTGAGCACTATCACCGTGAGCAATATCACCATGAGCACTGTCACCATGAGCATTGTCACCGTGGGCAATGTCACCATGGGCACTGCAACCATGGGAACTGTCTTCATGAGCACTGTCACCGTGAGCACTATCACCATGGGTAGTGTCACCATGAACAATATCAACATGGATGCTGTCACCGTGAGCACTATTACTATGGGCACTATCACCATGGGCACTGTAACTGTGAGCACTGTAACCATGAGCACTGTCACCGTGGGCGCTGTCAACATGAGCACTGTCTCCATGGGCATTGTCAACATGAACATTGTCACCATGGGAACTCTCACCCTGAGCACTGTCACCATGGGCAATTTCAACATGAGCACTGTCACCATGCACACTGTCACCATGGGCACTCTCACCATAGGCACTGTCACCATGGACACTGTCACCATGGGCACTGTCACCATGAGCACTGTCACCATGGGAACTGTCACCATGAGCACTGCCACCATGGGAAATGTCACTATGGGCAGTGTCACCATGGGCACTGTCACCATGGGCAGTTTCACCATGAGCACTATTACCATGAGCACCATCACCATGAGCACTATCTCCATGGGCACTGTCACATTGAGAACTATTACCATGGATACTATCACCAAAGGCACTGTCATCGTGAGCACTATCACCATGAGCACTGTCACTGTGGGCATTGCCACCATGAGCACTGTCATCATGGCCACTGTCACCATGCGAACTGCCACCCTGAGCACTATCACAGTGGGCACTGTCACCATGAGCACTGTCACCATAGGCACTGTATCCATGGTAACTGTCACCATTGGCACTATCACGGTGAGCACTATCACCATGGGAACTGTCACCTTGGGAAAGGTCACCATGCGCACTGTAACCATTGGCACTGCCACAGTGAGAACTGTCACAGTGAGCACTATCACCATGGGCACTGTCACCATGTGCACTGTCACCATGGGAACTCTCACCATGAGCACTGTCACCATGGGAAATGTCACTATGGGCAGTGTCACCATGTGCACTGTCACCATCGGTAGTGTCAACACGAGCACTATTACCATGAGCACTATCACCGTGAGCACTGTCACCGTGGGCTATGTCACCATGTGCACTGTCACCATGAGCAATATCACCATGGGAAGTGTCAACATGGGAACTGTCACCATGGGCACTGTCAACGTGAGCACTGTCAGCATGGGAACTCTCACCAGGAGCACTGTCTCCATCGGAAATGTCACCATGGACACTGTTCACCATGGGAAGTGTCACCATGAGCACTGTCACCATGGGAACTGTCACTATGGACACTGTCTCCATCGGCACTCTCACCATGGGCACTGTCACTGTGGAAAATGTCACCATGGGCACTGTAACCATCTACACGGTCCCGAGGAGCACTATCACCATGGACACTGTATCCATCAGCATTGTCCCCATGGGCACTGTCAACATGAGCACTGTCATCCATCAGCACTGTCGCCATGGGAACTCTCACTATGAGGACTGTCACAATTGGAAATGTCACTATGGGTATTGTCACCAAGGGCACTGTCACCATGGGCACTGTCAACATGAGCACTGTCACCATGGGCACTGTCACCATGGGCACTATCACAATGGACACTGTCAACATGGGAAATGTCACCATGGTCACTGTCACCATGAGCACTTTCTACATGGGCACTGTCACCTTGTGAAATGTCACCATGGGCAGTGTCACCGTGAGCACTGTCACCATTGGCACTGTCACCATGGACACTGTCACCATGTACACTATCATCATGGGCAGTGCCACCATGAGGAATTTCAACATGGGAACACCAACCCTGTACACCGCCAGCATGAGCACAGTCACCATGGGCATTATCACCATGAGCACTGTCACCGTGGGAACTTTCAACATGGGCACTATCAGCATGTGAACTGTCACCATGGGCAGTGTCACCATGAGCACTATCACCAAAGGCACTGTCAACGTGAGCACTATCACCATGAGCACTATTACCATGGGCAGTGTCACCGTGAGCAATATCACCATGGGCAGTGTCACCATGGGCACTATCACCATGAGCACTATCACCAAGGGAACTGTCACCGTGAGCACTATCATCGTGAGCACTCTCACCCTGAGCACTGTCACCATGAGCACTGTCACCATGAGCACTGTCACAGTGGGAACCTTCACCATGAGCACTCTCACCATGGGTACTGTCACCATCGGCAATTTCAACATGGGCACTGTCACCATGCGAACTGTCACCATGAGCACTATCACCATGAGCACTATCACCAAGGGCACTGTCACCGTGAGCACTGTCACAGTGGGCACTGTCACTATGAGCACTATCACAATGGGCACTGTCACCATAGGCACTGTCACCATGGACACTGTCACCATGAGCACTATCATTATGGGCAGTGCTACCATGAGGAATTTCACCATCGGAACTCCAACCAGGTACACCGCAAGCATGAGCACAGTCACCATGGGCAGTGCCACCATGAGCACTGTCACCATGGGCACTTTCAACATGGGCTCTGTCACCATGTGAACTGTCACCATGAGCACTATCACCATGAGCACTGTCTCCATGAGCATAGTCACCGTGGGCACTGTCGCCATGAGCACTGTCACCATGGGCACAGTTACCATGGGAACTGTCACCATGAGCACTATCACCATGAGCACTATCACCATGGGTAGTGTCACCGTGAGCAAAATCACCATGGGCACTGTCACTGTGAGCACTATTAACATGGGTATTATCACCAAGGGCACTGTCTCCGTGAGCACTGTCACCATGAGCACTGTCACCGTGGGCACTGTCACCATGAGCACTGTCATCATGGGCACTGTCACCATGGACACTGTCACCATGAACACTATCACCATGGGCAGTGCCACCATAAGGAATTTCACCATGGGAACTCCAACCATGTACACTGCCAGCATGAGCACAGTCACCATGGGCAATGTCACCATGAGCACTGCCATCATGGGGACTTTCAACATGGGCACTGTCACCATACGAACTATCACCATGAGCACTATCACCATGAGCAGTATTACCATGAGCACTATCACCAAGGGCATTGTCAATGTGAGCACTATCACCGTGAGCAATATCACCATGAGCACTGTCACCATGAGCATTGTCACCGTGGGCAATGTCACCATGGGCACTGCAACCATGGGAACTGTCTTCATGAGCACTGTCACCGTGAGCACTATCACCATGGGTAGTGTCACCATGAACAATATCAACATGGATGCTGTCACCGTGAGCACTATTACTATGGGCCCTATCACCATGGGCACTGTAACTGTGAGCACTGTAACCATGAGCACTGTCACCGTGGGCGCTGTCAACATGAGCACTGTCTCCATGGGCATTGTCAACATGAACATTGTCACCATGGGAACTCTCACCATGAGCACTGTCACCATGGGCAATTTCAACATGAGCACTGTCACCATGCACACTGTCACCATGCACACTGTCACCATGGGCACTCTCACCATAGGCACTGTCACCATGGACACTGTCACCATGGGCACTGTCACCATGAGCACTGTCCCCATGGGAACTGTCACCATGAGCACTGCCACCATGGGAAATGTCACTATGGGCAGTGTCACCATGGGCACTGTCACCATGGGCAGTGTCACCATGAGCACTATTACCATGAGCACCATCACCATGAGCACTATCTCCATGGGCACTGTCACATTGAGAACTATTACCATGGATACTATCACCAAAGGCACTGTCATCGTGAGCACTATCACCATGAGCACTGTCACTGTGGGCATTGCCACCATGAGCACTGTCATCATGGCCACTGTCACCATGCGAACTGCCACCCTGAGCACTATCACAGTGGGCACTGTCACCATGAGCACTGTCACCATAGGCACTGTATCCATGGTAACTGTCACCATTGGCACTATCACGGTGAGCACTATCACCATGGGAACTGTCACCATGGGAAAGGTCACCATGCGCACTGTAACCATTGGCACTGCCACAGTGAGAACTGTCACAGTGAGCACTATCACCATGGGCACTGTCACCATGTGCACTGTCACCATGGGAACTCTCACCATGAGCACTGTCACCATGGGAAATGTCACTATGGGCAGTGTCACCATGTGCACTGTCACCATCGGTAGTGTCAACACGAGCACTATTACCATGAGCACTATCACCGTGAGCACTGTCACCGTGGGCTATGTCACCATGTGCACTGTCACCATGAGCAATATCACCATGGGAAGTGTCAACATGGGAACTGTCACCATGGGCACTGTCAACGTGAGCACTGTCAGCATGGGAACTCTCACCAGGAGCACTGTCTCCATCGGAAATGTCACCATGGACACTGTTCACCATGGGAAGTGTCACCATGAGCACTGTCACCATGGGAACTGTCACTATGGACACTGTCTCCATCGGCACTCTCACCATGGGCACTGTCACTGTGGAAAATGTCACCATGGGCACTGTAACCATCTACACGGTCCCGAGGAGCACTATCACCATGGACACTGTATCCATCAGCATTGTCCCCATGGGCACTGTCAACATGAGCACTGTCATCCATCAGCACTGTCGCCATGGGAACTCTCACTATGAGGACTGTCACAATTGGAAATGTCACTATGGGTATTGTCACCAAGGGCACTGTCACCATGGGCACTGTCAACATGAGCACTGTCACCATGGGCACTGTCACCATGGGCACTATCACAATGGACACTGTCAACATGGGAAATGTCACCATGGTCACTGTCACCATGAGCACTTTCTACATGGGCACTGTCACCTTGTGAAATGTCACCATGGGCAGTGTCACCGTGAGCACTGTCACCATTGGCACTGTCACCATGGACACTGTCACCATGTACACTATCATCATGGGCAGTGCCACCATGAGGAATTTCAACATGGGAACACCAACCCTGTACACCGCCAGCATGAGCACAGTCACCATGGGCATTATCACCATGAGCACTGTCACCGTGGGAACTTTCAACATGGGCACTATCAGCATGTGAACTGTCACCATGGGCAGTGTCACCATGAGCACTATCACCAAAGGCACTGTCAACGTGAGCACTATCACCATGAGCACTATTACCATGGGCAGTGTCACCGTGAGCAATATCACCATGGGCAGTGTCACCATGGGCACTATCACCATGAGCACTATCACCAAGGGAACTGTCACCGTGAGCACTATCATCGTGAGCACTCTCACCCTGAACACTGTCACCATGAGCACTGTCACCATGAGCACTGTCACAGTGGGAACCTTCACCATGAGCACTCTCACCATGGGTACTGTCACCATCGGCAATTTCAACATGGGCACTGTCACCATG
This sequence comes from Balaenoptera borealis, assembly GCF_965194805.1. Lineage (NCBI taxonomy): Eukaryota > Metazoa > Chordata > Mammalia > Artiodactyla > Balaenopteridae > Balaenoptera > Balaenoptera borealis. The sequence continues at coordinate 17,589,973 of NC_138874.1, forward strand.
CGAACTGTCACCATGAGCACTATCACCATGAGCACTATCACCAAGGGCACTGTCACCGTGAGCACTGTCACATTGAGCACTGTCACAGTGGGCACTGTCACTATGAGCACTATCACAATGGGCACTGTCACCATAGGCACTGTCACCATGGACACTGTCACCATGAGCACTATCATTATGGGCAGTGCTACCATGAGGAATTTCACCATCGGAACTCCAACCAGGTACACCGCAAGCATGAGCACAGTCACCATGGGCAGTGCCACCATGAGCACTGTCACCATGGGCACTTTCAACATGGGCTCTGTCACCATGTGAACTGTCACCATGAGCACTATCACCATGAGCACTGTCTCCATGAGCATAGTCACCGTGGGCACTGTCGCCATGAGCACTGTCACCATGGGCACAGTTACCATGGGGACTGTCACCATGAGCACTGTCACCATGAGCACTGTCACCGTGGGCACTGTCACCATGAGCACTGTCATCATGGGCACTGTCACCATGGACACTGTCACCATGAACACTATCACCATGGGCAGTGCCACCATAAGGAATTTCACCATGGGAACTCCAACCATGTACACTGCCAGCATGAGCACAGTCACCATGGGCAATGTCACCATGAGCACTCCCATCATGGGGACTTTCAACCTGGGCACTGTCACCATACGAACTATCACCATGAGCACTATCACCATGAGCAGTATTACCATGAGCACTATCACCAAGGGCATTGTCAATGTGAGCACTATCACCGTGAGCAATATCACCATGAGCACTGTCACCATGAGCATTGTCACCGTGGGCAATGTCACCATGGGCACTGCAACCATGGGAACTGTCTTCATGAGCACTGTCACCGTGAGCACTATCACCATGGGTAGTGTCACCATGAACAATATCAACATGGATGCTGTCACCGTGAGCACTATTACTATGGGCCCTATCACCATGGGCACTGTAACTGTGAGCACTGTAACTATGAGCACTGTCACCGTGGGCGCTGTCAACATGAGCACTGTCTCCATGGGCATTGTCAACATGAACATTGTCACCATGGGAACTCTCACCATGAGCACTGTCACCATGGGCAATTTCAACATGAGCACTGTCACCATGCACACTGTCACCATGGGCACTCTCACCATAGGCACTGTCAGCATGGACACTGTCACCATGGGCACTGTCACCATGAGCACTGTCCCCATGGGAACTGTCACCATGAGCACTGCCACCATGGGAATTGTCACTATGGGCAGTGTCACCATGGGCACTGTCACCATGGGCAGTGTCACCATGAGCACTATTACCATGAGCACCATCACCATGAGCACTATCTCCATGGGCACTGTCACATTGAGAACTATTACCATGGATACTATCACCAAAGGCACTGTCATCGTGAGCACTATCACCATGAGCACTGTCACTGTGGGCATTGCCACCATGAGCACTGTCATCATGGCCACTGTCACCATGCGAACTGCCACCCTGAGCACTATCACAGTGGGCACTGTCACCATGAGCACTGTCACCATAGGCACTGTATCCATGGTAACTGTCACCATTGGCAGTATCACGGTGAGCACTATCACCATGGGAACTGTCACCATGGGAAAGGTCACCATGCGCACTGTAACCATTGGCACTGCCACAGTGAGAACTGTCACAGTGAGCACTATCACCATGGGCACTGTCACCATGTGCACTGTCACCATGGGAACTCTCACCATGAGCACTGTCACCATGGGAAATGTCACTATGGGCAGTGTCACCATGTGCACTGTCACCATCGGTAGTGTCAACACGAGCACTATTACCATGAGCACTATCACCGTGAGCACTGTCACCGTGGGCCATGTCACCATGTGCACTGTCACCATGAGCAATATCACCATGGGAACTGTCACCATGGGCACTGTCAACGTGAGCACTGTCAGCATGGGAACTCTCACCAGGAGCACTGTCTCCATCGGAAATGTCACCATGGACACTGTTCACCATGGGAAGTGTCACCATGAGCACTGTCACCATGGGAACTGTCACTATGGACACTGTCTCCATCGGCACTCTCACCATGGGCACTGTCACTGTGGAAAATGTCACCATGGGCACTGTAACCATCTACACGGTCCCGAGGAGCACTATCACCATGGACACTGTATCCATCAGCATTGTCCCCATGGGCACTGTCAACATGAGCACTGTCATCCATCAGCACTGTCGCCATGGGAACTCTCACTATGAGGACTGTCACAATTGGAAATGTCACTATGGGTATTGTCACCAAGGGCACTGTCACCATGGGCACTGTCAACATGAGCACTGTCACCATGGGCACTGTCAACGTGAGCACTATCACCATGAGCACTATTACCATGGGCAGTGTCACCGTGAGCAATATCACCATGGGCTGTGTCACCATGGGCACTATCACCATGAGCACTATCACCAAGGGAACTGTCACCGTGAGCACTATCATCGTGAGCACTCTCACCCTGAGCACTGTCACCATGAGCACTGTCACCATGAGCACTGTCACAGTGGGAACCTTCACCATGAGCACTCTCACCATGGGTACTGTCACCATGAGCACTGTCACTATGGGCACTCTCACCATGGGAACTGTCACCATGAGCACTATCACCGTGAGCACTATCACCATGGGTAGTGTCACCATGAGCAATATCACCATGGGCACTGTCAACATGAGCACTATTACCATGGGCAATATCACCATGAGCACTATCACCGTGAGCACTGTCACCGTGGGCACTGTCACCGTGTGCACTGTCCCCATGAGCACTGTCACCATGAGCACTATCACCATGAGAACTGTCACCATGGGAATGGTCACCATGGGCACTCTCAACATGAGCACTGTCACCATGGGAACTCTCACCATGAGCACTGTCACCATGGCCAGTGTCACCATGGCCACTCTCACCATAAGCATTGTCTCCAAGGGAAATGTCACCATGGGCACTCTCACCATGTGCACTGTCACAATGCGCACTGTCATCATGGGCACTGCCACCATGAGAACTTTCACCATGGGAATTCCCACCATGGATATGGCCACCTTGAGCACTGTCACCATGAGCACTGTCACCATGGGCACTGTCACCATGGGCACTCTCACCATGGGCACTGTTGACCATGGACACTGTCCCCATGGGCACTGTGAACATGAGCACTGTCACCATGGTAAGTCTTACCATGAACACTGTCACCATGGGAAATGTCACCATGGGCACTCTCAGCATGTGCACTGTCACAATGCGCACTGTCATCATGGGCACTGCCACCATGAGAACTTTCACCATGGGAATTCCCACCATGGATATGGCCACCTTGAGCACTCTCACCATGAGCACTGTCACCATGGGCACTGTCACCATGGGCACTCTCACCATGGGCACTGTTGACCATGGACACTGTCCCCATGGGCACTGTGAACATGAGCACTGTCACCATGGTAAGTCTTACCATGAACACTGTCACCATGGGAAATGTCACCATGGGCACTCTCAGCATGTGCACTGTCACAATGCGCACTGTCATCATGGGCACTGCCACCATGAGAACTTTCACCATGGGAATTCCCACCATGGATATGGCCACCTTGAGCACTCTCACCATGAGCACTGTCACCATGGGCACTGTCACCATGGGCACTCTCACCATGGGCACTGTTGACCATGGACACTGTCACCATGGGCACTGTGAACATGAGCACTGTCACCATGGGAACTCTCACCATGAGCACTGTCACCATGGGCACTGCCACCATGGGCACATTCAAAATGGGCACTGTCACCATGTGAACTGTCACCGTGAGCACTATTAACATGGGTACTATCACCAAGGGCACTTTTACCGTGAGCAGTGTCACAATGAGCACTGTCACCGTGGGCACTGTCACCATGAGCACTGTCATCATGGGCAGTGTCACCATAGGAACTGTCACCATGAGCACTGTCACTGTGGGCACTATCACCGTGAACACTATCACAATGGGCTCTGTCACCATAGGCACTGTCACCATGGACACTGTCACCATGAGCACTATCATTATGGGCAGTGCTACCATGAGCAATTTCACCATCGGAACTCCAACCATGTACACCGCCAGCATGAGCACAGTCAACATGGGCAGTGTCACCATGAGCACTTTCACCATGGGCACTTTCAACATGGGCCCTATCACCATGCGAACTGTCACCATGAGCACTATCATCATGAGCACTGTCACCATGAGCACTATCACCGTGAGCACTGTCACCATGAGCATAGTCACCATGGGCACTGTCACAATGAGCACTATGACCGTGTGCACTATCACCATAGGCAGTGTCACCGTGAGCAATATCACCATGGGCACTCTCACCGTGACCACTATGACCATGGGTACTATCACCAAGGGAACTGTCACCATGAGCACTGTCACCATGAGCAATGTCACCGTGGGCACTGTCACCATGAGCACTGTCATCATGGGCACTGTCACCATCGAACTGTCACCATTAGAACTGTCACTGAGGGCACTATCACCATGATAACTATCACAATGGACACTGTCACCATAGGCACTGTCACCATGGACACTGTCACCATGAACACTATCATCATGGGCAGTGCCACCATGAGGAATTTCACCATGGGAACTCCAACCATGTACACCGCCAGCTTTAGCACAGTCACCATGGGTTGTGTGACCATGAGCATTGTAACCATGGGCACTGTCACCATGCGAACTCTCACCATGAGCACTGTCACCGTGGGCAATGTCACCATGAGCACTTTCACCATGGGAACTGTCACCATGAACACTATCACCGTGAGCACTATAACCATGGGCAGTGTCACCATGAGCAATATTACCATTAACATTATCACCGTGAGCACTGTCACTGTGGGCACTGTCACCGTGTGCACTGTCAAAATGAGCACTGTCACCATGGGAAATATCACCTTGGGCACTGTCACCATGGGCAGTGTCACCATTAGCATTGTTACCATGGGCACTCTCACGATGTACACTGTCACCATGAGCACCATTATCATGGGTAGTGCCACCATGAGGAATTTCACCATGGGAACTCCAACCTTCTACACCGCCAGCATGAGCACAGTCACTATGGGCAGTGTCACCATGAGAACTGTTACCATGGGCAATTTCAACATGGCCACTGTCACCATGTGCACTGTCACCATGGACACTGTCATCCTGAGTTCTGTTACCATGGGCAGTGTCACCATGAGCACTGTCACCATGACCACTTTCATCATGGGCACTATCATCATGGGCAGTGCTACCATGAAGAATTTCACCATCGGAATTCCAACCAGGTACACAGCCAGCATGAGCACATTCACCATGGGCATTATCACCATGAGCACTGTCACCATGGGCACTTTCAACATGGGCCCTGTCAGCATGCGAACTGTCACCATGAGCACTATCACCGTGAGCACGGTCTCCATGAGCATAATCACCATGGGCACTGTCACCATGAGCACTGTCACCATGGGCACTGTAACCTTGGGAACCGTCACCATGAGCACTATCACCATGGGCAGTGTCACCGTGAGCAATATCACCATGGGCACTGTCACCGTGAGCACTATTAACAAGGATACTATCACCAAGGTCACTGTCACCGTGAGCACTGTGACCATGAGCACTGTCACCGTGGGCACTGTCACCATGAGCACTGTCATCATGGGAACTGTCACCATGGGGACTGTCACCATTAGCACTGTCACTGTGGGCACTATCACCGTGAGCACAATCACAATGGGCACTGTCACCATACGCACTGTCACCATGGACAATGTCACCATGAACACTATCATCATGGGCAGTGCCACCATAAGGAATTTCACCATGGGAACTCCAACCATGTACACTCCCAGCATGAGCTCAGTCACCATGGGCAGTGTCACCATGAGCACTGCCACCATGGGCACTTTCGACATGGGCACTGTCACCATGCGAACTATCACCATGAGCAATTTCACCATGAGCAGTATTACCATGTGCACTATCACCAAGGGCACTGTCAATGTGAGCACTGTCACCGTGAGGACTATCACCATGAGCACTGTCACCATGAGCATTTTCACCGTGGGCACTGTCACCAGTAGCACTGTCACCATGGGCACTGTAACCATGGGAACTGTCACCATGAGCACTATCAACGTGAGCACTATCACCATAGGAAGTGTCACCGTGAACAGTATCACCATGGGTACTGTCACCATGAGCACTATTACCATGGGCACTATCACCATGGGCATTGTCACTGTGAGCACTGCCACCATGAGCACTGTCACTGTGGGCACTGTCATCATGAGCACTATCACCGTGAGGACAATAACCATGGGCAGTGTCACCGTGAGCAATATCACCATGAACACTGTCACCATGAGCACTGTCATCATCGACACTGTCCCCATGGGGACTGTCACTATTACAACTGTCACTGTGGGAACTATCACCGTGAGCACTATCACAATGGGCACTGTCACCATAGGCACTGTCTCCATGGACACTGTCACCATGAACACTATCATCATGGGCAGTGCCAACATGAGGAATTTCAGATTGGGAACTCCAACCATGTACATCGGCAGCTTTAGAACAGTCACCATGGGCTGTGTCACCATGAGCACTGTCACCATGGGGACTGTCACCATGCGAACTGTCACCATGAACACTGTCACCATGGGAACTGTCAACATGAGCACTATCACCGTGAGGACTATAACCATGGGCACTGTCACAGTGAGCAGTATCACCATTAACACTGTAACCATGGGAAATGTCACCTTGGGCACTGTCACCTTGTGCACTGTCAACATGAGCACTGTCACCATGGGAAATGTCACCATGGGCACTGTCACCATGGGCAGTGTCATCATGAGCACTGTCACCAAGTGCACTCTCACGATGGACACTGTCACCATGAGCACTATCATCATGGGCAGTGCCACCATGAGGAATTTCACCATGGGAACTCCAACCATGTACACCGCCAGCATGAGCACAGTCACCATGGGCAGTGTCACCATGAGCAATGTCACCATGGGCACTTTCGAGATGGGCAATGTCACCATGGACACTGTCATCATGAGCTCTGTTACCATGGGAAATGTCACCATGAGCACTGTCATCTTGGGAACTGCCACCATGGACACTGCCCCCATGAGCACTGTAACCAATGTCACTGCCACAGTGAGCACTGTCACTGTGAACACTGTCACCATGGGAACTTTCACCATGTGCACTGTCAATATGGGAACTCTCACCATGAGCACTGTCACCATGGGAAATGTCACTATGGGCAGTGTCTCCATGGGCACTGTCACCATGGGCAGTGTCACCATGAGCAGTATTACCATGAGCACTATCACCATGAGCGCTATCACCAAGGGCAGTGTCACCGTGAACAATATCAACATGGGCAACGTCACCGTGAGCACTATTACAATGGGCACTATCGCCATGAGAACTATCACCGTGATCACTGTCACCGTGGGGATTGTCACCATGTACACTGTCACCATGAGCACTGTCACCATGAGCACTATCATCATGGGCATTGCCACCATAAGAAATTTCCCCATGGGAACTCCAACCATGTACACCGCCAGCATGATCACAGTCACCATGGGCAGTGTCACCATGAGCACTCTCAACATGAGCACTATCACCATGAACACTATCACCGTGGGCATTGTCACCGTGACCACTATCACCATGGGCAGTGTCACCGTGAGCAATATCACTATGGGCACTTTCATGTGAGCACTATTACCATGGGTACTATCAGCAAGGGCACTCTCACTGTGAGCACTGTCACCGTGGGCACTGTCACCATGAGCACTGTCATCATGGGCACTGTCAGCATGCGAACTGCCACCATGAGCACTATCACCGTGGGCACTGTCACCATGAGAACTGTCACCATGGGCACTGTATCCATGGGAACTGTCACCCTGGGCACTATCACGGTGAGTACTATCACCATGGGAACTGTCACCATGGGAACGGTCACCATGGGCACTATCAAGGTGAGAACTGTCACCATGGGTACTCTCACCATGAGCACTGTCGCCGTGGGCACTGTCAACATGAGCACTGTCACCATGGACACTATCACCATGGGCACTGTCACCATGGGCACTGTCACCATTGGCACTGTCAACATCAACACTGTCACCATGGGAACTCTCACCATGAGCACTGTCACATTGGGAAATGTCACCATGGGCACAGTCACCATGGGAAATGTCACCATGGGCACTGTCACCATGGGCACTGTCACTATGGACACTGTCACAGTGAGCGCTATCATCATGGGCAGTGCCACCATGAGGAATTTCACCATGAGAATTCCAACCATGTACACCGCCAGCTTTAGCGCAGTCACCATGGGCTGTGTCACCATGAGCACTGTCACCATGGGCAATGTCAACATGCGAACTGTCACCATGAGCACTGTCACCGTGGGCAATGTCACCATGAGCACTATCATCATGGGCATTGCCACCATAAGGAATTTCACCATGGGAACTCCAACCATGTACACCACCAGCATGAGCACAGTCACCATGGGCAGTGCCAACATGAGCACTGTCACCATGGGCACTTTTAACATGGGCCCTGTTGCCATGCGAACTGTCACCATGAGCAGTATGTCTGTGAGCACTGTCACCATGAGCACAGTCACCGCGGGCACTGTCACCATGAGCACTGTCACCATGGGCACTGTAACCATGGGAACTGTCACCCTGAGCACTATCACCGTGAGCACTATCACCATGGGCAGTGTCACCATGAGCAATATCACCATGGGCACTGTCACCGTGACCTCTATTACCATGGGTACTATCACCAAGGTTACTGTCACCGTGAGCACTGTCACCATGAGCAATGTCTCCGTGGGAACTGTCACCATTAGAACTGTCACTGAGGGCACTATCACCGTGAGCACTATCACAATGGGCACTGTCACCATAGGCACTGTCACCATGGACATTGTCACGATGAACACTATCATCATGGGCAGTGCCACCATAAGGAATTTCACCATGAGAACTCCAAACATGTACACCGCCAGCAAGAGCACAGTCACCATGGGCAGTGTCACCATGAGCACTGCCTTCATGGAGACTTTCCACATGGGCACTGTCACCATGCGAACTATCACCATGAGCACTATCACCATGAGCACTATCACCAAGGTAACTGTCACCATGAGCACTATCACCATGAGCACTATCACCATGGGCACTGTAACCGTGAGCAATATTAACATGGGTACTATCACCAAAGGCACTGTCAAGGTGAGCACTGTCACCATGGACACTGTCACCATGGGCACACTCACCATGGTCACTGTCACCATGGGCACTGTCAACATGAGCACTGTCACCATGGGAAATGTCACTATGGGCAGTGTCACCATGGGCACTGTCACCATGGGCAGTGTCACCATGTGCACTATTACCATGAGCACTATCACCAAGGGCACTGTCACCGTGAGCACTTTCACCGTGAGCACTATCACAGTGGGAACTTTTACCATGAGCACTATCATCATGGGCACTGTCACCATAGGAACTGTCACAATGAGCACTGTCACTTTGGGCACTATCACCATGAGCACTATCACAATGGGCACTGTCACCATAGGCACTGTCACCATGGACACTTTCACCGTGAGCACTATCATCATGGGCAGTGCTACCATGAGGAATTTCATCATCGGAACTCCAACCATGTACACCGCCAGCATGAGCAATATCACCATGGGCAATGTCACCATGAGCACGTTTACCATGGGTACTATCACCAAGGGCACTGTCACCATGAGCACTGTCACCATGAGCACTGTCACCATGGGCACTGTCACCATAAGCACTGTCATCATGGGCACTGTCACCATTGGAACTGTCACCATTAGAACTGTCCCTGTGGGCCCTATCACCGTGAGCACTATCACAATGGGAACTGTCACCATAGGCAATGTCACCATGGACACTGTCACCATGAGCACTATCATTATGGGCAGTGCCACCATGAGGAATTTCACCATGGGATCTCCAAGCATGTACACAGCCAGCATGAGCATAGTCACCATGGGCAGTGACACCATGAGCAGTGTCACCATGGGCACTTTCAACATGGCCACTGTCACCATGGGCACTGTCTCCATAGACACTGTCATCATGAGCTCTCTTACCATGGGAAATGTCACCATGAGCACTGTCATCTTGGGAACTGCCACCATGGACACTGCCACCATGAGCACTGTAACCATTGGCACTGCCACAGTGAGCACTGTCACCATGGGAACTGTCACCGTGAGCACTATTACCATGAGTACTATGATCAAGGGCACTGTCACCGTGAGCACTGTCACTATGAGCATTGTCAGAATGGGCATTGTCACCATGAGCACTGTCATCATGGGCAGTGTCACCGTGAGCAATATCACCATGGGCACTGTAACCATGGGAATGTCACCGTGAGCACTATCACCATGGGCAGCGTCACCGTGAGCAATATCACCATGGGCCATGTCAACGTGACCACTATTACCATGGGTACTATCACCAAGGGCGACAGTCACCGTCACCGTGAATGTCACCGTGGGCACTGTCACCATGAGCACGGTCATCATGGGCACTGTCACCATGGAATTGTCACCATTAGAACTGTCACTGAGGGAACTATCACCGAGAGCACTATCACAATGGACACTGTCACCATGGGCACTGTCACCATGGACACTGTCACCATCAACACTATCATCATGGGCAGTGCCACCATGAGGAATTTCACCATGGGAACTCCAACCATGTACACCGCCAGCTTTAGCACAGTCACCATGGGTTGTGTGACCATGAGCACTGTAACCATGGGCACTGTCACCATGCGAACTCTCACCATGAGCACTGTCACCGTGGGCAATGTCACCATGAGCACTATCACCGTGGGCACTGTCACCTTGGGAACTGTCACCATGAGCACTATCACTGTGAGCACTATAACCATGGGCAGTGTCACCATGAGCAATATTTCCATTAACACTATCACCGTGAGCACTGTCACTGTCGGCACTGTCACCGTGTGCACTGTCAAAATGAGCACTGTCACCATGGGAATATCACCTTGGGCACTGTCACCATGGGCAGTTTCACCATGAGCATTGTTACCATGGGCACTCTCACGATGTACACTGTCACCATGAGCACTATTATCATGGGTAGTGCCACCATGAGGAATTTCACCATGGGAACTCCAACCTTGTTCAACGCCAGCATGAGCACAGTCACCATGGGCAGTGTCACCATAAACACTGTCACCATGGGCAATTTCAACATGGCCACTCTCACCATGGGCACTGTCACCATGGACACTGTCATCCTGAGTTCTGTTACCATGGGAAATGTCACCATGAGCACTGTCCTCTTGGGAACTGCCACCATGGACACTGCCACCATGAGCACTGTAACCATTGGCACTGCCACAGTGAGCACTGTCACCATGAGCACTGTCACCAACGGAACTGTCACCATGTGCACTGTCACCATGGGAACTCTCACCATGAGCACTGTCACCATGGGAAATGTCACTTTGGGCAGTGTCACCATGGGCACTGCCACCATGGGCAGCGTAAACATGAGCAGTATTACCATGAGCACTATCACCATGAGCACTATCACCAAGGGCAGTGTCACCATGAGCACTATCACCGTGAGCACTATCACCATGGGAAGTGTCACCTTGAGCAACATCCACATGGGCACGGTCACCATGAGCACTATTAAAATTGGCACTATCACCATGGGCATTATCAACGTGAGCAGTGTAAGTGTGGGCATTCTCACCGTGTGCACTGTCACCAATAGCACTGTCACCATGAGCACTATCACCTTGGGAACTGTCACCATGGGAACGGTCACAATGGGCAATGTCAACATTAGCACTGTCACCATGGCAATTCTCACAATGAGCACTGTCACCATGGGCACTGTCACCATGGGCACAGTCACCATGGGTACTGTCACCATGGGCACTTTCAAAGTGGGCACTGTCACCATGCGAACTGTCACCATGAGCACTGTCATCATGAACTCTGTTACCATGGGAAATATCACCATGAGCACTGTCATCTTGGAAACCGCCACCATGGACACTGCCACCATGAACAATGTTACCATTGGCACTGCCACAGTGAGCACGGTCACCGTGAGCACTGTCACCATGGGAACTGTCACCATGTGCACTGTCACCATGGGAACTCTCACCATGAGCACTGTCACCATAAGAAATGTCACTATCGGGAGTGTCACCATGGGCACTGTCACCATGGGCAGTGTCACCATGAGCACTATTACCATGAACACTATCACCATGAGCACTATCACCAAGGGCAGTGTCACCCTGAGCGCTATCACCGTGAGCACTATCACCATGGGCAGTGTCACCATGAGCAATATCAACATGGGCACTGTCACGGTGAGCACTATTACAATGGTCACTATCGCCATGAGCACTATCACCGTGAGCATTGTCACTGTGGGCATTGTCACCGTGTGCACGGTCACCATGAGCACTGTCACCATGAGCACTATCACCATGGGAACTCTCACCATCGGAAGGGTCACCATGGGCAATGTCAACCTGAGCACTCTCAACATGAGAACTCTCACCATGAGCACTGTCACCATGGGAAATGTCACCATGGACACTGTCACCATGAACACTATCATCATGGGTAGTGCCACCATAAGGAATTTCACCATGGGAACTCCAACCATGTACAACGCCAGCATGAGCACATTCACCATGGGCAGTGTCACAATGAGCACTGCCACCATGGGCACTTTCATCATGGGCACTGTCACCATGCGAACCGTCACCGTGAGCACTATTACCATGAGCACTATCACCAAGGGCACTGTCAGCGTGAGCACTATCACCGTGAGCACTATCACCGTGAGCACTGTCACCATGAGAAATTTCACAGTGGGCACTGTCACGATGAGCACTGTCACCAAGGGCATTGTCAACATAAGCATTGTCATCATGGGAACTCTCACCATGAGCACTATCACCATGGGAAATGTCACCATGGGCACTGTCACCATAGGTATTGTCACCATGGACACTCTCACCATGAGCACTATCATCATGGGCATTGCCACCATAAGGAATTTCACCATGGGAACTCCAACCATGTACACCGCCAGCATGAGCACATTCACCATGGGCCGTGTCACCATGAGCACTATCACCATGAGCACTGTCACCATGGGCACTATCACCATGGGAACTGTCACCACCGGAACGGTCACCATGGACACTGTTAAGGTTAGCACTGTCACCATGGAAACTCTCACCATGAGCATTGTCACCGTGGGCACTGTCAACATGAGCACTGTCACCTTGGACACCGTCACCATGGGCACTGTCACCATGGGCACTCTCACCATAGGCACTGTCACCATGGACACTGTCACCATGGGCACTTTCACCATGAGCACTATCATCATGGGCAGTGCCACCATAAGGAATTTCACCATTGTAACACCAACCATGTACACCGCCAGCATGAGCACAGTCAACATGGGGACTGTCAACATGAGCACTGTCACCATGTGAAATGTCTCCATGAACACTATCACCATGAGCACTATCACCAAGGGCACTGTCACCATGAGCACTATCACCGTGAACACTATCACCATGAGCACTGTCACCATGAGCACTATCACCATGGGCAGTGTCACTGTGAACACTATTACCATGGATACTATCACGAAGGGCACTGTCACCGTGACCACTATCACAATGGGCACTCTCACCATAGGCACTGTCACCATCAACACTATCATCATGGGCAGTGCCACCATGAGGAATTTCACCATGGGAACTCCAACCATGTACATCGGCAGCTTTAGCACAGTCACCATGGGCTGTGTCACCATGTGCACTGTCACCATGGGCAGTGTCACCAAGCGAACTGTCACCATGAGCACTGTCACCGTGGGCAATGTCACCATGAGCACAGTCACTGCGGGCACTGTCACCATGGGAACTGTCACCATGAGCACTATCACCGTGAGGACTATAACCATGGGCACTGTGACCGTGAGCAATATCACCATGAACACTGTCACCATGGGAAATGTCACCGTGGGCAATGTCACCGTGTGCACTGTCAACATGAGCACTGTCACCATGGGCACTCTCATGATGGACACTGTCACCATGAGCACTATCATCATGGGCAGGGCAACCATGAGGAATTTCACCATGGGAACTCCAGCCATGTATACCGCCAGCTTGAGCACTGTCACCATGGGCACTTTCAACATGGCCACTGTCACCATGTACACTGTCACCATGGACACTGTCATCATGAGCTCTGTTTCCATGGGAAATGTCACCATGAGCACTGTCATCTTGGGAACTGCCACCATGGACACTGCCACCATGAGCACTGTAACCATTGGCTCTGCCACAGTGAGCATTGTCACCGTGAGCACTGTCACCATGGGAACTCTCACCATGAGCACTGTCACCATGGGAAATGTCATTATGGGCAGTGTCACCATGGGCACTGTCACCGTGAGCACTGTCTCCATGAGCACTATTACCATGAACACTATCACCATGAGCACTATCACCAAGGGCATTGTCACCATGAGCACTATCACCGTGAGCACTATCACCATGGGCAGTGTTACCTTGAGCAATATCAGCATGGGCACTGTCACGGTGAGCACTATTACAATGGGCACTTTCCCCTTGAGCACTATCACCGTGAGCACTGTCATCGTCGGCATTGTCACCATGTGCACTGTCCCCATGAGCACTGTCACCATGAGCACTATCACCATGGGTACTGTCACCATGGGAACGGTCACCATGGGCAATGTCAACATGAGCACTATCACCATGCGAACTGTCACCATGAGCACTATCACTAAGGGCACTGTCACCATGAGCACTGTCACAGTGGGAACCTTCACCATGAGCACTCTCACCATGGGTACTGTCACCATCGGCAATTTCAACATGGGCACTGTCACCATGCGAACTGTCACCATGTACACTATCATCATGGGCAGTGCCACCATGAGGAATTTCAACATGGGAACACCAACCCTGTACACCGCCAGCATGAGCACAGTCACCATGGGCATTATCACCATGAGCACTGTCACCGTGGGAACTTTCAACATGGGCACTATCAGCATGTGAACTGTCACCATGGGCAGTGTCACCATGAGCACTATCACCAAAGGCACTGTCAACGTGAGCACTATCACCATGAGCACTATTACCATGGGCAGTGTCACCGTGAGCAATATCACCATGGGCAGTGTCACCATGGGCACTATCACCATGAGCACTATCACCAAGGGAACTGTCACCATGAGCACTATCATCGTGAGCACTCTCACCCTGAACACTGTCACCATGAGCACTGTCACCATGAGCACTGTCACAGTGGGAACCTTCACCATTAGCACTCTCACCATGGGTACTGTCACCATCAGCAATTTCAACATGGGCACTGTCACCATGCGAACTGTCACCATGAGCACTATCACCATGAGCACTATCACCAAGGGCACTGTCACCGTGAGCACTGTCACATTGAGCACTGTCACAGTGGGCACTGTCACTATGAGCACTATCACAATGGGCACTGTCACCATAGGCACTGTCACCATGGACACTGTCACCATGAGCACTATCATTATGGGCAGTGCTACCATGAGGAATTTCACCATCGGAACTCCAACCAGGTACACCGCAAGCATGAGCACAGTCACCATGGGCAGTGCCACCATGAGCACTGTCACCATGGGCACTTTCAACATGGGCTCTGTCACCATGTGAACTGTCACCATGAGCACTATCACCATGAGCACTGTCTCCATGAGCATAGTCACCGTGGGCACTGTCGCCATGAGCACTGTCACCATGGGCACAGTTACCATGGGAACTGTCACCATGAGCACTATCACCATGGGTAGTGTCACCGTGAGCAAAATCACCATGGGCACTGTCACTGTGAGCACTATTAACATGGGTATTATCACCAAGGGCACTGTCACCGTGAGCACTGTCACCATGAGCACTGTCACCGTGGGCACTGTCACCATGAGCACTGTCATCATGGGCACTGTCACCATGGACACTGTCACCATGAACACTATCACCATGGGCAGTGCCACCATAAGGAATTTCACCATGGGAACTCCAACCATGTACACTGCCAGCATGAGCACAGTCACCATGGGCAATGTCACCATGAGCACTGCCATCATGGGGACTTTCAACATGGGCACTGTCACCATACGAACTATCACCATGAGCACTATCACCATGAGCAGTATTACCATGAGCACTATCACCAAGGGCATTGTCAATGTGAGCACTATCACCGTGAGCAATATCACCATGAGCACTGTCACCATGAGCATTGTCACCGTGGGCAATGTCACCATGGGCACTGCAACCATGGGAACTGTCTTCATGAGCACTGTCACCATGAGCACTATCACCATGGGTAGTGTCACCATGAACAATATCAACATGGATGCTGTCACCGTGAGCACTATTACTATGGGCACTATCACCATGGGCACTGTAACTGTGAGCACTGTAACCATGAGCACTGTCACCGTGGGCGCTGTCAACATGAGCACTGTCTCCATGGGCATTGTCAACATGAACATTGTCACCATGGGAACTCTCACCCTGAGCACTGTCACCATGGGCAATTTCAACATGAGCACTGTCACCATGCACACTGTCACCATGGGCACTCTCACCATAGGCACTGTCACCATGGACACTGTCACCATGGGCACTGTCACCATGAGCACTGTCACCATGGGAACTGTCACCATGAGCACTGCCACCATGGGAAATGTCACTATGGGCAGTGTCACCATGGGCACTGTCACCATGGGCAGTGTCACCATGAGCACTATTACCATGAGCACCATCACCATGAGCACTATCTCCATGGGCACTGTCACATTGAGAACTATTACCAAGGATACTATCACCAAAGGCACTGTCATCGTGAGCACTATCACCATGAGCACTGTCACTGTGGGCATTGCCACCATGAGCACTGTCATCATGGCCACTGTCACCATGCGAACTGCCACCCTGAGCACTATCACAGTGGGCACTGTCACCATGAGCACTGTCACCATAGGCACTGTATCCATGGTAACTGTCACCATTGGCACTATCACGGTGAGCACTATCACCATGGGAACTGTCACCTTGGGAAAGGTCACCATGCGCACTGTAACCATTGGCACTGCCACAGTGAGAACTGTCACAGTGAGCACTATCACCATGGGCACTGTCACCATGTGCACTGTCACCATGGGAACTCTCACCATGAGCACTGTCACCATGGGAAATGTCACTATGGGCAGTGTCACCATGTGCACTGTCACCATCGGTAGTGTCAACACGAGCACTATTACCATGAGCACTATCACCGTGAGCACTGTCACCGTGGGCTATGTCACCATGTGCACTGTCACCATGAGCAATATCACCATGGGAAGTGTCAACATGGGAACTGTCACCATGGGCACTGTCAACGTGAGCACTGTCAGCATGGGAACTCTCACCAGGAGCACTGTCTCCATCGGAAATGTCACCATGGACACTGTTCACCATGGGAAGTGTCACCATGAGCACTGTCACCATGGGAACTGTCACTATGGACACTGTCTCCATCGGCACTCTCACCATGGGCACTGTCACTGTGGAAAATGTCACCATGGGCACTGTAACCATCTACACGGTCCCGAGGAGCACTATCACCATGGACACTGTATCCATCAGCATTGTCCCCATGGGCACTGTCAACATGAGCACTGTCATCCATCAGCACTGTCGCCATGGGAACTCTCACTATGAGGACTGTCACAATTGGAAATGTCACTATGGGTATTGTCACCAAGGGCACTGTCACCATGGGCACTGTCAACATGAGCACTGTCACCATGGGCACTGTCACCATGGGCACTATCACAATGGACACTGTCAACATGGGAAATGTCACCATGGTCACTGTCACCATGAGCACTTTCTACATGGGCACTGTCACCTTGTGAAATGTCACCATGGGCAGTGTCACCGTGAGCACTGTCACCATTGGCACTGTCACCATGGACACTGTCACCATGTACACTATCATCAAGGGCAGTGCCACCATGAGGAATTTCAACATGGGAACACCAACCCTGTACACCGCCAGCATGAGCACAGTCACCATGGGCATTATCACCATGAGCACTGTCACCGTGGGAACTTTCAACATGGGCACTATCAGCATGTGAACTGTCACCATGGGCAGTGTCACCATGAGCACTATCACCAAAGGCACTGTCAACGTGAGCACTATCACCATGAGCACTATTACCATGGGCAGTGTCACCGTGAGCAATATCACCATGGGCAGTGTCACCATGGGCACTATCACCATGAGCACTATCACCAAGGGAACTGTCACCGTGAGCACTATCATCGTGAGCACTCTCACCCTGAGCACTGTCACCATGAGCACTGTCACCATGAGCACTGTCACAGTGGGAACCTTCACCATGAGCACTCTCACCATGGGTACTGTCACCATCGGCAATTTCAACATGGGCACTGTCACCATGCGAACTGTCACCATGTACACTATCATCATGGGCAGTGCCACCATGAGGAATTTCAACATGGGAACACCAACCCTGTACACCGCCAGCATGAGCACAGTCACCATGGGCATTATCACCATGATCACTGTCACCGTGGGAACTTTCAACATGGGCACTATCAGCATGTGAACTGTCACCATGGGCAGTGTCACCATGAGCACTATCACCAAAGGCACTGTCAACGTGAGCACTATCACCATGAGCACTATTACCATGGGCAGTGTCACCGTGAGCAATATCACCATGGGCAGTGTCACCATGGGCACTATCACCATGAGCACTATCACCAAGGGAACTGTCACCGTGAGCACTATCATCGTGAGCACTCTCACCCTGAGCACTGTCACCATGAGCACTGTCACCATGAGCACTGTCACAGTGGGAACCTTCACCATGAGCACTCTCACCATGGGTACTGTCACCATCGGCAATTTCAACATGGGCACTGTCACCATGCGAACTGTCACCATGAGCACTATCACCATGAGCACTATCACCAAGGGCACTGTCACCGTGAGCACTGTCACATTGAGCACTGTCACAGTGGGCACTGTCACTATGAGCACTATCACAATGGGCACTGTCACCATAGGCACTGTCACCATGGACACTGTCACCATGAGCACTATCATTATGGGCAGTGCTACCATGAGGAATTTCACCATCGGAACTCCAACCAGGTACACCGCAAGCATGAGCACAGTCACCATGGGCAGTGCCACCATGAGCACTGTCACCATGGGCACTTTCAACATGGGCTCTGTCACCATGTGAACTGTCACCATGAGCACTATCACCATGAGCACTGTCTCCATGAGCATAGTCACCGTGGGCACTGTCGCCATGAGCACTGTCACCATGGGCACAGTTACCATGGGAACTGTCACCATGAGCACTATCACCATGAGCACTATCACCATGGGTAGTGTCACCGTGAGCAAAATCACCATGGGCACTGTCACTGTGAGCACTATTAACATGGGTATTATCACCAAGGGCACTGTCACCGTGAGCACTGTCACCATGAGCACTGTCACCGTGGGCACTGTCACCATGAGCACTGTCATCATGGGCACTGTCACCATGGACACTGTCACCATGAACACTATCACCATGGGCAGTGCCACCATAAGGAATTTCACCATGGGAACTCCAACCATGTACACTGCCAGCATGAGCACAGTCACCATGGGCAATGTCACCATGAGCACTGCCATCATGGGGACTTTCAACATGGGCACTGTCACCATACGAACTATCACCATGAGCACTATCACCATGAGCAGTATTACCATGAGCACTATCACCAAGGGCATTGTCAATGTGAGCACTATCACCGTGAGCAATATCACCATGAGCACTGTCACCGTGGGCAATGTCACCATGGGCACTGCAACCATGGGAACTGTCTTCATGAGCACTGTCACCATGAGCACTATCACCATGGGTAGTGTCACCATGAACAATATCAACATGGATGCTGTCACCGTGAGCACTATTACTATGGGCACTATCACCATGGGCACTGTAACTGTGAGCACTGTAACCATGAGCACTGTCACCGTGGGCGCTGTCAACATGAGCACTGTCTCCATGGGCATTGTCAACATGAACATTGTCACCATGGGAACTCTCACCCTGAGCACTGTCACCATGGGCAATTTCAACATGAGCACTGTCACCATGCACACTGTCACCATGGGCACTCTCACCATAGGCACTGTCACCATGGACACTGTCACCATGGGCACTGTCACCATGAGCACTGTCCCCATGGGAACTGTCACCATGAGCACTGCCACCATGGGAAATGTCACTATGGGCAGTGTCACCATGGGCACTGTCACCATGGGCAGTGTCACCATGAGCACTATTACCATGAGCACCATCACCATGAGCACTATCTCCATGGGCACTGTCACATTGAGAACTATTACCATGGATACTATCACCAAAGGCACTGTCATCGTGAGCACTATCACCATGAGCACTGTCACTGTGGGCATTGCCACCATGAGCACTGTCATCATGGCCACTGTCACCATGTGAACTGCCACCCTGAGCACTATCACAGTGGGCACTGTCACCATGAGCACTGTCACCATAGGCACTGTATCCATGGTAACTGTCACCATTGGCACTATCACGGTGAGCACTATCACCATGGGAACTGTCACCATGGGAACGGTCACAATGGGCAATGTCAACATTAGCACTGTCACCATGGCAATTCTCACAATGAGCACTGTCACCATGGGCACTGTCACCATGGGCACAGTCACCATGGGTACTGTCACCATGGGCACTTTCAAAGTGGGCACTGTCACCATGCGAACTGTCACCATGAGCACTGTCATCATGAACTCTGTTACCATGGGAAATATCACCATGAGCACTGTCATCTTGGAAACCGCCACCATGGACACTGCCACCATGAACAATGTTACCATTGGCACTGCCACAGTGAGCACGGTCACCGTGAGCACTGTCACCATGGGAACTGTCACCATGTGCACTGTCACCATGGGAACTCTCACCATGAGCACTGTCACCATAAGAAATGTCACTATCGGGAGTGTCACCATGGGCACTGTCACCATGGGCAGTGTCACCATGAGCACTATTACCATGAACACTATCACCATGAGCACTATCACCAAGGGCAGTGTCACCCTGAGCGCTATCACCGTGAGCACTATCACGATGGGCAGTGTCACCATGAGCAATATCAACATGGGCACTGTCACGGTGAGCACTATTACAATGGTCACTATCGCCATGAGCACTATCACCGTGAGCATTGTCACTGTGGGCATTGTCACCGTGTGCACGGTCACCATGAGCACTGTCACCATGAGCACTATCACCATGGGAACTCTCACCATCGGAAGGGTCACCATGGGCAATGTCAACCTGAGCACTCTCAACATGAGAACTCTCACCATGAGCACTGTCACCATGGGAAATGTCACCATGGACACTGTCACCATGAACACTATCATCATGGGTAGTGCCACCATAAGGAATTTCACCATGGGAACTCCAACCATGTACAACGCCAGCATGAGCACATTCACCATGGGCAGTGTCACAATGAGCACTGCCACCATGGGCACTTTCATCATGGGCACTGTCACCATGCGAACCATCACCGTGAGCACTATTACCATGAGCACTATCACCAAGGGCACTGTCAGCGTGAGCACTATCACCGTGAGCACTATCACCGTGAGCACTGTCACCATGAGAAATTTCACAGTGGGCACTGTCACGATGAGCACTGTCACCAAGGGCATTGTCAACATAAGCATTGTCATCATGGGAACTCTCACCATGAGCACTATCACCATGGGAAATGTCACCATGGGCACTGTCACCATAGGTATTGTCACCATGGACACTCTCACCATGAGCACTATCATCATGGACATTGCCACCATAAGGAATTTCACCATGGGAACTCCAACCATGTACACCGCCAGCATGAGCACATTCACCATGGGCCGTGTCACCATGAGCACTATCACCATGAGCACTGTCACCATGGGCACTATCACCATGGGAACTGTCACCACCGGAACGGTCACCATGGACACTGTTAAGGTTAGCACTGTCACCATGGAAACTCTCACCATGAGCATTGTCACCGTGGGCACTGTCAACATGAGCACTGTCACCTTGGACACCGTCACCATGGGCACTGTCACCATGGGCACTCTCACCATAGGCACTGTCACCATGGACACTGTCACCATGGGCACTTTCACCATGAGCACTATCATCATGGGCAGTGCCACCATAAGGAATTTCACCATTGTAACACCAACCATGTACACCGCCAGCATGAGCACAGTCAACATGGGGACTGTCAACATGAGCACTGTCACCATGTGAAATGTCTCCATGAACACTATCACCATGAGCACTATCACCAAGGGCACTGTCACCATGAGCACTATCACCGTGAACACTATCACCATGAGCACTGTCACCATGAGCACTATCACCATGGGCAGTGTCACTGTGAACACTATTACCATGGATACTATCACGAAGGGCACTGTCACCGTGACCACTATCACAATGGGCACTCTCACCATAGGCACTGTCACCATCAACACTATCATCATGGGCAGTGCCACCATGAGGAATTTCACCATGGGAACTCCAACCATGTACATCGGCAGCTTTAGCACAGTCACCATGGGCTGTGTCACCATGTGCACTGTCACCATGGGCAGTGTCACCAAGCGAACTGTCACCATGAGCACTGTCACCGTGGGCAATGTCACCATGAGCACAGTCACTGCGGGCACTGTCACCATGGGAACTGTCACCATGAGCACTATCACCGTGAGGACTATAACCATGGGCACTGTGACCGTGAGCAATATCACCATGAACACTGTCACCATGGGAAATGTCACCGTGGGCAATGTCACCGTGTGCACTGTCAACATGAGCACTGTCACCATGGGAAATGTCACCATGGGCACTGTCACCATGGGCAGGGTCATCATGAGCACTGTCACCATGGGCACTCTCATGATGGACACTGTCACCATGAGCACTATCATCATGGGCAGGGCAACCATGAGGAATTTCACCATGGGAACTCCAGCCATGTATACCGCCAGCTTGAGCACTGTCACCATGGGCACTTTCAACATGGCCACTGTCACCATGTACACTGTCACCATGGACACTGTCATCATGAGCTCTGTTTCCATGGGAAATGTCACCATGAGCACTGTCATCTTGGGAACTGCCACCATGGACACTGCCACCATGAGCACTGTAACCATTGGCTCTGCCACAGTGAGCATTGTCACCGTGAGCACTGTCACCATGGGAACTCTCACCATGAGCACTGTCACCATGGGAAATGTCATTATGGGCAGTGTCACCATGGGCACTATCACCGTGAGCACTGTCTCCATGAGCACTATTACCATGAACACTATCACCATGAGCACTATCACCAAGGGCATTGTCACCATGAGCACTATCACCGTGAGCACTATCACCATGGGCAGTGTTACCTTGAGCAATATCAGCATGGGCACTGTCACGGTGAGCACTATTACAATGGGCACTTTCCCCTTGAGCACTATCACCGTGAGCACTGTCATCGTGGGCATTGTCACCATGTGCACTGTCCCCATGAGCACTGTCACCATGAGCACTATCACCATGGGTACTGTCACCATGGGAACGGTCACCATGGGCAATGTCAACATGAGCACTATCACCATGCGAACTGTCACCATGAGCACTATCACTAAGGGCACTGTCACCATGAGCACTGTCACAGTGGGAACCTTCACCATGAGCACTCTCACCATGGGTATTGTCACCATCGGCAATTTCAACATGGGCACTGTCACCATGCGAACTGTCACCATGTACACTATCATCATGGGCAGTGCCACCATGAGGAATTTCAACATGGGAACACCAACCCTGTACACCGCCAGCATGAGCACAGTCACCATGGGCATTATCACCATGAGCACTGTCACCGTGGGAACTTTCAACATGGGCACTATCAGCATGTGAACTGTCACCATGGGCAGTGTCACCATGAGCACTATCACCAAAGGCACTGTCAACGTGAGCACTATCACCATGAGCACTATTACCATGGGCAGTGTCACCGTGAGCAATATCACCATGGGCAGTGTCACCATGGGCACTATCACCATGAGCACTATCACCAAGGGAACTGTCACCGTGAGCACTATCATCGTGAGCACTCTCACCCTGAACACTGTCACCATGAGCACTGTCACCATGAGCACTGTCACAGTGGGAACCTTCACCATGAGCACTCTCACCATGGGTACTGTCACCATCAGCAATTTCAACATGGGCACTGTCACCATGCGAACTGTCACCATGAGCACTATCACCATGAGCACTATCACCAAGGGCACTGTCACCGTGAGCACTGTCACATTGAGCACTGTCACAGTGGGCACTGTCACTATGAGCACTATCACAATGGGCACTGTCACCATAGGCACTGTCACCATGGACACTGTCACCATGAGCACTATCATTATGGGCAGTGCTACCATGAGGAATTTCACCATCGGAACTCCAACCAGGTACACCGCAAGCATGAGCACAGTCACCATGGGCAGTGCCACCATGAGCACTGTCACCATGGGCACTTTCAACATGGGCTCTGTCACCATGTGAACTGTCACCATGAGCACTATCACCATGAGCACTGTCTCCATGAGCATAGTCACCGTGGGCACTGTCGCCATGAGCACTGTCACCATGGGCACAGTTACCATGGGAACTGTCACCATGAGCACTATCACCATGGGTAGTGTCACCGTGAGCAAAATCACCATGGGCACTGTCACTGTGAGCACTATTAACATGGGTATTATCACCAAGGGCACTGTCACCGTGAGCACTGTCACCATGAGCACTGTCACCGTGGGCACTGTCACCATGAGCACTGTCATCATGGGCACTGTCACCATGGACACTGTCACCATGAACACTATCACCATGGGCAGTGCCACCATAAGGAATTTCACCATGGGAACTCCAACCATGTACACTGCCAGCATGAGCACAGTCACCATGGGCAATGTCACCATGAGCACTGCCATCATGGGGACTTTCAACATGGGCACTGTCACCATACGAACTATCACCATGAGCACTATCACCATGAGCAGTATTACCATGAGCACTATCACCAAGGGCATTGTCAATGTGAGCACTATCACCGTGAGCAATATCACCATGAGCACTGTCACCATGAGCATTGTCACCGTGGGCAATGTCACCATGGGCACTGCAACCATGGGAACTGTCTTCATGAGCACTGTCACCGTGAGCACTATCACCATGGGTAGTGTCACCATGAACAATATCAACATGGATGCTGTCACCGTGAGCACTATTACTATGGGCACTATCACCATGGGCACTGTAACTGTGAGCACTGTAACCATGAGCACTGTCACCGTGGGCGCTGTCAACATGAGCACTGTCTCCATGGGCATTGTCAACATGAACATTGTCACCATGGGAACTCTCACCATGAGCACTGTCACCATGGGCAATTTCAACATGAGCACTGTCACCATGCACACTGTCACCATGGGCACTCTCACCATAGGCACTGTCACCATGGACACTGTCACCATGGGCACTGTCACCATGAGCACTGTCACCATGGGAACTGTCACCATGAGCACTGCCACCATGGGAAATGTCACTATGGGCAGTGTCACCATGGGCACTGTCACCATGGGCAGTGTCACCATGAGCACTATTACCATGAGCACCATCACCATGAGCACTATCTCCATGGGCACTGTCACATTGAGAACTATTACCATGGATACTATCACCAAAGGCACTGTCATCGTGAGCACTATCACCATGAGCACTGTCACTGTGGGCATTGCCACCATGAGCACTGTCATCATGGCCACTGTCACCATGCGAACTGCCACCCTGAGCACTATCACAGTGGGCACTGTCACCATGAGCACTGTCACCATAGGCACTGTATCCATGGTAACTGTCACCATTGGCACTATCACGGTGAGCACTATCACCATGGGAACTGTCACCTTGGGAAAGGTCACCATGCGCACTGTAACCATTGGCACTGCCACAGTGAGAACTGTCACAGTGAGCACTATCACCATGGGCACTGTCACCATGTGCACTGTCACCATGGGAACTCTCACCATGAGCACTGTCACCATGGGAAATGTCACTATGGGCAGTGTCACCATGTGCACTGTCACCATCGGTAGTGTCAACACGAGCACTATTACCATGAGCACTATCACCGTGAGCACTGTCACCGTGGGCTATGTCACCATGTGCACTGTCACCATGAGCAATATCACCATGGGAAGTGTCAACATGGGAACTGTCACCATGGGCACTGTCAACGTGAGCACTGTCAGCATGGGAACTCTCACCAGGAGCACTGTCTCCATCGGAAATGTCACCATGGACACTGTTCACCATGGGAAGTGTCACCATGAGCACTGTCACCATGGGAACTGTCACTATGGACACTGTCTCCATCGGCACTCTCACCATGGGCACTGTCACTGTGGAAAATGTCACCATGGGCACTGTAACCATCTACACGGTCCCGAGGAGCACTATCAGCATGGACACTGTATCCATCAGCATTGTCCCCATGGGCACTGTCAACATGAGCACTGTCATCCATCAGCACTGTCGCCATGGGAACTCTCACTATGAGGACTGTCACAATTGGAAATGTCACTATGGGTATTGTCACCAAGGGCACTGTCACCATGGGCACTGTCAACATGAGCACTGTCACCATGGGCACTGTCACCATGGGCACTATCACAATGGACACTGTCAACATGGGAAATGTCACCATGGTCACTGTCACCATGAGCACTTTCTACATGGGCACTGTCACCTTGTGAAATGTCACCATGGGCAGTGTCACCGTGAGCACTGTCACCATTGGCACTGTCACCATGGACACTGTCACCATGTACACTATCATCATGGGCAGTGCCACCATGAGGAATTTCAACATGGGAACACCAACCCTGTACACCGCCAGCATGAGCACAGTCACCATGGGCATTATCACCATGAGCACTGTCACCGTGGGAACTTTCAACATGGGCACTATCAGCATGTGAACTGTCACCATGGGCAGTGTCACCATGAGCACTATCACCAAAGGCACTGTCAACGTGAGCACTATCACCATGAGCACTATTACCATGGGCAGTGTCACCGTGAGCAATATCACCATGGGCAGTGTCACCATGGGCACTATCACCATGAGCACTATCACCAAGGGAACTGTCACCGTGAGCACTATCATCGTGAGCACTCTCACCCTGAGCACTGTCACCATGAGCACTGTCACCATGAGCACTGTCACAGTGGGAACCTTCACCATGAGCACTCTCACCATGGGTACTGTCACCATCGGCAATTTCAACATGGGCACTGTCACCATGCGAACTGTCACCATGAGCACTATCACCATGAGCACTATCACCAAGGGCACTGTCACCGTGAGCACTGTCACAGTGGGCACTGTCACTATGAGCACTATCACAATGGGCACTGTCACCATAGGCACTGTCACCATGGACACTGTCACCATGAGCACTATCATTATGGGCAGTGCTACCATGAGGAATTTCACCATCGGAACTCCAACCAGGTACACCGCAAGCATGAGCACAGTCACCATGGGCAGTGCCACCATGAGCACTGTCACCATGGGCACTTTCAACATGGGCTCTGTCACCATGTGAACTGTCACCATGAGCACTATCACCATGAGCACTGTCTCCATGAGCATAGTCACCGTGGGCACTGTCGCCATGAGCACTGTCACCATGGGCACAGTTACCATGGGAACTGTCACCATGAGCACTATCACCATGAGCACTATCACCATGGGTAGTGTCACCGTGAGCAAAATCACCATGGGCACTGTCACTGTGAGCACTATTAACATGGGTATTATCACCAAGGGCACTGTCTCCGTGAGCACTGTCACCATGAGCACTGTCACCGTGGGCACTGTCACCATGAGCACTGTCATCATGGGCACTGTCACCATGGACACTGTCACCATGAACACTATCACCATGGGCAGTGCCACCATAAGGAATTTCACCATGGGAACTCCAACCATGTACACTGCCAGCATGAGCACAGTCACCATGGGCAATGTCACCATGAGCACTGCCATCATGGGGACTTTCAACATGGGCACTGTCACCATACGAACTATCACCATGAGCACTATCACCATGAGCAGTATTACCATGAGCACTATCACCAAGGGCATTGTCAATGTGAGCACTATCACCGTGAGCAATATCACCATGAGCACTGTCACCATGAGCATTGTCACCGTGGGCAATGTCACCATGGGCACTGCAACCATGGGAACTGTCTTCATGAGCACTGTCACCGTGAGCACTATCACCATGGGTAGTGTCACCATGAACAATATCAACATGGATGCTGTCACCGTGTGCACTATTACTATGGGCCCTATCACCATGGGCACTGTAACTGTGAGCACTGTAACCATGAGCACTGTCACCGTGGGCGCTGTCAACATGAGCACTGTCTCCATGGGCATTGTCAACATGAACATTGTCACCATGGGAACTCTCACCATGAGCACTGTCACCATGGGCAATTTCAACATGAGCACTGTCACCATGCACACTGTCACCATGCACACTGTCACCATGGGCACTCTCACCATAGGCACTGTCACCATGGACACTGTCACCATGGGCACTGTCACCATGAGCACTGTCCCCATGGGAACTGTCACCATGAGCACTGCCACCATGGGAAATGTCACTATGGGCAGTGTCACCATGGGCACTGTCACCATGGGCAGTGTCACCATGAGCACTATTACCATGAGCACCATCACCATGAGCACTATCTCCATGGGCACTGTCACATTGAGAACTATTACCATGGATACTATCACCAAAGGCACTGTCATCGTGAGCACTATCACCATGAGCACTGTCACTGTGGGCATTGCCACCATGAGCACTGTCATCATGGCCACTGTCACCATGCGAACTGCCACCCTGAGCACTATCACAGTGGGCACTGTCACCATGAGCACTGTCACCATAGGCACTGTATCCATGGTAACTGTCACCATTGGCACTATCACGGTGAGCACTATCACCATGGGAACTGTCACCATGGGAAAGGTCACCATGCGCACTGTAACCATTGGCACTGCCACAGTGAGAACTGTCACAGTGAGCACTATCACCATGGGCACTGTCACCATGTGCACTGTCACCATGGGAACTCTCACCATGAGCACTGTCACCATGGGAAATGTCACTATGGGCAGTGTCACCATGTGCACTGTCACCATCGGTAGTGTCAACACGAGCACTATTACCATGAGCACTATCACCGTGAGCACTGTCACCGTGGGCTATGTCACCATGTGCACTGTCACCATGAGCAATATCACCATGGGAAGTGTCAACATGGGAACTGTCACCATGGGCACTGTCAACGTGAGCACTGTCAGCATGGGAACTCTCACCAGGAGCACTGTCTCCATCGGAAATGTCACCATGGACACTGTTCACCATGGGAAGTGTCACCATGAGCACTGTCACCATGGGAACTGTCACTATGGACACTGTCTCCATCGGCACTCTCACCATGGGCACTGTCACTGTGGAAAATGTCACCATGGGCACTGTAACCATCTACACGGTCCCGAGGAGCACTATCACCATGGACACTGTATCCATCAGCATTGTCCCCATGGGCACTGTCAACATGAGCACTGTCATCCATCAGCACTGTCGCCATGGGAACTCTCACTATGAGGACTGTCACAATTGGAAATGTCACTATGGGTATTGTCACCAAGGGCACTGTCACCATGGGCACTGTCAACATGAGCACTGTCACCATGGGCACTGTCACCATGGGCACTATCACAATGGACACTGTCAACATGGGAAATGTCACCATGGTCACTGTCACCATGAGCACTTTCTACATGGGCACTGTCACCTTGTGAAATGTCACCATGGGCAGTGTCACCGTGAGCACTGTCACCATTGGCACTGTCACCATGGACACTGTCACCATGTACACTATCATCATGGGCAGTGCCACCATGAGGAATTTCAACATGGGAACACCAACCCTGTACACCGCCAGCATGAGCACAGTCACCATGGGCATTATCACCATGAGCACTGTCACCGTGGGAACTTTCAACATGGGCACTATCAGCATGTGAACTGTCACCATGGGCAGTGTCACCATGAGCACTATCACCAAAGGCACTGTCAACGTGAGCACTATCACCATGAGCACTATTACCATGGGCAGTGTCACCGTGAGCAATATCACCATGGGCAGTGTCACCATGGGCACTATCACCATGAGCACTATCACCAAGGGAACTGTCACCGTGAGCACTATCATCGTGAGCACTCTCACCCTGAACACTGTCACCATGAGCACTGTCACCATGAGCACTGTCACAGTGGGAACCTTCACCATGAGCACTCTCACCATGGGTACTGTCACCATCGGCAATTTCAACATGGGCACTGTCACCATGCGAACTGTCACCATGAGCACTATCACCATGAGCACTATCACCAAGGGCACTGTCACCGTGAGCACTGTCACATTGAGCACTGTCACAGTGGGCACTGTCACTATGAGCACTATCACAATGGGCACTGTCACCATAGGCACTGTCACCATGGACACTGTCACCATGAGCACTATCATTATGGGCAGTGCTACCATGAGGAATTTCACCATCGGAACTCCAACCAGGTACACCGCAAGCATGAGCACAGTCACCATGGGCAGTGCCACCATGAGCACTGTCACCATGGGCACTTTCAACATGGGCTCTGTCACCATGTGAACTGTCACCATGAGCACTATCACCATGAGCACTGTCTCCATGAGCATAGTCACCGTGGGCACTGTCGCCATGAGCACTGTCACCATGGGCACAGTTACCATGGGGACTGTCACCATGAGCACTGTCACCATGAGCACTGTCACCGTGGGCACTGTCACCATGAGCACTGTCATCATGGGCACTGTCACCATGGACACTGTCACCATGAACACTATCACCATGGGCAGTGCCACCATAAGGAATTTCACCATGGGAACTCCAACCATGTACACTGCCAGCATGAGCACAGTCACCATGGGCAATGTCACCATGAGCACTCCCATCATGGGGACTTTCAACCTGGGCACTGTCACCATACGAACTATCACCATGAGCACTATCACCATGAGCAGTATTACCATGAGCACTATCACCAAGGGCATTGTCAATGTGAGCACTATCACCGTGAGCAATATCACCATGAGCACTGTCACCATGAGCATTGTCACCGTGGGCAATGTCACCATGGGCACTGCAACCATGGGAACTGTCTTCATGAGCACTGTCACCGTGAGCACTATCACCATGGGTAGTGTCACCATGAACAATATCAACATGGATGCTGTCACCGTGAGCACTATTACTATGGGCCCTATCACCATGGGCACTGTAACTGTGAGCACTGTAACTATGAGCACTGTCACCGTGGGCGCTGTCAACATGAGCACTGTCTCCATGGGCATTGTCAACATGAACATTGTCACCATGGGAACTCTCACCATGAGCACTGTCACCATGGGCAATTTCAACATGAGCACTGTCACCATGCACACTGTCACCATGGGCACTCTCACCATAGGCACTGTCAGCATGGACACTGTCACCATGGGCACTGTCACCATGAGCACTGTCCCCATGGGAACTGTCACCATGAGCACTGCCACCATGGGAATTGTCACTATGGGCAGTGTCACCATGGGCACTGTCACCATGGGCAGTGTCACTATGAGCACTATTACCATGAGCACCATCACCATGAGCACTATCTCCATGGGCACTGTCACATTGAGAACTATTACCATGGATACTATCACCAAAGGCACTGTCATCGTGAGCACTATCACCATGAGCACTGTCACTGTGGGCATTGCCACCATGAGCACTGTCATCATGGCCACTGTCACCATGCGAACTGCCACCCTGAGCACTATCACAGTGGGCACTGTCACCATGAGCACTGTCACCATAGGCACTGTATCCATGGTAACTGTCACCATTGGCAGTATCACGGTGAGCACTATCACCATGGGAACTGTCACCATGGGAAAGGTCACCATGCGCACTGTAACCATTGGCACTGCCACAGTGAGAACTGTCACAGTGAGCACTATCACCATGGGCACTGTCACCATGTGCACTGTCACCATGGGAACTCTCACCATGAGCACTGTCACCATGGGAAATGTCACTATGGGCAGTGTCACCATGTGCACTGTCACCATCGGTAGTGTCAACACGAGCACTATTACCATGAGCACTATCACCGTGAGCACTGTCACCGTGGGCCATGTCACCATGTGCACTGTCACCATGAGCAATATCACCATGGGAACTGTCACCATGGGCACTGTCAACGTGAGCACTGTCAGCATGGGAACTCTCACCAGGAGCACTGTCTCCATCGGAAATGTCACCATGGACACTGTTCACCATGGGAAGTGTCACCATGAGCACTGTCACCATGGGAACTGTCACTATGGACACTGTCTCCATCGGCACTCTCACCATGGGCACTGTCACTGTGGAAAATGTCACCATGGGCACTGTAACCATCTACACGGTCCCGAGGAGCACTATCACCATGGACACTGTATCCATCAGCATTGTCCCCATGGGCACTGTCAACATGAGCACTGTCATCCATCAGCACTGTCGCCATGGGAACTCTCACTATGAGGACTGTCACAATTGGAAATGTCACTATGGGTATTGTCACCAAGGGCACTGTCACCATGGGCACTGTCAACATGAGCACTGTCACCATGGGCACTGTCAACGTGAGCACTATCACCATGAGCACTATTACCATGGGCAGTGTCACCGTGAGCAATATCACCATGGGCTGTGTCACCATGGGCACTATCACCATGAGCACTATCACCAAGGGAACTGTCACCGTGAGCACTATCATCGTGAGCACTCTCACCCTGAGCACTGTCACCATGAGCACTGTCACCATGAGCACTGTCACAGTGGGAACCTTCACCATGAGCACTCTCACCATGGGTACTGTCACCATGAGCACTGTCACTATGGGCACTCTCACCATGGGAACTGTCACCATGAGCACTATCACCGTGAGCACTATCACCATGGGTAGTGTCACCATGAGCAATATCACCATGGGCACTGTCAACATGAGCACTATTACCATGGGCAATATCACCATGAGCACTATCACCGTGAGCACTGTCACCGTGGGCACTGTCACCGTGTGCACTGTCCCCATGAGCACTGTCACCATGAGCACTATCACCATGAGAACTGTCACCATGGGAATGGTCACCATGGGCACTCTCAACATGAGCACTGTCACCATGGGAACTCTCACCATGAGCACTGTCACCATGGCCAGTGTCACCATGGCCACTCTCACCATAAGCATTGTCTCCAAGGGAAATGTCACCATGGGCACTCTCACCATGTGCACTGTCACAATGCGCACTGTCATCATGGGCACTGCCACCATGAGAACTTTCACCATGGGAATTCCCACCATGGATATGGCCACCTTGAGCACTGTCACCATGAGCACTGTCACCATGGGCACTGTCACCATGGGCACTCTCACCATGGGCACTGTTGACCATGGACACTGTCCCCATGGGCACTGTGAACATGAGCACTGTCACCATGGTAAGTCTTACCATGAACACTGTCACCATGGGAAATGTCACCATGGGCACTCTCAGCATGTGCACTGTCACAATGCGCACTGTCATCATGGGCACTGCCACCATGAGAACTTTCACCATGGGAATTCCCACCATGGATATGGCCACCTTGAGCACTGTCACCATGAGCACTGTCACCATGGGCACTGTCACCATGGGCACTCTCACCATGGGCACTGTTGACCATGGACACTGTCCCCATGGGCACTGTGAACATGAGCACTGTCACCATGGTAAGTCTTACCATGAACACTGTCACCATGGGAAATGTCACCATGGGCACTCTCAGCATGTGCACTGTCACAATGCGCACTGTCATCATGGGCACTGCCACCATGAGAACTTTCACCATGGGAATTCCCACCATGGATATGGCCACCTTGAGCACTCTCACCATGAGCACTGTCACCATGGGCACTGTCACCATGGGCACTCTCACCATGGGCACTGTTGACCATGGACACTGTCACCATGGGCACTGTGAACATGAGCACTGTCACCATGGGAACTCTCACCATGAGCACTGTCACCATGGGCACTGCCACCATGGGCACATTCAAAATGGGCACTGTCACCATGTGAACTGTCACCGTGAGCACTATTAACATGGGTACTATCACCAAGGGCACTTTTACCGTGAGCAGTGTCACAATGAGCACTGTCACCGTGGGCACTGTCACCATGAGCACTGTCATCATGGGCAGTGTCACCATAGGAACTGTCACCATGAGCACTGTCACTGTGGGCACTATCACCGTGAACACTATCACAATGGGCTCTGTCACCATAGGCACTGTCACCATGGACACTGTCACCATGAGCACTATCATTATGGGCAGTGCTACCATGAGCAATTTCACCATCGGAACTCCAACCATGTACACCGCCAGCATGAGCACAGTCAACATGGGCAGTGTCACCATGAGCACTTTCACCATGGGCACTTTCAACATGGGCCCTATCACCATGCGAACTGTCACCATGAGCACTATCATCATGAGCACTGTCACCATGAGCACTATCACCGTGAGCACTGTCACCATGAGCATAGTCACCATGGGCACTGTCACAATGAGCACTATGACCGTGTGCACTATCACCATAGGCAGTGTCACCGTGAGCAATATCACCATGGGCACTCTCACCGTGACCACTATGACCATGGGTACTATCACCAAGGGAACTGTCACCATGAGCACTGTCACCATGAGCAATGTCACCGTGGGCACTGTCACCATGAGCACTGTCATCATGGGCACTGTCACCATCGAACTGTCACCATTAGAACTGTCACTGAGGGCACTATCACCATGATAACTATCACAATGGACACTGTCACCATAGGCACTGTCACCATGGACACTGTCACCATGAACACTATCATCATGGGCAGTGCCACCATGAGGAATTTCACCATGGGAACTCCAACCATGTACACCGCCAGCTTTAGCACAGTCACCATGGGTTGTGTGACCATGAGCATTGTAACCATGGGCACTGTCACCATGCGAACTCTCACCATGAGCACTGTCACCGTGGGCAATGTCACCATGAGCACTTTCACCATGGGAACTGTCACCATGAACACTATCACCGTGAGCACTATAACCATGGGCAGTGTCACCATGAGCAATATTACCATTAACATTATCACCGTGAGCACTGTCACTGTGGGCACTGTCACCGTGTGCACTGTCAAAATGAGCACTGTCACCATGGGAAATATCACCTTGGGCACTGTCACCATGGGCAGTGTCACCATTAGCATTGTTACCATGGGCACTCTCACGATGTACACTGTCACCATGAGCACCATTATCATGGGTAGTGCCACCATGAGGAATTTCACCATGGGAACTCCAACCTTCTACACCGCCAGCATGAGCACAGTCACTATGGGCAGTGTCACCATGAGAACTGTTACCATGGGCAATTTCAACATGGCCACTGTCACCATGTGCACTGTCACCATGGACACTGTCATCCTGAGTTCTGTTACCATGGGCAGTGTCACCATGAGCACTGTCACCATGACCACTTTCATCATGGGCACTATCATCATGGGCAGTGCTACCATGAAGAATTTCACCATCGGAATTCCAACCAGGTACACAGCCAGCATGAGCACATTCACCATGGGCATTATCACCATGAGCACTGTCACCATGGGCACTTTCAACATGGGCCCTGTCAGCATGCGAACTGTCACCATGAGCACTATCACCGTGAGCACGGTCTCCATGAGCATAATCACCATGGGCACTGTCACCATGAGCACTGTCACCATGGGCACTGTAACCTTGGGAACCGTCACCATGAGCACTATCACCATGGGCAGTGTCACCGTGAGCAATATCACCATGGGCACTGTCACCGTGAGCACTATTAACAAGGATACTATCACCAAGGTCACTGTCACCGTGAGCACTGTGACCATGAGCACTGTCACCGTGGGCACTGTCACCATGAGCACTGTCATCATGGGAACTGTCACCATGGGGACTGTCACCATTAGCACTGTCACTGTGGGCACTATCACCGTGAGCACAATCACAATGGGCACTGTCACCATACGCACTGTCACCATGGACAATGTCACCATGAACACTATCATCATGGGCAGTGCCACCATAAGGAATTTCACCATGGGAACTCCAACCATGTACACTCCCAGCATGAGCTCAGTCACCATGGGCAGTGTCACCATGAGCACTGCCACCATGGGCACTTTCGACATGGGCACTGTCACCATGCGAACTATCACCATGAGCAATTTCACCATGAGCAGTATTACCATGTGCACTATCACCAAGGGCACTGTCAATGTGAGCACTGTCACCGTGAGGACTATCACCATGAGCACTGTCACCATGAGCATTTTCACCGTGGGCACTGTCACCAGTAGCACTGTCACCATGGGCACTGTAACCATGGGAACTGTCACCATGAGCACTATCAACGTGAGCACTATCACCATAGGAAGTGTCACCGTGAACAGTATCACCATGGGTACTGTCACCATGAGCACTATTACCATGGGCACTATCACCATGGGCATTGTCACTGTGAGCACTGCCACCATGAGCACTGTCACTGTGGGCACTGTCATCATGAGCACTATCACCGTGAGGACAATAACCATGGGCAGTGTCACCGTGAGCAATATCACCATGAACACTGTCACCATGAGCACTGTCATCATCGACACTGTCCCCATGGGGACTGTCACTATTACAACTGTCACTGTGGGAACTATCACCGTGAGCACTATCACAATGGGCACTGTCACCATAGGCACTGTCTCCATGGACACTGTCACCATGAACACTATCATCATGGGCAGTGCCAACATGAGGAATTTCAGATTGGGAACTCCAACCATGTACATCGGCAGCTTTAGAACAGTCACCATGGGCTGTGTCACCATGAGCACTGTCACCATGGGGACTGTCACCATGCGAACTGTCACCATGAACACTGTCACCATGGGAACTGTCAACATGAGCACTATCACCGTGAGGACTATAACCATGGGCACTGTCACAGTGAGCAGTATCACCATTAACACTGTAACCATGGGAAATGTCACCTTGGGCACTGTCACCTTGTGCACTGTCAACATGAGCACTGTCACCATGGGAAATGTCACCATGGGCACTGTCACCATGGGCAGTGTCATCATGAGCACTGTCACCAAGTGCACTCTCACGATGGACACTGTCACCATGAGCACTATCATCATGGGCAGTGCCACCATGAGGAATTTCACCATGGGAACTCCAACCATGTACACCACCAGCATGAGCACAGTCACCATGGGCAGTGTCACCATGAGCAATGTCACCATGGGCACTTTCGACATGGGCAATGTCACCATGGACACTGTCATCATGAGCTCTGTTACCATGGGAAATGTCACCATGAGCACTGTCATCTTGGGAACTGCCACCATGGACACTGCCCCCATGAGCACTGTAACCAATGTCACTGCCACAGTGAGCACTGTCACCGTGAACACTGTCACCATGGGAACTTTCACCATGTGCACTGTCAATATGGGAACTCTCACCATGAGCACTGTCACCATGGGAAATGTCACTATGGGCAGTGTCTCCATGGGCACTGTCACCATGGGCAGTGTCACCATGAGCAGTATTACCATGAGCACTATCACCATGAGCGCTATCACCAAGGGCAGTGTCACCGTGAACAATATCAACATGGGCAACGTCACCGTGAGCACTATTACAATGGGCACTATCGCCATGAGAACTATCACCGTGATCACTGTCACCGTGGGGATTGTCACCATGTACACTGTCACCATGAGCACTGTCACCATGAGCACTATCATCATGGGCATTGCCACCATAAGAAATTTCCCCATGGGAACTCCAACCATGTACACCGCCAGCATGATCACAGTCACCATGGGCAGTGTCACCATGAGCACTCTCAACATGAGCACTATCACCATGAACACTATCACCGTGGGCATTGTCACCGTGACCACTATCACCATGGGCAGTGTCACCGTGAGCAATATCACTATGGGCACTTTCATGTGAGCACTATTACCATGGGTACTATCAGCAAGGGCACTCTCACTGTGAGCACTGTCACCGTGGGCACTGTCACCATGAGCACTGTCATCATGGGCACTGTCAGCATGCGAACTGCCACCATGAGCACTATCACCGTGGGCACTGTCACCATGAGAACTGTCACCATGGGCACTGTATCCATGGGAACTGTCACCCTGGGCACTATCACGGTGAGCACTATCACCATGGGAACTGTCACCATGGGAACGGTCACCATGGGCACTATCAAGGTGAGAACTGTCACCATGGGTACTCTCACCATGAGCACTGTCGCCGTGGGCACTGTCAACATGAGCACTGTCACCATGGACACTATCACCATGGGCACTGTCACCATGGGCACTGTCACCATTGGCACTGTCAACATCAACACTGTCACCATGGGAACTCTCACCATGAGCACTGTCACATTGGGAAATGTCACCATGGGCACAGTCACCATGGGAAATGTCACCATGGGCACTGTCACCATGGGCACTGTCACTATGGACACTGTCACAGTGAGCGCTATCATCATGGGCAGTGCCACCATGAGGAATTTCACCATGAGAATTCCAACCATGTACACCGCCAGCTTTAGCGCAGTCACCATGGGCTGTGTCACCATGAGCACTGTCACCATGGGCAATGTCAACATGCGAACTGTCACCATGAGCACTGTCACCGTGGGCAATGTCACCATGAGCACTATCATCATGGGCATTGCCACCATAAGGAATTTCACCATGGGAACTCCAACCATGTACACCACCAGCATGAGCACAGTCACCATGGGCAGTGCCAACATGAGCACTGTCACCATGGGCACTTTTAACATGGGCCCTGTTGCCATGCGAACTGTCACCATGAGCAGTATGTCTGTGAGCACTGTCACCATGAGCACAGTCACCGCGGGCACTGTCACCATGAGCACTGTCACCATGGGCACTGTAACCATGGGAACTGTCACCCTGAGCACTATCACCGTGAGCACTATCACCATGGGCAGTGTCACCGTGAGCACTATCACCATGGGCA
Organism: Balaenoptera borealis; assembly: GCF_965194805.1. Lineage (NCBI taxonomy): Eukaryota > Metazoa > Chordata > Mammalia > Artiodactyla > Balaenopteridae > Balaenoptera > Balaenoptera borealis. The sequence goes on from NC_138874.1 coordinate 17,629,770, forward strand.
GTGTCACCGTGAGCAATATCACCATGGGCACTGTCACCGTGACCTCTATTACCATGGGTACTATCACTAAGGTTACTGTCACCGTGAGCACTGTCACCATGAGCAATGTCACCGTGGGAACTGTCACCATTAGAACTGTCACTGAGGGCACTATCACAATGGGCACTGTCACCATAGGCACTGTCACCATGGACATTGTCACGATGAACACTATCATCATGGGCAGTGCCACCATAAGGAATTTCACCATGAGAACTCCAAACATGTACACCGCCAGCAAGAGCACAGTCACCATGGGCAGTGTCACCATGAGCACTGCCTTCATGGAGACTTTCAACATGGGCACTGTCACCATGCGAACTATCACCATGAGCACTATCACCATGAGCACTATCACCAAGGTAACTGTCACCATGAGCACTATCACCATGAGCACTATCACCATGGGCACTGTAACCGTGAGCAATATTAACATGGGTACTATCACCAAAGGCACTGTCAAGGTGAGCACTGTCATCATGGACACTGTCACCATGGGCACACTCACCATGGTCACTGTCACCATGGGCACTGTCAACATGAGCACTGTCACCATGGGAAATGTCACTATGGGCAGTGTCACCATGGGCACTGTCACCATGGGCAGTGTCACCATGTGCACTATTACCATGAGCACTATCACCAAGGGCACTGTCACCGTGAGCACTTTCACCGTGAGCACTATCACAGTGGGAACTTTTACCATGAGCACTATCATCATGGGCACTGTCACCATAGGAACTGTCACAATGAGCACTGTCACTTTGGGCACTATCACCATGAGCACTATCACAATGGGCACTGTCACCATAGGCACTGTCACCATGGACACTTTCACCGTGAGCACTATCATCATGGGCAGTGCTACCATGAGGAATTTCATCATCGGAACTCCAACCATGTACACCGCCAGCATGAGCAATATCACCATGGGCAATGTCACCATGAGCACTTTTACCATGGGTACTATCACCAAGGGCACTGTCACCATGAGCACTGTCACCTTGAGCACTGTCACCGTGGGCACTGTCACCATAAGCACTGTCATCATGGGCACTGTCACCATTAGAACTGTCACCATTAGAACTGTCCCTGTGGGCCCTATCACCGTGAGCACTATCACAATGGGAACTGTCACCATAGGCAATGTCACCATGGACACTGTCACCATGAGCACTATCATTATGGGCAGTGCCACCATGAGGAATTTCACCATGGGATCTCCAAGCATGTACACAGCCAGCATGAGCATAGTCACCATGGGCAGTGACACCATGAGCAGTGTCACCATGGGCACTTTCAACATGGCCACTGTCACCATGGGCACTGTCTCCATAGACACTGTCATCATGAGCTCTCTTACCATGGGAAATGTCACCATGAGCACTGTCATCTTGGGAACTGCCACCATGGACACTGCCACCATGAGCACTGTAACCATTGGCACTGCCACAGTGAGCACTGTCACCATGGGTACTGTCACCGTGAGCACTATTACCATGAGTACTATCATCAAGGGCACTGTCACCGTGAGCACTGTCACTATGAGCATTGTCAGAATGGGCATTGTCACCATGAGCACTGTCATCATGGGCAGTGTCACCGTGAGCAATATCACCATGGGCACTGTAACCATGGGAATGTCACCGTGAGCACTATCACCATGGGCAGCGTCACCGTGAGCAATATCACCATGGGCCATGTCAACGTGACCACTATTACCATGGGTACTATCACCAAGGGCACTGTCACCGTGAGCACTGTCACCATGAGAAATGTCACCGTGGGCACTGTCACCATGAGCACGGTCATCATGGGCACTGTCACCATGGAATTGTCACCATTAGAACTGTCACTGAGGGAACTATCACCGAGAGCACTATCACAATGGACACTGTCACCATAGGCACTGTCACCATGGACACTGTCACCATCAACACTATCATCATGGGCAGTGCCACCATGAGGAATTTCACCATGGGAACTCCAACCATGTACACCGCCAGCTTTAGCACAGTCACCATGGGTTGTGTGACCATGAGCACTGTAACCATGGGCACTGTCACCATGCGAACTCTCACCATGAGCACTGTCACCGTGGGCAATGTCACCATGAGCACTATCACCGTGGGCACTGTCACCTTGGGAACTGTCACCATGAGCACTATCACTGTGAGCACTATAACCATGGGCAGTGTCACCATGAGCAATATTTCCATTAACACTATCACCGTGAGCACTGTCACTGTCGGCACTGTCACCGTGTGCACTGTCAAAATGAGCACTGTCACCATGGGAATATCACCTTGGGCACTGTCACCATGGGCAGTTTCACCATGAGCATTGTTACCATGGGCACTCTCACGATGTACACTGTCACCATGAGCACTATTATCATGGGTAGTGCCACCATGAGCACTGTAACCATTGGCACTGCCACAGTGAGCACTGTCACCATGAGCACTGTCACCATCGGAACTGTCACCATGTGCACTGTCACCATGGGAACTCTCACCATGGGAAATGTCACTTTGGGCAGTGTCACCATGGGCACTGTCACCATGGGCAGCGTAAACATGAGCAGTATTACCATGAGCACTGTCACCATGAGCACTATCACCATGGGAACTCTCACCATCGGAAGGGTCACCATGGGCAATGTCAACCTGAGCACCCTCAACATGAGAACTCTCACCATGAGCACTGTCACCATGGGAAATGTCACCATGGACACTGTCACCATGAACACTATCATCATGGGTAGTGCCACCATAAGGAATTTCACCATTGTAACACCAACCATGTACACCGCCAGCATGAGCACAGTCAACATGGGGACTGTCAACATGAGCACTGTCACCATGTGAAATGTCTCCATGAACACTATCACCATGAGCACTATCACCAAGGGCACTGTCACCATGAGCACTATCACCATGGGCAGTGTCACTGTGAACACTATTACCATGGATACTATCACGAAGGGCACTGTCACCGTGACCACTATCACAATGGGCACTCTCACCATAGGCACTGTCACCATGGACACTGTCACCATCAACACTATCATCATGGGCAGTGCCACCATGAGGAATTTCACCATGGGAACTCCAACCATGTACATTGGCAGCTTTAGCACAGTCACCATGGGCTGTGTCACCATGTGCACTGTCACCATGGGCAGTGTCACCAAGCGAACTGTCACCATGAGCACTGTCACCGTGGGCAATGTCACCATGAGCACAGTCACTGCGGGCACTGTCACCATGGGAACTGTCACCATGAGCACTATCACCGTGAGGACTATAACCATGGGCACTGTGACCGTGAGCAATATCACCATGAACACTGTCACCATGGGAAATGTCACCGTGGGCAATGTCACCGTGTGCACTGTCAACATGAGCACTGTCACCATGGGAAATGTCACCATGGGCACTGTCACCATGGGCAGGGTCATCATGAGCACTGTCACCATGGGCACTCTCATGATGGACACTGTCACCATGAGCACTATCATCATGGGCAGGGCAACCATGAGGAATTTCACCATGGGAACTCCAGCCATGTATACCGCCAGCTTGAGCACTGTCACCATGGGCACTTTCAACATGGCCACTGTCACCATGTACACTGTCACCATGGACACTGTCATCATGAGCTCTGTTTCCATGGGAAATGTCACCATGAGCACTGTCATCTTGGGAACTGCCACCATGGACACTGCCACCATGAGCACTGTAACCATTGGCTCTGCCACAGTGAGCATTGTCACCGTGAGCACTGTCACCATGGGAACTCTCACCATGAGCACTGTCACCATGGGAAATGTCATTATGGGCAGTGTCACCATGGGCACTGTCACCGTGAGCACTGTCTCCATGAGCACTATTACCATGAACACTATCACCATGAGCACTATCACCAAGGGCATTGTCACCATGAGCACTATCACCGTGAGCACTATCACCATGGGCAGTGTTACCTTGAGCAATATCAGCATGGGCACTGTCACGGTGAGCACTATTACAATGGGCACTTTCCCCTTGAGCACTATCACCGTGAGCACTGTCATCGTGGGCATTGTCACCATGTGCACTGTCCCCATGAGCACTGTCACCATGAGCACTATCACCATGGGTACTGTCACCATGGGAACGGTCACCATGGGCAATGTCAACATGAGCACTATCACCATGCGAACTGTCACCATGAGCACTATCACTAAGGGCACTGTCACCATGAGCACTGTCACCATGAGCACTGTCACAGTGGGAACATTCACCATGAGCACTCTCACCATGGGTACTGTCACCATCGGCAATTTCAACATGGGCACTGTCACCATGCGAACTGTCACCATGTACACTATCATCATGGGCAGTGCCACCATGAGGAATTTCAACATGGGAACACCAACCCTGTACACCACCAGCATGAGCACAGTCACCATGGGCATTATCACCATGAGCACTGTCACCGTGGGAACTTTCAACATGGGCACTATCAGCATGTGAACTGTCACCATGGGCAGTGTCACCATGAGCACTATCACCAAAGGCACTGTCAACGTGAGCACTATCACCATGAGCACTATTACCATGGGCAGTGTCACCGTGAGCAATATCACCATGGGCAGTGTCACCATGGGCACTATCACCATGAGCACTATCACCAAGGGAACTGTCACCGTGAGCACTATCATCGTGAGCACTCTCACCCTGAGCACTGTCACCATGAGCACTGTCACCATGAGCACTGTCACAGTGGGAACCTTCACCATGAGCACTCTCACCATGGGTACTGTCACCATCGGCAATTTCAACATGGGCACTGTCACCATGCGAACTGTCACCATGAGCACTATCACCATGAGCACTATCACCAAGGGCACTGTCACCGTGAGCACTGTCACATTGAGCACTGTCACAGTGGGCACTGTCACTATGAGCACTATCACAATGGGCACTGTCACCATAGGCACTGTCACCATGGACACTGTCACCATGAGCACTATCATTATGGGCAGTGCTACCATGAGGAATTTCACCATCGGAACTCCAACCAGGTACACCGCAAGCATGAGCACAGTCACCATGGGCAGTGCCACCATGAGCACTGTCACCATGGGCACTTTCAACATGGGCTCTGTCACCATGTGAACTGTCACCATGAGCACTATCACCATGAGCACTGTCTCCATGAGCATAGTCACCGTGGGCACTGTCGCCATGAGCACTGTCACCATGGGCACAGTTACCATGGGAACTGTCACCATGAGCACTATCACCATGGGTAGTGTCACCGTGAGCAAAATCACCATGGGCACTGTCACTGTGAGCACTATTAACATGGGTATTATCACCAAGGGCACTGTCACCGTGAGCACTGTCACCATGAGCACTGTCACCGTGGGCACTGTCACCATGAGCACTGTCATCATGGGCACTGTCGCCATGAGCACTGTCACCATGGGCACAGTTACCATGGGCACTGTCACCATGCGAACTGTCACCATGAGCACTATCACCATGAGCACTATCACCAAGGGCACTGTCACCGTGAGCACTGTCACATTGAGCACTGTCACAGTGGGCACTGTCACTATGAGCACTATCACAATGGGCACTGTCACCATAGGCACTGTCACCATGGACACTGTCACCATGAGCACTATCATTATGGGCAGTGCTACCATGAGGAATTTCACCATCGGAACTCCAACCAGGTACACCGCAAGCATGAGCACAGTCACCATGGGCAGTGCCACCATGAGCACTGTCACCATGGGCATTTTCAACATGGGCTCTGTCACCATGTGAACTGTCACCATGAGCACTATCACCATGAGCACTGTCTCCATGAGCATAGTCACCGTGGGCACTGTCGCCATGAGCACTGTCACCATGGGCACAGTTACCATGGGAACTGTCACCATGAGCACTATCACCATGGGTAGTGTCACCGTGAGCAAAATCACCATGGGCACTGTCACTGTGAGCACTATTAACATGGGTATTATCACCAAGGGCACTGTCACCATGAGCACTGTCACCATGAGCACTGTCACCGTGGGCACTGTCACCATGAGCACTGTCATCATGGGCACTGTCACCATGGACACTGTCACCATGAACACTATCACCATGGGCAGTGCCACCATAAGGAATTTCACCATGGGAACTCCAACCATGTACACTGCCAGCATGAGCACAGTCACCATGGGCAATGTCACCATGAGCACTCTCATTTTGGACTTTCAACATGGGCACTGTCACCATACGAACTATCACCATGAGCACTATCACCATGAGCAGTATTACCATGAGCACTATCACCAAGGGCATTGTCAATGTGAGCACTATCACCGTGAGCAATATCACCATGAGCACTGTCACCATGAGCATTGTCACTGTGGGCAATGTCACCATGGGCACTGCAACCATGGGAACTGTCTTCATGAGCACTGTCACCGTGAGCACTATCACCATGGGTAGTGTCACCATGAACAATATCAACATGGATGCTGTCACCGTGAGCACTTTTACTATGGGCACTATCACCATGGGCACTGTAACTGTGAGCACTGTAACCATGAGCACTGTCACCGTGGGCGCTGTCAACATGAGCACTGTCTCCATGGGCATTGTCAACATGAACATTGTCACCATGGGAACTCTCACCATGAGCACTGTCACCATGGGCAATTTCAACATGAGCACTGTCACCATGCACACTGTCACCATGGGCACTCTCACCATAGGCACTGTCACCATGGACACTGTCACCATGGGCACTGTCACCATGAGCACTGTCACCATGGGAACTGTCACCATGAGCACTGCCACCATGGGAAATGTCACTATGGGCAGTGTCACCATGGGCACTGTCACCATGGGCAGTGTCACATTGAGCACTATTACCATGAGCACCATCACCATGAGCACTATTTCCATGGGCACTGTCACATTGAGAACTATTACCATGGATACTATCACCAAAGGCACTGTCATCGTGAGCACTATCACCATGAGCACTGTCACTGTGGGCATTGCCACCATGAGCACTGTCATCATGGCCACTGTCACCATGCGAACTGCCACCCTGAGCACTATCACAGTGGGCACTGTCACCATGAGCACTGTCACCATAGGCACTGTATCCATGGTAACTGTCACCATTGGCACTATCACGGTGAGCACTATCACCATGGGAACTGTCACTATGGGAAAGGTCACCATGCGCACTGTAACCATTGGCACTGCCACAGTGAGAACTGTCACAGTGAGCACTATCACCATGGGCACTGTCACCATGTGCACTGTCACCATGGGAACTCTCACCATTAGCACTGTCACCATGGGAAATGTCACTATGGGCAGTGTCACCATGTGCACTGTCACCATCGGTAGTGTCAACACGAGCACTATTACCATGAGCAGTATCACCGTGAGCACTGTCACCGTGGGCCATGTCACCATGTGCACTGTCACCATGAGCAATATCACCATGGGAACTGTCACCATGGGCACTGTCAACGTGAGCACTGTCAGCATGGGAACTCTCACCAGGAGCACTGTCTCCATCGGAAATGTCACCATGGACACTGTTCACCATGGGAAGTGTCACCATGAGCACTGTCACCATGGGAACTGTCACTATGGACACTGTCTCCATCGGCACTCTCACCATGGGCACTGTCACTGTGGAAAATGTCACCATGGGCACTGTAACCATCTACACGGTCCCGAGGAGCACTATCACCATGGACACTGTATCCATCAGCATTGTCCCCATGGGCACTGTCAACATGAGCACTGTCATCCATCAGCACTGTCACCATGGGAACTCTCACTATGAGGACTGTCACAATTGGAAATGTCACTATGGGTATTGTCACCAAGGGCACTGTCACCATGGGCACTGTCAACATGAGCACTGTCACCATGGGCACTGTCACCATGGGCACTATCACAATGGACACTGTCAACATGGGAAATGTCACCATGGTCACTGTCACCATGAGCACTTTCAACATGGGCACTGTCACCTTGTGAAATGTCACTATGGGCAGTGTCACCGTGAGCACTGTCACCATTGGCACTGTCACCATGGACACTGTCACCATGTACACTATCATCCTGGGCAGTGCCACCATGAGGAATTTCAACATGGGAACACCAACCCTGTACACCGCCAGCATGAGCACAGTCACCATGGGCATTATCACCATGAGCACTGTCACCGTGGGAACTTTCAACATGGGCACTATCAGCATGTGAACTGTCACCATGGGCAGTGTCACCATGAGCACTATCACCAAAGGCACTGTCAACGTGAGCACTATCACCATGAGCACTATTACCATGGGCAGTGTCACCGTGAGCAATATCACCATGGGCAGTGTCACCATGGGCACTATCACCATGAGCACTATCACCAAGGGAACTGTCACCGTGAGCACTATCATCGTGAGCACTCTCACCCTGAGCACTGTCACCATGAGCACTGTCACCGTCGGTACTGTCACCATGAGCACTGTCACTATGGGCACTCTCACCATGGGAACTGTCACCATGAGCACTATCACCGTGAGCACTATCACCATGGGTAGTGTCACCATGAGCAATATCACCATGGGCACTGTCAACATGAGCACTATTACCATGGGCAATATCACCATGAGCACTATCACCGTGAGCACTGTCACCGTGGGCACTGTCACCGTGGGCACTGTCCCCATGAGCACTGTCACCATGAGCACTATCACCATGAGAACTGTCACCATGGGAACGGTCACCATGGGCACTCTCAACATGAGCACTGTCACCATGGGAACTCTCACCATGAGCACTGTCACCATGGCCAGTGTCACCATGGCCACTCTCACCATAAGCACTGTCTCCAAGGGAAATGTCACCATGGGCACTCTCACCATGTGCACTGTCACAATGCGCACTGTCATCATGGGCACTGCCACCATGAGAACTTTCACCATGGGAATTCCCACCATGGATATGGCCACCTTGAGCACTGTCACCATGAGCACTGTCACCATGGGCACTGTCACCATGGGCACTCTCAGCATGGGCACTGTTACCATGGACACTGTCACCATGAGCACTATCATCATGGGCAATGCCACAATGAGGAATTTCACCATGGCATCTCCCACCATGTACACCGCCAGCATGAGCACTGTCACCATGGGCAGTGTCACCATGAGCAGTCTCACCATGGGCACTTTCAACATGGGCACTGTCACCATGCGAACTGTCACCATGAGCACTATCACTATGAGCACTATCACCATGAGCACTATCAGAAATGGCACTGTCACCGTGAGCTCTGTCACCATGAGCACTGTCACCGTGGGCAATGTCACCATGAGCACTTACACCGTGGGCACTGTCACCAATGGAACTGTCACCATGAGCACTGTCCCTATGGGCACTGTCACCATGGGAACTGTCACCATGAGCACTATCACCATGAGCACTATCACCATGGGCATTGTCACAGTGAGCAATATCACCATGGGCACTGTCAACGTGAGCACTATCACCATGAGCACTATCACCGTGAGCACTCTCACCGTGGGCACTGTCACCATGTGCTCTGTCACCATGAGCACTGTGACCATGAGAACTATCACCATGGGAACTGTCACCATGGGAACGGTCACCATGGGAAATGTCAACATGAGCACTGTCACCATGGGAACTCTCACCATGATCACTGTCACCATGGGAAATGTCACAATGATCCATGACAACTTTCCTCAAAATTCTCCAGTACGCCTTCATCACAATACTCCATGCCCCTTGTCATCACAATGCTCCATGGCCACTGTAATCCCAAGGATCCATGACCGTGTCATCACAATGCTCAATGATCACTGTCATCACAATACTCCTTGACCACTTTCACCACAATGTTCTATGCCCCTGTCATCACAAAGTCCCATGTCCCATGTCACCACAATGCTCCATGACCACAGTCATCACAATTCTCCATGACCCTTGTCCTCACAATGCTCCATCCCCTTCCCATCACAATGCTCCATTTCCCCTGTAATCACAACGCACCATGCCCTTGTCATCTCAATGCTCCATGGCCCCTGTAATCACAAGGATCCATGACTGTGTCATCACAATGCTCAATGAACACTGTCATCACAATGCTCCTTGACCACTTTCATCACAATGTTCTATGAACCCTGTCATCACCAAGCCCCATGACCTATGTCATCACAATGCTCCCTGGTGCTTTTCATCACAATGCTCCATGACAATTTTCAACACAGTGCTCCATGACCATAGTCATCCCAATGCTCCATGACACCTATTATCACAATGCTCCATGGCCTTTCTCATCACAGTGCTCCATGGCCTCTGTAATCACAGTGTTCCTTGACCCCTTTCATCACAATGCTCCATGACCTCTGTCATCACAATTCCCCTTGACACCTGTCATCACAATACTCCATGGTCCTTGTGATCACAATGCTCCATGACACCTGTCATCACAATGCTCCATAACCCTTGTCATCACAAAGCTCCATGATCCCTGTATTCACAATCATCCATGACCCCTTTCCTCACAAATTTCCAGTACCCCTTTCATCACATTGTTCCATGCTACTTGTCATCACTATGCTCCATGCTGTTGTCATCACAATGCTCCATGGCACCTGTAAACACAATGCTCCATGCCCTTGTCATGACAATGCTCTAGAACTCTTGTCATCACAATGCTCCATGCCCATGTCATCAAAGATGTCCGTGATCCATGTCTTCACAATGTTCCATGGCCTTTGTCATCACAATGCACAATGACCAGTTTCATCAGAATCCTCGCTCACACCTTTCATCACAATGCTCCATGGCCCTTGTCATTACAATTCCCCCTGACCCTTTTCATCACAATGCTCCATGACACCTGTCATCACAATGCACCATGACTTTTTTCATCACAATGCTCCATGGTCCCTGTAATCACGTTTTTCTATGACAACTTTCATCACATTGCCACATGACATCTGTCATCACAATGCTCCATGGCCATTGTGATCACAATGCTCCATGAACCCTGTCATCCCAATGCTCCACGGTCGTTGTAGTCAGAATCATCCATGAACCCATTCATCACAATGCTTCATGGCCCCTGTAATCATAATGCTCCATGCCCTTTTCATGACACTGTTCCAGAACCCTTGTCATCAAAATGATCCATGCCCGTGTCATAACAATGCTCCAGGCCCCTTGTCATCACTATGCTCCCTGGGGCTTTTCATCACAATATCTCAGGATCCCTTTCACCACAATGCTCCATGACACCTTTCATCACAATGCTCCATGACCATTGTCGTCAAAATGCTCCATGGTCTTTGTCATCACAGTTCTCCATTACCCCTGTAATTACAGTGCTCCATGACCCCTTTCATCACAAAGATGCATGACCACTGTCATCACAATGCTCCATGACCCCTGTCATCACAATGCTCCATGACTTTTGTCATCACAATGCTCCATGGCGCTTTTCATCACAATGCTCAATGACCACTTTCATCACAGCGCTCCATAACACATTTAGTCACAATGCTCCATGGTCCTTGTCATCACAATGTTCCATGACAGCTTGCCTCACAGTGCTCCATGACTACTTTCATCACACTACCCCATAGCCATTTTCATCAATTTGCCCCATGACCCCTTTCATCACAAAGCTCCATGACCACTTTCATTACAATGTCCCAAGCCCCCTCTCATCGCAAACCTCCAAGATCCCTGTAATCACGATGATCCATGCCCCCTGTCATCACAATGCCCCATGACCCCTGTCATCACAATGCCCCATCACCCCTGTCACCACAATGCTCCATGGCCCTTGTCATCATAATGCTATGTGACTTCTGTCATCACAATGCTCCATGAACCTTGTCATCACAAGCTCCATGATCCTTGTAATCACAATGCTCCATGCCCTTGTCATCACAATGCTCCAGAACTCTTCTCATCACAATTCTCCATGCCCGTGTCATCACAATGCTCCATGAAAATGTCATCACAATGCTCCAGGACTCTTGTCATCACAATACTCCATGGCGCATTTCATCACAATTATCTATGACCACTTTCATCACAACGCTCCATGAACTCTTTCATCACAATGCTCCATGGCCCTTGTCATTACAATGTCCCATGACCCCTTTTATCTCAGTGCTCCATGACCACTTTCATCACAATGCTCCATAACCCATTTGATCACAATGCTCCATGGCCCTTGTCATAACAATGTCCCATGACCCACTTTACCTCAATGCTCCATGACCCCTTTCATCACTATGCTCCATGACCATTGTCATCACAATTCTCCATGGCCCTATCATCACAATGCTCCATGACCCCTGTGATCACAATGCTCCATGGCCCTTTTCATCACAATGCTCCATGATCGCTGTAATCACAATGATCCATGACATCTTTCCTCACAATTCTCCAGTACGCCTCTCGTCACAATGCTCCACTCCTCTTTTCATCACAATGCTGAATGCAGTTGTCATCACAATGCTCCATGGCCCCTGTAATCACAATTCTCCATGCCCTTGTCATCCAAAAGCTCCAGAAGTCATGTCATCACAATGCTACATTCCCTTGTCATCAAATGCTCCATGACCCTTGTTGTCACAATGTCCCATGACCCATTTTATCTCAAAGCTCCATGACCCCTTTCATCACAATGGTCTATGAGCAGTGTCATCACAATGCTCCATGCCCCTATCATCAAAATGTTCCATGACCCCTGTAATCGCAATGCTCCATGGCTTTTGTCATCACAATGTTCCCTGCCCCTATCATCGCAATGCTCCATGACCACTGTCATCACAATGCCCAATAACCTCTCATCACAATGCTCCATGATACCTGTCATCACAATGCACCATGACCCTTGTCATCACAATGCTCCATGATCCCTGTAATCACAACGATCCATGTACCATTTCCTCACAATGCTCCAATACTACTTTCATCACAATGCTCCATGCCACTTGTCATCACAATGCTCAATGGCCTGTTTCCTCACAATGCTCCAGTATCCCATTCATCACAAGGCTCCATGCCAATGGTCATCACAATGCTACATGCCCTGGTCATCACAATGACCCATGATCCCTTTAATCACAATGCTCCATGACACCTTTCATCACAATGCTCCATGGCCCCTGTAATCACAATGCTCCATGCCTCTGTCATCACAATGCTCCAGAACTCTTCTCATCACAATTCTCCATGCCCGTGTCATCCCAGTTCTCCATGACAGTGTCATCAGAATGCTCGCGGACTCTTGTCATCACAATGCTCCATGGCGCTTTTCATCACAATGCTCCATGACCACTTGCATCACAACGCTCCATAACCCATTTAATAACAATACTCCATGGCTCTTGTCATAACAAGGCACAATGACCCTTTCATCACAATGCTCCATGACCTCTGTCATCACAATGATCCATAACACCTTTCCGCACAATGCTCCATTACCCTTTTCTTCACAGTGCTCCATGCCACTTCTCATCACAATGCACCATGCCCTTGTCATCACGATGCTCCAGAAGTCATGTCATCACCAATGCTCCATGGCCCTTGTCATCAAAATGCTCCAGAAGTTATCTCATCACAAGGCTCCATGACCGTGTCCTCACAATGCTCAATGAGCACTGTCATCACAATGCTCCATGACCACTTTCATCACAATGCTCCACGCACCCTGTCATCACTATGCCCCATGATTCCTGTCATCACAATGCCTCATGGCCCTTGCCATCACAATGCTCCATGACCCTTGTCTTCACAATGCCCCATGACCCCTGCCATCACAATGCTCCATGATCCCTGTAATCACAAACATCCATGACCCCTTTCATCAAAATGCTCCAGTATCACATTCATCAAATTGCTCCATGCCCCTTTTCATCACAATGTTCCATATCCTTGTCATCACAATGCTCTATGGCCCCTGTAATCACAAGGCTCCATGCCCTTGTCATCACAATACTCCAGCACACTTCTCAACACAATTCTCCATGCCCGTGTCATCCCAATGCTCCATGAAAATGTCATCACAATGCTCCAGGACTCTTGTCATCACAATGCTCCATGACACCTTTCATCACAATGCTCCATGGCTTGGTCATCACAATGCTCCATGTCGCCTCTAATCACAGTGCTTCATGAACCCGTTCATTAAAATGCTCCATGCCCACTGTCATCACAGTGCCCCATGACTCCTGTCATCACAATGCTCCATGACCCTTGTCATCACAAAGCTCCCTGGCCCTTGTCATCACAATTTCCGATGACCCCCTTTATCTCAAAGTTCCATGACACTTGTCATCACAATGCTCCATGAACCCTGTAATCACAATGATCCATGACAGTTTTCCGCACAATGCTCCATTACCCCTTTCGTCACAATGCTCCATGGCTTGGTCATCACAATGCACCATGCCTTTGTCATCACAATGCTCCATGATCCCTGTAATCACAATGGTCCATGACCCCTGTCATCACAATGCCGCATGACTCCGGTTATCACAATGTTACATGCCCCTTGTCATCGCAATGCTCCATGAACCCTGTCATCACAGTGCTTCATGACCCTTGCCATCACAATGCTCCATGAACCCTATAATCTCAATGATCCATGACCCCTTTCATCACAATGCTCCATGACCACTTTCATCACACTTCTCCGTGTCCCTTGTCATCACAATGGTCCATGCCCTTGTCATCAAATGCTCCATGGCCCCTGTAATCACAAATCTCCATGCCCATGTCATCACAATGCTCCATGAAAATGCCATCACAATGCTCCAAGACTCTTGTCATCACAATACTCCATGGTGCTTTTCATCACAATGTTCCATGACCAATTTCTTCACAAAGCTCCATGACCATTGTCATCACAATGCTACATAACCCCTGACATCGCAATGATCCATGACCCCTTTCATCACAATGCTCAATGATGCCTGTCATCACAATGTTCCATGGCCTTTGTCTTCACATTTCTCCATGGCTACTGTAATTACAGTGCTCCATAATTCCTTTCATCACAATGCTCCATGGCCCCTGTCATCACAATGTCCCATGACCCCTTTTATCTCATTGCTCCATGTCCCCTTTCATCACAATGCTCCATGACCATTGTCATCACAATGCTCTATGCCTCTATCATCACAATGCTACATGACCCCTGACATCGCAATGATCCATGACTCCTTTTATCACAATGCTCCATGATGCCTGTCATCACAATGTCCTATGACCCCTTTTATCTCAATGTTCCGTGTCCCCTTTCTTAACAATGTTCCATGACCACTTTCATCACAATGCTCCAAAACCCATTTGATCACAATGCTCCTTGGCCCTTGTCATCACAATGCTCCAATGCGCTTTTCATCACAATGCTGCATGAACACTTGCCTCACAGTGCTCCAAGACCACATTCATCAAAATGCCCCATAGCCATTGTCATCAATTTTCCCCTTGACCCCTTTCATCACAATGCTCCATGACCATTTTCATCACAATGGTCCATGCCCTTGTCATCAAATGCTCCATGGCCCCTGTAATCACAAATCTCCATGCCCATGTCATCACAATGCTCCATGCCCATGTCATCACAATGCTCCAAGACTCTTGTCATCGCAATACTCCATGGTGCTTTTCATCACAATGCTCCATGACCCCTTTCATCACAATGCTCCATGGCCCTTGTCATCACAATGTCCCTTGACCCCTTTTATCTCAATGCTCTATGTCCCCTTTCATCACAATCCTCCATGACCACATTCATCACAATCCTCGATAACCCATTTGATCACAATGCTCCATGGCTCTTGTCATCACAATGCTCCATAGCACTTTTCATCACAATTCTCCATGACCACTTTCTTCACAATGCTCCATGACCATTGTCATCACAATGCTACATGACCCCTGACATCGAAATGATCCATGACCCCTTTCATCACAATGCTCCATGACGCCTGTCATCACAATGTTCCATGGCCTTTATCTTCACAATTCTCCATGGCTCCTGTAATTACAGTGTTCCATAAACCCTTTCATCACAATGCTCCATGGCCCTTGTCATCACAATGTCCTATGACCCCTTTTATCTCAATGTTCCGTGTCCCCTTTCTTAACAATGTTCCATGACCACTTTCCTCACAATGCTCCATAACCCATTTGATCACAATGCTCCTTGGCCCTTATCATCACAATGCTCCAATGTGCTTTTCATCACAATGCTGCATGACCACTTGCCTCACAGTGCTCCATGACCACATTCATCAAAATGCCCCATAGCCATTGTCATCAATTTTCCCCTTGACCCCTTTCATCACAATGCTCCATGGCCACTTTCATCACAATGTCCCATGCCCCTGTCATCACAATGCTCCATGATCCCTGTAATCACAGTGATCCATTCCCACTGTCATCACAATGTCCCATGCCCCCTTTCATCACAATGCCCCATGACCCCTGTCATCACAATGCTCCATGGCCCTTGTCATCACAATGCTCCATGACCCCTGTCCTCACAATTCTCTAGTACCACTTTCATCACAATGCTCCATGCCCTTTGTCATCACAATACTCCATGCACTTGTCATCAAATGTTCCATGGCCCCTGTAATCACAATGCTCCATACCTTTGTCATCTCAATGCTCCAGAACTCTTCTCATCACAATTCTCCATGCCTGTGTCATAACAATGCTCCATGAAAATGTCATCACTACGCTCCAGGACACTTGTCATCACAATGATCCATGACCACTTTCATCACACCGTTCCATAACCCATTTGATCACAATGTTCCATGGCCCCTGTCATCACAATGCTCCATGATCCCTGTAATCACAATGATCAATTCCCACTGTCATCACAATGTCCCATGCCCCCTTTCATCACAATGCCCCATGACCCCTGTCATCACAATGCTCCATGGCCCCTGTAATCACAATGCTCCATGCCTCTGTCATCACAATGCTCCAGAACTCTTCTCATCACAATTCTCCATGCCCGTGTCATCCCAGTTCTCCATGACAGTGTCATCAGAATGCTCCTGGACTCTTGTCATCACAATGCTCCATGGCGCTTTTCATCACAATGCTCCATGACCACTTGCATCACAACGCTCCATAACCCATTTAATAACAATACTCCATGGCTCTTGTCATAACAAGGCACAATGACCCTTTCATCACAATGCTCCATGACCTCTGTCATCACAATGATCCATAACACCTTTCCGCACAATGCTCCATTACCCTTTTCTTCACAGTGCTCCATGCCACTTCTTATCACAATGCACCATGCCCTTGTCATCACGATGCTCCAGAAGTCATGTCATCACCAATGCTCCATGGCCCTTGTCATCAAAATGCTCCAGAAGTTATCTCATCACAAGGCTCCATGACCGTGTCCTCACAATGCTCAATGAGCACTGTCATCACAATGCTCCATGACCACTTTCATCACAATGCTCCACGCACCCTGTCATCACTATGCCCCATGATTCCTGTCATCACAATGCCTCATGGCCCTTGCCATCACGATGCTCCATGACCCTTGTCTTCACAATGCCCCATGACCCCTGCCATCACAATGCTCCATGATCCCTGTAATCACAAACATCCATGACCCCTTTCATCAAAATGCTCCAGTATCACATTCATCAAATTGCTCCATGCCCCTTTTCATCACAATGTTCCATATCCTTGTCATCACAATGCTCTATGGCCCCTGTAATCAATCACAAGGCTCCATGCCCTTGTCATCACAATACTCCAGCACACTTCTCAACACAATTCTCCATGCCCGTGTCATCCCAATGCTCCATGAAAATGTCATCACAATGCTCCAGGACTCTTGTCATCACAATGCTCCATGACACCTTTCATCACAATGCTCCATAGCTTGGTCATCACAATGCTCCATGTCGCCTCTAATCACAGTGCTTCATGAACCCGTTCATTAAAATGCTCCATGCCCACTGTCATCACAGTGCCCCATGACTCCTGTCATCACAATGCTCCATGACCCTTGTCATCACAAAGCTCCCTGGCCCTTGTCATCACAATTTCCGATGACCCCCTTTATCTCAAAGTTCCATGACACTTGTCATCACAATGCTCCATGAACCCTGTAATCACAATGATCCATGACAGTTTTCCTCACAATGCTCCATTACCCCTTTCGTCACAATGCTCCATGGCTTGGTCATCACAATGCACCATGCCTTTGTCATCACAATGCTCCATGATCCCTGTAATCACAATGCTCCATGCCCCCTGTCATCACAATGCCGCATGACTCCGGTTATCACAATGTTACATGCCCCTTGTCATCGCAATGCTCCATGAACCCTGTCATCACAGTGCTTCATGACCCTTGCCATCACAATGCTCCATGAACCCTATAATCTCAATGATCCATGACCCCTTTCATCACAATGCTCCATGACCACTTTCATCACACTTCTCCGTGTCCCTTGTCATCACAATGGTCCATGCCCTTGTCATCAAATGCTCCATGGCCCCTGTAATCACAAATCTCCATGCCCATGTCATCACAATGCTCCATGAAAATGCCATCACAATGCTCCAAGACTCTTGTCATCACAATACTCCATGGTGCTTTTCATCACAATGCTCCATGACCAATTTCTTCACAAAGCTCCATGACCATTGTCATCACAATGCTACATAACCCCTGACCTCGCAATGATCCATGACCCCTTTCATCACAATGCTCAATGATGCCTGTCATCACAATGTTCCATGGCCTTTATCTTCACAATTCTCCATGGCTCCTGTAATTACAGTGTTCCATAAACCCTTTCATCACAATGCTCCATGGCCCTTGTCATCACAATGTCCTATGACCCCTTTTATCTCAATGTTCCGTGTCCCCTTTCTTAACAATGTTCCATGACCACTTTCATCACAATGCTCCATAACCCATTTGATCACAATGCTCCTTGGCCCTTGTCATCACAATGCTCCAATGCGCTTTTCATCACAATGCTGCATGAACACTTGCCTCACAGTGCTCCAAGACCACATTCATCAAAATGCCCCATAGCCATTGTCATCAATTTTCCCCTTGACCCCTTTCATCACAATGCTCCATGACCACTTTCATCACAATGTCCCATGCCCCTGTCATCACAATGCTCCATGGCCCCTGTAATCACAAATCTCCATGCCCATGTCATCACAATGCTCCATGAAAATGTCATCACAATGCTCCAAGACTCTTGTCATCACAATACTCCATGGTGCTTTTCATCACAATGCTCCATGACCCCTTTCATCACAATGCTCCATGGCCCTTGTCATCACAATGTCCCTTGACCCCTTTTATCTCAATGCTCTATGTCCCCTTTCATCACAATCCTCCATGACCACATTCATCACAATCCTCGATAACCCATTTGATCACAATGCTCCATGGCTCTTGTCATCACAATGCTCCATAGCACTTTTCATCACAATTCTCCATGACCACTTTCTTCACAATGCTCCATGACCATTGTCATCACAATGCTACATGACCCCTGACATCGAAATGATCCATGACCCCTTTCATCACAATGCTCCATGACGCCTGTCATCACAATGTTCCATGGCCTTTATCTTCACAATTCTCCATGGCTCCTGTAATTACAGTGTTCCATAAACCCTTTCATCACAATGCTCCATGGCCCTTGTCATCACAATGTCCTATGACCCCTTTTATCTCAATGTTCCGTGTCCCCTTTCTTAACAATGTTCCATGACCACTTTCCTCACAATGCTCCATAACCCATTTGATCACAATGCTCCTTGGCCCTTATCATCACAATGCTCCAATGTGCTTTTCATCACAATGCTGCATGACCACTTGCCTCACAGTGCTCCATGACCACATTCATCAAAATGCCCCATAGCCATTGTCATCAATTTTCCCCTTGACCCCTTTCATCACAATGCTCCATGACCACTTTCATCACAATGTCCCATGCCCCTGTCATCACAATGCTCCATGATCCCTGTAATCACAATGATCCATTCCCACTGTCATCACAATGTCCCATGCCCCCTTTCATCACAATGCCCCATGACCCCTGTCATCACAATGCTCCATGGCCCTTGTCATCACAATGCTCCATGACCCCTGTCCTCACAATTCTCTAGTACCACTTTCATCACAATGCTCCATGCCCTTTGTCATCACAATACTCCATGCACTTGTCATCAAATGTTCCATGGCCCCTGTAATCACAATGCTCCATACCTTTGTCATCTCAATGCTCCAGAACTCTTCTCATCACAATTCTCCATGCCTGTGTCATAACAATGCTCCATGAAAATGTCATCACTACGCTCCAGGACACTTGTCATCACAATGATCCATGACCACTTTCATCACACCGTTCCATAACCCATTTGATCACAATGCTCCATGGCTCTTGTCATCACAATGCTCCATAGCACTTTTCATCACAATTCTCCATGACCACTTTCTTCACAATGCTCCATGACCATTGTCATCACAATGCTACATGACCCCTGACATTGAAATGATCCATGACCCCTTTCATCACAATGCTCCATGACGCCTGTCATCACAATGTTCCATGGCCTTTATCTTCACAATTCTCCATGGCTCCTGTAATTACAGTGTTCCATAAACCCTTTCATCACAATGCTCCATGGCCCTTGTCATCACAATGTCCTATGACCCCTTTGATCTCAATGTTCCGTGCCCCCTTTCTTAACAATGTTCCATGACCACTTTCCTCACAATGCTCCATAACCCATTTGATCACAATGCTCCTTGGCCCTTATCATCACAATGCTCCAATGTGCTTTTCATCACAATGCTGCATGACCACTTGCCTCACAGTGCTCCATGACCACATTCATCAAAATGCCCCATAGCCATTGTCATCAATTTTTCCCTTGACCCCTTTCATCACAATGCTCCATGACCACTTTCATCACAATGTCCCATGCCCCTGTCATCACAATGCTCCATGATCCCTGTAATCACAATGATCCATTCCCACTGTCATCACAATGTCCCATGCCCCCTTTCATCACAATGCCCCATGACCCCTGTCATCACAGTGCTCCATGGCCCTTGTCATCACAATGCTCCATGACCCCTGTCATCACAATTCTCTAGTACCACTTTCATCACAATGCTCCATGCCCTTTGTCATCACAATACTCCATGCACTTGTCATCAAATGTTCCATGGCCCCTGTAATCACAATGCTCCATACCTTTGTCATCTCAATGCTCCAGAACTCTTCTCATCACAATTCTCCATGCCTGTGTCATAACAATGCTCCATGAAAATGTCATCACTACGCTCCAGGACACTTGTCATCACAATGATCCATGACCACTTTCATCACACCGTTCCATAACCCATTTGATCACAATGTTCCATGGCCCTTGTCATCACAATGCTCCATGACACCTTTCATCACAATGCTCAATGATCCTTGTCATCACAATGTCCCATGACCCATTTTATCTCAGTGCTCCATGACCCCTTTTATCACAATGGTCTATGACCATTGTCATCACAATGCTCAATGCCCCTATCATCACAATGCTCCATGACCCCTGTCATCTCAGTGATCCCTGACCCCTTTCATCACAATGCTCCGTGATGCCTGTCATCACAATGTTCCATGGCCTTTGTCATCAGAATGCTCCATGGCCCCTGTAATCACAGTGTTCCATGACCCCTATTATCACAAGTACAGATGACCACTGTCATCACTATTCTCCATGGCCCTTGTCATCTCTATGCTCCATGACCCTGTCATCACAATGCTCCATGACCCTTGTCATCACAATGCTCTTTGATCCCTGTAATCACAATGATCCATGTACCATTTCCTCACAATGCTCCAATACCTCTTTCATCACAATGCTCCATGCCACTTGTCATCACAATGTTCCATGCCCTTGCCATCGCAATGCTCAATGGCCCGTTTCCTCACAACGCTCCAGTCACCCATTTATCTCAAGGCTGCATGCCAATGCTCATCACAATGCTACTTGCCCTTGTAATCACAATGATCCATGATCCCTTTCATCACAATGCTCCATGACACCTTTCATCACAATGCTCCATGGCCCCTGTAATCACAATGCTCCATGACCACTTTCATCACAACGCTCCATAAACCACTTAATCACAATGTTCCATGGCTCTTGTCATAACAAGGCCCAATGAAACTTTTCATCACAATGCTCCATGACCCCTTTCATCAGAATACTCCATGGTTTTGTCATCACAATGCTCCATGTCGTATGTAATCACATTGCTCCATGAACCCGTTCATTACAATGCTCCATGCCCACTGTCATCACAAATCCCCGTGACCCCTGTCATCACAATGCTCCATGGCCGTTGTCATCTCAAAGCTCCATGACCCCTGTCATAACAGTGATCCATAACACCTTTCCTCACAATGCTCCATTAACCGTTTCATCACAATTCTCCATGCCACTTGTCATCACAATGTTCCATGCACTTGTCATCACAGTGCTCCATGGCCCATTTCCTAACAATGCTCCAGTACCCCTTTCATCACAGGGCTCCATGCCACTTGTCATCACAATGCCCCAGGACCCCTCTAATCACAATGCTCCATGGTGCTTTTCATCACAATGCCCCATCACCCCTGTCATCACAATGCTCCATGGCCCTTGTCATCATAATGCTATGTGACTTCTGTCATCACAATGCTCCATGAACCTTGTCATCACAAGCTCCATGATCCTTGTAATCACAATGCTCCATGCCCTTGTCATCACAATGCTCCAGAACTCTTCTCATCACAATTCTCCATGCCCGTGTCATCACAATGCTCCATGAAAATGTCATCACAATGCTCCAGGACTCTTGTCATCACAATACTCCATGGCGCATTTCATCACAATTATCTATGACTACTTTCATCACAACGCTCCATGAACTCTTTCATCACAATGCTCCATGGCCCTTGTCATTACAATGTCCCATGACCCCTTTTATCTCAGTGCTCCATGACCACTTTCATCACAATGCTCCATAACCCATTTGATCACAATGCTCCATGGCCCTTGTCATAACAATGTCCCATGACCCACTTTACCTCAATGCTCCATGACCCCTTTCATCACTATGCTCCATGACCATTGTCATCACAATTCTCCATGGCCCTATCATCACAATGCTCCATGACCCCTGTGATCACAATGCTCCATGGCCCTTTTCATCCCAATGCTCCATGAACCCTGTCATCACAATGCTCCATGATCGCTGTAATCACAATGATCCATGACATCTTTCCTCACAATTCTCCAGTACGCCTCTCGTCACAATGCTCCACTCCTCTTTTCATCACAATGCTGAATGCAGTTGTCATCACAATGCTCCATGGCCCCTGTAATCACAATTCTCCATGCCCTTGTCATCCAAAAGCTCCAGAAGTCATGTCATCACAATGCTACATTCCCTTGTCATCAAATGCTCCATGACCCTTGTTGTCACAATGTCCCATGACCCATTTTATCTCAAAGCTCCATGACCCCTTTCATCACAATGGTCTATGAGCAGTGTCATCACAATGCTCCATGCCCCTATCATCAAAATGTTCCATGACCCCTGTAATCGCAATGCTCCATGGCTTTTGTCATCACAATGTTCCCTGCCCCTATCATCGCAATGCTCCATGACCACTGTCATCACAATGCCCAATAACCTCTCATCACAATGCTCCATGATACCTGTCATCACAATGCACCATGACCCTTGTCATCACAATGCTCCATGATCCCTGTAATCACAACGATCCATGTACCATTTCCTCACAATGCTCCAATACTACTTTCATCACAATGCTCCATGCCACTTGTCATCACAATGCTCAATGGCCTGTTTCCTCACAATGCTCCAGTATCCCATTCATCACAAGGCTCCATGCCAATGGTCATCACAATGCTACATGCCCTGGTCATCACAATGACCCATGATCCCTTTAATCACAATGCTCCATGACACCTTTCATCACAATGCTCCATGGCCCCTGTAATCACAATGCTCCATGCCTCTGTCATCACAATGCTCCAGAACTCTTCTCATCACAATTCTCCATGCCCGTGTCATCCCAGTTCTCCATGACAGTGTCATCAGAATGCTCGCGGACTCTTGTCATCACAATGCTCCATGGCGCTTTTCATCACAATGCTGCATGACCACTTGCATCACAACGCTCCATAACCCATTTAATAACAATACTCCATGGCTCTTGTCATAACAAGGCACAATGACCCTTTCATCACAATGCTACATGACCCCTGACATCGCAATGATCCATGACTCCTTTTATCACAATGCTCCATGATGCCTGTCATCACAATGTTCCATGGCCTTTATCTTCACAATTCTCCATGGCTCCTGTAATTACAGTGTTCCATAAACCCTTTCATCACAATGCTCCATGGCCCTTGTCATCACAATGTCCTATGACCCCTTTTATCTCAATGTTCCGTGTCCCCTTTCTTAACAATGTTCCATGACCACTTTCATCACAATGCTCCATAACCCATTTGATCACAATGCTCCTTGGCCCTTGTCATCACAATGCTCCAATGCGCTTTTCATCACAATGCTGCATGAACACTTGCCTCACAGTGCTCCAAGACCACATTCATCAAAATGCCCCATAGCCATTGTCATCAATTTTCCCCTTGACCCCTTTCATCACAATGCTCCATGACCATTTTCATCACAATGGTCCATGCCCTTGTCATCAAATGCTCCATGGCCCCTGTAATCACAAATCTCCATGCCCATGTCATCACAATGCTCCATGAAAATGTCATCACAATGCTCCAAGACTCTTGTCATCACAATACTCCATGGTGCTTTTCATCACAATGCTCCATGATCCCTTTCATCACAATGCTCCATGGCCCTTGTCATCACAATGTCCCTTGACCCCTTTTATCTCAATGCTCTATGTCCCCTTTCATCACAATCCTCCATGACCACATTCATCACAATCCTCGATAACCCATTTGATCACAATGCTCCATGGCTCTTGTCATCACAATGCTCCATAGCACTTTTCATCACAATTCTCCATGACCACTTTCTTCACAATGCTCCATGACCATTGTCATCACAATGCTACATGACCCCTGACATCGAAATGATCCATGACCCCTTTCATCACAATGCTCCATGACGCCTGTCATCACAATGTTCCATGGCCTTTATCTTCACAATTCTCCATGGCTCCTGTAATTACAGTGTTCCATAAACCCTTTCATCACAATGCTCCATGGCCCTTGTCATCACAATGTCCTATGACCCCTTTTATCTCAATGTTCCGTGTCCCCTTTCTTAACAATGTTCCATGACCACTTTCCTCACAATGCTCCATAACCCATTTGATCACAATGCTCCTTGGCCCTTATCATCACAATGCTCCAATGTGCTTTTCATCACAATGCTGCATGACCACTTGCCTCACAGTGCTCCATGACCACATTCATCAAAATGCCCCATAGCCATTGTCATCAATTTTCCCCTTGACCCCTTTCATCACAATGCTCCATGACCACTTTCATCACAATGTCCCATGCCCCTGTCATCACAATGCTCCATGATCCCTGTAATCACAGTGATCCATTCCCACTGTCATCACAATGTCCCATGCCCCCTTTCATCACAATGCCCCATGACCCCTGTCATCACAATGCTCCATGGCCCTTGTCATCACAATGCTCCATGACCCCTGTCCTCACAATTCTCTAGTACCACTTTCATCACAATGCTCCATGCCCTTTGTCATCACAATACTCCATGCACTTGTCATCAAATGTTCCATGGCCCCTGTAATCACAATGCTCCATACCTTTGTCATCTCAATGCTCCAGAACTCTTCTCATCACAATTCTCCATGCCTGTGTCATAACAATGTTCCATGAAAATGTCATCACTACGCTCCAGGACACTTGTCATCACAATGATCCATGACCACTTTCATCACACCGTTCCATAACCCATTTGATCACAATGTTCCATGGCCCCTGTCATCACAATGCTCCATGATCCCTGTAATCACAATGATCAATTCCCACTGTCATCACAATGTCCCATGCCCCCTTTCATCACAATGCCCCATGACCCCTGTCATCACAATGCTCCATGGCCCCTGTAATCACAATGCTCCATGCCTCTGTCATCACAATGCTCCAGAACTCTTCTCATCACAATTCTCCATGCCCGTGTCATCCCAGTTCTCCATGACAGTGTCATCAGAATGCTCCTGGACTCTTGTCATCACAATGCTCCATGGCGCTTTTCATCACAATGCTCCATGACCACTTGCATCACAACGCTCCATAACCCATTTAATAACAATACTCCATGGCTCTTGTCATAACAAGGCACAATGACCCTTTCATCACAATGCTCCATGACCTCTGTCATCACAATGATCCATAACACCTTTCCGCACAATGCTCCATTACCCTTTTCTTCACAGTGCTCCATGCCACTTCTCATCACAATGCACCATGCCCTTGTCATCACGATGCTCCAGAAGTCATGTCATCACCAATGCTCCATGGCCCTTGTCATCAAAATGCTCCAGAAGTTATCTCATCACAAGGCTCCATGACCGTGTCCTCACAATGCTCAATGAGCACTGTCATCACAATGCTCCATGACCACTTTCATCACAATGCTCCACGCACCCTGTCATCACTATGCCCCATGATTCCTGTCATCACAATGCCTCATGGCCCTTGCCATCACAATGCTCCATGACCCTTGTCTTCACAATGCCCCATGACCCCTGCCATCACAATGCTCCATGATCCCTGTAATCACAAACATCCATGACCCCTTTCATCAAAATGCTCCAGTATCACATTCATCAAATTGCTCCATGCCCCTTTTCATCACAATGTTCCATATCCTTGTCATCACAATGCTCTATGGCCCCTGTAATCAATCACAAGGCTCCATGCCCTTGTCATCACAATACTCCAGCACACTTCTCAACACAATTCTCCATGCCCGTGTCATCCCAATGCTCCATGAAAATGCCATCACAATGCTCCAGGACTCTTGTCATCACAATGCTCCATGACACCTTTCATCACAATGCTCCATGGCTTGGTCATCACAATGCTCCATGTCGCCTCTAATCACAGTGCTTCATGAACCCGTTCATTAAAATGCTCCATGCCCACTGTCATCACAGTGCCCCATGACTCCTGTCATCACAATGCTCCATGACCCTTGTCATCACAAAGCTCCCTGGCCCTTGTCATCACAATTTCCGATGACCCCCTTTATCTCAAAGTTCCATGACACTTGTCATCACAATGCTCCATGAACCCTGTAATCACAATGATCCATGACAGTTTTCCTCACAATGCTCCATTACCCCTTTCGTCACAATGCTCCATGGCTTGGTCATCACAATGCACCATGCCTTTGTCATCACAATGCTCCATGATCCCTGTAATCACAATGCTCCATGCCCCCTGTCATCACAATGCCGCATGACTCCGGTTATCACAATGTTACATGCCCCTTGTCATCGCAATGCTCCATGAACCCTGTCATCACAGTGCTTCATGACCCTTGCCATCACAATGCTCCATGAACCCTATAATCTCAATGATCCATGACCCCTTTCATCACAATGCTCCATGACCACTTTCATCACACTTCTCCGTGTCCCTTGTCATCACAATGGTCCATGCCCTTGTCATCAAATGCTCCATGGCCCCTGTAATCACAAATCTCCATGCCCATGTCATCACAATGCTCCATGAAAATGCCATCACAATGCTCCAAGACTCTTGTCATCACAATACTCCATGGTGCTTTTCATCACAATGCTCCATGACCACTTTCTTCACAAAGCTCCATGACCATTGTCATCACAATGCTACATAACCCCTGACATCGCAATGATCCATGACCCCTTTCATCACAATGCTCAATGATGCCTGTCATCACAATGTTCCATGGCCTTTGTCTTCACATTTCTCCATGGCTACTGTAATTACAGTGCTCCATAATTCCTTTCATCACAATGCTCCATGGCCCCTGTCATCACAATGTCCCATGACCCCTTTTATCTCAATGCTCCATGTCCCCTTTCATCACAATGCTCCATGACCATTGTCATCACAATGCTCTATGCCTCTATCATCACAATGCTACATGACCCCTGACATCGCAATGATCCATGACTCCTTTTATCACAATGCTCCATGATGCCTGTCATCACAATGTTCCATGGCCTTTATCTTCACAATTCTCCATGGCTCCTGTAATTACAGTGTTCCATAAACCCTTTCATCACAATGCTCCATGGCCCTTGTCATCACAATGTCCTATGACCCCTTTTATCTCAATGTTCCGTGTCCCCTTTCTTAACAATGTTCCATGACCACTTTCATCACAATGCTCCATAACCCATTTGATCACAGTGCTCCTTGGCCCTTGTCATCACAATGCTCCAATGCGCTTTTCATCACAATGCTGCATGAACACTTGCCTCACAGTGCTCCAAGACCACATTCATCAAAATGCCCCATAGCCATTGTCATCAATTTTCCCCTTGACCCCTTTCATCACAATGCTCCATGACCATTTTCATCACAATGGTCCATGCCCTTGTCATCAAATGCTCCATGGCCCCTGTAATCACAAATCTCCATGCCCATGTCATCACAATGCTCCATGAAAATGTCATCACAATGCTCCAAGACTCTTGTCATCGCAATACTCCATGGTGCTTTTCATCACAATGCTCCATGACCCCTTTCATCACAATGCTCCATGGCCCTTGTCATCACAATGTCCCTTGACCCCTTTTATCTCAATGCTCTATGTCCCCTTTCATCACAATCCTCCATGACCACATTCATCACAATCCTCGATAACCCATTTGATCACAATGCTCCATGGCTCTTGTCATCACAATGCTCCATAGCACTTTTCATCACAATTCTCCATGACCACTTTCTTCACAATGCTCCATGACCATTGTCATCACAATGCTACATGACCCCTGACATCGAAATGATCCATGACCCCTTTCATCACAATGCTCCATGACGCCTGTCATCACAATGTTCCATGGCCTTTATCTTCACAATTCTCCATGGCTCCTGTAATTACAGTGTTCCATAAACCCTTTCATCACAATGCTCCATGGCCCTTGTCATCACAATGTCCTATGACCCCTTTAATCTCAATGTTCCGTGTCCCCTTTCTTAACAATGTTCCATGACCACTTTCCTCACAATGCTCCATAACCCATTTGATCACAATGCTCCTTGGCCCTTGTCATCACAATGCTCCAATGTGCTTTTCATCACAATGCTGCATGACCACTTGCCTCACAGTGCTCCATGACCACATTCATCAAAATGCCCCATAGCCATTGTCATCAATTTTCCCCTTGACCCCTTTCATCACAATGCTCCATGACCACTTTCATCACAATGTCCCATGCCCCTGTCATCACAATGCTCCATGATCCCTGTAATCACAATGATCCATTCCCACTGTCATCACAATGTCCCATGCCCCCTTTCATCACAATGCCCCATGACCCCTGTCATCACAATGCTCCATGGCCCTTGTCATCACAATGCTCCATGACCCCTGTCATCACAATTCTCTAGTACCGCTTTCATCACAATGCTCCATGCCCTTTGTCATCACAATACTCCATGCACTTGTCATCAAATGTTCCATGGCCCCTGTAATCACAATGCTCCATACCTTTGTCATCTCAATGCTCCAGAACTCTTCTCATCACAATTCTCCATGCCTGTGTCATAACAATGCTCCATGAAAATGTCATCACTACGCTCCAGGACACTTGTCATCACAATGATCCATGACCACTTTCATCACACCGTTCCATAAACCATTTGATCACAATGTTCCATGGCCCTTGTCATCACAATGCTCCATGACACCTTTCATCACAATGCTCAACGATCCTTGTCATCACAATGTCCCATGACCCATTTTATCTCAATGCTCCATGACCCCTTTTATCACAATGGTCTATGACCATTGTCATCACAATGCTCAATGCCCCTATCATCACAATGCTCCATGACCCCTGTCATCTCAGTGATCCCTGACCCCTTTCATCACAATGCTCCGTGATGCCTGTCATCACAATGTTCCATGGCCTTTGTCATCAGAATGCTCCATGGCCCCTGTAATCACAGTGTTCCATGACCCCTATTATCACAAGTACAGATGACCACGGTCATCACTATTCTCCATGGCCCTTGTCATCTCTATGCTCCATGACCCTGTCATCACAATGCTCCATGACCCTTGTCATCACAATGCTCTTTGATCCCTGTAATCACAATGATCCATGTACCATTTCCTCACAATGCTCCAATACCTCTTTCATCACAATGCTCCATGCCACTTGTCATCACAATGTTCCATGCCCTTGCCATCGCAATGCTCAATGGCCCGTTTCCTCACAACGCTCCAGTCACCCATTTATCTCAAGGCTGCATGCCAATGCTCATCACAATGCTACTTGCCCTTGTAATCACAATGATCCATGATCCCTTTCATCACAATGCTCCATGACACCTTTCATCACAATGCTCCATGGCCCCTGTAATCACAATGCTCCATGACCACTTTCATCACAACGCTCCATAAACCACTTAATCACAATGTTCCATGGCTCTTGTCATAACAAGGCCCAATGAAACTTTTCATCACAATGCTCCATGACCCCTTTCATCAGAATACTCCATGGTTTTGTCATCACAATGCTCCATGTCGTATGTAATCACATTGCTCCATGAACCCGTTCATTACAATGCTCCATGCCCACTGTCATCACAAATCCCCGTGACCACTGTCATCACAATGCTCCATGGCCGTTGTCATCTCAAAGCTCCATGACCCCTGTCATAACAGTGATCCATAACACCTTTCCTCACAATGCTCCATTAACCGTTTCATCACAATTCTCCATGCCACTTGTCATCACAATGCTCCATGCACTTGTCATCACAGTGCTCCATGGCCCATTTCCTAACAATGCTCCAGTACCCCTTTCATCACAGGGCTCCATGCCACTTGTCATCACAATGCCCCAGGACCCCTCTAATCACAATGCTCCATGGTGCTTTTCATCACAATGCCCCATCACCCCTGTCATCACAATGCTCCATGGCCCTTGTCATCATAATGCTATGTGACTTCTGTCATCACAATGCTCCATGAACCTTGTCATCACAAGCTCCATGATCCTTGTAATCACAATGCTCCATGCCCTTGTCATCACAATGCTCCAGAACTCTTCTCATCACAATTCTCCATGCCCGTGTCATCACAATGCTCCATGAAAAAATGTCATCACAATGCTCCAGGACTCTTGTCATCACAATACTCCATGGCGCATTTCATCACAATTATCTATGACCACTTTCATCACAACGCTCCATGAACTCTTTCATCACAATGCTCCATGGCCCTTGTCATTACAATGTCCCATGACCCCTTTTATCTCAGTGCTCCATGACCACTTTCATCACAATGCTCCATAACCCATTTGATCACAATGCTCCATGGCCCTTGTCATCACAATGTCCCATGACCCACTTTACCTCAATGCTCCATGACCCCTTTCATCACTATGCTCCATGACCATTGTCATCACAATTCTCCATGGCCCTATCATCACAATGCTCCATGGCCCTTTTCATCACAATGCTCCATGAACCCTGTCATCACAATGCTCCATGATCGCTGTAATCACAATGATCCATGACATCTTTCCTCACAATTCTCCAGTATGCCTCTCGTCACAATGCTCCACTCCTCTTTTCATCACAATGCTGAATGCAGTTGTCATCACAGTGCTCCATGGCCCCTGTAATCACAATTCTCCATGCCCTTGTCATCCAAAAGCTCCAGAAGTCATGTCATCACAATGCTACATTCCCTTGTCATCAAATGCTCCATGACCCTTGTTGTCACAATGTCCCATGACCCATTTTATCTCAAAGCTCCATGACCCCTTTCATCACAATGGTCTATGAGCAGTGTCATCACAATGCTCCATGCCCCTATCATCAAAATGTTCCATGACCCCTGTAATCGCAATGCTCCATGGCTTTTGTCATCACAATGTTCCCTGCCCCTATCATCGCAATGCTCCATGACCACTGTCATCACAATGCCCAATAACCTCTCATCACAATGCTCCATGATACCTGTCATCACAATGCACCATGACCCTTGTCATCACAATGCTCCATGATCCCTGTAATCACAACGATCCATGTACCATTTCCTCACAATGCTCCAATACTACTTTCATCACAATGCTCCATGCCACTTGTCATCACAATGCTCAATGGCCTGTTTCCTCACAATGCTCCAGTATCCCATTCATCACAAGGCTCCATGCCAATGGTCATCACAATGCTACATGCCCTGGTCATCACAATGACCCATGATCCCTTTAATCACAATGCTCCATGACACCTTTCATCACAATGCTCCATGGCCCCTGTAATCACAATGCTCCATGCCTCTGTCATCACAATGCTCCAGAACTCTTCTCATCACAATTCTCCATGCCCGTGTCATCCCAGTTCTCCATGACAGTGTCATCAGAATGCTCCCGGACTCTTGTCATCACAATGCTCCATGGCGCTTTTCATCACAATGCTCCATGACCACTTGCATCACAACGCTCCATAACCCATTTAATAACAATACTCCATGGCTCTTGTCATAACAAGGCACAATGACCCTTTCATCACAATGCTCCATGACCTCTGTCATCACAATGATCCATAACACCTTTCCGCACAATGCTCCATTACCCTTTTCTTCACAGTGCTCCATGCCACTTCTCATCACAATGCACCATGCCCTTGTCATCACGATGCTCCAGAAGTCATGTCATCACCAATGCTCCATGGCCCTTGTCATCAAAATGCTCCAGAAGTTATCTCATCACAAGGCTCCATGACCGTGTCCTCACAATGCTCAATGAGCACTGTCATCACAATGCTCCATGACCACTTTCATCACAATGCTCCACGCACCCTGTCATCACTATGCCCCATGATTCCTGTCATCACAATGCCTCATGGCCCTTGCCATCACAATGCTCCATGACCCTTGTCTTCACAATGCCCCATGACCCCTGCCATCACAATGCTCCATGATCCCTGTAATCACAAACATCCATGACCCCTTTCATCAAAATGCTCCAGTATCACATTCATCAAATTGCTCCATGCCCCTTTTCATCACAATGTTCCATATCCTTGTCATCACAATGCTCTATGGCCCCTGTAATCAATCACAAGGCTCCATGCCCTTGTCATCACAATACTCCAGCACACTTCTCAACACAATTCTCCATGCCCGTGTCATCCCAATGCTCCATGAAAATGCCATCACAATGCTCCAGGACTCTTGTCATCACAATGCTCCATGACACCTTTCATCACAATGCTCCATGGCTTGGTCATCACAATGCTCCATGTCGCCTCTAATCACAGTGCTTCATGAACCCGTTCATTAAAATGCTCCATGCCCACTGTCATCACAGTGCCCCATGACTCCTGTCATCACAATGCTCCATGACCCTTGTCATCACAAAGCTCCCTGGCCCTTGTCATCACAATTTCCGATGACCCCCTTTATCTCAAAGTTCCATGACACTTGTCATCACAATGCTCCATGAACCCTGTAATCACAATGATCCATGACAGTTTTCCTCACAATGCTCCATTACCCCTTTCGTCACAATGCTCCATGGCTTGGTCATCACAATGCACCATGCCTTTGTCATCACAATGCTCCATGATCCCTGTAATCACAATGCTCCATGCCCCCTGTCATCACAATGCCGCATGACTCCGGTTATCACAATGTTACATGCCCCTTGTCATCGCAATGCTCCATGAACCCTGTCATCACAGTGCTTCATGACCCTTGCCATCACAATGCTCCATGAACCCTATAATCTCAATGATCCATGACCCCTTTCATCACAATGCTCCATGACCACTTTCATCACACTTCTCCGTGTCCCTTGTCATCACAATGGTCCATGCCCTTGTCATCAAATGCTCCATGGCCCCTGTAATCACAAATCTCCATGCCCATGTCATCACAATGCTCCATGAAAATGCCATCACAATGCTCCAAGACTCTTGTCATCACAATACTCCATGGTGCTTTTCATCACAATGCTCCATGACCACTTTCTTCACAAAGCTCCATGACCATTGTCATCACAATGCTACATAACCCCTGACATCGCAATGATCCATGACCCCTTTCATCACAATGCTCAATGATGCCTGTCATCACAATGTTCCATGGCCTTTGTCTTCACATTTCTCCATGGCTACTGTAATTACAGTGCTCCATAATTCCTTTCATCACAATGCTCCATGGCCCCTGTCATCACAATGTCCCATGACCCCTTTTATCTCAATGCTCCATGTCCCCTTTCATCACAATGCTCCATGACCATTGTCATCACAATGCTCTATGCCTCTATCATCACAATGCTACATGACCCCTGACATCGCAATGATCCATGACTCCTTTTATCACAATGCTCCATGATGCCTGTCATCACAATGTTCCATGGCCTTTATCTTCACAATTCTCCATGGCTCCTGTAATTACAGTGTTCCATAAACCCTTTCATCACAATGCTCCATGGCCCTTGTCATCACAATGTCCTATGACCCCTTTTATCTCAATGTTCCGTGTCCCCTTTCTTAACAATGTTCCATGACCACTTTCATCACAATGCTCCATAACCCATTTGATCACAGTGCTCCTTGGCCCTTGTCATCACAATGCTCCAATGCGCTTTTCATCACAATGCTGCATGAACACTTGCCTCACAGTGCTCCAAGACCACATTCATCAAAATGCCCCATAGCCATTGTCATCAATTTTCCCCTTGACCCCTTTCATCACAATGCTCCATGACCATTTTCATCACAATGGTCCATGCCCTTGTCATCAAATGCTCCATGGCCCCTGTAATCACAAATCTCCATGCCCATGTCATCACAATGCTCCATGAAAATGTCATCACAATGCTCCAAGACTCTTGTCATCGCAATACTCCATGGTGCTTTTCATCACAATGCTCCATGACCCCTTTCATCACAATGCTCCATGGCCCTTGTCATCACAATGTCCCTTGACCCCTTTTATCTCAATGCTCTATGTCCCCTTTCATCACAATCCTCCATGACCACATTCATCACAATCCTCGATAACCCATTTGATCACAATGCTCCATGGCTCTTGTCATCACAATGCTCCATAGCACTTTTCATCACAATTCTCCATGACCACTTTCTTCACAATGCTCCATGACCATTGTCATCACAATGCTACATGACCCCTGACATCGAAATGATCCATGACCCCTTTCATCACAATGCTCCATGACGCCTGTCATCACAATGTTCCATGGCCTTTATCTTCACAATTCTCCATGGCTCCTGTAATTACAGTGTTCCATAAACCCTTTCATCACAATGCTCCATGGCCCTTGTCATCACAATGTCCTATGACCGCTTTTATCTCAATGTTCCATGTCCCCTTTCTTAACAATGTTCCATGACCACTTTCCTCACAATGCTCCATAACCCATTTGATCACAATGCTCCTTGGCCCTTGTCATCACAATGCTCCAATGTACTCTTCATCACAATGCTGCATGACCACTTGCCTCACAGTGCTCCATGACCACATTCATCAAAATGCCCCATAGCCATTGTCATCAATTTTCCCCTTGACCCCTTTCATCACAATGCTCCATGACCACTTTCATCACAATGTCCCATGCCCCTGTCATCACAATGCTCCATGATCCCTGTAATCACAATGATCCATTCCCACTGTCATCACAATGTCCCATGCCCCCTTTCATCACAATGCCCCATGACCCCTGTCATCACAATGCTCCATGGCCCTTGTCATCACAATGCTCCATGACCCCTGTCATCACAATTCTCTAGTACCGCTTTCATCACAATGCTCCATGCCCTTTGTCATCACAATACTCCATGCACTTGTCATCAAATGTTCCATGGCCCCTGTAATCACAATGCTCCATACCTTTGTCATCTCAATGCTCCAGAACTCTTCTCATCACAATTCTCCATGCCTGTGTCATAACAATGCTCCATGAAAATGTCATCACTACGCTCCAGGACACTTGTCATCACAATGATCCATGACCACTTTCATCACACCGTTCCATAAACCATTTGATCACAATGTTCCATGGCCCTTGTCATCACAATGCTCCATGACACCTTTCATCACAATGCTCAACGATCCTTGTCATCACAATGTCCCATGACCCATTTTATCTCAATGCTCCATGACCCCTTTTATCACAATGGTCTATGACCATTGTCATCACAATGCTCAATGCCCCTATCATCACAATGCTCCATGACCCCTGTCATCTCAGTGATCCCTGACCCCTTTCATCACAATGCTCCGTGATGCCTGTCATCACAATGTTCCATGGCCTTTGTCATCAGAATGCTCCATGGCCCCTGTAATCACAGTGTTCCATGACCCCTATTATCACAAGTACAGATGACCACGGTCATCACTATTCTCCATGGCCCTTGTCATCTCTATGCTCCATGACCCTGTCATCACAATGCTCCATGACCCTTGTCATCACAATGCTCTTTGATCCCTGTAATCACAATGATCCATGTACCATTTCCTCACAATGCTCCAATACCTCTTTCATCACAATGCTCCATGCCACTTGTCATCACAATGTTCCATGCCCTTGCCATCGCAATGCTCAATGGCCCGTTTCCTCACAACGCTCCAGTCACCCATTTATCTCAAGGCTGCATGCCAATGCTCATCACAATGCTACTTGCCCTTGTAATCACAATGATCCATGATCCCTTTCATCACAATGCTCCATGACACCTTTCATCACAATGCTCCATGGCCCCTGTAATCACAATGCTCCATGACCACTTTCATCACAACGCTCCATAAACCACTTAATCACAATGTTCCATGGCTCTTGTCATAACAAGGCCCAATGAAACTTTTCATCACAATGCTCCATGACCCCTTTCATCAGAATACTCCATGGTTTTGTCATCACAATGCTCCATGTCGTATGTAATCACATTGCTCCATGAACCCGTTCATTACAATGCTCCATGCCCACTGTCATCACAAATCCCCGTGACCACTGTCATCACAATGCTCCATGGCCGTTGTCATCTCAAAGCTCCATGACCCCTGTCATAACAGTGATCCATAACACCTTTCCTCACAATGCTCCATTAACCGTTTCATCACAATTCTCCATGCCACTTGTCATCACAATGCTCCATGCACTTGTCATCACAGTGCTCCATGGCCCATTTCCTAACAATGCTCCAGTACCCCTTTCATCACAGGGCTCCATGCCACTTGTCATCACAATGCCCCAGGACCCCTCTAATCACAATGCTCCATGGTGCTTTTCATCACAATGCCCCATCACCCCTGTCATCACAATGCTCCATGGCCCTTGTCATCATAATGCTATGTGACTTCTGTCATCACAATGCTCCATGAACCTTGTCATCACAAGCTCCATGATCCTTGTAATCACAATGCTCCATGCCCTTGTCATCACAATGCTCCAGAACTCTTCTCATCACAATTCTCCATGCCCGTGTCATCACAATGCTCCATGAAAAAATGTCATCACAATGCTCCAGGACTCTTGTCATCACAATACTCCATGGCGCATTTCATCACAATTATCTATGACCACTTTCATCACAACGCTCCATGAACTCTTTCATCACAATGCTCCATGGCCCTTGTCATTACAATGTCCCATGACCCCTTTTATCTCAGTGCTCCATGACCACTTTCATCACAATGCTCCATAACCCATTTGATCACAATGCTCCATGGCCCTTGTCATCACAATGTCCCATGACCCACTTTACCTCAATGCTCCATGACCCCTTTCATCACTATGCTCCATGACCATTGTCATCACAATTCTCCATGGCCCTATCATCACAATGCTCCATGGCCCTTTTCATCACAATGCTCCATGAACCCTGTCATCACAATGCTCCATGATCGCTGTAATCACAATGATCCATGACATCTTTCCTCACAATTCTCCAGTACGCCTCTCGTCACAATGCTCCACTCCTCTTTTCATCACAATGCTGAATGCAGTTGTCATCACAGTGCTCCATGGCCCCTGTAATCACAATTCTCCATGCCCTTGTCATCCAAAAGCTCCAGAAGTCATGTCATCACAATGCTACATTCCCTTGTCATCAAATGCTCCATGACCCTTGTTGTCACAATGTCCCATGACCCATTTTATCTCAAAGCTCCATGACCCCTTTCATCACAATGGTCTATGAGCAGTGTCATCACAATGCTCCATGCCCCTATCATCAAAATGTTCCATGACCCCTGTAATCGCAATGCTCCATGGCTTTTGTCATCACAATGTTCCCTGCCCCTATCATCGCAATGCTCCATGACCACTGTCATCACAATGCCCAATAACCTCTCATCACAATGCTCCATGATACCTGTCATCACAATGCACCATGACCCTTGTCATCACAATGCTCCATGATCCCTGTAATCACAACGATCCATGTACCATTTCCTCACAATGCTCCAATACTACTTTCATCACAATGCTCCATGCCACTTGTCATCACAATGCTCAATGGCCTGTTTCCTCACAATGCTCCAGTATCCCATTCATCACAAGG
Source organism: Balaenoptera borealis (assembly GCF_965194805.1). Classification (NCBI taxonomy): domain Eukaryota; kingdom Metazoa; phylum Chordata; class Mammalia; order Artiodactyla; family Balaenopteridae; genus Balaenoptera; species Balaenoptera borealis. Next base: position 17,668,754 of record NC_138874.1, read on the forward strand.
CTCCATGCCAATGGTCATCACAATGCTACATGCCCTGGTCATCACAATGACCCATGATCCCTTTAATCACAATGCTCCATGACACCTTTCATCACAATGCTCCATGGCCCCTGTAATCACAATGCTCCATGCCTCTGTCATCACAATGCTCCAGAACTCTTCTCATCACAATTCTCCATGCCCGTGTCATCCCAGTTCTCCATGACAGTGTCATCAGAATGCTCCCGGACTCTTGTCATCACAATGCTCCATGGCGCTTTTCATCACAATGCTCCATGACCACTTGCATCACAATGCTCCATAACCCATTTAATAACAATACTCCATGGCTCTTGTCATAACAAGGCACAATGACCCTTTCATCACAATGCTCCATGACCTCTGTCATCACAATGATCCATAACACCTTTCCGCACAATGCTCCATTACCCTTTTCTTCACAGTGCTCCATGCCACTTCTCATCACAATGCACCATGCCCTTGTCATCACGATGCTCCAGAAGTCATGTCATCACCAATGCTCCATGGCCCTTGTCATCAAAATGCTCCAGAAGTTATCTCATCACAAGGCTCCATGACCGTGTCCTCACAATGCTCAATGAGCACTGTCATCACAATGCTCCATGACCACTTTCATCACAATGCTCCACGCACCCTGTCATCACTATGCCCCATGATTCCTGTCATCACAATGCCTCATGGCCCTTGCCATCACAATGCTCCATGACCCTTGTCTTCACAATGCCCCATGACCCCTGCCATCACAATGCTCCATGATCCCTGTAATCACAAACATCCATGACCCCTTTCATCAAAATGCTCCAGTATCACATTCATCAAATTGCTCCATGCCCCTTTTCATCACAATGTTCCATATCCTTGTCATCACAATGCTCTATGGCCCCTGTAATCACAAGGCTCCATGCCCTTGTCATCACAATACTCCAGCACACTTCTCAACACAATTCTCCATGCCCGTGTCATCCCAATGCTCCATGAAAATGTCATCACAATGCTCCAGGACTCTTGTCATCACAATGCTCCATGACACCTTTCATCACAATGCTCCATGGCTTGGTCATCACAATGCTCCATGTCGCCTCTAATCACAGTGCTTCATGAACCCGTTCATTAAAATGCTCCATGCCCACTGTCATCACAGTGCCCCATGACTCCTGTCATCACAATGCTCCATGACCCTTGTCATCACAAAGCTCCCTGGCCCTTGTCATCACAATTTCCGATGACCCCCTTTATCTCAAAGTTCCATGACACTTGTCATCACAATGCTCCATGAACCCTGTAATCACAATGATCCATGACAGTTTTCCTCACAATGCTCCATTACCCCTTTCGTCACAATGCTCCATGGCTTGGTCATCACAATGCACCATGCCTTTGTCATCACAATGCTCCATGATCCCTGTAATCACAATGATCCATGACCCCTTTCCTCACAATGCTCCAGGACGCCTTTCATCACAATGATCCATGCCGCTTTTCATCACAATGCTCCATGCCCCCTGTCATCACAATGCCGCATGACTCCGGTTATCACAATGTTACATGCCCCTTGTCATCGCAATGCTCCATGAACCCTGTCATCACAGTGCTTCATGACCCTTGCCATCACAATGCTCCATGAACCCTATAATCTCAATGATCCATGACCCCTTTCATCACAATGCTCCATGACCACTTTCATCACACTTCTCCGTGTCCCTTGTCATCACAATGGTCCATGCCCTTGTCATCAAATGCTCCATGGCCCCTGTAATCACAAATCTCCATGCCCATGTCATCACAATGCTCCATGAAAATGCCATCACAATGCTCCAAGACTCTTGTCATCACAATACTCCATGGTGCTTTTCATCACAATGCTCCATGACCACTTTCTTCACAAAGCTCCATGACCATTGTCATCACAATGCTACATAACCCCTGACATCGCAATGATCCATGACCCCTTTCATCACAATGCTCAATGATGCCTGTCATCACAATGTTCCATGGCCTTTGTCTTCACATTTCTCCATGGCTACTGTAATTACAGTGCTCCATAATTCCTTTCATCACAATGCTCCATGGCCCCTGTCATCACAATGTCCCATGACCCCTTTTATCTCAATGCTCCATGTCCCCTTTCATCACAATGCTCCATGACCATTGTCATCACAATGCTCTATGCCTCTATCATCACAATGCTACATGACCCCTGACATCGCAATGATCCATGACTCCTTTTATCACAATGCTCCATGATGCCTGTCATCACAATGTTCCATGGCCTTTATCTTCACAATTCTCCATGGCTCCTGTAATTACAGTGTTCCATAAACCCTTTCATCACAATGCTCCATGGCCCTTGTCATCACAATGTCCTATGACCCCTTTTATCTCAATGTTCCGTGTCCCCTTTCTTAACAATGTTCCATGACCACTTTCATCACAATGCTCCATAACCCATTTGATCACAATGCTCCTTGGCCCTTGTCATCACAATGCTCCAATGCGCTTTTCATCACAATGCTGCATGAACACTTGCCTCACAGTGCTCCAAGACCACATTCATCAAAATGCCCCATAGCCATTGTCATCAATTTTCCCCTTGACCCCTTTCATCACAATGCTCCATGACCATTTTCATCACAATGGTCCATGCCCTTGTCATCAAATGCTCCATGGCCCCTGTAATCACAAATCTCCATGCCCATGTCATCACAATGCTCCATGAAAATGTCATCACAATGCTCCAAGACTCTTGTCATCGCAATACTCCATGGTGCTTTTCATCACAATGCTCCATGACCCCTTTCATCACAATGCTCCATGGCCCTTGTCATCACAATGTCCCTTGACCCCTTTTATCTCAATGCTCTATGTCCCCTTTCATCACAATCCTCCATGACCACATTCATCACAATCCTCGATAACCCATTTGATCACAATGCTCCATGGCTCTTGTCATCACAATGCTCCATAGCACTTTTCATCACAATTCTCCATGACCACTTTCTTCACAATGCTCCATGACCATTGTCATCACAATGCTACATGACCCCTGACATCGAAATGATCCATGACCCCTTTCATCACAATGCTCCATGACGCCTGTCATCACAATGTTCCATGGCCTTTATCTTCACAATTCTCCATGGCTCCTGTAATTACAGTGTTCCATAAACCCTTTCATCACAATGCTCCATGGCCCTTGTCATCACAATGTCCTATGACCCCTTTTATCTCAATGTTCCGTGTCCCCTTTCTTAACAATGTTCCATGACCACTTTCCTCACAATGCTCCATAACCCATTTGATCACAATGCTCCTTGGCCCTTGTCATCACAATGCTCCAATGTGCTTTTCATCACAATGCTGCATGACCACTTGCCTCACAGTGCTCCATGACCACATTCATCAAAATGCCCCATAGCCATTGTCATCAATTTTCCCCTTGACCCCTTTCATCACAATGCTCCATGACCACTTTCATCACAATGTCCCATGCCCCTGTCATCACAATGCTCCATGATCCCTGTAATCACAATGATCCATTCCCACTGTCATCACAATGTCCCATGCCCCCTTTCATCACAATGCCCCATGACCCCTGTCATCACAATGCTCCATGGCCCTTGTCATCACAATGCTCCATGACCCCTGTCATCACAATTCTCTAGTACCGCTTTCATCACAATGCTCCATGCCCTTTGTCATCACAATACTCCATGCACTTGTCATCAAATGTTCCATGGCCCCTGTAATCACAATGCTCCATACCTTTGTCATCTCAATGCTCCAGAACTCTTCTCATCACAATTCTCCATGCCTGTGTCATAACAATGCTCCATGAAAATGTCATCACTACGCTCCAGGACACTTGTCATCACAATGATCCATGACCACTTTCATCACACCGTTCCATAAACCATTTGATCACAATGTTCCATGGCCCTTGTCATCACAATGCTCCATGACACCTTTCATCACAATGCTCAACGATCCTTGTCATCACAATGTCCCATGACCCATTTTATCTCAATGCTCCATGACCCCTTTTATCACAATGGTCTATGACCATTGTCATCACAATGCTCAATGCCCCTATCATCACAATGCTCCATGACCCCTGTCATCTCAGTGATCCCTGACCCCTTTCATCACAATTCTCCGTGATGCCTGTCATCACAATGTTCCATGGCCTTTGTCATCAGAATGCTCCATGGCCCCTGTAATCACAGTGTTCCATGACCCCTATTATCACAAGTACAGATGACCACGGTCATCACTATTCTCCATGGCCCTTGTCATCTCTATGCTCCATGACCCTGTCATCACAATGCTCCATGACCCTTGTCATCACAATGCTCTTTGATCCCTGTAATCACAATGATCCATGTACCATTTCCTCACAATGCTCCAATACCTCTTTCATCACAATGCTCCATGCCACTTGTCATCACAATGTTCCATGCCCTTGCCATCGCAATGCTCAATGGCCCGTTTCCTCACAACGCTCCAGTCACCCATTTATCTCAAGGCTGCATGCCAATGCTCATCACAATGCTACTTGCCCTTGTAATCACAATGATCCATGATCCCTTTCATCACAATGCTCCATGACACCTTTCATCACAATGCTCCATGGCCCCTGTAATCACAATGCTCCATGACCACTTTCATCACAACGCTCCATAAACCACTTAATCACAATGTTCCATGGCTCTTGTCATAACAAGGCCCAATGAAACTTTTCATCACAATGCTCCATGACCCCTTTCATCAGAATACTCCATGGTTTTGTCATCACAATGCTCCATGTCGTATGTAATCACATTGCTCCATGAACCCGTTCATTACAATGCTCCATGCCCACTGTCATCACAAATCCCCGTGACCACTGTCATCACAATGCTCCATGGCCGTTGTCATCTCAAAGCTCCATGACCCCTGTCATAACAGTGATCCATAACACCTTTCCTCACAATGCTCCATTAACCGTTTCATCACAATTCTCCATGCCACTTGTCATCACAATGCTCCATGCACTTGTCATCACAGTGCTCCATGGCCCATTTCCTAACAATGCTCCAGTACCCCTTTCATCACAGGGCTCCATGCCACTTGTCATCACAATGCCCCAGGACCCCTCTAATCACAATGCTCCATGGTGCTTTTCATCACAATGCCCCATCACCCCTGTCATCACAATGCTCCATGGCCCTTGTCATCATAATGCTATGTGACTTCTGTCATCACAATGCTCCATGAACCTTGTCATCACAAGTTCCATGATCCTTGTAATCACAATGCTCCATGCCCTTGTCATCACAATGCTCCAGAACTCTTCTCATCACAATTCTCCATGCCCGTGTCATCACAATGCTCCATGAAAAAATGTCATCACAATGCTCCAGGACTCTTGTCATCACAATACTCCATGGCGCATTTCATCACAATTATCTATGACCACTTTCATCACAACGCTCCATGAACTCTTTCATCACAATGCTCCATGGCCCTTGTCATTACAATGTCCCATGACCCCTTTTATCTCAGTGCTCCATGACCACTTTCATCACAATGCTCCATAACCCATTTGATCACAATGCTCCATGGCCCTTGTCATCACAATGTCCCATGACCCACTTTACCTCAATGCTCCATGACCCCTTTCATCACTATGCTCCATGACCATTGTCATCACAATTCTCCATGGCCCTATCATCACAATGCTCCATGGCCCTTTTCATCACAATGCTCCATGAACCCTGTCATCACAATGCTCCATGATCGCTGTAATCACAATGATCCATGACATCTTTCCTCACAATTCTCCAGTACGCCTCTCGTCACAATGCTCCACTCCTCTTTTCATCACAATGCTGAATGCAGTTGTCATCACAATGCTCCATGGCCCCTGTAATCACAATTCTCCATGCCCTTGTCATCCAAAAGCTCCAGAAGTCATGTCATCACAATGCTACATTCCCTTGTCATCAAATGCTCCATGACCCTTGTTGTCACAATGTCCCATGACCCATTTTATCTCAAAGCTCCATGACCCCTTTCATCACAATGGTCTATGAGCAGTGTCATCACAATGCTCCATGCCCCTATCATCAAAATGTTCCATGACCCCTGTAATCGCAATGCTCCATGGCTTTTGTCATCACAATGTTCCCTGCCCCTATCATCGCAATGCTCCATGACCACTGTCATCACAATGCCCAATAACCTCTCATCACAATGCTCCATGATACCTGTCATCACAATGCACCATGACCCTTGTCATCACAATGCTCCATGATCCCTGTAATCACAACGATCCATGTACCATTTCCTCACAATGCTCCAATACTACTTTCATCACAATGCTCCATGCCACTTGTCATCACAATGCTCAATGGCCTGTTTCCTCACAATGCTCCAGTATCCCATTCATCACAAGGCTCCATGCCAATGGTCATCACAATGCTACATGCCCTGGTCATCACAATGACCCATGATCCCTTTAATCACAATGCTCCATGACACCTTTCATCACAATGCTCCATGGCCCCTGTAATCACAATGCTCCATGCCTCTGTCATCACAATGCTCCAGAACTCTTCTCATCACAATTCTCCATGCCCGTGTCATCCCAGTTCTCCATGACAGTGTCATCAGAATGCTCCCGGACTCTTGTCATCACAATGCTCCATGGCGCTTTTCATCACAATGCTCCATGACCACTTGCATCACAACGCTCCATAACCCATTTAATAACAATACTCCATGGCTCTTGTCATAACAAGGCACAATGACCCTTTCATCACAATGCTCCATGACCTCTGTCATCACAATGATCCATAACACCTTTCCGCACAATGCTCCATTACCCTTTTCTTCACAGTGCTCCATGCCACTTCTCATCACAATGCACCATGCCCTTGTCATCACGATGCTCCAGAAGTCATGTCATCACCAATGCTCCATGGCCCTTGTCATCAAAATGCTCCAGAAGTTATCTCATCACAAGGCTCCATGACCGTGTCCTCACAATGCTCAATGAGCACTGTCATCACAATGCTCCATGACCACTTTCATCACAATGCTCCACGCACCCTGTCATCACTATGCCCCATGATTCCTGTCATCACAATGCCTCATGGCCCTTGCCATCACAATGCTCCATGACCCTTGTCTTCACAATGCCCCATGACCCCTGCCATCACAATGCTCCATGATCCCTGTAATCACAAACATCCATGACCCCTTTCATCAAAATGCTCCAGTATCACATTCATCAAATTGCTCCATGCCCCTTTTCATCACAATGTTCCATATCCTTGTCATCACAATGCTCTATGGCCCCTGTAATCAATCACAAGGCTCCATGCCCTTGTCATCACAATACTCCAGCACACTTCTCAACACAATTCTCCATGCCCGTGTCATCCCAATGCTCCATGAAAATGTCATCACAATGCTCCAGGACTCTTGTCATCACAATGCTCCATGACACCTTTCATCACAATGCTCCATGGCTTGGTCATCACAATGCTCCATGTCGCCTCTAATCACAGTGCTTCATGAACCCGTTCATTAAAATGCTCCATGCCCACTGTCATCACAGTGCCCCATGACTCCTGTCATCACAATGCTCCATGACCCTTGTCATCACAAAGCTCCCTGGCCCTTGTCATCACAATTTCCGATGACCCCCTTTATCTCAAAGTTCCATGACACTTGTCATCACAATGCTCCATGAACCCTGTAATCACAATGATCCATGACGGTTTTCCGCACAATGCTCCATTACCCCTTTCATCACAATGCTCCATGGCTTGGTCATCACAATGCACCATGCCTTTGTCATCACAATGCTCCATGATCCCTGTAATCACAATGATCCATGACCCCTGTCATCACAATGCCGCATGACTCCGGTTATCACAATGTTACATGCCCCTTGTCATCGCAATGCTCCATGAACCCTGTCATCACAGTGCTCATGACCCTTGCCATCACAATGATCCATGACAGTTTTCCTCACAATGCTCCATTACCCCTTTCATCACAATGCTCCATGGCTTGGTCATCACAATGCACCATGCCTTTGTCATCACAATGCTCCATGATCCCTGTAATCACAATGATCCATGACCCCTTTCCTCACAATGCTCCAGGACGCCTTTCATCACAATGATCCATGCCACTTTTCATCACAATGCTCCATGCCCCCTGTCATCACAATGCCGCATGACTCCGGTTATCACAATGTTACATGCCCCTTGTCATCGCAATGCTCCATGAACCCTGTCATCACAGTGCTTCATGACCCTTGCCATCACAATGTTCCATGAACCCTATAATCTCAATGATCCATGACCCCTTTCATCACAATGCTCCATGACCACTTTCATCACACTTCTCCGTGTCCCTTGTCATCACAATGGTCCATGCCCTTGTCATCAAATGCTCCATGGCCCCTGTAATCACAAATCTCCATGCCCATGTCATCACAATGCTCCATGAAAATGCCATCAAAATGCTCCAAGACTCTTGTCATCACAATACTCCATGGTGCTTTTCATCACAATGCTCCATGACCACTTTCTTCACAAAGCTCCATGACCATTGTCATCACAATGCTACATAACCCCTGATATCGCAATGATCCATGACCCCTTTCATCACAATGCTCAATGATGCCTGTCATCACAATGTTCCATGGCCTTTGTCTTCACATTTCTCCATGGCTACTGTAATTACAGTGCTCCATAATTCCTTTCATCACAATGCTCCATGGCCCCTGTCATCACAATGTCCCATGACCCCTTTTATCTCAATGCTCCATGTCCCCTTTCATCACAATGCTCCATGACCATTGTCATCACAATGCTCTATGCCTCTATCATCACAATGCTACATGACCCCTGACATCGCAATGATCCATGACTCCTTTTATCACAATGCTCCATGATGCCTGTCATCACAATGTTCCATGGCCTTTATCTTCACAATTCTCCATGGCTCCTGTAATTACAGTGTTCCATAAACCCTTTCATCACAATGCTCCATGGCCCTTGTCATCACAATGTCCTATGACCCCTTTTATCTCAATGTTCCGTGTCCCCTTTCTTAACAATGTTCCATGACCACTTTCATCACAATGCTCCATAACCCATTTGATCACAATGCTCCTTGGCCCTTGTCATCACAATGCTCCAATGCGCTTTTCATCACAATGCTGCATGAACACTTGCCTCACAGTGCTCCAAGACCACATTCATCAAAATGCCCCATAGCCATTGTCATCAATTTTCCCCTTGACCCCTTTTATCACAATGCTCCATGACCATTTTCATCACAATGGTCCATGCCCTTGTCATCAAATGCTCCATGGCCCCTGTAATCACAAATCTCCATGCCCATGTCATCACAATGCTCCATGAAAATGTCATCACAATGCTCCAAGACTCTTGTCATCGCAATACTCCATGGTGCTTTTCATCACAATGCTCCATGACCCCTTTCATCACAATGCTCCATGACCCTTGTCATCACAATGTCCCTTGACCCCTTTTATCTCAATGCTCTATGTCCCCTTTCATCACAATCCTCCATGACCACATTCATCACAATCCTCGATAACCCATTTGATCACAATGCTCCATGGCTCTTGTCATCACAATGCTCCATAGCACTTTTCATCACAATTCTCCATGACCACTTTCTTCACAATGCTCCATGACCATTGTCATCACAATGCTACATGACCCCTGACATCGAAATGATCCATGACCCCTTTCATCACAATGCTCCATGACGCCTGTCATCACAATGTTCCATGGCCTTTATCTTCACAATTCTCCATGGCTCCTGTAATTACAGTGTTCCATAAACCCTTTCATCACAATGCTCCATGGCCCTTGTCATCACAATGTCCTATGAACCCTTTTATCTCAATGTTCCGTGTCCCCTTTCTTAACAATGTTCCATGACCACTTTCCTCACAATGCTCCATAACCCATTTGATCACAATGCTCCTTGGCCCTTGTCATCACAATGCTCCAATGTGCTTGTCATCACAATGCTGCATGACCACTTGCCTCACAGTGCTCCATGACCACATTCATCAAAATGCCCCATAGCCATTGTCATCAATTTTCCCCTTGACCCCTTTCATCACAATGCTCCATGACCACTTTCATCACAATGTCCCATGCCCCTGTCATCACAATGCTCCATGATCCCTGTAATCACAATGATCCATTCCCACTGTCATCACAATGTCCCATGCCCCCTTTCATCACAATGCCCCATGACCCCTGTCATCACAATGCTCCATGGCCCTTGTCATCACAATGCTCCATGACCCCTGTCATCACAATTCTCTAGTACCGCTTTCATCACAATGCTCCATGCCCTTTGTCATCACAATACTCCATGCACTTGTCATCAAATGTTCCATGGCCCCTGTAATCACAATGCTCCATACCTTTGTCATCTCAATGCTCCAGAACTCTTCTCATCACAATTCTCCATGCCTGTGTCATAACAATGCTCCATGAAAATGTCATCACTACGCTCCAGGACACTTGTCATCACAATGATCCATGACCACTTTCATCACACCGTTCCATAAACCATTTGATCACAATGTTCCATGGCCCTTGTCATCACAATGCTCCATGACCCCTTTTATCACAATGGTCTATGACCATTGTCATCACAATGCTCAATGCCCCTATCATCACAATGCTCCATGACCCCTGTCATCTCAGTGATCCCTGACCCCTTTCATCACAATGCTCCGTGATGCCTGTCATCACAATGTTCCATGGCCTTTGTCATCAGAATGCTCCATGGCCCCTGTAATCACAGTGTTCCATGACCCCTATTATCACAAGTACAGATGACCACGGTCATCACTATTCTCCATGGCCCTTGTCATCTCTATGCTCCATGACCCTGTCATCACAATGCTCCATGACCCTTGTCATCACAATGCTCTTTGATCCCTGTAATCACAATGATCCATGTACCATTTCCTCACAATGCTCCAATACCTCTTTCATCACAATGCTCCATGCCACTTGTCATCACAATGTTCCATGCCCTTGCCATCGCAATGCTCAATGGCCCGTTTCCTCACAACGCTCCAGTCACCCATTTATCTCAAGGCTGCATGCCAATGCTCATCACAATGCTACTTGCCCTTGTAATCACAATGATCCATGATCCCTTTCATCACAATGCTCCATGACACCTTTCATCACAATGCTCCATGGCCCCTGTAATCACAATGCTCCATGACCACTTTCATCACAACGCTCCATAAACCACTTAATCACAATGTTCCATGGCTCTTGTCATAACAAGGCCCAATGAAACTTTTCATCACAATGCTCCATGACCCCTTTCATCAGAATACTCCATGGTTTTGTCATCACAATGCTCCATGTCGTATGTAATCACATTGCTCCATGAACCCGTTCATTACAATGCTCCATGCCCACTGTCATCACAAATCCCCGTGACCACTGTCATCACAATGCTCCATGGCCGTTGTCATCTCAAAGCTCCATGACCCCTGTCATAACAGTGATCCATAACACCTTTCCTCACAATGCTCCATTAACCGTTTCATCACAATTCTCCATGCCACTTGTCATCACAATGCTCCATGCACTTGTCATCACAGTGCTCCATGGCCCATTTCCTCACAATGCTCCAGTACCCCTTTCATCACAGGGCTCCATGCCACTTGTCATCACAATGCCCCAGGACCCCTCTAATCACAATGCTCCATGGTGCTTTTCATCACAATGCCCCATCACCCCTGTCATCACAATGCTCCATGGCCCTTGTCATCATAATGCTATGTGACTTCTGTCATCACAATGCTCCATGAACCTTGTCATCACAAGCTCCATGATCCTTGTAATCACAATGCTCCATGCCCTTGTCATCACAATGCTCCAGAACTCTTCTCATCACAATTCTCCATGCCCGTGTCATCACAATGCTCCATGAAAATGTCATCACAATGCTCCAGGACTCTTGTCATCACAATACTCCATGGCGCATTTCATCACAATTATCTATGACCACTTTCATCACAACGCTCCATGAACTCTTTCATCACAATGTTCCATGGCCCTTGTCATTACAATGTCCCATGACCCCTTTTATCTCAGTGCTCCATGACCACTTTCATCACAATGTTCCATAACCCATTTGATCACAATGCTCCATGGCCCTTGTCATCACAATGTCGCATGACCCACTTTACCTCAATGCTCCATGACCCCTTTCATCACTATGCTCCATGACCATTGTCATCACAATTCTCCATGGCCCTATCATCACAATGCTCCATGACCCCTGTGATCACAATGCTCCATGGCCCTTTTCATCACAATGCTCCATGAACCCTGTCATCACAATGCTCCATGATCGCTGTAATCACAATGGTCCATGACATCTTTCCTCACAATTCTCCAGTACGCCTCTCGTCACAATGCTCCACTCCTCTTTTCATCACAATGCTGAATGCAGTTGTCATCACAATGCTCCATGGCCCCTGTAATCACAATTCTCCATGCCCTTGTCATCCAAAAGCTCCAGAAGTCATGTCATCACAATGCTACATTCCCTTGTCATCAAATGCTCCATGACCCTTGTTGTCACAATGTCCCATGACCCATTTTATCTCAAAGCTCCATGACCCCTTTCATCACAATGGTCTATGAGCAGTGTCATCACAATGCTCCATGCCCCTATCATCAAAATGTTCCATGACCCCTGTAATCGCAATGCTCCATGGCTTTTGTCATCACAATGTTCCCTGCCCCTATCATCGCAATGCTCCATGACCACTGTCATCACAATGCCCAATAACCTCTCATCACAATGCTCCATGATACCTGTCATCACAATGCACCATGACCCTTGTCATCACAATGCTCCATGATCCCTGTAATCACAACGATCCATGTACCATTTCCTCACAATGCTCCAATACTACTTTCATCACAATGCTCCATGCCACTTGTCATCACAATGCTCAATGGCCTGTTTCCTCACAATGCTCCAGTATCCCATTCATCACAAGGCTCCATGCCAATGGTCATCACAATGCTACATGCCCTGGTCATCACAATGACCCATGATCCCTTTATTCACAATGCTCCATGACACCTTTCATCACAATGCTCCATGGCCCCTGTAATCACAATGCTCCATGCCTCTGTCATCACAATGCTCCAGAACTCTTCTCATCACAATTCTCCATGCCCGTGTCATCCCAGTTCTCCATGACAGTGTCATCAGAATGCTCGCAGACTCTTGTCATCACAATGCTCCATGGCGCTTTTCATCACAATGCTCCATGACCACTTGCATCACAACGCTCCATAACCCATTTAATAACAATAATCCATGGCTCTTGTCATAACAAGGCACAATGACCCTTTCATCACAATGCTCCATGACCTCTGTCATCACAATGATCCATAACACCTTTCCGCACAATGCTCCATTACCCTTTTCTTCACAGTGCTCCATGCCACTTCTCATCACAATGCACCATGCCCTTGTCATCACGATGCTCCAGAAGTCATGTCATCACCAATGCTCCATGGCCCTTGTCATCAAAATGCTCCAGAAGTTATCTCATCACAAGGCTCCATGACCGTGTCCTCACAATGCTCAATGAGCACTGCCATCACAATGCTCCATGACCACTTTCATCACAATGCTCCACACACCCTGTCATCACTATGCCCCATGATTCCTGTCATCACAATGCCTCATGACCCCTGCCATCACAATGCTCCATGATCCCTGTAATCACAAACATCCATGACCCCTTTCATCAAAATGCTCCAGTATCACATTCATCAAATTGCTCCATGCCCCTTTTCATCACAATGTTCCATATCCTTGTCATCACAATGCTCTATGGCCCCTGTAATCACAAGGCTCCATGCCCTTGTCATCACAATACTCCAGCACACTTCTCAACACAATTCTCCATGCCCGTGTCATCCCAATGCTCCATGAAAATGTCATCACAATGCTCCAGGACTCTTGTCATCACAATGCTCCATGACACCTTTCATCACAATGCTCCATGGCTTGGTCATCACAATGCTCCATGTCGCCTCTAATCACAGTGCTTCATGAACCCGTTCATTAAAATGCTCCATGCCCACTGTCATCACAGTGCCCCATGACTCCTGTCATCACAATGCTCCATGACCCTTGTCATCACAAAGCTCCCTGGCCCTTGTCATCACAATTTCCGATGACCCCCTTTATCTCAAAGTTCCATGACACTTGTCATCACAATGCTCCATGAACCCTGTAATCACAATGATCCATGACAGTTTTCCTCACAATGCTCCATTACCCCTTTCGTCACAATGCTCCATGGCTTTGTCATCACAATGCACCATGCCTTTGTCATCACAATGCTCCATGATCCCTGTAATCACAATGATCCATGACCCCTTTCCTCACAATGCTCCAGGACGCCTTTCATCACAATGATCCATGCAGCTTTTCATCACAATGCTCCATGCCCCCTGTCATCACAATGCCGCATGACTCCGGTTATCACAATGTTACATGCCCCTTGTCATCGCAATGCTCCATGAACCCTGTCATCACAGTGCTTCATGACCCTTGCCATCACAATGCTCATGAACCCTATAATCTCAATGATCCATGACCCCTTTCATCACAATGCTCCATGACCACTTTCATCACACTTCTCCGTGTCCCTTGTCATCACAATGGTCCATGCCCTTGTCATCAAATGCTCCATGGCCCCTGTAATCACAAATCTCCATGCCCATGTCATCACAATGCTCCATGAAAATGCCATCACAATGCTCCAAGACTCTTGTCATCACAATACTCCATGGTGCTTTTCATCACAATGCTCCATGACCACTTTCTTCACAAAGCTCCATGACCATTGTCATCACAATGCTACATAACCCCTGACATCGCAATGATCCATGACCCCTTTCATCACAATGCTCAATGATGCCTGTCATCACAATGTTCCATGGCCTTTGTCTTCACATTTCTCCATGGCTACTGTAATTACAGTGCTCCATAATTCCTTTCATCACAATGCTCCATGGCCCCTGTCATCACAATGTCCCATGACCCCTTTTATCTCAATGCTCCATGTCCCCTTTCATCACAATGCTCCATGACCATTGTCATCACAATGCTCTATGCCTCTATCATCACAATGCTACATGACCCCTGACATCGCAATGATCCATGACTCCTTTTATCACAATGCTCCATGATGCCTGTCATCACAATGTTCCATGGCCTTTATCTTCACAATTCTCCATGGCTCCTGTAATTACAGTGTTCCATAAACCCTTTCATCACAATGCTCCATGGCCCTTGTCATCACAATGTCCTATGACCCCTTTTATCTCAATGTTCCGTGTCCCCTTTCTTAACAATGTTCCATGACCACTTTCATCACAATGCTCCATAACCCATTTGATCACAGTGCTCCTTGGCCCTTGTCATCACAATGCTCCAATGCGCTTTTCATCACAATGCTGCATGAACACTTGCCTCACAGTGCTCCAAGACCACATTCATCAAAATGCCCCATGGCCCCTGTAATCACAAATCTCCATGCCCATGTCATCAGAATGCTCCATGAAAATGTCATCACAATGCTCCAAGACTCTTGTCATCACAATACTCCATGGTGCTTTTCATCACAATGCTCCATGACCCCTTTCATCACAATGCTCCATGGCCCTTGTCATCACAATGTCCCTTGACCCCTTTTATCTCAATGCTCTATGTCCCCTTTCATCACAATCCTCCATGACCACATTCATCACAATCCTCGATAACCCATTTGATCACAATGCTCCATGGCTCTTGTCATCACAATGCTCCATAGCACTTTTCATCACAATTCTCCATGACCACTTTCTTCACAATGCTCCATGACCATTGTCATCACAATGCTACATGACCCCTGACATTGAAATGATCCATGACCCCTTTCATCACAATGCTCCATGACGCCTGTCATCACAATGTTCCATGGCCTTTATCTTCACAATTCTCCATGGCTCCTGTAATTACAGTGTTCCATAAACCCTTTCATCACAATGCTCCATGGCCCTTGTCATCACAATGTCCTATGACCCCTTTTATCTCAATGTTCCGTGTCCCCTTTCTTAACAATGTTCCATGACCACTTTCCTCACAATGCTCCATAACCCATTTGATCACAATGCTCCTTGGCCCTTATCATCACAATGCTCCAATGTGCTTTTCATCACAATGCTGCATGACCACTTGCCTCACAGTGCTCCATGACCACATTCATCAAAATGCCCCATAGCCATTGTCATCAATTTTCCCCTTGACCCCTTTCATCACAATGCTCCATGACCACTTTCATCACAATGTCCCATGCCCCTGTCATCACAATGCTCCATGATCCCTGTAATCACAGTGATCCATTCCCACTGTCATCACAATGTCCCATGCCCCCTTTCATCACAATGCCCCATGACCCCTGTCATCACAATGCTCCATGGCCCTTGTCATCACAATGCTCCATGACCCCTGTCCTCACAATTCTCTAGTACCACTTTCATCACAATGCTCCATGCCCTTTGTCATCACAATACTCCATGCACTTGTCATCAAATGTTCCATGGCCCCTGTAATCACAATGCTCCATACCTTTGTCATCTCAATGCTCCAGAACTCTTCTCATCACAATTCTCCATGCCTGTGTCATAACAATGCTCCATGAAAATGTCATCACTACGCTCCAGGACACTTGTCATCACAATGATCCATGACCACTTTCATCACACCGTTCCATAACCCATTTGATCACAATGTTCCATGGCCCCTGTCATCACAATGCTCCATGATCCCTGTAATCACAATGATCAATTCCCACTGTCATCACAATGTCCCATGCCCCCTTTCATCACAATTCCCCATGACCCCTGTCATCACAATGCTCCATGGCCCCTGTAATCACAATGCTCCATGCCTCTGTCATCACAATGCTCCAGAACTCTTCTCATCACAATTCTCCATGCCCGTGTCATCCCAGTTCTCCATGACAGTGTCATCACAATGCTCCATGGCGCTTTTCATCACAATGCTCCATGACCACTTGCATCACAACGCTCCATAACCCATTTAAAAACAATACTCCATGGCTCTTGTCATAACAAGGCACAATGACCCTTTCATCACAATGCTCCATGACCTCTGTCATCACAATGATCCATAACACCTTTCCGCACAATGCTCCATTACCCTTTTCTTCACAGTGCTCCATGCCACTTCTCATCACAATGCACCATGCCCTTGTCATCACGATGCTCCAGAAGTCATGTCATCACCAATGCTCCATGGCCCTTGTCATCAAAATGCTCCAGAAGTTATCTCATCACAAGGCTCCATGACCGTGTCCTCACAATGCTCAATGAGCACTGTCATCACAATGCTCCATGACCACTTTCATCACAATGCTCCACGCACCCTGTCATCACTATGCCCCATGATTCCTGTCATCACAATGCCTCATGGCCCTTGCCATCACAATGCTCCATGACCCTTGCCTTCACAATGCCCCATGACCCCTGCCATCACAATGCTCCATGATCCCTGTAATCACAAACATCCATGACCCCTTTCATCAAAATGCTCCAGTATCACATTCATCAAATTGCTCCATGCCCCTTTTCATCACAATGTTCCATATCCTTGTCATCACAATGCTCTATGGCCCCTGTAATCAATCACAAGGCTCCATGCCCTTGTCATCACAATACTCCAGCACACTTCTCAACACAATTCTCCATGCCCGTGTCATCCCAATGCTCCATGAAAATGCCATCACAATGCTCCAGGACTCTTGTCATCACAATGCTCCATGACTCCTTTCATCACAATGCTCCATAGCTTGGTCATCACAATGCTCCATGTCGCCTCTAATCACAGTGCTTCATGAACCCGTTCATTAAAATGCTCCATGCCCACTGTCATCACAGTGCCCCATGACTCCTGTCATCACAATGCTCCATGACCATTTTCATCACAATGGTCCATGCCCTTGTCATCAAATGCTCCATGGCCCCTGTGATCACAAATCTCCATGCCCATGTCATCACAATGCTCCATGAAAATGTCATCACAATGCTCCAAGACTCTTGTCATCGCAATACTCCATGGTGCTTTTCATCACAATGCTCCATGACCCCTTTCATCACAATGCTCCATGGCCCTTGTCATCACAATGTCCCTTGACCCCTTTTATCTCAATGCTCTATGTCCCCTTTCATCACAATCCTCCATGACCACATTCATCACAATCCTCGATAACCCATTTGATCACAATGCTCCATGGCTCTTGTCATCACAATGCTCCATAGCACTTTTCATCACAATTCTCCATGACCACTTTCTTCACAATGCTCCATGACCATTGTCATCACAATGCTACATGACCCCTGACATTGAAATGATCCATGACCCCTTTCATCACAATGCTCCATGACGCCTGTCATCACAATGTTCCATGGCCTTTATCTTCACAATTCTCCATGGCTCCTGTAATTACAGTGTTCCATAAACCCTTTCATCACAATGCTCCATGGCCCTTGTCATCACAATGTCCTATGACCCCTTTTATCTCAATGTTCCGTGTCCCCTTTCTTAACAATGTTCCATGACCACTTTCCTCACAATGCTCCATAACCCATTTGATCACAATGCTCCTTGGCCCTTATCATCACAATGCTCCAATGTGCTTTTCATCACAATGCTGCATGACCACTTGCCTCACAGTGCTCCATGACCACATTCATCAAAATGCCCCATAGCCATTGTCATCAATTTTCCCCTTGACCCCTTTCATCACAATGCTCCATGACCACTTTCATCACAATGTCCCATGCCCCTGTCATCACAATGCTCCATGATCCCTGTAATCACAGTGATCCATTCCCACTGTCATCACAATGTCCCATGCCCCCTTTCATCACAATGCCCCATGACCCCTGTCATCACAATGCTCCATGGCCCTTGTCATCACAATGCTCCATGACCCCTGTCCTCACAATTCTCTAGTACCACTTTCATCACAATGCTCCATGCCCTTTGTCATCACAATACTCCATGCACTTGTCATCAAATGTTCCATGGCCCCTGTAATCACAATGCTCCATACCTTTGTCATCTCAATGCTCCAGAACTCTTCTCATCACAATTCTCCATGCCTGTGTCATAACAATGCTCCATGAAAATGTCATCACTACGCTCCAGGACACTTGTCATCACAATGATCCATGACCACTTTCATCACACCGTTCCATAACCCATTTGATCACAATGTTCCATGGCCCCTGTCATCACAATGCTCCATGATCCCTGTAATCACAATGATCAATTCCCACTGTCATCACAATGTCCCATGCCCCCTTTCATCACAATGCCCCATGACCCCTGTCATCACAATGCTCCATGGCCCCTGTAATCACAATGCTCCATGCCTCTGTCATCACAATGCTCCAGAACTCTTCTCATCACAATTCTCCATGCCCGTGTCATCCCAGTTCTCCATGACAGTGTCATCACAATGCTCCATGGCGCTTTTCATCACAATGCTCCATGACCACTTGCATCACAACGCTCCATAACCCATTTAAAAACAATACTCCATGGCTCTTGTCATAACAAGGCACAATGACCCTTTCATCACAATGCTCCATGACCTCTGTCATCACAATGATCCATAACACCTTTCCGCACAATGCTCCATTACCCTTTTCTTCACAGTGCTCCATGCCACTTCTCATCACAATGCACCATGCCCTTGTCATCACGATGCTCCAGAAGTCATGTCATCACCAATGCTCCATGGCCCTTGTCATCAAAATGCTCCAGAAGTTATCTCATCACAAGGCTCCATGACCGTGTCCTCACAATGCTCAATGAGCACTGTCATCACAATGCTCCATGACCACTTTCATCGCAATGCTCCACGCACCCTGTCATCACTATGCCCCATGATTCCTGTCATCACAATGCCTCATGGCCCTTGCCATCACAATGCTCCATGACCCTTGTCTTCACAATGCCCCATGACCCCTGCCATCACAATGCTCCATGATCCCTGTAATCACAAACATCCATGACCCCTTTCATCAAAATGCTCCAGTATCACATTCATCAAATTGCTCCATGCCCCTTTTCATCACAATGTTCCATATCCTTGTCATCACAATGCTCTATGGCCCCTGTAATCAATCACAAGGCTCCATGCCCTTGTCATCACAATACTCCAGCACACTTCTCAACACAATTCTCCATGCCCGTGTCATCCCAATGCTCCATGAAAATGCCATCACAATGCTCCAGGACTCTTGTCATCACAATGCTCCATGACACCTTTCATCACAATGCTCCATAGCTTGGTCATCACAATGCTCCATGTCGCCTCTAATCACAGTGCTTCATGAACCCGTTCATTAAAATGCTCCATGCCCACTGTCATCACAGTGCCCCATGACTCCTGTCATCACAATGCTCCATGACCCTTGTCATCACAAAGCTCCCTGGCCCTTGTCATCACAATTTCCGATGACCCCCTTTATCTCAAAGTTCCATGACACTTGTCATCACAATGCTCCATGAACCCTGTAATCACAATGATCCATGACAGTTTTCCTCACAATGCTCCATTACCCCTTTCGTCACAATGCTCCATGGCTTGGTCATCACAATGCACCATGCCTTTGTCATCACAATGCTCCATGATCCCTGTAATCACAATGCTCCATGCCCCCTGTCATCACAATGCCGCATGACTCCGGTTATCACAATGTTACATGCCCCTTGTCATCGCAATGCTCCATGAACCCTGTCATCACAGTGCTTCATGACCCTTGCCATCACAATGCTCCATGAACCCTATAATCTCAATGATCCATGACCCCTTTCATCACAATGCTCCATGACCACTTTCATCACACTTCTCCGTGTCCCTTGTCATCACAATGGTCCATGCCCTTGTCATCAAATGCTCCATGGCCCCTGTAATCACAAATCTCCATGCCCATGTCATCCCAATGCTCCATGAAAATGCCATCACAATGCTCCAAGACTCTTGTCATCACAATACTCCATGGTGCTTTTCATCACAATGCTCCATGACCACTTTCTTCACAAAGCTCCATGACCATTGTCATCACAATGCTACATAACCCCTGACATCGCAATGATCCATGACCCCTTTCATCACAATGCTCAATGATGCCTGTCATCACAATGCTCCATGGCCCTTGTCATCATAATGCTATGTGACTTCTGTCATCACAATGCTCCATGAACCTTGTCATCACAAGCTCCATGATCCTTGTAATCACAATGCTCCATGCCCTTGTCATCACAATGCTCCAGAACTCTTCTCATCACAATTCTCCATGCCCGTGTCATCACAATGCTCCATGAAAAAATGTCATCACAATGCTCCAGGACTCTTGTCATCACAATACTCCATGGCGCATTTCATCACAATTATCTATGACCACTTTCATCACAACGCTCCATGAACTCTTTCATCACAATGCTCCATGGCCCTTGTCATTACAATGTCCCATGACCCCTTTTATCTCAGTGCTCCATGACCACTTTCATCACAATGCTCCATAACCCATTTGATCACAATGCTCCATGGCCCTTGTCATCACAATGTCCCATGACCCACTTTACCTCAATGCTCCATGACCCCTTTCATCACTATGCTCCATGACCATTGTCATCACAATTCTCCATGGCCCTATCATCACAATGCTCCATGGCCCTTTTCATCACAATGCTCCATGAACCCTATCATCACAATGCTCCATGATCGCTGTAATCACAATGATCCATGACATCTTTCCTCACAATTCTCCAGTACGCCTCTCGTCACAATGCTCCACTCCTCTTTTCATCACAATGCTGAATGCAGTTGTCATCACAATGCTCCATGGCCCCTGTAATCACAATTCTCCATGCCCTTGTCATCCAAAAGCTCCAGAAGTCATGTCATCACAATGCTACATTCCCTTGTCATCAAATGCTCCATGACCCTTGTTGTCACAATGTCCCATGACCCATTTTATCTCAAAGTTCCATGACCCCTTTCATCACAATGGTCTATGAGCAGTGTCATCACAATGCTCCATGCCCCTATCATCAAAATGTTCCATGACCCCTGTAATCGCAATGCTCCATGGCTTTTGTCATCACAATGTTCCCTGCCCCTATCATCGCAATGCTCCATGACCACTGTCATCACAATGCCCAATAACCTCTCATCACAATGCTCCATGATACCTGTCATCACAATGCACCATGACCCTTGTCATCACAATGCTCCATGATCCCTGTAATCATAACGATCCATGTACCATTTCCTCACAATGCTCCAATACTACTTTCATCACAATGCTCCATGCCACTTGTCATCACAATGCTCAATGGCCTGTTTCCTCACAATGCTCCAGTATCCCATTCATCACAAGGCTCCATGCCAATGGTCATCACAATGCTACATGCCCTGGTCATCACAATGACCCATGATCCCTTTAATCACAATGCTCCATGACACCTTTCATCACAATGCTCCATGGCCCCTGTAATCACAATGCTCCATGCCTCTGTCATCACAATGCTCCAGAACTCTTCTCATCACAATTCTCCATGCCCGTGTCATCCCAGTTCTCCATGACAGTGTCATCACAATGCTCCATGGCGCTTTTCATCACAATGCTCCATGACCACTTGCATCACAACGCTCCATAACCCATTTAAAAACAATACTCCATGGCTCTTGTCATAACAAGGCACAATGACCCTTTCATCACAATGCTCCATGACCTCTGTCATCACAATGATCCATAACACCTTTCCGCACAATGCTCCATTACCCTTTTCTTCACAGTGCTCCATGCCACTTCTCATCACAATGCACCATGCCCTTGTCATCACGATGCTCCAGAAGTCATGTCATCACCAATGCTCCATGGCCCTTGTCATCAAAATGCTCCAGAAGTTATCTCATCACAAGGCTCCATGACCGTGTCCTCACAATGCTCAATGAGCACTGTCATCACAATGCTCCATGACCACTTTCATCACAATGCTCCACGCACCCTGTCATCACTATGCCCCATGATTCCTGTCATCACAATGCCTCATGGCCCTTGCCATCACAATGCTCCATGACCCTTGTCTTCACAATGCCCCATGACCCCTGCCATCACAATGCTCCATGATCCCTGTAATCACAAACATCCATGACCCCTTTCATCAAAATGCTCCAGTATCACATTCATCAAATTGCTCCATGCCCCTTTTCATCACAATGTTCCATATCCTTGTCATCACAATGCTCTATGGCCCCTGTAATCAATCACAAGGCTCCATGCCCTTGTCATCACAATACTCCAGCACACTTCTCAACACAATTCTCCATGCCCGTGTCATCCCAATGCTCCATGAAAATGCCATCACAATGCTCCAGGACTCTTGTCATCACAATACTCCATGGTGCTTTTCATCACAATGCTCCATGACCACTTTCTTCACAAAGCTCCATGACCATTGTCATCACAATGCTACATAACCCCTGACATCGCAATGATCCATGACCCCTTTCATCACAATGCTCAATGATGCCTGTCATCACAATGCTCCATGGCCCTTGTCATCATAATGCTATGTGACTTCTGTCATCACAATGCTCCATGAACCTTGTCATCACAAGCTCCATGATCCTTGTAATCACAATGCTCCATGCCCTTGTCATCACAATGCTCCAGAACTCTTCTCATCACAATTCTCCATGCCCGTGTCATCACAATGCTCCATGAAAAAATGTCATCACAATGCTCCAGGACTCTTGTCATCACAATACTCCATGGCGCATTTCATCACAATTATCTATGACCACTTTCATCACAACGCTCCATGAACTCTTTCATCACAATGCTCCATGGCCCTTGTCATTACAATGTCCCATGACCCCTTTTATCTCAGTGCTCCATGACCACTTTCATCACAATGCTCCATAACCCATTTGATCACAATGCTCCATGGCCCTTGTCATCACAATGTCCCATGACCCACTTTACCTCAATGCTCCATGACCCCTTTCATCACTATGCTCCATGACCATTGTCATCACAATTCTCCATGGCCCTATCATCACAATGCTCCATGGCCCTTTTCATCACAATGCTCCATGAACCCTGTCATCACAATGCTCCATGATCGCTGTAATCACAATGATCCATGACATCTTTCCTCACAATTCTCCAGTACGCCTCTCGTCACAATGCTCCACTCCTCTTTTCATCACAATGCTGAATGCAGTTGTCATCACAATGCTCCATGGCCCCTGTAATCACAATTCTCCATGCCCTTGTCATCCAAAAGCTCCAGAAGTCATGTCATCACAATGCTACATTCCCTTGTCATCAAATGCTCCATGACCCTTGTTGTCACAATGTCCCATGACCCATTTTATCTCAAAGCTCCATGACCCCTTTCATCACAATGGTCTATGAGCAGTGTCATCACAATGCTCCATGCCCCTATCATCAAAATGTTCCATGACCCCTGTAATCGCAATGCTCCATGGCTTTTGTCATCACAATGTTCCCTGCCCCTATCATCGCAATGCTCCATGACCACTGTCATCACAATGCCCAATAACCTCTCATCACAATGCTCCATGATACCTGTCATCACAATGCACCATGACCCTTGTCATCACAATGCTCCATGATCCCTGTAATCATAACGATCCATGTACCATTTCCTCACAATGCTCCAATACTACTTTCATCACAATGCTCCATGCCACTTGTCATCACAATGCTCAATGGCCTGTTTCCTCACAATGCTCCAGTATCCCATTCATCACAAGGCTCCATGCCAATGGTCATCACAATGCTACATGCCCTGGTCATCACAATGACCCATGATCCCTTTAATCACAATGCTCCATGACACCTTTCATCACAATGCTCCATGGCCCCTGTAATCACAATGCTCCATGCCTCTGTCATCACAATGCTCCAGAACTCTTCTCATCACAATTCTCCATGCCCGTGTCATCCCAGTTCTCCATGACAGTGTCATCACAATGCTCCATGGCGCTTTTCATCACAATGCTCCATGACCACTTGCATCACAACGCTCCATAACCCATTTAAAAACAATACTCCATGGCTCTTGTCATAACAAGGCACAATGACCCTTTCATCACAATGCTCCATGACCTCTGTCATCACAATGATCCATAACACCTTTCCGCACAATGCTCCATTACCCTTTTCTTCACAGTGCTCCATGCCACTTCTCATCACAATGCACCATGCCCTTGTCATCACGATGCTCCAGAAGTCATGTCATCACCAATGCTCCATGGCCCTTGTCATCAAAATGCTCCAGAAGTTATCTCATCACAAGGCTCCATGACCGTGTCCTCACAATGCTCAATGAGCACTGTCATCACAATGCTCCATGACCACTTTCATCACAATGCTCCACGCACCCTGTCATCACTATGCCCCATGATTCCTGTCATCACAATGCCTCATGGCCCTTGCCATCACAATGCTCCATGACCCTTGTCTTCACAATGCCCCATGACCCCTGCCATCACAATGCTCCATGATCCCTGTAATCACAAACATCCATGACCCCTTTCATCAAAATGCTCCAGTATCACATTCATCAAATTGCTCCATGCCCCTTTTCATCACAATGTTCCATATCCTTGTCATCACAATGCTCTATGGCCCCTGTAATCAATCACAAGGCTCCATGCCCTTGTCATCACAATACTCCAGCACACTTCTCAACACAATTCTCCATGCCCGTGTCATCCCAATGCTCCATGAAAATGCCATCACAATGCTCCAGGACTCTTGTCATCACAATACTCCATGGTGCTTTTCATCACAATGCTCCATGACCACTTTCTTCACAAAGCTCCATGACCATTGTCATCACAATGCTACATAACCCCTGACATCGCAATGATCCATGACCCCTTTCATCACAATGCTCAATGATGCCTGTCATCACAATGCTCCATGGCCCTTGTCATCATAATGCTATGTGACTTCTGTCATCACAATGCTCCATGAACCTTGTCATCACAAGCTCCATGATCCTTGTAATCACAATGCTCCATGCCCTTGTCATCACAATGCTCCAGAACTCTTCTCATCACAATTCTCCATGCCCGTGTCATCACAATGCTCCATGAAAAAATGTCATCACAATGCTCCAGGACTCTTGTCATCACAATACTCCATGGCGCATTTCATCACAATTATCTATGACCACTTTCATCACAACGCTCCATGAACTCTTTCATCACAATGCTCCATGGCCCTTGTCATTACAATGTCCCATGACCCCTTTTATCTCAGTGCTCCATGACCACTTTCATCACAATGCTCCATAACCCATTTGATCACAATGCTCCATGGCCCTTGTCATCACAATGTCCCATGACCCACTTTACCTCAATGCTCCATGACCCCTTTCATCACTATGCTCCATGACCATTGTCATCACAATTCTCCATGGCCCTATCATCACAATGCTCCATGGCCCTTTTCATCACAATGCTCCATGAACCCTGTCATCACAATGCTCCATGATCGCTGTAATCACAATGATCCATGACATCTTTCCTCACAATTCTCCAGTACGCCTCTCGTCACAATGCTCCACTCCTCTTTTCATCACAATGCTGAATGCAGTTGTCATCACAATGCTCCATGGCCCCTGTAATCACAATTCTCCATGCCCTTGTCATCCAAAAGCTCCAGAAGTCATGTCATCACAATGCTACATTCCCTTGTCATCAAATGCTCCATGACCCTTGTTGTCACAATGTCCCATGACCCATTTTATCTCAAAGCTCCATGACCCCTTTCATCACAATGGTCTATGAGCAGTGTCATCACAATGCTCCATGCCCCTATCATCAAAATGTTCCATGACCCCTGTAATCGCAATGCTCCATGGCTTTTGTCATCACAATGTTCCCTGCCCCTATCATCGCAATGCTCCATGACCACTGTCATCACAATGCCCAATAACCTCTCATCACAATGCTCCATGATACCTGTCATCACAATGCACCATGACCCTTGTCATCACAATGCTCCATGATCCCTGTAATCATAACGATCCATGTACCATTTCCTCACAATGCTCCAATACTACTTTCATCACAATGCTCCATGCCACTTGTCATCACAATGCTCAATGGCCTGTTTCCTCACAATGCTCCAGTATCCCATTCATCACAAGGCTCCATGCCAATGGTCATCACAATGCTACATGCCCTGGTCATCACAATGACCCATGATCCCTTTAATCACAATGCTCCATGACACCTTTCATCACAATGCTCCATGGCCCCTGTAATCACAATGCTCCATGCCTCTGTCATCACAATGCTCCAGAACTCTTCTCATCACAATTCTCCATGCCCGTGTCATCCCAGTTCTCCATGACAGTGTCATCACAATGCTCCATGGCGCTTTTCATCACAATGCTCCATGACCACTTGCATCACAACGCTCCATAACCCATTTAAAAACAATACTCCATGGCTCTTGTCATAACAAGGCACAATGACCCTTTCATCACAATGCTCCATGACCTCTGTCATCACAATGATCCATAACACCTTTCCGCACAATGCTCCATTACCCTTTTCTTCACAGTGCTCCATGCCACTTCTCATCACAATGCACCATGCCCTTGTCATCACGATGCTCCAGAAGTCATGTCATCACCAATGCTCCATGGCCCTTGTCATCAAAATGCTCCAGAAGTTATCTCATCACAAGGCTCCATGACCGTGTCCTCACAATGCTCAATGAGCACTGTCATCACAATGCTCCATGACCACTTTCATCACAATGCTCCACGCACCCTGTCATCACTATGCCCCATGATTCCTGTCATCACAATGCCTCATGGCCCTTGCCATCACAATGCTCCATGACCCTTGCCTTCACAATGCCCCATGACCCCTGCCATCACAATGCTCCATGATCCCTGTAATCACAAACATCCATGACCCCTTTCATCAAAATGCTCCAGTATCACATTCATCAAATTGCTCCATGCCCCTTTTCATCACAATGTTCCATATCCTTGTCATCACAATGCTCTATGGCCCCTGTAATCAATCACAAGGCTCCATGCCCTTGTCATCACAATACTCCAGCACACTTCTCAACACAATTCTCCATGCCCGTGTCATCCCAATGCTCCATGAAAATGCCATCACAATGCTCCAGGACTCTTGTCATCACAATGCTCCATGACACCTTTCATCACAATGCTCCATAGCTTGGTCATCACAATGCTCCATGTCGCCTCTAATCACAGTGCTTCATGAACCCGTTCATTAAAATGCTCCATGCCCACTGTCATCACAGTGCCCCATGACTCCTGTCATCACAATGCTCCATGACCATTTTCATCACAATGGTCCATGCCCTTGTCATCAAATGCTCCATGGCCCCTGTGATCACAAATCTCCATGCCCATGTCATCACAATGCTCCATGAAAATGTCATCACAATGCTCCAAGACTCTTGTCATCGCAATACTCCATGGTGCTTTTCATCACAATGCTCCATGACCCCTTTCATCACAATGCTCCATGGCCCTTGTCATCACAATGTCCCTTGACCCCTTTTATCTCAATGCTCTATGTCCCCTTTCATCACAATCCTCCATGACCACATTCATCACAATCCTCGATAACCCATTTGATCACAATGCTCCATGGCTCTTGTCATCACAATGCTCCATAGCACTTTTCATCACAATTCTCCATGACCACTTTCTTCACAATGCTCCATGACCATTGTCATCACAATGCTACATGACCCCTGACATTGAAATGATCCATGACCCCTTTCATCACAATGCTCCATGACGCCTGTCATCACAATGTTCCATGGCCTTTATCTTCACAATTCTCCATGGCTCCTGTAATTACAGTGTTCCATAAACCCTTTCATCACAATGCTCCATGGCCCTTGTCATCACAATGTCCTATGACCCCTTTTATCTCAATGTTCCGTGTCCCCTTTCTTAACAATGTTCCATGACCACTTTCCTCACAATGCTCCATAACCCATTTGATCACAATGCTCCTTGGCCCTTATCATCACAATGCTCCAATGTGCTTTTCATCACAATGCTGCATGACCACTTGCCTCACAGTGCTCCATGACCACATTCATCAAAATGCCCCATAGCCATTGTCATCAATTTTCCCCTTGACCCCTTTCATCACAATGCTCCATGACCACTTTCATCACAATGTCCCATGCCCCTGTCATCACAATGCTCCATGATCCCTGTAATCACAGTGATCCATTCCCACTGTCATCACAATGTCCCATGCCCCCTTTCATCACAATGCCCCATGACCCCTGTCATCACAATGCTCCATGGCCCTTGTCATCACAATGCTCCATGACCCCTGTCCTCACAATTCTCTAGTACCACTTTCATCACAATGCTCCATGCCCTTTGTCATCACAATACTCCATGCACTTGTCATCAAATGTTCCATGGCCCCTGTAATCACAATGCTCCATACCTTTGTCATCTCAATGCTCCAGAACTCTTCTCATCACAATTCTCCATGCCTGTGTCATAACAATGCTCCATGAAAATGTCATCACTACGCTCCAGGACACTTGTCATCACAATGATCCATGACCACTTTCATCACACCGTTCCATAACCCATTTGATCACAATGTTCCATGGCCCCTGTCATCACAATGCTCCATGATCCCTGTAATCACAATGATCAATTCCCACTGTCATCACAATGTCCCATGCCCCCTTTCATCACAATGCCCCATGACCCCTGTCATCACAATGCTCCATGGCCCCTGTAATCACAATGCTCCATGCCTCTGTCATCACAATGCTCCAGAACTCTTCTCATCACAATTCTCCATGCCCGTGTCATCCCAGTTCTCCATGACAGTGTCATCACAATGCTCCATGGCGCTTTTCATCACAATGCTCCATGACCACTTGCATCACAACGCTCCATAACCCATTTAAAAACAATACTCCATGGCTCTTGTCATAACAAGGCACAATGACCCTTTCATCACAATGCTCCATGACCTCTGTCATCACAATGATCCATAACACCTTTCCGCACAATGCTCCATTACCCTTTTCTTCACAGTGCTCCATGCCACTTCTCATCACAATGCACCATGCCCTTGTCATCACGATGCTCCAGAAGTCATGTCATCACCAATGCTCCATGGCCCTTGTCATCAAAATGCTCCAGAAGTTATCTCATCACAAGGCTCCATGACCGTGTCCTCACAATGCTCAATGAGCACTGTCATCACAATGCTCCATGACCACTTTCATCACAATGCTCCACGCACCCTGTCATCACTATGCCCCATGATTCCTGTCATCACAATGCCTCATGGCCCTTGCCATCACAATGCTCCATGACCCTTGTCTTCACAATGCCCCATGACCCCTGCCATCACAATGCTCCATGATCCCTGTAATCACAAACATCCATGACCCCTTTCATCAAAATGCTCCAGTATCACATTCATCAAATTGCTCCATGCCCCTTTTCATCACAATGTTCCATATCCTTGTCATCACAATGCTCTATGGCCCCTGTAATCAATCACAAGGCTCCATGCCCTTGTCATCACAATACTCCAGCACACTTCTCAACACAATTCTCCATGCCCGTGTCATCCCAATGCTCCATGAAAATGCCATCACAATGCTCCAGGACTCTTGTCATCACAATGCTCCATGACACCTTTCATCACAATGCTCCATAGCTTGGTCATCACAATGCTCCATGTCGCCTCTAATCACAGTGCTTCATGAACCCGTTCATTAAAATGCTCCATGCCCACTGTCATCACAGTGCCCCATGACTCCTGTCATCACAATGCTCCATGACCCTTGTCATCACAAAGCTCCCTGGCCCTTGTCATCACAATTTCCGATGACCCCCTTTATCTCAAAGTTCCATGACACTTGTCATCACAATGCTCCATGAACCCTGTAATCACAATGATCCATGACAGTTTTCCTCACAATGCTCCATTACCCCTTTCGTCACAATGCTCCATGGCTTGGTCATCACAATGCACCATGCCTTTGTCATCACAATGCTCCATGATCCCTGTAATCACAATGCTCCATGCCCCCTGTCATCACAATGCCGCATGACTCCGGTTATCACAATGTTACATGCCCCTTGTCATCGCAATGCTCCATGAACCCTGTCATCACAGTGCTTCATGACCCTTGCCATCACAATGCTCCATGAACCCTATAATCTCAATGATCCATGACCCCTTTCATCACAATGCTCCATGACCACTTTCATCACACTTCTCCGTGTCCCTTGTCATCACAATGGTCCATGCCCTTGTCATCAAATGCTCCATGGCCCCTGTAATCACAAATCTCCATGCCCATGTCATCACAATGCTCCATGAAAATGCCATCACAATGCTCCAAGACTCTTGTCATCACAATACTCCATGGTGCTTTTCATCACAATGCTCCATGACCACTTTCTTCACAAAGCTCCATGACCATTGTCATCACAATGCTACATAACCCCTGACATCGCAATGATCCATGACCCCTTTCATCACAATGCTCAATGATGCCTGTCATCACAATGCTCCATGGCCCTTGTCATCATAATGCTATGTGACTTCTGTCATCACAATGCTCCATGAACCTTGTCATCACAAGCTCCATGATCCTTGTAATCACAATGCTCCATGCCCTTGTCATCACAATGCTCCAGAACTCTTCTCATCACAATTCTCCATGCCCGTGTCATCACAATGCTCCATGAAAAAATGTCATCACAATGCTC
Source organism: Balaenoptera borealis (assembly GCF_965194805.1). Taxonomy (NCBI): domain Eukaryota; kingdom Metazoa; phylum Chordata; class Mammalia; order Artiodactyla; family Balaenopteridae; genus Balaenoptera; species Balaenoptera borealis. Next base: position 17,700,785 of record NC_138874.1, read on the forward strand.
CAGGACTCTTGTCATCACAATACTCCATGGCGCATTTCATCACAATTATCTATGACCACTTTCATCACAACGCTCCATGAACTCTTTCATCACAATGCTCCATGGCCCTTGTCATTACAATGTCCCATGACCCCTTTTATCTCAGTGCTCCATGACCACTTTCATCACAATGCTCCATAACCCATTTGATCACAATGCTCCATGGCCCTTGTCATCACAATGTCCCATGACCCACTTTACCTCAATGCTCCATGACCCCTTTCATCACTATGCTCCATGACCATTGTCATCACAATTCTCCATGGCCCTATCATCACAATGCTCCATGGCCCTTTTCATCACAATGCTCCATGAACCCTGTCATCACAATGCTCCATGATCGCTGTAATCACAATGATCCATGACATCTTTCCTCACAATTCTCCAGTACGCCTCTCGTCACAATGCTCCACTCCTCTTTTCATCACAATGCTGAATGCAGTTGTCATCACAATGCTCCATGGCCCCTGTAATCACAATTCTCCATGCCCTTGTCATCCAAAAGCTCCAGAAGTCATGTCATCACAATGCTACATTCCCTTGTCATCAAATGCTCCATGACCCTTGTTGTCACAATGTCCCATGACCCATTTTATCTCAAAGCTCCATGACCCCTTTCATCACAATGGTCTATGAGCAGTGTCATCACAATGCTCCATGCCCCTATCATCAAAATGTTCCATGACCCCTGTAATCGCAATGCTCCATGGCTTTTGTCATCACAATGTTCCCTGCCCCTATCATCGCAATGCTCCATGACCACTGTCATCACAATGCCCAATAACCTCTCATCACAATGCTCCATGATACCTGTCATCACAATGCACCATGACCCTTGTCATCACAATGCTCCATGATCCCTGTAATCACAACGATCCATGTACCATTTCCTCACAATGCTCCAATACTACTTTCATCACAATGCTCCATGCCACTTGTCATCACAATGCTCAATGGCCTGTTTCCTCACAATGCTCCAGTATCCCATTCATCACAAGGCTCCATGCCAATGGTCATCACAATGCTACATGCCCTGGTCATCACAATGACCCATGATCCCTTTAATCACAATGCTCCATGACACCTTTCATCACAATGCTCCATGGCCCCTGTAATCACAATGCTCCATGCCTCTGTCATCACAATGCTCCAGAACTCTTCTCATCACAATTCTCCATGCCCGTGTCATCCCAGTTCTCCATGACAGTGTCATCAGAATGCTCGCGGACTCTTGTCATCACAATGCTCCATGGCGCTTTTCATCACAATGCTCCATGACCACTTGCATCACAACGCTCCATAACCCATTTAATAACAATACTCCATGGCTCTTGTCATAACAAGGCACAATGACCCTTTCATCACAATGCTCCATGACCTCTGTCATCACAATGATCCATAACACCTTTTTGCACAATGCTCCATTACCCTTTTCTTCACAGTGCTCCATGCCACTTCTCATCACAATGCACCATGCCCTTGTCATCACGATGCTCCAGAAGTCATGTCATCACCAATGCTCCATGGCCCTTGTCATCAAAATGCTCCAGAAGTTATCTCATCACAAGGCTCCATGACCGTGTCCTCACAATGCTCAATGAGCACTGTCATCACAATGCTCCATGACCACTTTCATCACAATGCTCCACGCACCCTGTCATCACTATGCCCCATGATTCCTGTCATCACAATGCCTCATGGCCCTTGCCATCACAATGCTCCATGACCCTTGTCTTCACAATGCCCCATGACCCCTGCCATCACAATGCTCCATGATCCCTGTAATCACAAACATCCATGACCCCTTTCATCAAAATGCTCCAGTATCACATTCATCAAATTGCTCCATGCCCCTTTTCATCACAATGTTCCATATCCTTGTCATCACAATGCTCTATGGCCCCTGTAATCACAAGGCTCCATGCCCTTGTCATCACAATACTCCAGCACACTTCTCAACACAATTCTCCATGCCCGTGTCATCCCAATGCTCCATGAAAATGTCATCACAATGCTCCAGGACTCTTGTCATCACAATGCTCCATGACACCTTTCATCACAATGCTCCATGGCTTGGTCATCACAATGCTCCATGTCGCCTCTAATCACAGTGCTTCATGAACCCGTTCATTAAAATGCTCCATGCCCACTGTCATCACAGTGCCCCATGACTCCTGTCATCACAATGCTCCATGACCCTTGTCATCACAAAGCTCCCTGGCCCTTGTCATCACAATTTCCGATGACCCCCTTTATCTCAAAGTTCCATGACACTTGTCATCACAATGCTCCATGAACCCTGTAATCACAATGATCCATGACAGTTTTCCTCACAATGCTCCATTACCCCTTTCGTCACAATGCTCCATGGCTTGGTCATCACAATGCACCATGCCTTTGTCATCACAATGCTCCATGATCCCTGTAATCACAATGATCCATGACCCCTTTCCTCACAATGCTCCAGGACGCCTTTCATCACAATGATCCATGCCGCTTTTCATCACAATGCTCCATGCCCCCTGTCATCACAATGCCGCATGACTCCGGTTATCACAATGTTACATGCCCCTTGTCATCGCAATGCTCCATGAACCCTGTCATCACAGTGCTTCATGACCCTTGCCATCACAATGCTCCATGAACCCTATAATCTCAATGATCCATGACCCCTTTCATCACAATGCTCCATGACCACTTTCATCACACTTCTCCGTGTCCCTTGTCATCACAATGGTCCATGCCCTTGTCATCAAATGCTCCATGGCCCCTGTAATCACAAATCTCCATGCCCATGTCATCACAATGCTCCATGAAAATGCCATCACAATGCTCCAAGACTCTTGTCATCACAATACTCCATGGTGCTTTTCATCACAATGCTCCATGACCACTTTCTTCACAAAGCTCCATGACCATTGTCATCACAATGCTACATAACCCCTGACATCGCAATGATCCATGACCCCTTTCATCACAATGCTCAATGATGCCTGTCATCACAATGTTCCATGGCCTTTGTCTTCACATTTCTCCATGGCTACTGTAATTACAGTGCTCCATAATTCCTTTCATCACAATGCTCCATGGCCCCTGTCATCACAATGTCCCATGACCCCTTTTATCTCAATGCTCCATGTCCCCTTTCATCACAATGCTCCATGACCATTGTCATCACAATGCTCTATGCCTCTATCATCACAATGCTACATGACCCCTGACATCGCAATGATCCATGACTCCTTTTATCACAATGCTCCATGATGCCTGTCATCACAATGTTCCATGGCCTTTATCTTCACAATTCTCCATGGCTCCTGTAATTACAGTGTTCCATAAACCCTTTCATCACAATGCTCCATGGCCCTTGTCATCACAATGTCCTATGACCCCTTTTATCTCAATGTTCCGTGTCCCCTTTCTTAACAATGTTCCATGACCACTTTCATCACAATGCTCCATAACCCATTTGATCACAATGCTCCTTGGCCCTTGTCATCACAATGCTCCAATGCGCTTTTCATCACAATGCTGCATGAACACTTGCCTCACAGTGCTCCAAGACCACATTCATCAAAATGCCCCATAGCCATTGTCATCAATTTTCCCCTTGACCCCTTTCATCACAATGCTCCATGACCATTTTCATCACAATGGTCCATGCCCTTGTCATCAAATGCTCCATGGCCCCTGTAATCACAAATCTCCATGCCCATGTCATCACAATGCTCCATGAAAATGTCATCACAATGCTCCAAGACTCTTGTCATCGCAATACTCCATGGTGCTTTTCATCACAATGCTCCATGACCCCTTTCATCACAATGCTCCATGGCCCTTGTCATCACAATGTCCCTTGACCCCTTTTATCTCAATGCTCTATGTCCCCTTTCATCACAATCCTCCATGACCACATTCATCACAATCCTCGATAACCCATTTGATCACAATGCTCCATGGCTCTTGTCATCACAATGCTCCATAGCACTTTTCATCACAATTCTCCATGACCACTTTCTTCACAATGCTCCATGACCATTGTCATCACAATGCTACATGACCCCTGACATCGAAATGATCCATGACCCCTTTCATCACAATGCTCCATGACGCCTGTCATCACAATGTTCCATGGCCTTTATCTTCACAATTCTCCATGGCTCCTGTAATTACAGTGTTCCATAAACCCTTTCATCACAATGCTCCATGGCCCTTGTCATCACAATGTCCTATGACCCCTTTTATCTCAATGTTCCGTGTCCCCTTTCTTAACAATGTTCCATGACCACTTTCCTCACAATGCTCCATAACCCATTTGATCACAATGCTCCTTGGCCCTTGTCATCACAATGCTCCAATGTGCTTTTCATCACAATGCTGCATGACCACTTGCCTCACAGTGCTCCATGACCACATTCATCAAAATGCCCCATAGCCATTGTCATCAATTTTCCCCTTGACCCCTTTCATCACAATGCTCCATGACCACTTTCATCACAATGTCCCATGCCCCTGTCATCACAATGCTCCATGATCCCTGTAATCACAATGATCCATTCCCACTGTCATCACAATGTCCCATGCCCCCTTTCATCACAATGCCCCATGACCCCTGTCATCACAATGCTCCATGGCCCTTGTCATCACAATGCTCCATGACCCCTGTCATCACAATTCTCTAGTACCACTTTCATCACAATGCTCCATGCCCTTTGTCATCACAATACTCCATGCACTTGTCATCAAATGTTCCATGGCCCCTGTAATCACAATGCTCCATACCTTTGTCATCTCAATGCTCCAGAACTCTTCTCATCACAATTCTCCATGCCTGTGTCATAACAATGCTCCATGAAAATGTCATCACTACGCTCCAGGACACTTGTCATCACAATGATCCATGACCACTTTCATCACACCGTTCCATAAACCATTTGATCACAATGTTCCATGGCCCTTGTCATCACAATGCTCCATGACACCTTTCATCACAATGCTCAACGATCCTTGTCATCACAATGTCCCATGACCCATTTTATCTCAATGCTCCATGACCCCTTTTATCACAATGGTCTATGACCATTGTCATCACAATGCTCAATGCCCCTATCATCACAATGCTCCATGACCCCTGTCATCTCAGTGATCCCTGACCCCTTTCATCACAATGCTCCGTGATGCCTGTCATCACAATGTTCCATGGCCTTTGTCATCAGAATGCTCCATGGCCCCTGTAATCACAGTGTTCCATGACCCCTATTATCACAAGTACAGATGACCACTGTCATCACTATTCTCCATGGCCCTTGTCATCTCTATGCTCCATGACCCTGTCATCACAATGCTCCATGACCCTTGTCATCACAATGCTCTTTGATCCCTGTAATCACAATGATCCATGTACCATTTCCTCACAATGCTCCAATACCTCTTTCATCACAATGCTCCATGCCACTTGTCATCACAATGTTCCATGCCCTTGCCATCGCAATGCTCAATGGCCCGTTTCCTCACAACGCTCCAGTCACCCATTTATCTCAAGGCTGCATGCCAATGCTCATCACAATGCTACTTGCCCTTGTAATCACAATGATCCATGATCCCTTTCATCACAATGCTCCATGACACCTTTCATCACAATGCTCCATGGCCCCTGTAATCACAATGCTCCATGACCACTTTCATCACAACGCTCCATAAACCACTTAATCACAATGTTCCATGGCTCTTGTCATAACAAGGCCCAATGAAACTTTTCATCACAATGCTCCATGACCCCTTTCATCAGAATACTCCATGGTTTTGTCATCACAATGCTCCATGTCGTATGTAATCACATTGCTCCATGAACCCGTTCATTACAATGCTCCATGCCCACTGTCATCACAAATCCCCGTGACCACTGTCATCACAATGCTCCATGGCCGTTGTCATCTCAAAGCTCCATGACCCCTGTCATAACAGTGATCCATAACACCTTTCCTCACAATGCTCCATTAACCGTTTCATCACAATTCTCCATGCCACTTGTCATCACAATGCTCCATGCACTTGTCATCACAGTGCTCCATGGCCCATTTCCTAACAATGCTCCAGTACCCCTTTCATCACAGGGCTCCATGCCACTTGTCATCACAATGCCCCAGGACCCCTCTAATCACAATGCTCCATGGTGCTTTTCATCACAATGCCCCATCACCCCTGTCATCACAATGCTCCATGGCCCTTGTCATCATAATGCTATGTGACTTCTGTCATCACAATGCTCCATGAACCTTGTCATCACAAGCTCCATGATCCTTGTAATCACAATGCTCCATGCCCTTGTCATCACAATGCTCCAGAACTCTTCTCATCACAATTCTCCATGCCCGTGTCATCACAATGCTCCATGAAAATGTCATCACAATGCTCCAGGACTCTTGTCATCACAATACTCCATGGCGCATTTCATCACAATTATCTATGACTACTTTCATCACAACGCTCCATGAACTCTTTCATCACAATGCTCCATGGCCCTTGTCATTACAATGTCCCATGACCCCTTTTATCTCAGTGCTCCATGACCACTTTCATCACAATGCTCCATAACCCATTTGATCACAATGCTCCATGGCCCTTGTCATAACAATGTCCCATGACCCACTTTACCTCAATGCTCCATGACCCCTTTCATCACTATGCTCCATGACCATTGTCATCACAATTCTCCATGGCCCTATCATCACAATGCTCCATGGCCCTTTTCATCACAATGCTCCATGAACCCTGTCATCACAATGCTCCATGATCGCTGTAATCACAATGATCCATGACATCTTTCCTCACAATTCTCCAGTACGCCTCTCGTCACAATGCTCCACTCCTCTTTTCATCACAATGCTGAATGCAGTTGTCATCACAATGCTCCATGGCCCCTGTAATCACAATTCTCCATGCCCTTGTCATCCAAAAGCTCCAGAAGTCATGTCATCACAATGCTACATTCCCTTGTCATCAAATGCTCCATGACCCTTGTTGTCACAATGTCCCATGACCCATTTTATCTCAAAGCTCCATGACCCCTTTCATCACAATGGTCTATGAGCAGTGTCATCACAATGCTCCATGCCCCTATCATCAAAATGTTCCATGACCCCTGTAATCGCAATGCTCCATGGCTTTTGTCATCACAATGTTCCCTGCCCCTATCATCGCAATGCTCCATGACCACTGTCATCACAATGCCCAATAACCTCTCATCACAATGCTCCATGATACCTGTCATCACAATGCACCATGACCCTTGTCATCACAATGCTCCATGATCCCTGTAATCATAACGATCCATGTACCATTTCCTCACAATGCTCCAATACTACTTTCATCACAATGCTCCATGCCACTTGTCATCACAATGCTCAATGGCCTGTTTCCTCACAATGCTCCAGTATCCCATTCATCACAAGGCTCCATGCCAATGGTCATCACAATGCTACATGCCCTGGTCATCACAATGACCCATGATCCCTTTAATCACAATGCTCCATGACACCTTTCATCACAATGCTCCATGGCCCCTGTAATCACAATGCTCCATGCCTCTGTCATCACAATGCTCCAGAACTCTTCTCATCACAATTCTCCATGCCCGTGTCATCCCAGTTCTCCATGACAGTGTCATCACAATGCTCCATGGCGCTTTTCATCACAATGCTCCATGACCACTTGCATCACAACGCTCCATAACCCATTTAAAAACAATACTCCATGGCTCTTGTCATAACAAGGCACAATGACCCTTTCATCACAATGCTCCATGACCTCTGTCATCACAATGATCCATAACACCTTTCCGCACAATGCTCCATTACCCTTTTCTTCACAGTGCTCCATGCCACTTCTCATCACAATGCACCATGCCCTTGTCATCACGATGCTCCAGAAGTCATGTCATCACCAATGCTCCATGGCCCTTGTCATCAAAATGCTCCAGAAGTTATCTCATCACAAGGCTCCATGACCGTGTCCTCACAATGCTCAATGAGCACTGTCATCACAATGCTCCATGACCACTTTCATCACAATGCTCCACGCACCCTGTCATCACTATGCCCCATGATTCCTGTCATCACAATGCCTCATGGCCCTTGCCATCACAATGCTCCATGACCCTTGTCTTCACAATGCCCCATGACCCCTGCCATCACAATGCTCCATGATCCCTGTAATCACAAACATCCATGACCCCTTTCATCAAAATGCTCCAGTATCACATTCATCAAATTGCTCCATGCCCCTTTTCATCACAATGTTCCATATCCTTGTCATCACAATGCTCTATGGCCCCTGTAATCAATCACAAGGCTCCATGCCCTTGTCATCACAATACTCCAGCACACTTCTCAACACAATTCTCCATGCCCGTGTCATCCCAATGCTCCATGAAAATGCCATCACAATGCTCCAGGACTCTTGTCATCACAATACTCCATGGTGCTTTTCATCACAATGCTCCATGACCACTTTCTTCACAAAGCTCCATGACCATTGTCATCACAATGCTACATAACCCCTGACATCGCAATGATCCATGACCCCTTTCATCACAATGCTCAATGATGCCTGTCATCACAATGCTCCATGGCCCTTGTCATCATAATGCTATGTGACTTCTGTCATCACAATGCTCCATGAACCTTGTCATCACAAGCTCCATGATCCTTGTAATCACAATGCTCCATGCCCTTGTCATCACAATGCTCCAGAACTCTTCTCATCACAATTCTCCATGCCCGTGTCATCACAATGCTCCATGAAAAAATGTCATCACAATGCTCCAGGACTCTTGTCATCACAATACTCCATGGCGCATTTCATCACAATTATCTATGACCACTTTCATCACAACGCTCCATGAACTCTTTCATCACAATGCTCCATGGCCCTTGTCATTACAATGTCCCATGACCCCTTTTATCTCAGTGCTCCATGACCACTTTCATCACAATGCTCCATAACCCATTTGATCACAATGCTCCATGGCCCTTGTCATCACAATGTCCCATGACCCACTTTACCTCAATGCTCCATGACCCCTTTCATCACTATGCTCCATGACCATTGTCATCACAATTCTCCATGGCCCTATCATCACAATGCTCCATGGCCCTTTTCATCACAATGCTCCATGAACCCTGTCATCACAATGCTCCATGATCGCTGTAATCACAATGATCCATGACATCTTTCCTCACAATTCTCCAGTACGCCTCTCGTCACAATGCTCCACTCCTCTTTTCATCACAATGCTGAATGCAGTTGTCATCACAATGCTCCATGGCCCCTGTAATCACAATTCTCCATGCCCTTGTCATCCAAAAGCTCCAGAAGTCATGTCATCACAATGCTACATTCCCTTGTCATCAAATGCTCCATGACCCTTGTTGTCACAATGTCCCATGACCCATTTTATCTCAAAGCTCCATGACCCCTTTCATCACAATGGTCTATGAGCAGTGTCATCACAATGCTCCATGCCCCTATCATCAAAATGTTCCATGACCCCTGTAATCGCAATGCTCCATGGCTTTTGTCATCACAATGTTCCCTGCCCCTATCATCGCAATGCTCCATGACCACTGTCATCACAATGCCCAATAACCTCTCATCACAATGCTCCATGATACCTGTCATCACAATGCACCATGACCCTTGTCATCACAATGCTCCATGATCCCTGTAATCATAACGATCCATGTACCATTTCCTCACAATGCTCCAATACTACTTTCATCACAATGCTCCATGCCACTTGTCATCACAATGCTCAATGGCCTGTTTCCTCACAATGCTCCAGTATCCCATTCATCACAAGGCTCCATGCCAATGGTCATCACAATGCTACATGCCCTGGTCATCACAATGACCCATGATCCCTTTAATCACAATGCTCCATGACACCTTTCATCACAATGCTCCATGGCCCCTGTAATCACAATGCTCCATGCCTCTGTCATCACAATGCTCCAGAACTCTTCTCATCACAATTCTCCATGCCCGTGTCATCCCAGTTCTCCATGACAGTGTCATCACAATGCTCCATGGCGCTTTTCATCACAATGCTCCATGACCACTTGCATCACAACGCTCCATAACCCATTTAAAAACAATACTCCATGGCTCTTGTCATAACAAGGCACAATGACCCTTTCATCACAATGCTCCATGACCTCTGTCATCACAATGATCCATAACACCTTTCCGCACAATGCTCCATTACCCTTTTCTTCACAGTGCTCCATGCCACTTCTCATCACAATGCACCATGCCCTTGTCATCACGATGCTCCAGAAGTCATGTCATCACCAATGCTCCATGGCCCTTGTCATCAAAATGCTCCAGAAGTTATCTCATCACAAGGCTCCATGACCGTGTCCTCACAATGCTCAATGAGCACTGTCATCACAATGCTCCATGACCACTTTCATCACAATGCTCCACGCACCCTGTCATCACTATGCCCCATGATTCCTGTCATCACAATGCCTCATGGCCCTTGCCATCACAATGCTCCATGACCCTTGCCTTCACAATGCCCCATGACCCCTGCCATCACAATGCTCCATGATCCCTGTAATCACAAACATCCATGACCCCTTTCATCAAAATGCTCCAGTATCACATTCATCAAATTGCTCCATGCCCCTTTTCATCACAATGTTCCATATCCTTGTCATCACAATGCTCTATGGCCCCTGTAATCAATCACAAGGCTCCATGCCCTTGTCATCACAATACTCCAGCACACTTCTCAACACAATTCTCCATGCCCGTGTCATCCCAATGCTCCATGAAAATGCCATCACAATGCTCCAGGACTCTTGTCATCACAATGCTCCATGACACCTTTCATCACAATGCTCCATAGCTTGGTCATCACAATGCTCCATGTCGCCTCTAATCACAGTGCTTCATGAACCCGTTCATTAAAATGCTCCATGCCCACTGTCATCACAGTGCCCCATGACTCCTGTCATCACAATGCTCCATGACCATTTTCATCACAATGGTCCATGCCCTTGTCATCAAATGCTCCATGGCCCCTGTGATCACAAATCTCCATGCCCATGTCATCACAATGCTCCATGAAAATGTCATCACAATGCTCCAAGACTCTTGTCATCGCAATACTCCATGGTGCTTTTCATCACAATGCTCCATGACCCCTTTCATCACAATGCTCCATGGCCCTTGTCATCACAATGTCCCTTGACCCCTTTTATCTCAATGCTCTATGTCCCCTTTCATCACAATCCTCCATGACCACATTCATCACAATCCTCGATAACCCATTTGATCACAATGCTCCATGGCTCTTGTCATCACAATGCTCCATAGCACTTTTCATCACAATTCTCCATGACCACTTTCTTCACAATGCTCCATGACCATTGTCATCACAATGCTACATGACCCCTGACATTGAAATGATCCATGACCCCTTTCATCACAATGCTCCATGACGCCTGTCATCACAATGTTCCATGGCCTTTATCTTCACAATTCTCCATGGCTCCTGTAATTACAGTGTTCCATAAACCCTTTCATCACAATGCTCCATGGCCCTTGTCATCACAATGTCCTATGACCCCTTTTATCTCAATGTTCCGTGTCCCCTTTCTTAACAATGTTCCATGACCACTTTCCTCACAATGCTCCATAACCCATTTGATCACAATGCTCCTTGGCCCTTATCATCACAATGCTCCAATGTGCTTTTCATCACAATGCTGCATGACCACTTGCCTCACAGTGCTCCATGACCACATTCATCAAAATGCCCCATAGCCATTGTCATCAATTTTCCCCTTGACCCCTTTCATCACAATGCTCCATGACCACTTTCATCACAATGTCCCATGCCCCTGTCATCACAATGCTCCATGATCCCTGTAATCACAGTGATCCATTCCCACTGTCATCACAATGTCCCATGCCCCCTTTCATCACAATGCCCCATGACCCCTGTCATCACAATGCTCCATGGCCCTTGTCATCACAATGCTCCATGACCCCTGTCCTCACAATTCTCTAGTACCACTTTCATCACAATGCTCCATGCCCTTTGTCATCACAATACTCCATGCACTTGTCATCAAATGTTCCATGGCCCCTGTAATCACAATGCTCCATACCTTTGTCATCTCAATGCTCCAGAACTCTTCTCATCACAATTCTCCATGCCTGTGTCATAACAATGCTCCATGAAAATGTCATCACTACGCTCCAGGACACTTGTCATCACAATGATCCATGACCACTTTCATCACACCGTTCCATAACCCATTTGATCACAATGTTCCATGGCCCCTGTCATCACAATGCTCCATGATCCCTGTAATCACAATGATCAATTCCCACTGTCATCACAATGTCCCATGCCCCCTTTCATCACAATGCCCCATGACCCCTGTCATCACAATGCTCCATGGCCCCTGTAATCACAATGCTCCATGCCTCTGTCATCACAATGCTCCAGAACTCTTCTCATCACAATTCTCCATGCCCGTGTCATCCCAGTTCTCCATGACAGTGTCATCACAATGCTCCATGGCGCTTTTCATCACAATGCTCCATGACCACTTGCATCACAACGCTCCATAACCCATTTAAAAACAATACTCCATGGCTCTTGTCATAACAAGGCACAATGACCCTTTCATCACAATGCTCCATGACCTCTGTCATCACAATGATCCATAACACCTTTCCGCACAATGCTCCATTACCCTTTTCTTCACAGTGCTCCATGCCACTTCTCATCACAATGCACCATGCCCTTGTCATCACGATGCTCCAGAAGTCATGTCATCACCAATGCTCCATGGCCCTTGTCATCAAAATGCTCCAGAAGTTATCTCATCACAAGGCTCCATGACCGTGTCCTCACAATGCTCAATGAGCACTGTCATCACAATGCTCCATGACCACTTTCATCACAATGCTCCACGCACCCTGTCATCACTATGCCCCATGATTCCTGTCATCACAATGCCTCATGGCCCTTGCCATCACAATGCTCCATGACCCTTGTCTTCACAATGCCCCATGACCCCTGCCATCACAATGCTCCATGATCCCTGTAATCACAAACATCCATGACCCCTTTCATCAAAATGCTCCAGTATCACATTCATCAAATTGCTCCATGCCCCTTTTCATCACAATGTTCCATATCCTTGTCATCACAATGCTCTATGGCCCCTGTAATCAATCACAAGGCTCCATGCCCTTGTCATCACAATACTCCAGCACACTTCTCAACACAATTCTCCATGCCCGTGTCATCCCAATGCTCCATGAAAATGCCATCACAATGCTCCAGGACTCTTGTCATCACAATGCTCCATGACACCTTTCATCACAATGCTCCATAGCTTGGTCATCACAATGCTCCATGTCGCCTCTAATCACAGTGCTTCATGAACCCGTTCATTAAAATGCTCCATGCCCACTGTCATCACAGTGCCCCATGACTCCTGTCATCACAATGCTCCATGACCCTTGTCATCACAAAGCTCCCTGGCCCTTGTCATCACAATTTCCGATGACCCCCTTTATCTCAAAGTTCCATGACACTTGTCATCACAATGCTCCATGAACCCTGTAATCACAATGATCCATGACAGTTTTCCTCACAATGCTCCATTACCCCTTTCGTCACAATGCTCCATGGCTTGGTCATCACAATGCACCATGCCTTTGTCATCACAATGCTCCATGATCCCTGTAATCACAATGCTCCATGCCCCCTGTCATCACAATGCCGCATGACTCCGGTTATCACAATGTTACATGCCCCTTGTCATCGCAATGCTCCATGAACCCTGTCATCACAGTGCTTCATGACCCTTGCCATCACAATGCTCCATGAACCCTATAATCTCAATGATCCATGACCCCTTTCATCACAATGCTCCATGACCACTTTCATCACACTTCTCCGTGTCCCTTGTCATCACAATGGTCCATGCCCTTGTCATCAAATGCTCCATGGCCCCTGTAATCACAAATCTCCATGCCCATGTCATCACAATGCTCCATGAAAATGCCATCACAATGCTCCAAGACTCTTGTCATCACAATACTCCATGGTGCTTTTCATCACAATGCTCCATGACCACTTTCTTCACAAAGCTCCATGACCATTGTCATCACAATGCTACATAACCCCTGACATCGCAATGATCCATGACCCCTTTCATCACAATGCTCAATGATGCCTGTCATCACAATGCTCCATGGCCCTTGTCATCATAATGCTATGTGACTTCTGTCATCACAATGCTCCATGAACCTTGTCATCACAAGCTCCATGATCCTTGTAATCACAATGCTCCATGCCCTTGTCATCACAATGCTCCAGAACTCTTCTCATCACAATTCTCCATGCCCGTGTCATCACAATGCTCCATGAAAAAATGTCATCACAATGCTCCAGGACTCTTGTCATCACAATACTCCATGGCGCATTTCATCACAATTATCTATGACCACTTTCATCACAACGCTCCATGAACTCTTTCATCACAATGCTCCATGGCCCTTGTCATTACAATGTCCCATGACCCCTTTTATCTCAGTGCTCCATGACCACTTTCATCACAATGCTCCATAACCCATTTGATCACAATGCTCCATGGCCCTTGTCATCACAATGTCCCATGACCCACTTTACCTCAATGCTCCATGACCCCTTTCATCACTATGCTCCATGACCATTGTCATCACAATTCTCCATGGCCCTATCATCACAATGCTCCATGGCCCTTTTCATCACAATGCTCCATGAACCCTGTCATCACAATGCTCCATGATCGCTGTAATCACAATGATCCATGACATCTTTCCTCACAATTCTCCAGTACGCCTCTCGTCACAATGCTCCACTCCTCTTTTCATCACAATGCTGAATGCAGTTGTCATCACAATGCTCCATGGCCCCTGTAATCACAATTCTCCATGCCCTTGTCATCCAAAAGCTCCAGAAGTCATGTCATCACAATGCTACATTCCCTTGTCATCAAATGCTCCATGACCCTTGTTGTCACAATGTCCCATGACCCATTTTATCTCAAAGCTCCATGACCCCTTTCATCACAATGGTCTATGAGCAGTGTCATCACAATGCTCCATGCCCCTATCATCAAAATGTTCCATGACCCCTGTAATCGCAATGCTCCATGGCTTTTGTCATCACAATGTTCCCTGCCCCTATCATCGCAATGCTCCATGACCACTGTCATCACAATGCCCAATAACCTCTCATCACAATGCTCCATGATACCTGTCATCACAATGCACCATGACCCTTGTCATCACAATGCTCCATGATCCCTGTAATCATAACGATCCATGTACCATTTCCTCACAATGCTCCAATACTACTTTCATCACAATGCTCCATGCCACTTGTCATCACAATGCTCAATGGCCTGTTTCCTCACAATGCTCCAGTATCCCATTCATCACAAGGCTCCATGCCAATGGTCATCACAATGCTACATGCCCTGGTCATCACAATGACCCATGATCCCTTTAATCACAATGCTCCATGACACCTTTCATCACAATGCTCCATGGCCCCTGTAATCACAATGCTCCATGCCTCTGTCATCACAATGCTCCAGAACTCTTCTCATCACAATTCTCCATGCCCGTGTCATCCCAGTTCTCCATGACAGTGTCATCACAATGCTCCATGGCGCTTTTCATCACAATGCTCCATGACCACTTGCATCACAACGCTCCATAACCCATTTAAAAACAATACTCCATGGCTCTTGTCATAACAAGGCACAATGACCCTTTCATCACAATGCTCCATGACCTCTGTCATCACAATGATCCATAACACCTTTCCGCACAATGCTCCATTACCCTTTTCTTCACAGTGCTCCATGCCACTTCTCATCACAATGCACCATGCCCTTGTCATCACGATGCTCCAGAAGTCATGTCATCACCAATGCTCCATGGCCCTTGTCATCAAAATGCTCCAGAAGTTATCTCATCACAAGGCTCCATGACCGTGTCCTCACAATGCTCAATGAGCACTGTCATCACAATGCTCCATGACCACTTTCATCACAATGCTCCACGCACCCTGTCATCACTATGCCCCATGATTCCTGTCATCACAATGCCTCATGGCCCTTGCCATCACAATGCTCCATGACCCTTGTCTTCACAATGCCCCATGACCCCTGCCATCACAATGCTCCATGATCCCTGTAATCACAAACATCCATGACCCCTTTCATCAAAATGCTCCAGTATCACATTCATCAAATTGCTCCATGCCCCTTTTCATCACAATGTTCCATATCCTTGTCATCACAATGCTCTATGGCCCCTGTAATCAATCACAAGGCTCCATGCCCTTGTCATCACAATACTCCAGCACACTTCTCAACACAATTCTCCATGCCCGTGTCATCCCAATGCTCCATGAAAATGCCATCACAATGCTCCAGGACTCTTGTCATCACAATGCTCCATGACACCTTTCATCACAATGCTCCATGGCTTGGTCATCACAATGCTCCATGTCGCCTCTAATCACAGTGCTTCATGAACCCGTTCATTAAAATGCTCCATGCCCACTGTCATCACAGTGCCCCATGACTCCTGTCATCACAATGCTCCATGACCCTTGTCATCACAAAGCTCCCTGGCCCTTGTCATCACAATTTCCGATGACCCCCTTTATCTCAAAGTTCCATGACACTTGTCATCACAATGCTCCATGAACCCTGTAATCACAATGATCCATGACAGTTTTCCTCACAATGCTCCATTACCCCTTTCGTCACAATGCTCCATGGCTTGGTCATCACAATGCACCATGCCTTTGTCATCACAATGCTCCATGATCCCTGTAATCACAATGCTCCATGCCCCCTGTCATCACAATGCCGCATGACTCCGGTTATCACAATGTTACATGCCCCTTGTCATCGCAATGCTCCATGAACCCTGTCATCACAGTGCTTCATGACCCTTGCCATCACAATGCTCCATGAACCCTATAATCTCAATGATCCATGACCCCTTTCATCACAATGCTCCATGACCACTTTCATCACACTTCTCCGTGTCCCTTGTCATCACAATGGTCCATGCCCTTGTCATCAAATGCTCCATGGCCCCTGTAATCACAAATCTCCATGCCCATGTCATCACAATGCTCCATGAAAATGCCATCACAATGCTCCAAGACTCTTGTCATCACAATACTCCATGGTGCTTTTCATCACAATGCTCCATGACCACTTTCTTCACAAAGCTCCATGACCATTGTCATCACAATGCTACATAACCCCTGACATCGCAATGATCCATGACCCCTTTCATCACAATGCTCAATGATGCCTGTCATCACAATGTTCCATGGCCTTTGTCTTCACATTTCTCCATGGCTACTGTAATTACAGTGCTCCATAATTCCTTTCATCACAATGCTCCATGGCCCCTGTCATCACAATGTCCCATGACCCCTTTTATCTCATTGCTCCATGTCCCCTTTCATCACAATGCTCCATGACCATTGTCATCACAATGCTCTATGCCTCTATCATCACAATGCTACATGACCCCTGACATCGCAATGATCCATGACTCCTTTTATCACAATGCTCCATGATGCCTGTCATCACAATGTTCCATGGCCTTTATCTTCACAATTCTCCATGGCTCCTGTAATTACAGTGTTCCATAAACCCTTTCATCACAATGCTCCATGGCCCTTGTCATCACAATGTCCTATGACCCCTTTTATCTCAATGTTCCGTGTCCCCTTTCTTAACAATGTTCCATGACCACTTTCATCACAATGCTCCATAACCCATTTGATCACAGTGCTCCTTGGCCCTTGTCATCACAATGCTCCAATGCGCTTTTCATCACAATGCTGCATGAACACTTGCCTCACAGTGCTCCAAGACCACATTCATCAAAATGCCCCATAGCCATTGTCATCAATTTTCCCCTTGACCCCTTTCATCACAATGCTCCATGACCATTTTCATCACAATGGTCCATGCCCTTGTCATCAAATGCTCCATGGCCCCTGTAATCACAAATCTCCATGCCCATGTCATCACAATGCTCCATGAAAATGTCATCACAATGCTCCAAGACTCTTGTCATCACAATACTCCATGGTGCTTTTCATCACAATGCTCCATGACCCCTTTCATCACAATGCTCCATGGCCCTTGTCATCACAATGTCCCTTGACCCCTTTTATCTCAATGCTCTATGTCCCCTTTCATCACAATCCTCCATGACCACATTCATCACAATCCTCGATAACCCATTTGATCACAATGCTCCATGGCTCTTGTCATCACAATGCTCCATAGCACTTTTCATCACAATTCTCCATGACCACTTTCTTCACAATGCTCCATGACCATTGTCATCACAATGCTACATGACCCCTGACATCGAAATGATCCATGACCCCTTTCATCACAATGCTCCATGACGCCTGTCATCACAATGTTCCATGGCCTTTATCTTCACAATTCTCCATGGCTCCTGTAATTACAGTGTTCCATAAACCCTTTCATCACAATGCTCCATGGCCCTTGTCATCACAATGTCCTATGACCCCTTTTATCTCAATGTTCCGTGTCCCCTTTCTTAACAATGTTCCATGACCACTTTCCTCACAATGCTCCATAACCCATTTGATCACAATGCTCCTTGGCCCTTGTCATCACAATGCTCCAATGTGCTTTTCATCACAATGCTGCATGACCACTTGCCTCACAGTGCTCCATGACCACATTCATCAAAATGCCCCATAGCCATTGTCATCAATTTTCCCCTTGACCCCTTTCATCACAATGCTCCATGACCACTTTCATCACAATGTCCCATGCCCCTGTCATCACAATGCTCCATGATCCCTGTAATCACAATGATCCATTCCCACTGTCATCACAATGTCCCATGCCCCCTTTCATCACAATGCCCCATGACCCCTGTCATCACAATGCTCCATGGCCCTTGTCATCACAATGCTCCATGACCCCTGTCATCCCAATTCTCTAGTACCGCTTTCATCACAATGCTCCATGCCCTTTGTCATCACAATACTCCATGCACTTGTCATCAAATGTTCCATGGCCCCTGTAATCACAATGCTCCATACCTTTGTCATCTCAATGCTCCAGAACTCTTCTCATCACAATTCTCCATGCCTGTGTCATAACAATGCTCCATGAAAATGTCATCACTACGCTCCAGGACACTTGTCATCACAATGATCCATGACCACTTTCATCACACCGTTCCATAAACCATTTGATCACAATGTTCCATGGCCCTTGTCATCACAATGCTCCATGACACCTTTCATCACAATGCTCAACGATCCTTGTCATCACAATGTCCCATGACCCATTTTATCTCAATGCTCCATGACCCCTTTTATCACAATGGTCTATGACCATTGTCATCACAATGCTCAATGCCCCTATCATCACAATGCTCCATGACCCCTGTCATCTCAGTGATCCCTGACCCCTTTCATCACAATGCTCCGTGATGCCTGTCATCACAATGTTCCATGGCCTTTGTCATCAGAATGCTCCATGGCCCCTGTAATCACAGTGTTCCATGACCCCTATTATCACAAGTACAGATGACCACTGTCATCACTATTCTCCATGGCCCTTGTCATCTCTATGCTCCATGACCCTGTCATCACAATGCTCCATGACCCTTGTCATCACAATGCTCTTTGATCCCTGTAATCACAATGATCCATGTACCATTTCCTCACAATGCTCCAATACCTCTTTCATCACAATGCTCCATGCCACTTGTCATCACAATGTTCCATGCCCTTGCCATCGCAATGCTCAATGGCCCGTTTCCTCACAACGCTCCAGTCACCCATTTATCTCAAGGCTGCATGCCAATGCTCATCACAATGCTACTTGCCCTTGTAATCACAATGATCCATGATCCCTTTCATCACAATGCTCCATGACACCTTTCATCACAATGCTCCATGGCCCCTGTAATCACAATGCTCCATGACCACTTTCATCACAACGCTCCATAAACCACTTAATCACAATGTTCCATGGCTCTTGTCATAACAAGGCCCAATGAAACTTTTCATCACAATGCTCCATGACCCCTTTCATCAGAATACTCCATGGTTTTGTCATCACAATGCTCCATGTCGTATGTAATCACATTGTTCCATGAACCCGTTCATTACAATGCTCCATGCCCACTGTCATCACAAATCCCCGTGACCACTGTCATCACAATGCTCCATGGCCGTTGTCATCTCAAAGCTCCATGACCCCTGTCATAACAGTGATCCATAACACCTTTCCTCACAATGCTCCATTAACCGTTTCATCACAATTCTCCATGCCACTTGTCATCACAATGCTCCATGCACTTGTCATCACAGTGCTCCATGGCCCATTTCCTAACAATGCTCCAGTACCCCTTTCATCACAGGGCTCCATGCCACTTGTCATCACAATGCCCCAGGACCCCTCTAATCACAATGCTCCATGGTGCTTTTCATCACAATGCCCCATCACCCCTGTCATCACAATGCTCCATGGCCCTTGTCATCATAATGCTATGTGACTTCTGTCATCACAATGCTCCATGAACCTTGTCATCACAAGCTCCATGATCCTTGTAATCACAATGCTCCATGCCCTTGTCATCACAATGCTCCAGAACTCTTCTCATCACAATTCTCCATGCCCGTGTCATCACAATGCTCCATGAAAAAATGTCATCACAATGCTCCAGGACTCTTGTCATCACAATACTCCATGGCGCATTTCATCACAATTATCTATGACCACTTTCATCACAACGCTCCATGAACTCTTTCATCACAATGCTCCATGGCCCTTGTCATTACAATGTCCCATGACCCCTTTTATCTCAGTGCTCCATGACCACTTTCATCACAATGCTCCATAACCCATTTGATCACAATGCTCCATGGCCCTTGTCATCACAATGTCCCATGACCCACTTTACCTCAATGCTCCATGACCCCTTTCATCACTATGCTCCATGACCATTGTCATCACAATTCTCCATGGCCCTATCATCACAATGCTCCATGGCCCTTTTCATCACAATGCTCCATGAACCCTGTCATCACAATGCTCCATGATCGCTGTAATCACAATGATCCATGACATCTTTCCTCACAATTCTCCAGTACGCCTCTCGTCACAATGCTCCACTCCTCTTTTCATCACAATGCTGAATGCAGTTGTCATCACAATGCTCCATGGCCCCTGTAATCACAATTCTCCATGCCCTTGTCATCCAAAAGCTCCAGAAGTCATGTCATCACAATGCTACATTCCCTTGTCATCAAATGCTCCATGACCCTTGTTGTCACAATGTCCCATGACCCATTTTATCTCAAAGCTCCATGACCCCTTTCATCACAATGGTCTATGAGCAGTGTCATCACAATGCTCCATGCCCCTATCATCAAAATGTTCCATGACCCCTGTAATCGCAATGCTCCATGGCTTTTGTCATCACAATGTTCCCTGCCCCTATCATCGCAATGCTCCATGACCACTGTCATCACAATGCCCAATAACCTCTCATCACAATGCTCCATGATACCTGTCATCACAATGCACCATGACCCTTGTCATCACAATGCTCCATGATCCCTGTAATCACAACGATCCATGTACCATTTCCTCACAATGCTCCAATACTACTTTCATCACAATGCTCCATGCCACTTGTCATCACAATGCTCAATGGCCTGTTTCCTCACAATGCTCCAGTATCCCATTCATCACAAGGCTCCATGCCAATGGTCATCACAATGCTACATGCCCTGGTCATCACAATGACCCATGATCCCTTTAATCACAATGCTCCATGACACCTTTCATCACAATGCTCCATGGCCCCTGTAATCACAATGCTCCATGCCTCTGTCATCACAATGCTCCAGAACTCTTCTCATCACAATTCTCCATGCCCGTGTCATCCCAGTTCTCCATGACAGTGTCATCAGAATGCTCGCGGACTCTTGTCATCACAATGCTCCATGGCGCTTTTCATCACAATGCTCCATGACCACTTGCATCACAACGCTCCATAACCCATTTAATAACAATACTCCATGGCTCTTGTCATAACAAGGCACAATGACCCTTTCATCACAATGCTCCATGACCTCTGTCATCACAATGATCCATAACACCTTTTTGCACAATGCTCCATTACCCTTTTCTTCACAGTGCTCCATGCCACTTCTCATCACAATGCACCATGCCCTTGTCATCACGATGCTCCAGAAGTCATGTCATCACCAATGCTCCATGGCCCTTGTCATCAAAATGCTCCAGAAGTTATCTCATCACAAGGCTCCATGACCGTGTCCTCACAATGCTCAATGAGCACTGTCATCACAATGCTCCATGACCACTTTCATCACAATGCTCCACGCACCCTGTCATCACTATGCCCCATGATTCCTGTCATCACAATGCCTCATGGCCCTTGCCATCACAATGCTCCATGACCCTTGTCTTCACAATGCCCCATGACCCCTGCCATCACAATGCTCCATGATCCCTGTAATCACAAACATCCATGACCCCTTTCATCAAAATGCTCCAGTATCACATTCATCAAATTGCTCCATGCCCCTTTTCATCACAATGTTCCATATCCTTGTCATCACAATGCTCTATGGCCCCTGTAATCACAAGGCTCCATGCCCTTGTCATCACAATACTCCAGCACACTTCTCAACACAATTCTCCATGCCCGTGTCATCCCAATGCTCCATGAAAATGTCATCACAATGCTCCAGGACTCTTGTCATCACAATGCTCCATGACACCTTTCATCACAATGCTCCATGGCTTGGTCATCACAATGCTCCATGTCGCCTCTAATCACAGTGCTTCATGAACCCGTTCATTAAAATGCTCCATGCCCACTGTCATCACAGTGCCCCATGACTCCTGTCATCACAATGCTCCATGACCCTTGTCATCACAAAGCTCCCTGGCCCTTGTCATCACAATTTCCGATGACCCCCTTTATCTCAAAGTTCCATGACACTTGTCATCACAATGCTCCATGAACCCTGTAATCACAATGATCCATGACAGTTTTCCTCACAATGCTCCATTACCCCTTTCGTCACAATGCTCCATGGCTTGGTCATCACAATGCACCATGCCTTTGTCATCACAATGCTCCATGATCCCTGTAATCACAATGATCCATGACCCCTTTCCTCACAATGCTCCAGGACGCCTTTCATCACAATGATCCATGCCGCTTTTCATCACAATGCTCCATGCCCCCTGTCATCACAATGCCGCATGACTCCGGTTATCACAATGTTACATGCCCCTTGTCATCGCAATGCTCCATGAACCCTGTCATCACAGTGCTTCATGACCCTTGCCATCACAATGCTCCATGAACCCTATAATCTCAATGATCCATGACCCCTTTCATCACAATGCTCCATGACCACTTTCATCACACTTCTCCGTGTCCCTTGTCATCACAATGGTCCATGCCCTTGTCATCAAATGCTCCATGGCCCCTGTAATCACAAATCTCCATGCCCATGTCATCACAATGCTCCATGAAAATGCCATCACAATGCTCCAAGACTCTTGTCATCACAATACTCCATGGTGCTTTTCATCACAATGCTCCATGACCACTTTCTTCACAAAGCTCCATGACCATTGTCATCACAATGCTACATAACCCCTGACATCGCAATGATCCATGACCCCTTTCATCACAATGCTCAATGATGCCTGTCATCACAATGTTCCATGGCCTTTGTCTTCACATTTCTCCATGGCTACTGTAATTACAGTGCTCCATAATTCCTTTCATCACAATGCTCCATGGCCCCTGTCATCACAATGTCCCATGACCCCTTTTATCTCAATGCTCCATGTCCCCTTTCATCACAATGCTCCATGACCATTGTCATCACAATGCTCTATGCCTCTATCATCACAATGATACATGACCCCTGACATCGCAATGATCCATGACTCCTTTTATCACAATGCTCCATGATGCCTGTCATCACAATGTTCCATGGCCTTTATCTTCACAATTCTCCATGGCTCCTGTAATTACAGTGTTCCATAAACCCTTTCATCACAATGCTCCATGGCCCTTGTCATCACAATGTCCTATGACCCCTTTTATCTCAATGTTCCGTGTCCCCTTTCTTAACAATGTTCCATGACCACTTTCATCACAATGCTCCATAACCCATTTGATCACAATGCTCCTTGGCCCTTGTCATCACAATGCTCCAATGCGCTTTTCATCACAATGCTGCATGAACACTTGCCTCACAGTGCTCCAAGACCACATTCATCAAAATGCCCCATAGCCATTGTCATCAATTTTCCCCTTGACCCCTTTCATCACAATGCTCCATGACCATTTTCATCACAATGGTCCATGCCCTTGTCATCAAATGCTCCATGGCCCCTGTAATCACAAATCTCCATGCCCATGTCATCACAATGCTCCATGAAAATGTCATCACAATGCTCCAAGACTCTTGTCATCGCAATACTCCATGGTGCTTTTCATCACAATGCTCCATGACCCCTTTCATCACAATGCTCCATGGCCCTTGTCATCACAATGTCCCTTGACCCCTTTTATCTCAATGCTCTATGTCCCCTTTCATCACAATCCTCCATGACCACATTCATCACAATCCTCGATAACCCATTTGATCACAATGCTCCATGGCTCTTGTCATCACAATGCTCCATAGCACTTTTCATCACAATTCTCCATGACCACTTTCTTCACAATGCTCCATGACCATTGTCATCACAATGCTGCATGACCCCTGACATCGAAATGATCCATGACCCCTTTCATCACAATGCTCCATGACGCCTGTCATCACAATGTTCCATGGCCTTTATCTTCACAATTCTCCATGGCTCCTGTAATTACAGTGTTCCATAAACCCTTTCATCACAATGCTCCATGGCCCTTGTCATCACAATGTCCTATGACCCCTTTTATCTCAATGTTCCGTGTCCCCTTTCTTAACAATGTTCCATGACCACTTTCCTCACAATGCTCCATAACCCATTTGATCACAATGCTCCTTGGCCCTTGTCATCACAATGCTCCAATGTGCTTTTCATCACAATGCTGCATGACCACTTGCCTCACAGTGCTCCATGACCACATTCATCAAAATGCCCCATAGCCATTGTCATCAATTTTCCCCTTGACCCCTTTCATCACAATGCTCCATGACCACTTTCATCACAATGTCCCATGCCCCTGTCATCACAATGCTCCATGATCCCTGTAATCACAATGATCCATTCCCACTGTCATCACAATGTCCCATGCCCCCTTTCATCACAATGCCCCATGACCCCTGTCATCACAATGCTCCATGGCCCTTGTCATCACAATGCTCCATGACCCCTGTCATCACAATTCTCTAGTACCACTTTCATCACAATGCTCCATGCCCTTTGTCATCACAATACTCCATGCACTTGTCATCAAATGTTCCATGGCCCCTGTAATCACAATGCTCCATACCTTTGTCATCTCAATGCTCCAGAACTCTTCTCATCACAATTCTCCATGCCTGTGTCATAACAATGCTCCATGAAAATGTCATCACTACGCTCCAGGACACTTGTCATCACAATGATCCATGACCACTTTCATCACACCGTTCCATAAACCATTTGATCACAATGTTCCATGGCCCTTGTCATCACAATGCTCCATGACACCTTTCATCACAATGCTCAACGATCCTTGTCATCACAATGTCCCATGACCCATTTTATCTCAATGCTCCATGACCCCTTTTATCACAATGGTCTATGACCATTGTCATCACAATGCTCAATGCCCCTATCATCACAATGCTCCATGACCCCTGTCATCTCAGTGATCCCTGACCCCTTTCATCACAATGCTCCGTGATGCCTGTCATCACAATGTTCCATGGCCTTTGTCATCAGAATGCTCCATGGCCCCTGTAATCACAGTGTTCCATGACCCCTATTATCACAAGTACAGATGACCACTGTCATCACTATTCTCCATGGCCCTTGTCATCTCTATGCTCCATGACCCTGTCATCACAATGCTCCATGACCCTTGTCATCACAATGCTCTTTGATCCCTGTAATCACAATGATCCATGTACCATTTCCTCACAATGCTCCAATACCTCTTTCATCACAATGCTCCATGCCACTTGTCATCACAATGTTCCATGCCCTTGCCATCGCAATGCTCAATGGCCCGTTTCCTCACAACGCTCCAGTCACCCATTTATCTCAAGGCTGCATGCCAATGCTCATCACAATGCTACTTGCCCTTGTAATCACAATGATCCATGATCCCTTTCATCACAATGCTCCATGACACCTTTCATCACAATGCTCCATGGCCCCTGTAATCACAATGCTCCATGACCACTTTCATCACAACGCTCCATAAACCACTTAATCACAATGTTCCATGGCTCTTGTCATAACAAGGCCCAATGAAACTTTTCATCACAATGCTCCATGACCCCTTTCATCAGAATACTCCATGGTTTTGTCATCACAATGCTCCATGTCGTATGTAATCACATTGCTCCATGAACCCGTTCATTACAATGCTCCATGCCCACTGTCATCACAAATCCCCGTGACCACTGTCATCACAATGCTCCATGGCCGTTGTCATCTCAAAGCTCCATGACCCCTGTCATAACAGTGATCCATAACACCTTTCCTCACAATGCTCCATTAACCGTTTCATCACAATTCTCCATGCCACTTGTCATCACAGTGCTCCATGCACTTGTCATCACAGTGCTCCATGGCCCATTTCCTAACAATGCTCCAGTACCCCTTTCATCACAGGGCTCCATGCCACTTGTCATCACAATGCCCCAGGACCCCTCTAATCACAATGCTCCATGGTGCTTTTCATCACAATGCCCCATCACCCCTGTCATCACAATGCTCCATGGCCCTTGTCATCATAATGCTATGTGACTTCTGTCATCACAATGCTCCATGAACCTTGTCATCACAAGCTCCATGATCCTTGTAATCACAATGCTCCATGCCCTTGTCATCACAATGCTCCAGAACTCTTCTCATCACAATTCTCCATGCCCGTGTCATCACAATGCTCCATGAAAAAATGTCATCACAATGCTCCAGGACTCTTGTCATCACAATACTCCATGGCGCATTTCATCACAATTATCTATGACCACTTTCATCACAACGCTCCATGAACTCTTTCATCACAATGCTCCATGGCCCTTGTCAT
Source organism: Balaenoptera borealis (assembly GCF_965194805.1). Classification (NCBI taxonomy): domain Eukaryota; kingdom Metazoa; phylum Chordata; class Mammalia; order Artiodactyla; family Balaenopteridae; genus Balaenoptera; species Balaenoptera borealis. The sequence goes on from NC_138874.1 coordinate 17,728,235, forward strand.
TACAATGTCCCATGACCCCTTTTATCTCAGTGCTCCATGACCACTTTCATCACAATGCTCCATAACCCATTTGATCACAATGCTCCATGGCCCTTGTCATCACAATGTCCCATGACCCACTTTACCTCAATGCTCCATGACCCCTTTCATCACTATGCTCCATGACCATTGTCATCACAATTCTCCATGGCCCTATCATCACAATGCTCCATGGCCCTTTTCATCACAATGCTCCATGAACCCTGTCATCACAATGCTCCATGATCGCTGTAATCACAATGATCCATGACATCTTTCCTCACAATTCTCCAGTACGCCTCTCGTCACAATGCTCCACTCCTCTTTTCATCACAATGCTGAATGCAGTTGTCATCACAATGCTCCATGCCCCTATCATCAAAATGTTCCATGACCCCTGTAATCGCAATGCTCCATGGCTTTTGTCATCACAATGTTCCCTGCCCCTATCATCGCAATGCTCCATGACCACTGTCATCACAATGCCCAATAACCTCTCATCACAATGCTCCATGATACCTGTCATCACAATGCACCATGACCCTTGTCATCACAATGCTCCATGATCCCTGTAATCACAACGATCCATGTACCATTTCCTCACAATGCTCCAATACTACTTTCATCACAATGCTCCATGCCACTTGTCATCACAATGCTCAATGGCCTGTTTCCTCACAATGCTCCAGTATCCCATTCATCACAAGGCTCCATGCCAATGGTCATCACAATGCTACATGCCCTGGTCATCACAATGACCCATGATCCCTTTAATCACAATGCTCCATGACACCTTTCATCACAATGCTCCATGGCCCCTGTAATCACAATGCTCCATGCCTCTGTCATCACAATGCTCCAGAACTCTTCTCATCACAATTCTCCATGCCCGTGTCATCCCAGTTCTCCATGACAGTGTCATCACAATGCTCCATGGCGCTTTTCATCACAATGCTCCATGACCACTTGCATCACAACGCTCCATAACCCATTTAAAAACAATACTCCATGGCTCTTGTCATAACAAGGCACAATGACCCTTTCATCACAATGCTCCATGACCTCTGTCATCACAATGATCCATAACACCTTTCCGCACAATGCTCCATTACCCTTTTCTTCACAGTGCTCCATGCCACTTCTCATCACAATGCACCATGCCCTTGTCATCACGATGCTCCAGAAGTCATGTCATCACCAATGCTCCATGGCCCTTGTCATCAAAATGCTCCAGAAGTTATCTCATCACAAGGCTCCATGACCGTGTCCTCACAATGCTCAATGAGCACTGTCATCACAATGCTCCATGACCACTTTCATCACAATGCTCCACGCACCCTGTCATCACTATGCCCCATGATTCCTGTCATCACAATGCCTCATGGCCCTTGCCATCACAATGCTCCATGACCCTTGTCTTCACAATGCCCCATGACCCCTGCCATCACAATGCTCCATGATCCCTGTAATCACAAACATCCATGACCCCTTTCATCAAAATGCTCCAGTATCACATTCATCAAATTGCTCCATGCCCCTTTTCATCACAATGTTCCATATCCTTGTCATCACAATGCTCTATGGCCCCTGTAATCAATCACAAGGCTCCATGCCCTTGTCATCACAATACTCCAGCACACTTCTCAACACAATTCTCCATGCCCGTGTCATCCCAATGCTCCATGAAAATGCCATCACAATGCTCCAGGACTCTTGTCATCACAATGCTCCATGACACCTTTCATCACAATGCTCCATAGCTTGGTCATCACAATGCTCCATGTCGCCTCTAATCACAGTGCTTCATGAACCCGTTCATTAAAATGCTCCATGCCCACTGTCATCACAGTGCCCCATGACTCCTGTCATCACAATGCTCCATGACCCTTGTCATCACAAAGCTCCCTGGCCCTTGTCATCACAATTTCCGATGACCCCCTTTATCTCAAAGTTCCATGACACTTGTCATCACAATGCTCCATGAACCCTGTAATCACAATGATCCATGACAGTTTTCCTCACAATGCTCCATTACCCCTTTCGTCACAATGCTCCATGGCTTGGTCATCACAATGCACCATGCCTTTGTCATCACAATGCTCCATGATCCCTGTAATCACAATGCTCCATGCCCCCTGTCATCACAATGCCGCATGACTCCGGTTATCACAATGTTACATGCCCCTTGTCATCGCAATGCTCCATGAACCCTGTCATCACAGTGCTTCATGACCCTTGCCATCACAATGCTCCATGAACCCTATAATCTCAATGATCCATGACCCCTTTCATCACAATGCTCCATGACCACTTTCATCACACTTCTCCGTGTCCCTTGTCATCACAATGGTCCATGCCCTTGTCATCAAATGCTCCATGGCCCCTGTAATCACAAATCTCCATGCCCATGTCATCACAATGCTCCATGAAAATGCCATCACAATGCTCCAAGACTCTTGTCATCACAATACTCCATGGTGCTTTTCATCACAATGCTCCATGACCACTTTCTTCACAAAGCTCCATGACCATTGTCATCACAATGCTACATAACCCCTGACATCGCAATGATCCATGACCCCTTTCATCACAATGCTCAATGATGCCTGTCATCACAATGCTCCATGGCCCTTGTCATCATAATGCTATGTGACTTCTGTCATCACAATGCTCCATGAACCTTGTCATCACAAGCTCCATGATCCTTGTAATCACAATGCTCCATGCCCTTGTCATCACAATGCTCCAGAACTCTTCTCATCACAATTCTCCATGCCCGTGTCATCACAATGCTCCATGAAAAAATGTCATCACAATGCTCCAGGACTCTTGTCATCACAATACTCCATGGCGCATTTCATCACAATTATCTATGACCACTTTCATCACAACGCTCCATGAACTCTTTCATCACAATGCTCCATGGCCCTTGTCATTACAATGTCCCATGACCCCTTTTATCTCAGTGCTCCATGACCACTTTCATCACAATGCTCCATAACCCATTTGATCACAATGCTCCATGGCCCTTGTCATCACAATGTCCCATGACCCACTTTACCTCAATGCTCCATGACCCCTTTCATCACTATGCTCCATGACCATTGTCATCACAATTCTCCATGGCCCTATCATCACAATGCTCCATGGCCCTTTTCATCACAATGCTCCATGAACCCTGTCATCACAATGCTCCATGATCGCTGTAATCACAATGATCCATGACATCTTTCCTCACAATTCTCCAGTACGCCTCTCGTCACAATGCTCCACTCCTCTTTTCATCACAATGCTGAATGCAGTTGTCATCACAATGCTCCATGGCCCCTGTAATCACAATTCTCCATGCCCTTGTCATCCAAAAGCTCCAGAAGTCATGTCATCACAATGCTACATTCCCTTGTCATCAAATGCTCCATGACCCTTGTTGTCACAATGTCCCATGACCCATTTTATCTCAAAGCTCCATGACCCCTTTCATCACAATGGTCTATGAGCAGTGTCATCACAATGCTCCATGCCCCTATCATCAAAATGTTCCATGACCCCTGTAATCGCAATGCTCCATGGCTTTTGTCATCACAATGTTCCCTGCCCCTATCATCGCAATGCTCCATGACCACTGTCATCACAATGCCCAATAACCTCTCATCACAATGCTCCATGATACCTGTCATCACAATGCACCATGACCCTTGTCATCACAATGCTCCATGATCCCTGTAATCACAACGATCCATGTACCATTTCCTCACAATGCTCCAATACTACTTTCATCACAATGCTCCATGCCACTTGTCATCACAATGCTCAATGGCCTGTTTCCTCACAATGCTCCAGTATCCCATTCATCACAAGGCTCCATGCCAATGGTCATCACAATGCTACATGCCCTGGTCATCACAATGACCCATGATCCCTTTAATCACAATGCTCCATGACACCTTTCATCACAATGCTCCATGGCCCCTGTAATCACAATGCTCCATGCCTCTGTCATCACAATGCTCCAGAACTCTTCTCATCACAATTCTCCATGCCCGTGTCATCCCAGTTCTCCATGACAGTGTCATCAGAATGCTCGCGGACTCTTGTCATCACAATGCTCCATGGCGCTTTTCATCACAATGCTCCATGACCACTTGCATCACAACGCTCCATAACCCATTTAATAACAATACTCCATGGCTCTTGTCATAACAAGGCACAATGACCCTTTCATCACAATGCTCCATGACCTCTGTCATCACAATGATCCATAACACCTTTCCGCACAATGCTCCATTACCCTTTTCTTCACAGTGCTCCATGCCACTTCTCATCACAATGCACCATGCCCTTGTCATCACGATGCTCCAGAAGTCATGTCATCACCAATGCTCCATGGCCCTTGTCATCAAAATGCTCCAGAAGTTATCTCATCACAAGGCTCCATGACCGTGTCCTCACAATGCTCAATGAGCACTGTCATCACAATGCTCCATGACCACTTTCATCACAATGCTCCACGCACCCTGTCATCACTATGCCCCATGATTCCTGTCATCACAATGCCTCATGGCCCTTGCCATCACAATGCTCCATGACCCTTGTCTTCACAATGCCCCATGACCCCTGCCATCACAATGCTCCATGATCCCTGTAATCACAAACATCCATGACCCCTTTCATCAAAATGCTCCAGTATCACATTCATCAAATTGCTCCATGCCCCTTTTCATCACAATGTTCCATATCCTTGTCATCACAATGCTCTATGGCCCCTGTAATCACAAGGCTCCATGCCCTTGTCATCACAATACTCCAGCACACTTCTCAACACAATTCTCCATGCCCGTGTCATCCCAATGCTCCATGAAAATGTCATCACAATGCTCCAGGACTCTTGTCATCACAATGCTCCATGACACCTTTCATCACAATGCTCCATGGCTTGGTCATCACAATGCTCCATGTCGCCTCTAATCACAGTGCTTCATGAACCCGTTCATTAAAATGCTCCATGCCCACTGTCATCACAGTGCCCCATGACTCCTGTCATCACAATGCTCCATGACCCTTGTCATCACAAAGCTCCCTGGCCCTTGTCATCACAATTTCCGATGACCCCCTTTATCTCAAAGTTCCATGACACTTGTCATCACAATGCTCCATGAACCCTGTAATCACAATGATCCATGACAGTTTTTCTCACAATGCTCCATTACCCCTTTCGTCACAATGCTCCATGGCTTGGTCATCACAATGCACCATGCCTTTGTCATCACAATGCTCCATGATCCCTGTAATCACAATGATCCATGACCCCTTTCCTCACAATGCTCCAGGACGCCTTTCATCACAATGATCCATGCCGCTTTTCATCACAATGCTCCATGCCCCCTGTCATCACAATGCCGCATGACTCCGGTTATCACAATGTTACATGCCCCTTGTCATCGCAATGCTCCATGAACCCTGTCATCACAGTGCTTCATGACCCTTGCCATCACAATGCTCCATGAACCCTATAATCTCAATGATCCATGACCCCTTTCATCACAATGCTCCATGACCACTTTCATCACACTTCTCCGTGTCCCTTGTCATCACAATGGTCCATGCCCTTGTCATCAAATGCTCCATGGCCCCTGTAATCACAAATCTCCATGCCCATGTCATCACAATGCTCCATGAAAATGCCATCACAATGCTCCAAGACTCTTGTCATCACAATACTCCATGGTGCTTTTCATCACAATGCTCCATGACCACTTTCTTCACAAAGCTCCATGACCATTGTCATCACAATGCTACATAACCCCTGACATCGCAATGATCCATGACCCCTTTCATCACAATGCTCAATGATGCCTGTCATCACAATGTTCCATGGCCTTTGTCTTCACATTTCTCCATGGCTACTGTAATTACAGTGCTCCATAATTCCTTTCATCACAATGCTCCATGGCCCCTGTCATCACAATGTCCCATGACCCCTTTTATCTCAATGCTCCATGTCCCCTTTCATCACAATGCTCCATGACCATTGTCATCACAATGCTCTATGCCTCTATCATCACAATGCTACATGACCCCTGACATCGCAATGATCCATGACTCCTTTTATCACAATGCTCCATGATGCCTGTCATCACAATGTTCCATGGCCTTTATCTTCACAATTCTCCATGGCTCCTGTAATTACAGTGTTCCATAAACCCTTTCATCACAATGCTCCATGGCCCTTGTCATCACAATGTCCTATGACCCCTTTTATCTCAATGTTCCGTGTCCCCTTTCTTAACAATGTTCCATGACCACTTTCATCACAATGCTCCATAACCCATTTGATCACAATGCTCCTTGGCCCTTGTCATCACAATGCTCCAATGCGCTTTTCATCACAATGCTGCATGAACACTTGCCTCACAGTGCTCCAAGACCACATTCATCAAAATGCCCCATAGCCATTGTCATCAATTTTCCCCTTGACCCCTTTCATCACAATGCTCCATGACCATTTTCATCACAATGGTCCATGCCCTTGTCATCAAATGCTCCATGGCCCCTGTAATCACAAATCTCCATGCCCATGTCATCACAATGCTCCATGAAAATGTCATCACAATGCTCCAAGACTCTTGTCATCGCAATACTCCATGGTGCTTTTCATCACAATGCTCCATGACCCCTTTCATCACAATGCTCCATGGCCCTTGTCATCACAATGTCCCTTGACCCCTTTTATCTCAATGCTCTATGTCCCCTTTCATCACAATCCTCCATGACCACATTCATCACAATCCTCGATAACCCATTTGATCACAATGCTCCATGGCTCTTGTCATCACAATGCTCCATAGCACTTTTCATCACAATTCTCCATGACCACTTTCTTCACAATGCTCCATGACCATTGTCATCACAATGCTACATGACCCCTGACATCGAAATGATCCATGACCCCTTTCATCACAATGCTCCATGACGCCTGTCATCACAATGTTCCATGGCCTTTATCTTCACAATTCTCCATGGCTCCTGTAATTACAGTGTTCCATAAACCCTTTCATCACAATGCTCCATGGCCCTTGTCATCACAATGTCCTATGACCCCTTTTATCTCAATGTTCCGTGTCCCCTTTCTTAACAATGTTCCATGACCACTTTCCTCACAATGCTCCATAACCCATTTGATCACAATGCTCCTTGGCCCTTGTCATCACAATGCTCCAATGTGCTTTTCATCACAATGCTGCATGACCACTTGCCTCACAGTGCTCCATGACCACATTCATCAAAATGCCCCATAGCCATTGTCATCAATTTTCCCCTTGACCCCTTTCATCACAATGCTCCATGACCACTTTCATCACAATGTCCCATGCCCCTGTCATCACAATGCTCCATGATCCCTGTAATCACAATGATCCATTCCCACTGTCATCACAATGTCCCATGCCCCCTTTCATCACAATGCCCCATGACCCCTGTCATCACAATGCTCCATGGCCCTTGTCATCACAATGCTCCATGACCCCTGTCATCACAATTCTCTAGTACCACTTTCATCACAATGCTCCATGCCCTTTGTCATCACAATACTCCATGCACTTGTCATCAAATGTTCCATGGCCCCTGTAATCACAATGCTCCATACCTTTGTCATCTCAATGCTCCAGAACTCTTCTCATCACAATTCTCCATGCCTGTGTCATAACAATGCTCCATGAAAATGTCATCACTACGCTCCAGGACACTTGTCATCACAATGATCCATGACCACTTTCATCACACCGTTCCATAAACCATTTGATCACAATGTTCCATGGCCCTTGTCATCACAATGCTCCATGACACCTTTCATCACAATGCTCAACGATCCTTGTCATCACAATGTCCCATGACCCATTTTATCTCAATGCTCCATGACCCCTTTTATCACAATGGTCTATGACCATTGTCATCACAATGCTCAATGCCCCTATCATCACAATGCTCCATGACCCCTGTCATCTCAGTGATCCCTGACCCCTTTCATCACAATGCTCCGTGATGCCTGTCATCACAATGTTCCATGGCCTTTGTCATCAGAATGCTCCATGGCCCCTGTAATCACAGTGTTCCATGACCCCTATTATCACAAGTACAGATGACCACTGTCATCACTATTCTCCATGGCCCTTGTCATCTCTATGCTCCATGACCCTGTCATCACAATGCTCCATGACCCTTGTCATCACAATGCTCTTTGATCCCTGTAATCACAATGATCCATGTACCATTTCCTCACAATGCTCCAATACCTCTTTCATCACAATGCTCCATGCCACTTGTCATCACAATGTTCCATGCCCTTGCCATCGCAATGCTCAATGGCCCGTTTCCTCACAACGCTCCAGTCACCCATTTATCTCAAGGCTGCATGCCAATGCTCATCACAATGCTACTTGCCCTTGTAATCACAATGATCCATGATCCCTTTCATCACAATGCTCCATGACACCTTTCATCACAATGCTCCATGGCCCCTGTAATCACAATGCTCCATGACCACTTTCATCACAACGCTCCATAAACCACTTAATCACAATGTTCCATGGCTCTTGTCATAACAAGGCCCAATGAAACTTTTCATCACAATGCTCCATGACCCCTTTCATCAGAATACTCCATGGTTTTGTCATCACAATGCTCCATGTCGTATGTAATCACATTGCTCCATGAACCCGTTCATTACAATGCTCCATGCCCACTGTCATCACAAATCCCCGTGACCACTGTCATCACAATGCTCCATGGCCGTTGTCATCTCAAAGCTCCATGACCCCTGTCATAACAGTGATCCATAACACCTTTCCTCACAATGCTCCATTAACCGTTTCATCACAATTCTCCATGCCACTTGTCATCACAATGCTCCATGCACTTGTCATCACAGTGCTCCATGGCCCATTTCCTAACAATGCTCCAGTACCCCTTTCATCACAGGGCTCCATGCCACTTGTCATCACAATGCCCCAGGACCCCTCTAATCACAATGCTCCATGGTGCTTTTCATCACAATGCCCCATCACCCCTGTCATCACAATGCTCCATGGCCCTTGTCATCATAATGCTATGTGACTTCTGTCATCACAATGCTCCATGAACCTTGTCATCACAAGCTCCATGATCCTTGTAATCACAATGCTCCATGCCCTTGTCATCACAATGCTCCAGAACTCTTCTCATCACAATTCTCCATGCCCGTGTCATCACAATGCTCCATGAAAATGTCATCACAATGCTCCAGGACTCTTGTCATCACAATACTCCATGGCGCATTTCATCACAATTATCTATGACTACTTTCATCACAACGCTCCATGAACTCTTTCATCACAATGCTCCATGGCCCTTGTCATTACAATGTCCCATGACCCCTTTTATCTCAGTGCTCCATGACCACTTTCATCACAATGCTCCATAACCCATTTGATCACAATGCTCCATGGCCCTTGTCATAACAATGTCCCATGACCCACTTTACCTCAATGCTCCATGACCCCTTTCATCACTATGCTCCATGACCATTGTCATCACAATTCTCCATGGCCCTATCATCACAATGCTCCATGGCCCTTTTCATCACAATGCTCCATGAACCCTGTCATCACAATGCTCCATGATCGCTGTAATCACAATGATCCATGACATCTTTCCTCACAATTCTCCAGTACGCCTCTCGTCACAATGCTCCACTCCTCTTTTCATCACAATGCTGAATGCAGTTGTCATCACAATGCTCCATGGCCCCTGTAATCACAATTCTCCATGCCCTTGTCATCCAAAAGCTCCAGAAGTCATGTCATCACAATGCTACATTCCCTTGTCATCAAATGCTCCATGACCCTTGTTGTCACAATGTCCCATGACCCATTTTATCTCAAAGCTCCATGACCCCTTTCATCACAATGGTCTATGAGCAGTGTCATCACAATGCTCCATGCCCCTATCATCAAAATGTTCCATGACCCCTGTAATCGCAATGCTCCATGGCTTTTGTCATCACAATGTTCCCTGCCCCTATCATCGCAATGCTCCATGACCACTGTCATCACAATGCCCAATAACCTCTCATCACAATGCTCCATGATACCTGTCATCACAATGCACCATGACCCTTGTCATCACAATGCTCCATGATCCCTGTAATCACAACGATCCATGTACCATTTCCTCACAATGCTCCAATACTACTTTCATCACAATGCTCCATGCCACTTGTCATCACAATGCTCAATGGCCTGTTTCCTCACAATGCTCCAGTATCCCATTCATCACAAGGCTCCATGCCAATGGTCATCACAATGCTACATGCCCTGGTCATCACAATGACCCATGATCCCTTTAATCACAATGCTCCATGACACCTTTCATCACAATGCTCCATGGCCCCTGTAATCACAATGCTCCATGCCTCTGTCATCACAATGCTCCAGAACTCTTCTCATCACAATTCTCCATGCCCGTGTCATCCCAGTTCTCCATGACAGTGTCATCAGAATGCTCGCGGACTCTTGTCATCACAATGCTCCATGGCGCTTTTCATCACAATGCTCCATGACCACTTGCATCACAACGCTCCATAACCCATTTAATAACAATACTCCATGGCTCTTGTCATAACAAGGCACAATGACCCTTTCATCACAATGCTCCATGACCTCTGTCATCACAATGATCCATAACACCTTTTTGCACAATGCTCCATTACCCTTTTCTTCACAGTGCTCCATGCCACTTCTCATCACAATGCACCATGCCCTTGTCATCACGATGCTCCAGAAGTCATGTCATCACCAATGCTCCATGGCCCTTGTCATCAAAATGCTCCAGAAGTTATCTCATCACAAGGCTCCATGACCGTGTCCTCACAATGCTCAATGAGCACTGTCATCACAATGCTCCATGACCACTTTCATCACAATGCTCCACGCACCCTGTCATCACTATGCCCCATGATTCCTGTCATCACAATGCCTCATGACCCCTGCCATCACAATGCTCCATGATCCCTGTAATCACAAACATCCATGACCCCTTTCATCAAAATGCTCCAGTATCACATTCATCAAATTGCTCCATGCCCCTTTTCATCACAATGTTCCATATCCTTGTCATCACAATGCTCTATGGCCCCTGTAATCAATCACAAGGCTCCATGCCCTTGTCATCACAATACTCCAGCACACCTCTCAACACAATTCTCCATGCCCGTGTCATCCCAATGCTCCATGAAAATGTCATCACAATGCTCCAGGACTCTTGTCATCACAATGCTCCATGACACCTTTCATCACAATGCTCCATAGCTTGGTCATCACAATGCTCCATGTCGCCTCTAATCACAGTGCTTCATGAACCCGTTCATTAAAATGCTCCATGCCCACTGTCATCACAGTGCCCCATGACTCCTGTCATCACAATGCTCCATGACCCTTGTCATCACAAAGCTCCCTGGCCCTTGTCATCACAATTTCCGATGACCCCCTTTATCTCAAAGTTCCATGACACTTGTCATCACAATGCTCCATGAACCCTGTAATCACAATGATCCATGACAGTTTTCTGCACAATGCTCCATTACCCCTTTCATCACAATGCTCCATGGCTTGGTCATCACAATGCACCATGCCTTTGTCATCACAATGCTCCATGATCCCTGTAATCACAATGATCCATGACCCCTGTCATCACAATGCCGCATGACTCCGGTTATCACAATGTTACATGCCCCTTGTCATCGCAATGCTCCATGAACCCTGTCATCACAGTGCTCATGACCCTTGCCATCACAATGCTCCATGAACCGTATAATCTCAATGATCCATGACCCCTTTCATCACAATGCTCCATGACCACTTTCATCACACTTCTCCGTGTCCCTTGTCATCACAATGGTCCATGCCCTTGTCATCAAATGCTCCATGGCCCCTGTAATCACAAATCTCCATGCCCATGTCATCACAATGCTCCATGAAAATGCCATCACAATGCTCCAAGACTCTTGTCATCACAATACTCCATGGTGCTTTTCATCACAATGCTCCATGACCACTTTCTTCACAAAGCTCCATGACCATTGTCATCACAATGCTACATAACCCCTGACATCGCAATGATCCATGACCCCTTTCATCACAATGCTCAATGATGCCTGTCATCACAATGTTCCATGGCCTTTGTCTTCACATTTCTCCATGGCTACTGTAATTACAGTGCTCCATAATTCCTTTCATCACAATGCTCCATGGCCCCTGTCATCACAATGTCCCATGACCCCTTTTATCTCATTGCTCCATGTCCCCTTTCATCACAATGCTCCATGACCATTGTCATCACAATGCTCTATGCCTCTATCATCACAATGCTACATGACCCCTGACATCGCAATGATCCATGACTCCTTTTATCACAATGCTCCATGATGCCTGTCATCACAATGTCCTATGACCCCTTTTATCTCAATGTTCCGTGTCCCCTTTCTTAACAATGTTCCATGACCACTTTCATCACAATGCTCCATAACCCATTTGATCACAATGCTCCTTGGCCCTTGTCATCACAATGCTCCAATGCGCTTTTCATCACAATGCTGCATGAACACTTGCCTCACAGTGCTCCAAGACCACATTCATCAAAATGCCCCATAGCCATTGTCATCAATTTTCCCCTTGACCCCTTTCATCACAATGCTCCATGACCATTTTCATCACAATGGTCCATGCCCTTGTCATCAAATGCTCCATGGCCCCTGTGATCACAAATCTCCATGCCCATGTCATCACAATGCTCCATGAAAATGTCATCACAATGCTCCAAGACTCTTGTCATCACAATACTCCATGGTGCTTTTCATCACAATGCTCCATGACCCCTTTCATCACAATGCTCCATGGCCCTTGTCATCACAATGTCCCTTGACCCCTTTTATCTCAATGCTCTATGTCCCCTTTCATCACAATCCTCCATGACCACATTCATCACAATCCTCGATAACCCATTTGATCACAATGCTCCATGGCTCTTGTCATCACAATGCTCCATAGCACTTTTCATCACAATTCTCCATGACCACTTTCTTCACAATGCTCCATGACCATTGTCATCACAATGCTACATGACCCCTGACATCGAAATGATCCATGACCCCTTTCATCACAATGCTCCATGACGCCTGTCATCACAATGTTCCATGGCCTTTATCTTCACAATTCTCCATGGCTCCTGTAATTACAGTGTTCCATAAACCCTTTCATCACAATGCTCCATGGCCCTTGTCATCACAATGTCCTATGACCCCTTTTATCTCAATGTTCCGTGTCCCCTTTCTTAACAATGTTCCATGACCACTTTCCTCACAATGCTCCATAACCCATTTGATCACAATGCTCCTTGGCCCTTATCATCACAATGCTCCAATGTGCTTTTCATCACAATGCTGCATGACCACTTGCCTCACAGTGCTCCATGACCACATTCATCAAAATGCCCCATAGCCATTGTCATCAATTTTCCCCTTGACCCCTTTCATCACAATGCTCCATGACCACTTTCATCACAATGTCCCATGCCCCTGTCATCACAATGCTCCATGATCCCTGTAATCACAGTGATCCATTCCCACTGTCATCACAATGTCCCATGCCCCCTTTCATCACAATGCCCCATGACCCCTGTCATCACAATGCTCCATGGCCCTTGTCATCACAATGCTCCATGACCCCTGTCCTCACAATTCTCTAGTACCACTTTCATCACAATGCTCCATGCCCTTTGTCATCACAATACTCCATGCACTTGTCATCAAATGTTCCATGGCCCCTGTAATCACAATGCTCCATACCTTTGTCATCTCAATGCTCCAGAACTCTTCTCATCACAATTCTCCATGCCTGTGTCATAACAATGCTCCATGAAAATGTCATCACTACGCTCCAGGACACTTGTCATCACAATGATCCATGACCACTTTCATCACACCGTTCCATAACCCATTTGATCACAATGTTCCATGGCCCCTGTCATCACAATGCTCCATGATCCCTGTAATCACAATGATCAATTCCCACTGTCATCACAATGTCCCATGCCCCCTTTCATCACAATGCCCCATGACCCCTGTCATCACAATTCTCCATGGCCCCTGTAATCACAATGCTCCATGCCTCTGTCATCACAATGCTCCAGAACTCTTCTCATCACAATTCTCCATGCCCGTGTCATCCCAGTTCTCCATGACAGTGTCATCAGAATGCTCGCGGACTCTTGTCATCACAATGCTCCATGGCGCTTTTCATCACAATGCTCCATGACCACTTGCATCACAACGCTCCATAACCCATTTAATAACAATACTCCATGGCTCTTGTCATAACAAGGCACAATGACCCTTTCATCACAATGCACCATGCCCTTGTCATCACGATGCTCCAGAAGTCATGTCATCACCAATGCTCCATGGCCCTTGTCATCAAAATGCTCCAGAAGTTATCTCATCACAAGGCTCCATGACCGTGTCCTCACAATGCTCAATGAGCACTGTCATCACAATGCTCCATGACCACTTTCATCACAATGCTCCACGCACCCTGTCATCACTATGCCCCATGATTCCTGTCATCACAATGCCTCATGGCCCTTGCCATCACAATGCTCCATGACCCTTGTCTTCACAATGCCCCATGACCCCTGCCATCACAATGCTCCATGATCCCTGTAATCACAAACATCCATGACCCCTTTCATCAAAATGCTCCAGTATCACATTCATCAAATTGCTCCATGCCCCTTTTCATCACAATGTTCCATATCCTTGTCATCACAATGCTCTATGGCCCCTGTAATCAATCACAAGGCTCCATGCCCTTGTCATCACAATACTCCAGCACACCTCTCAACACAATTCTCCATGCCCGTGTCATCCCAATGCTCCATGAAAATGTCATCACAATGCTCCAGGACTCTTGTCATCACAATGCTCCATGACACCTTTCATCACAATGCTCCATAGCTTGGTCATCACAATGCTCCATGTCGCCTCTAATCACAGTGCTTCATGAACCCGTTCATTAAAATGCTCCATGCCCACTGTCATCACAGTGCCCCATGACTCCTGTCATCACAATGCTCCATGACCCTTGTCATCACAAAGCTCCCTGGCCCTTGTCATCACAATTTCCGATGACCCCCTTTATCTCAAAGTTCCATGACACTTGTCATCACAATGCTCCATGAACCCTGTAATCACAATGATCCATGACAGTTTTCCTCACAATGCTCCATTACCCCTTTCGTCACAATGCTCCATGGCTTGGTCATCACAATGCACCATGCCTTTGTCATCACAATGCTCCATGATCCCTGTAATCACAATGCTCCATGCCCCCTGTCATCACAATGCCGCATGACTCCGGTTATCACAATGTTACATGCCCCTTGTCATCGCAATGCTCCATGAACCCTGTCATCACAGTGCTTCATGACCCTTGCCATCACAATGCTCCATGAACCCTATAATCTCAATGATCCATGACCCCTTTCATCACAATGCTCCATGACCACTTTCATCACACTTCTCCGTGTCCCTTGTCATCACAATGGTCCATGCCCTTGTCATCAAATGCTCCATGGCCCCTGTAATCACAAATCTCCATGCCCATGTCATCACAATGCTCCATGAAAATGCCATCACAATGCTCCAAGACTCTTGTCATCACAATACTCCATGGTGCTTTTCATCACAATGCTCCATGACCACTTTCTTCACAAAGCTCCATGACCATTGTCATCACAATGCTACATAACCCCTGACATCGCAATGATCCATGACCCCTTTCATCACAATGCTCAATGATGCCTGTCATCACAATGTTCCATGGCCTTTGTCTTCACATTTCTCCATGGCTACTGTAATTACAGTGCTCCATAATTCCTTTCATCACAATGCTCCATGGCCCCTGTCATCACAATGTCCCATGACCCCTTTTATCTCATTGCTCCATGTCCCCTTTCATCACAATGCTCCATGACCATTGTCATCACAATGCTCTATGCCTCTATCATCACAATGCTACATGACCCCTGACATCGCAATGATCCATGACTCCTTTTATCACAATGCTCCATGATGCCTGTCATCACAATGTTCCATGGCCTTTATCTTCACAATTCTCCATGGCTCCTGTAATTACAGTGTTCCATAAACCCTTTCATCACAATGCTCCATGGCCCTTGTCATCACAATGTCCTATGACCCCTTTTATCTCAATGTTCCGTGTCCCCTTTCTTAACAATGTTCCATGACCACTTTCATCACAATGCTCCATAACCCATTTGATCACAGTGCTCCTTGGCCCTTGTCATCACAATGCTCCAATGCGCTTTTCATCACAATGCTGCATGAACACTTGCCTCACAGTGCTCCAAGACCACATTCATCAAAATGCCCCATAGCCATTGTCATCAATTTTCCCCTTGACCCCTTTCATCACAATGCTCCATGACCATTTTCATCACAATGGTCCATGCCCTTGTCATCAAATGCTCCATGGCCCCTGTGATCACAAATCTCCATGCCCATGTCATCACAATGCTCCATGAAAATGTCATCACAATGCTCCAAGACTCTTGTCATCGCAATACTCCATGGTGCTTTTCATCACAATGCTCCATGACCCCTTTCATCACAATGCTCCATGGCCCTTGTCATCACAATGTCCCTTGACCCCTTTTATCTCAATGCTCTATGTCCCCTTTCATCACAATCCTCCATGACCACATTCATCACAATCCTCGATAACCCATTTGATCACAATGCTCCATGGCTCTTGTCATCACAATGCTCCATAGCACTTTTCATCACAATTCTCCATGACCACTTTCTTCACAATGCTCCATGACCATTGTCATCACAATGCTACATGACCCCTGACATCGAAATGATCCATGACCCCTTTCATCACAATGCTCCATGACGCCTGTCATCACAATGTTCCATGGCCTTTATCTTCACAATTCTCCATGGCTCCTGTAATTACAGTGTTCCATAAACCCTTTCATCACAATGCTCCATGGCCCTTGTCATCACAATGTCCTATGACCCCTTTTATCTCAATGTTCCGTGTCCCCTTTCTTAACAATGTTCCATGACCACTTTCCTCACAATGCTCCATAACCCATTTGATCACAATGCTCCTTGGCCCTTGTCATCACAATGCTCCAATGTGCTTTTCATCACAATGCTGCATGACCACTTGCCTCACAGTGCTCCATGACCACATTCATCAAAATGCCCCATAGCCATTGTCATCAATTTTCCCCTTGACCCCTTTCATCACAATGCTCCATGACCACTTTCATCACAATGTCCCATGCCCCTGTCATCACAATGCTCCATGATCCCTGTAATCACAATGATCCATTCCCACTGTCATCACAATGTCCCATGCCCCCTTTCATCACAATGCCCCATGACCCCTGTCATCACAATGCTCCATGGCCCTTGTCATCACAATGCTCCATGACCCCTGTCATCACAATTCTCTAGTACCGCTTTCATCACAATGCTCCATGCCCTTTGTCATCACAATACTCCATGCACTTGTCATCAAATGTTCCATGGCCCCTGTAATCACAATGCTCCATACCTTTGTCATCTCAATGCTCCAGAACTCTTCTCATCACAATTCTCCATGCCTGTGTCATAACAATGCTCCATGAAAATGTCATCACTACGCTCCAGGACACTTGTCATCACAATGATCCATGACCACTTTCATCACACCGTTCCATAACCCATTTGATCACAATGTTCCATGGCCCTTGTCATCACAATGCTCCATGACACCTTTCATCACAATGCTCAACGATCCTTGTCATCACAATGTCCCATGACCCATTTTATCTCAATGCTCCATGACCCCTTTTATCACAATGGTCTATGACCATTGTCATCACAATGCTCAATGCCCCTATCATCACAATGCTCCATGACCCCTGTCATCTCAGTGATCCCTGACCCCTTTCATCACAATGCTCCGTGATGCCTGTCATCACAATGTTCCATGGCCTTTGTCATCAGAATGCTCCATGGCCCCTGTAATCACAGTGTTCCATGACCCCTATTATCACAAGTACAGATGACCACGGTCATCACTATTCTCCATGGCCCTTGTCATCTCTATGCTCCATGACCCTGTCATCACAATGCTCCATGACCCTTGTCATCACAATGCTCTTTGATCCCTGTAATCACAATGATCCATGTACCATTTCCTCACAATGCTCCAATACCTCTTTCATCACAATGCTCCATGCCACTTGTCATCACAATGTTCCATGCCCTTGCCATCGCAATGCTCAATGGCCCGTTTCCTCACAACGCTCCAGTCACCCATTTATCTCAAGGCTGCATGCCAATGCTCATCACAATGCTACTTGCCCTTGTAATCACAATGATCCATGATCCCTTTCATCACAATGCTCCATGACACCTTTCATCACAATGCTCCATGGCCCCTGTAATCACAATGCTCCATGACCACTTTCATCACAACGCTCCATAAACCACTTAATCACAATGTTCCATGGCTCTTGTCATAACAAGGCCCAATGAAACTTTTCATCACAATGCTCCATGACCCCTTTCATCAGAATACTCCATGGTTTTGTCATCACAATGCTCCATGTCGTATGTAATCACATTGCTCCATGAACCCGTTCATTACAATGCTCCATGCCCACTGTCATCACAAATCCCCGTGACCACTGTCATCACAATGCTCCATGGCCGTTGTCATCTCAAAGCTCCATGACCCCTGTCATAACAGTGATCCATAACACCTTTCCTCACAATGCTCCATTAACCGTTTCATCACAATTCTCCATGCCACTTGTCATCACAATGCTCCATGCACTTGTCATCACAGTGCTCCATGGCCCATTTCCTAACAATGCTCCAGTACCCCTTTCATCACAGGGCTCCATGCCACTTGTCATCACAATGCCCCAGGACCCCTGTAATCACAATGCTCCATGGTGCTTTTCATCACAATGCCCCATCACCCCTGTCATCACAATGCTCCATGGCCCTTGTCATCATAATGCTATGTGACTTCTGTCATCACAATGCTCCATGAACCTTGTCATCACAAGCTCCATGATCCTTGTAATCACAATGCTCCATGCCCTTGTCATCACAATGCTCCAGAACTCTTCTCATCACAATTCTCCATGCCCGTGTCATCACAATGCTCCATGAAAAAATGTCATCACAATGCTCCAGGACTCTTGTCATCACAATACTCCATGGCGCATTTCATCACAATTATCTATGACCACTTTCATCACAACGCTCCATGAACTCTTTCATCACAATGCTCCATGGCCCTTGTCATTACAATGTCCCATGACCCCTTTTATCTCAGTGCTCCATGACCACTTTCATCACAATGCTCCATAACCCATTTGATCACAATGCTCCATGGCCCTTGTCATCACAATGTCCCATGACCCACTTTACCTCAATGCTCCATGACCCCTTTCATCACTATGCTCCATGACCATTGTCATCACAATTCTCCATGGCCCTTTCATCACAATGCTCCATGGCCCTTTTCATCACAATGCTCCATGAACCCTGTCATCACAATGCTCCATGATCGCTGTAATCACAATGATCCATGACATCTTTCCTCACAATTCTCCAGTACGCCTCTCGTCACAATGCTCCACTCCTCTTTTCATCACAATGCTGAATGCAGTTGTCATCACAATGCTCCATGGCCCCTGTAATCACAATTCTCCATGCCCTTGTCATCCAAAAGCTCCAGAAGTCATGTCATCACAATGCTACATTCCCTTGTCATCAAATGCTCCATGACCCTTGTTGTCACAATGTCCCATGACCCATTTTATCTCAAAGCTCCATGACCCCTTTCATCACAATGGTCTATGAGCAGTGTCATCACAATGCTCCATGCCCCTATCATCAAAATGTTCCATGACCCCTGTAATCGCAATGCTCCATGGCTTTTGTCATCACAATGTTCCCTGCCCCTATCATCGCAATGCTCCATGACCACTGTCATCACAATGCCCAATAACCTCTCATCACAATGCTCCATGATACCTGTCATCACAATGCACCATGACCCTTGTCATCACAATGCTCCATGATCCCTGTAATCACAACGATCCATGTACCATTTCCTCACAATGCTCCAATACTACTTTCATCACAATGCTCCATGCCACTTGTCATCACAATGCTCAATGGCCTGTTTCCTCACAATGCTCCAGTATCCCATTCATCACAAGGCTCCATGCCAATGGTCATCACAATGCTACATGCCCTGGTCATCACAATGACCCATGATCCCTTTAATCACAATGCTCCATGACACCTTTCATCACAATGCTCCATGGCCCCTGTAATCACAATGCTCCATGCCTCTGTCATCACAATGCTCCAGAACTCTTCTCATCACAATTCTCCATGCCCGTGTCATCCCAGTTCTCCATGACAGTGTCATCAGAATGCTCCCGGACTCTTGTCATCACAATGCTCCATGGCGCTTTTCATCACAATGCTCCATGACCACTTGCATCACAACGCTCCATAACCCATTTAATAACAATACTCCATGGCTCTTGTCATAACAAGGCACAATGACCCTTTCATCACAATGCTCCATGACCTCTGTCATCACAATGATCCATAACACCTTTCCGCACAATGCTCCATTACCCTTTTCTTCACAGTGCTCCATGCCACTTCTCATCACAATGCACCATGCCCTTGTCATCACGATGCTCCAGAAGTCATGTCATCACCAATGCTCCATGGCCCTTGTCATCAAAATGCTCCAGAAGTTATCTCATCACAAGGCTCCATGACCGTGTCCTCACAATGCTCAATGAGCACTGTCATCACAATGCTCCATGACCACTTTCATCACAATGCTCCACGCACCCTGTCATCACTATGCCCCATGATTCCTGTCATCACAATGCCTCATGGCCCTTGCCATCACAATGCTCCATGACCCTTGTCTTCACAATGCCCCATGACCCCTGCCATCACAATGCTCCATGATCCCTGTAATCACAAACATCCATGACCCCTTTCATCAAAATGCTCCAGTATCACATTCATCAAATTGCTCCATGCCCCTTTTCATCACAATGTTCCATATCCTTGTCATCACAATGCTCTATGGCCCCTGTAATCACAAGGCTCCATGCCCTTGTCATCACAATACTCCAGCACACTTCTCAACACAATTCTCCATGCCCGTGTCATCCCAATGCTCCATGAAAATGTCATCACAATGCTCCAGGACTCTTGTCATCACAATGCTCCATGACACCTTTCATCACAATGCTCCATGGCTTGGTCATCACAATGCTCCATGTCGCCTCTAATCACAGTGCTTCATGAACCCGTTCATTAAAATGCTCCATGCCCACTGTCATCACAGTGCCCCATGACTCCTGTCATCACAATGCTCCATGACCCTTGTCATCACAAAGCTCCCTGGCCCTTGTCATCACAATTTCCGATGACCCCCTTTATCTCAAAGTTCCATGACACTTGTCATCACAATGCTCCATGAACCCTGTAATCACAATGATCCATGACAGTTTTCCGCACAATGCTCCATTACCCCTTTCATCACAATGCTCCATGGCTTGGTCATCACAATGCACCATGCCTTTGTCATCACAATGCTCCATGATCCCTGTAATCACGATGATCCATGACCCCTGTCATCACAATGCCGCATGACTCCGGTTATCACAATGTTACATGCCCCTTGTCATCGCAATGCTCCATGAACCCTGTCATCACAGTGCTCATGACCCTTGCCATCACAATGCTCCATGAACCCTATAATCTCAATGATCCATGACCCCTTTCATCACAATGCTCCATGACCACTTTCATCACACTTCTCCGTGTCCCTTGTCATCACAATGGTCCATGCCCTTGTCATCAAATGCTCCATGGCCCCTGTAATCACAAATCTCCATGCCCATGTCATCACAATGCTCCATGAAAATGCCATCACAATGCTCCAAGACTCTTGTCATCACAATACTCCATGGTGCTTTTCATCACAATGCTCCATGACCACTTTCTTCACAAAGCTCCATGACCATTGTCATCACAATGCTACATAACCCCTGACATCGCAATGATCCATGACCCCTTTCATCACAATGCTCAATGATGCCTGTCATCACAATGTTCCATGGCCTTTGTCTTCACATTTCTCCATGGCTACTGTAATTACAGTGCTCCATAATTCCTTTCATCACAATGCTCCATGGCCCCTGTCATCACAATGTCCCATGACCCCTTTTATCTCATTGCTCCATGTCCCCTTTCATCACAATGCTCCATGACCATTGTCATCACAATGCTCTATGCCTCTATCATCACAATGCTACATGACCCCTGACATCGCAATGATCCATGACTCCTTTTATCACAATGCTCCATGATGCCTGTCATCACAATGTCCCTTGACCCCTTTTATCTCAATGCTCTATGTCCCCTTTCATCACAATCCTCCATGACCACATTCATCACAATCCTCGATAACCCATTTGATCACAATGCTCCATGGCTCTTGTCATCACAATGCTCCATAGCACTTTTCATCACAATTCTCCATGACCACTTTCTTCACAATGCTCCATGACCATTGTCATCACAATGCTACATGACCCCTGACATTGAAATGATCCATGACCCCTTTCATCACAATGCTCCATGACGCCTGTCATCACAATGTTCCATGGCCTTTATCTTCACAATTCTCCATGGCTCCTGTAATTACAGTGTTCCATAAACCCTTTCATCACAATGCTCCATGGCCCTTGTCATCACAATGTCCTATGACCCCTTTTATCTCAATGTTCCGTGTCCCCTTTCTTAACAATGTTCCATGACCACTTTCCTCACAATGCTCCATAACCCATTTGATCACAATGCTCCTTGGCCCTTATCATCACAATTCTCCAATGTGCTTTTCATCACAATGCTGCATGACCACTTGCCTCACAGTGCTCCATGACCACATTCATCAAAATGCCCCATAGCCATTGTCATCAATTTTCCCCTTGACCCCTTTCATCACAATGCTCCATGACCACTTTCATCACAATGTCCCATGCCCCTGTCATCACAATGCTCCATGATCCCTGTAATCACAATGATCCATTCCCACTGTCATCACAATGTCCCATGCCCCCTTTCATCACAATGCCCCATGACCCCTGTCATCACAATGCTCCATGGCCCTTGTCATCACAATGCTCCATGACCCCTGTCCTCACAATTCTCTAGTACCACTTTCATCACAATGCTCCATGCCCTTTGTCATCACAATACTCCATGCACTTGTCATCAAATGTTCCATGGCCCCTGTAATCACAATGCTCCATACCTTTGTCATCTCAATGCTCCAGAACTCTTCTCATCACAATTCTCCATGCCTGTGTCATAACAATGCTCCATGAAAATGTCATCACTACGCTCCAGGACACTTGTCATCACAATGATCCATGACCACTTTCATCACACCGTTCCATAACCCATTTGATCACAATGTTCCATGGCCCCTGTCATCACAATGCTCCATGATCCCTGTAATCACAATGATCAATTCCCACTGTCATCACAATGTCCCATGCCCCCTTTCATCACAATGCCCCATGACCCCTGTCATCACAATGCTCCATGGCCCCTGTAATCACAATGCTCCATGCCTCTGTCATCACAATGCTCCAGAACTCTTCTCATCACAATTCTCCATGCCCGTGTCATCCCAGTTCTCCATGACAGTGTCATCAGAATGCTCGCGGACTCTTGTCATCACAATGCTCCATGGCGCTTTTCATCACAATGCTCCATGACCACTTGCATCACAACGCTCCATAACCCATTTAATAACAATACTCCATGGCTCTTGTCATAACAAGGCACAATGACCCTTTCATCACAATGCTCCATGACCTCTGTCATCACAATGATCCATAACACCTTTCCGCACAATGCTCCATTACCCTTTTCTTCACAGTGCTCCATGCCACTTCTCATCACAATGCACCATGCCCTTGTCATCACGATGCTCCAGAAGTCATGTCATCACCAATGCTCCATGGCCCTTGTCATCAAAATGCTCCAGAAGTTATCTCATCACAAGGCTCCATGACCGTGTCCTCACAATGCTCAATGAGCACTGTCATCACAATGCTCCATGACCACTTTCATCACAATGCTCCACGCACCCTGTCATCACTATGCCCCATGATTCCTGTCATCACAATGCCTCATGGCCCTTGCCATCACAATGCTCCATGACCCTTGTCTTCACAATGCCCCATGACCCCTGCCATCACAATGCTCCATGATCCCTGTAATCACAAACATCCATGACCCCTTTCATCAAAATGCTCCAGTATCACATTCATCAAATTGCTCCATGCCCCTTTTCATCACAATGTTCCATATCCTTGTCATCACAATGCTCTATGGCCCCTGTAATCAATCACAAGGCTCCATGCCCTTGTCATCACAATACTCCAGCACACTTCTCAACACAATTCTCCATGCCCGTGTCATCCCAATGCTCCATGAAAATGTCATCACAATGCTCCAGGACTCTTGTCATCACAATGCTCCATGACACCTTTCATCACAATGCTCCATAGCTTGGTCATCACAATGCTCCATGTCGCCTCTAATCACAGTGCTTCATGAACCCGTTCATTAAAATGCTCCATGCCCACTGTCATCACAGTGCCCCATGACTCCTGTCATCACAATGCTCCATGACCCTTGTCATCACAAAGCTCCCTGGCCCTTGTCATCACAATTTCCGATGACCCCCTTTATCTCAAAGTTCCATGACACTTGTCATCACAATGCTCCATGAACCCTGTAATCACAATGATCCATGACAGTTTTCCTCACAATGCTCCATTACCCCTTTCGTCACAATGCTCCATGGCTTGGTCATCACAATGCACCATGCCTTTGTCATCACAATGCTCCATGATCCCTGTAATCACAATGCTCCATGCCCCCTGTCATCACAATGCCGCATGACTCCGGTTATCACAATGTTACATGCCCCTTGTCATCGCAATGCTCCATGAACCCTGTCATCACAGTGCTTCATGACCCTTGCCATCACAATGCTCCATGAACCCTATAATCTCAATGATCCATGACCCCTTTCATCACAATGCTCCATGACCACTTTCATCACACTTCTCCGTGTCCCTTGTCATCACAATGGTCCATGCCCTTGTCATCAAATGCTCCATGGCCCCTGTAATCACAAATCTCCATGCCCATGTCATCACAATGCTCCATGAAAATGCCATCACAATGCTCCAAGACTCTTGTCATCACAATACTCCATGGTGCTTTTCATCACAATGCTCCATGACCACTTTCTTCACAAAGCTCCATGACCATTGTCATCACAATGCTACATAACCCCTGACATCGCAATGATCCATGACCCCTTTCATCACAATGCTCAATGATGCCTGTCATCACAATGTTCCATGGCCTTTGTCTTCACATTTCTCCATGGCTACTGTAATTACAGTGCTCCATAATTCCTTTCATCACAATGCTCCATGGCCCCTGTCATCACAATGTCCCATGACCCCTTTTATCTCATTGCTCCATGTCCCCTTTCATCACAATGCTCCATGACCATTGTCATCACAATGCTCTATGCCTCTATTATCACAATGCTACATGACCCCTGACATCGCAATGATCCATGACTCCTTTTATCACAATGCTCCATGATGCCTGTCATCACAATGTTCCATGGCCTTTATCTTCACAATTCTCCATGGCTCCTGTAATTACAGTGTTCCATAAACCCTTTCATCACAATGCTCCATGGCCCTTGTCATCACAATGTCCTATGACCCCTTTTATCTCAATGTTCCGTGTCCCCTTTCTTAACAATGTTCCATGACCACTTTCATCACAATGCTCCATAACCCATTTGATCACAGTGCTCCTTGGCCCTTGTCATCACAATGCTCCAATGCGCTTTTCATCACAATGCTGCATGAACACTTGCCTCACAGTGCTCCAAGACCACATTCATCAAAATGCCCCATAGCCATTGTCATCAATTTTCCCCTTGACCCCTTTCATCACAATGCTCCATGACCATTTTCATCACAATGGTCCATGCCCTTGTCATCAAATGCTCCATGGCCCCTGTAATCACAAATCTCCATGCCCATGTCATCACAATGCTCCATGAAAATGTCATCACAATGCTCCAAGACTCTTGTCATCGCAATACTCCATGGTGCTTTTCATCACAATGCTCCATGACCCCTTTCATCACAATGCTCCATGGCCCTTGTCATCACAATGTCCCTTGACCCCTTTTATCTCAATGCTCTATGTCCCCTTTCATCACAATCCTCCATGACCACATTCATCACAATCCTCGATAACCCATTTGATCACAATGCTCCATGGCTCTTGTCATCACAATGCTCCATAGCACTTTTCATCACAATTCTCCATGACCACTTTCTTCACAATGCTCCATGACCATTGTCATCACAATGCTACATGACCCCTGACATCGAAATGATCCATGACCCCTTTCATCACAATGCTCCATGACGCCTGTCATCACAATGTTCCATGGCCTTTATCTTCACAATTCTCCATGGCTCCTGTAATTACAGTGTTCCATAAACCCTTTCATCACAATGCTCCATGGCCCTTGTCATCACAATGTCCTATGACCCCTTTTATCTCAATGTTCCGTGTCCCCTTTCTTAACAATGTTCCATGACCACTTTCCTCACAATGCTCCATAACCCATTTGATCACAATGCTCCTTGGCCCTTGTCATCACAATGCTCCAATGTGCTCTTCATCACAATGCTGCATGACCACTTGCCTCACAGTGCTCCATGACCACATTCATCAAAATGCCCCATAGCCATTGTCATCAATTTTCCCCTTGACCCCTTTCATCACAATGCTCCATGACCACTTTCATCACAATGTCCCATGCCCCTGTCATCACAATGCTCCATGATCCCTGTAATCACAATGATCCATTCCCACTGTCATCACAATGTCCCATGCCCCCTTTCATCACAATGCCCCATGACCCCTGTCATCACAATGCTCCATGGCCCTTGTCATCACAATGCTCCATGACCCCTGTCATCCCAATTCTCTAGTACCACTTTCATCACAATGCTCCATGCCCTTTGTCATCACAATACTCCATGCACTTGTCATCAAATGTTCCATGGCCCCTGTAATCACAATGCTCCATACCTTTGTCATCTCAATGCTCCAGAACTCTTCTCATCACAATTCTCCATGCCTGTGTCATAACAATGCTCCATGAAAATGTCATCACTACGCTCCAGGACACTTGTCATCACAATGATCCATGACCACTTTCATCACACCGTTCCATAAACCATTTGATCACAATGTTCCATGGCCCTTGTCATCACAATGCTCCATGACACCTTTCATCACAATGCTCAACGATCCTTGTCATCACAATGTCCCATGACCCATTTTATCTCAATGCTCCATGACCCCTTTTATCACAATGGTCTATGACCATTGTCATCACAATGCTCAATGCCCCTATCATCACAATGCTCCATGACCCCTGTCATCTCAGTGATCCCTGACCCCTTTCATCACAATGCTCCGTGATGCCTGTCATCACAATGTTCCATGGCCTTTGTCATCAGAATGCTCCATGGCCCCTGTAATCACAGTGTTCCATGACCCCTATTATCACAAGTACAGATGACCACTGTCATCACTATTCTCCATGGCCCTTGTCATCTCTATGCTCCATGACCCTGTCATCACAATGCTCCATGACCCTTGTCATCACAATGCTCTTTGATCCCTGTAATCACAATGATCCATGTACCATTTCCTCACAATGCTCCAATACCTCTTTCATCACAATGCTCCATGCCACTTGTCATCACAATGTTCCATGCCCTTGCCATCGCAATGCTCAATGGCCCGTTTCCTCACAACGCTCCAGTCACCCATTTATCTCAAGGCTGCATGCCAATGCTCATCACAATGCTACTTGCCCTTGTAATCACAATGATCCATGATCCCTTTCATCACAATGCTCCATGACACCTTTCATCACAATGCTCCATGGCCCTTGTAATCACAATGCTCCATGACCACTTTCATCACAACGCTCCATAAACCACTTAATCACAATGTTCCATGGCTCTTGTCATAACAAGGCCCAATGAAACTTTTCATCACAATGCTCCATGACCCCTTTCATCAGAATACTCCATGGTTTTGTCATCACAATGCTCCATGTCGTATGTAATCACATTGCTCCATGAACCCGTTCATTACAATGCTCCATGCCCACTGTCATCACAAATCCCCGTGACCACTGTCATCACAATGCTCCATGGCCGTTGTCATCTCAAAGCTCCATGACCCCTGTCATAACAGTGATCCATAACACCTTTCCTCACAATGCTCCATTAACCGTTTCATCACAATTCTCCATGCCACTTGTCATCACAATGCTCCATGCACTTGTCATCACAGTGCTCCATGGCCCATTTCCTAACAATGCTCCAGTACCCCTTTCATCACAGGGCTCCATGCCACTTGTCATCACAATGCCCCAGGACCCCTCTAATCACAATGCTCCATGGTGCTTTTCATCACAATGCCCCATCACCCCTGTCATCACAATGCTTCATGGCCCTTGTCATCATAATGCTATGTGACTTCTGTCATCACAATGCTCCATGAACCTTGTCATCACAAGCTCCATGATCCTTGTAATCACAATGCTCCATGCCCTTGTCATCACAATGCTCCAGAACTCTTCTCATCACAATTCTCCATGCCCGTGTCATCACAATGCTCCATGAAAAAATGTCATCACAATGCTCCAGGACTCTTGTCATCACAATACTCCATGGCGCATTTCATCACAATTATCTATGACCACTTTCATCACAACGCTCCATGAACTCTTTCATCACAATGCTCCATGGCCCTTGTCATTACAATGTCCCATGACCCCATTTATCTCAGTGCTCCATGACCACTTTCATCACAATGCTCCATAACCCATTTGATCACAATGCTCCATGGCCCTTGTCATCACAATGCTACATAACCCCTGACATCGCAATGATCCATGACCCCTTTCATCACAATGCTCAATGATGCCTGTCATCACAATGTTCCATGGCCTTTGTCTTCACATTTCTCCATGGCTACTGTAATTACAGTGCTCCATAATTCCTTTCATCACAATGCTCCATGGCCCCTGTCATCACAATGTCCCATGACCCCTTTTATCTCATTGCTCCATGTCCCCTTTCATCACAATGCTCCATGACCATTGTCATCACAATGCTCTATGCCTCTATCATCACAATGCTACATGACCCCTGACATCGCAATGATCCATGACTCCTTTTATCACAATGCTCCATGATGCCTGTCATCACAATGTCCTATGACCCCTTTTATCTCAATGTTCCGTGTCCCCTTTCTTAACAATGTTCCATGACCACTTTCATCACAATGCTCCATAACCCATTTGATCACAATGCTCCTTGGCCCTTGTCATCACAATGCTCCAATGCGCTTTTCATCACAATGCTGCATGAACACTTGCCTCACAGTGCTCCAAGACCACATTCATCAAAATGCCCCATAGCCATTGTCATCAATTTTCCCCTTGACCCCTTTCATCACAATGCTCCATGACCATTTTCATCACAATGGTCCATGCCCTTGTCATCAAATGCTCCATGGCCCCTGTAATCACAAATCTCCATGCCCATGTCATCACAATGCTCCATGAAAATGTCATCACAATGCTCCAAGACTCTTGTCATCACAATACTCCATGGTGCTTTTCATCACAATGCTCCATGACCCCTTTCATCACAATGCTCCATGGCCCTTGTCATCACAATGTCCCTTGACCCCTTTTATCTCAATGCTCTATGTCCCCTTTCATCACAATCCTCCATGACCACATTCATCACAATCCTCGATAACCCATTTGATCACAATGCTCCATGGCTCTTGTCATCACAATGCTCCATAGCACTTTTCATCACAATTCTCCATGACCACTTTCTTCACAATGCTCCATGACCATTGTCATCACAATGCTACATGACCCCTGACATCGAAATGATCCATGACCCCTTTCATCACAATGCTCCATGACGCCTGTCATCACAATGTTCCATGGCCTTTATCTTCACAATTCTCCATGGCTCCTGTAATTACAGTGTTCCATAAACCCTTTCATCACAATGCTCCATGGCCCTTGTCATCACAATGTCCTATGACCCCTTTTATCTCAATGTTCCGTGTCCCCTTTCTTAACAATGTTCCATGACCACTTTCCTCACAATGCTCCATAACCCATTTGATCACAATGCTCCTTGGCCCTTATCATCACAATGCTCCAATGTGCTTTTCATCACAATGCTGCATGACCACTTGCCTCACAGTGCTCCATGACCACATTCATCAAAATGCCCCATAGCCATTGTCATCAATTTTCCCCTTGACCCCTTTCATCACAATGCTCCATGACCACTTTCATCACAATGTCCCATGCCCCTGTCATCACAATGCTCCATGATCCCTGTAATCACAGTGATCCATTCCCACTGTCATCACAATGTCCCATGCCCCCTTTCATCACAATGCCCCATGACCCCTGTCATCACAATGCTCCATGGCCCTTGTCATCACAATGCTCCATGACCCCTGTCCTCACAATTCTCTAGTACCACTTTCATCACAATGCTCCATGCCCTTTGTCATCACAATACTCCATGCACTTGTCATCAAATGTTCCATGGCCCCTGTAATCACAATGCTCCATACCTTTGTCATCTCAATGCTCCAGAACTCTTCTCATCACAATTCTCCATGCCTGTGTCATAACAATGCTCCATGAAAATGTCATCACTACGCTCCAGGACACTTGTCATCACAATGATCCATGACCACTTTCATCACACCGTTCCATAACCCATTTGATCACAATGTTCCATGGCCCCTGTCATCACAATGCTCCATGATCCCTGTAATCACAATGATCAATTCCCACTGTCATCACAATGTCCCATGCCCCCTTTCATCACAATGCCCCATGACCCCTGTCATCACAATGCTCCATGGCCCCTGTAATCACAATGCTCCATGCCTCTGTCATCACAATGCTCCAGAACTCTTCTCATCACAATTCTCCATGCCCGTGTCATCCCAGTTCTCCATGACAGTGTCATCAGAATGCTCGCGGACTCTTGTCATCACAATGCTCCATGGCGCTTTTCATCACAATGCTCCATGACCACTTGCATCACAACGCTCCATAACCCATTTAATAACAATACTCCATGGCTCTTGTCATAACAAGGCACAATGACCCTTTCATCACAATGCTCCATGACCTCTGTCATCACAATGATCCATAACACCTTTCCGCACAATGCTCCATTACCCTTTTCTTCACAGTGCTCCATGCCACTTCTCATCACAATGCACCATGCCCTTGTCATCACGATGCTCCAGAAGTCATGTCATCACCAATGCTCCATGGCCCTTGTCATCAAAATGCTCCAGAAGTTATCTCATCACAAGGCTCCATGACCGTGTCCTCACAATGCTCAATGAGCACTGTCATCACAATGCTCCATGACCACTTTCATCACAATGCTCCACGCACCCTGTCATCACTATGCCCCATGATTCCTGTCATCACAATGCCTCATGGCCCTTGCCATCACAATGCTCCATGACCCTTGTCTTCACAATGCCCCATGACCCCTGCCATCACAATGCTCCATGATCCCTGTAATCACAAACATCCATGACCCCTTTCATCAAAATGCTCCAGTATCACATTCATCAAATTGCTCCATGCCCCTTTTCATCACAATGTTCCATATCCTTGTCATCACAATGCTCTATGGCCCTTGTAATCACAAGGCTCCATGCCCTTGTCATCACAATACTCCAGCACACTTCTCAACACAATTCTCCATGCCCGTGTCATCCCAATGCTCCATGAAAATGTCATCACAATGCTCCAGGACTCTTGTCATCACAATGCTCCATGACACCTTTCATCACAATGCTCCATGGCTTGGTCATCACAATGCTCCATGTCGCCTCTAATCACAGTGCTTCATGAACCCGTACATTAAAATGCTCCATGCCCACTGTCATCACAGTGCCCCATGACTCCTGTCATCACAATGCTCCATGACCCTTGTCATCACAAAGCTCCCTGGCCCTTGTCATCACAATTTCCGATGACCCCCTTTATCTCAAAGTTCCATGACACTTGTCATCACAATGCTCCATGAACCCTGTAATCACAATGATCCATGACAGTTTTCCTCACAATGCTCCATTACCCCTTTCGTCACAATGCTCCATGGCTTGGTCATCACAATGCACCATGCCTTTGTCATCACAATGCTCCATGATCCCTGTAATCACAATGATCCATGACCCCTTTCCTCACAATGCTCCAGGACGCCTTTCATCACAATGATCCATGCCGCTTTTCATCACAATGCTCCATGCCCCCTGTCATCACAATGCCGCATGACTCCGGTTATCACAATGTTACATGCCCCTTGTCATCGCAATGCTCCATGAACCCTGTCATCACAGTGCTTCATGACCCTTGCCATCACAATGCTCCATGAACCCTATAATCTCAATGATCCATGACCCCTTTCATCACAATGCTCCATGACCACTTTCATCACACTTCTCCGTGTCCCTTGTCATCACAATGGTCCATGCCCTTGTCATCAAATGCTCCATGGCCCCTGTAATCACAAATCTCCATGCCCATGTCATCACAATGCTCCATGAAAATGCCATCACAATGCTCCAAGACTCTTGTCATCACAATACTCCATGGTGCTTTTCATCACAATGCTCCATGACCACTTTCTTCACAAAGCTCCATGACCATTGTCATCACAATGCTACATAACCCCTGACATCGCAATGATCCATGACCCCTTTCATCACAATGCTCAATGATGCCTGTCATCACAATGTTCCATGGCCTTTGTCTTCACATTTCTCCATGGCTACTGTAATTACAGTGCTCCATAATTCCTTTCATCACAATGCTCCATGGCCCCTGTCATCACAATGTCCCATGACCCCTTTTATCTCAATGCTCCATGTCCCCTTTCATCACAATGCTCCATGACCATTGTCATCACAATGCTCTATGCCTCTATCATCACAATGATACATGACCCCTGACATCGCAATGATCCATGACTCCTTTTATCACAATGCTCCATGATGCCTGTCATCACAATGTTCCATGGCCTTTATCTTCACAATTCTCCATGGCTCCTGTAATTACAGTGTTCCATAAACCCTTTCATCACAATGCTCCATGGCCCTTGTCATCACAATGTCCTATGACCCCTTTTATCTCAATGTTCCGTGTCCCCTTTCTTAACAATGTTCCATGACCACTTTCATCACAATGCTCCATAACCCATTTGATCACAATGCTCCTTGGCCCTTGTCATCACAATGCTCCAATGCGCTTTTCATCACAATGCTGCATGAACACTTGCCTCACAGTGCTCCAAGACCACATTCATCAAAATGCCCCATAGCCATTGTCATCAATTTTCCCCTTGACCCCTTTCATCACAATGCTCCATGACCATTTTCATCACAATGGTCCATGCCCTTGTCATCAAATGCTCCATGGCCCCTGTAATCACAAATCTCCATGCCCATGTCATCACAATGCTCCATGAAAATGTCATCACAATGCTCCAAGACTCTTGTCATCACAATACTCCATGGTGCTTTTCATCACAATGCTCCATGACCCCTTTCATCACAATGCTCCATGGCCCTTGTCATCACAATGTCCCTTGACCCCTTTTATCTCAATGCTCTATGTCCCCTTTCATCACAATCCTCCATGACCACATTCATCACAATCCTCGATAACCCATTTGATCACAATGCTCCATGGCTCTTGTCATCACAATGCTCCATAGCACTTTTCATCACAATTCTCCATGACCACTTTCTTCACAATGCTCCATGACCATTGTCATCACAATGCTACATGACCCCTGACATCGAAATGATCCATGACCCCTTTCATCACAATGCTCCATGACGCCTGTCATCACAATGTTCCATGGCCTTTATCTTCACAATTCTCCATGGCTCCTGTAATTACAGTGTTCCATAAACCCTTTCATCACAATGCTCCATGGCCCTTGTCATCACAATGTCCTATGACCCCTTTTATCTCAATGTTCCGTGTCCCCTTTCTTAACAATGTTCCATGACCACTTTCCTCACAATGCTCCATAACCCATTTGATCACAATGCTCCTTGGCCCTTATCATCACAATGCTCCAATGTGCTTTTCATCACAATGCTGCATGACCACTTGCCTCACAGTGCTCCATGACCACATTCATCAAAATGCCCCATAGCCATTGTCATCAATTTTCCCCTTGACCCCTTTCATCACAATGCTCCATGACCACTTTCATCACAATGTCCCATGCCCCTGTCATCACAATGCTCCATGATCCCTGTAATCACAGTGATCCATTCCCACTGTCATCACAATGTCCCATGCCCCCTTTCATCACAATGCCCCATGACCCCTGTCATCACAATGCTCCATGGCCCTTGTCATCACAATGCTCCATGACCCCTGTCCTCACAATTCTCTAGTACCACTTTCATCACAATGCTCCATGCCCTTTGTCATCACAATACTCCATGCACTTGTCATCAAATGTTCCATGGCCCCTGTAATCACAATGCTCCATACCTTTGTCATCTCAATGCTCCAGAACTCTTCTCATCACAATTCTCCATGCCTGTGTCATAACAATGCTCCATGAAAATGTCATCACTACGCTCCAGGACACTTGTCATCACAATGATCCATGACCACTTTCATCACAGCGTTCCATAACCCATTTGATCACAATGTTCCATGGCCCTTGTCATCACAATGCTCCATGACACCTTTCATCACAATGCTCAATGATCCTTGTCATCACAATGTCCCATGACCCATTTTATCTCAATGCTCCATGACCCCTTTTATCACAATGGTCTATGACCATTGTCATCACAATGCTCAATGCCCCTATCATCACAATGCTCCATGACCCCTGTCATCTCAGTGATCCCTGACCCCTTTCATCACAATGCTCCGTGATGCCTGTCATCACAATGTTCCATGGCCTTTGTCATCAGAATGCTCCATGGCCCCTGTAATCACAGTGTTCCATGACCCCTATTATCACAAGTACAGATGACCACGGTCATCACTATTCTCCATGGCCCTTGTCATCTCTATGCTCCATGACCCTGTCATCACAATGCTCCATGACCCTTGTCATCACAATGCTCTTTGATCCCTGTAATCACAATGATCCATGTACCATTTCCTCACAATGCTCCAATACCTCTTTCATCACAATGCTCCATGCCACTTGTCATCACAATGTTCCATGCCCTTGCCATCGCAATGCTCAATGGCCCGTTTCCTCACAACGCTCCAGTCACCCATTTATCTCAAGGCTGCATGCCAATGCTCATCACAATGCTACTTGCCCTTGTAATCACAATGATCCATGATCCCTTTCATCACAATGCTCCATGACACCTTTCATCACAATGCTCCATGGCCCCTGTAATCACAATGCTCCATAAACCACTTAATCACAATGTTCCATGGCTCTTGTCATAACAAGGCCCAATGAAACTTTTCATCACAATGCTCCATGACCCCTTTCATCAGAATACTCCATGGTTTTGTCATCACAATGCTCCATGTCGTATGTAATCACATTGCTCCATGAACCCGTTCATTACAATGCTCCATGCCCACTGTCATCACAAATCCCCGTGACCACTGTCATCACAATGCTCCATGGCCGTTGTCATCTCAAAGCTCCATGACCCCTGTCATAACAGTGATCCATAACACCTTTCCTCACAATGCTCCATTAACCGTTTCATCACAATTCTCCATGCCACTTGTCATCACAATGCTCCATGCACTTGTCATCACAGTGCTCCATGGCCCATTTCCTAACAATGCTCCAGTACCCCTTTCATCACAGGGCTCCATGCCACTTGTCATCACAATGACCCAGGACCCCTGTAATCACAATGCTCCATGGCCCTTGCCATCACAATGCTCCAAGAACCCTGTCATCACAATGATCCTTGATCACTGTAATCACAATGATCCATGACACCTTTCCTCACAAAGCTCCACGCAACTTGTCATCACAATGATCAAGCAGTTGTCATCACAATGCTCCATAGTCCTTGTAATCACAATTCTCCATGACCTTGTCATCAAAATGCTCCAGAATTCATGTCGTCACAATGCTCCATTCCCTTGTCATCACAATGCTCCATGACCCCTTTCATCACTTCTCCATGACCCTTGTCTAAAATGCTACATGCCTGTGAAATCACAAAGCTCCATGCCCCCTGTCATCACAAGTCTCCGTGACTCTTGTCATCACAATGCTCCATGGCCCTTGTCATCACAATGCCCCATGATCCTTGTAATCAAAATGTTCCTTGACCCATTCTTCACAATGTTACAGTACCCCTTTCTTCACAATGCTCCATGCCACTGGTCACCACAATGCTCCATGACTTCTGTCATCACAATGCTCCATGTCTCTTGTCATTGAAATGCTCCATGGCCCCTGTCATCACAATGCTGCATGATGCTTATAATCTCAATGTTCCATGGTCCTCGTCATCACAAATCTCCACACATTTGTCATCACAATGCTCCATGACCCCTGTCATCCCAATGCTCCATAGCACTTTTCATCACAATGCTACATGACCACTTTTATAACAATGTTCCATGACCACTTTAATCACAATGCTCCATGACCACTTTCATCACAATGTTCCATGACCACTTTAATCACAATGCTCCATGACCACTGTAATCAAAATGCTCCATGGCCCTTGTCACCACAATGCTCCAGGACCCGTCATCACAATTCTCCATGGCCCTTGTCATCCCAATGCTCCATGGTGCTTGTCATCACAATGATCCAGAGCCTTAGTGCTTGAGTTGGGAGTAGTGTCATTGCCTCAGTTAGGGACACTGTCATTGCCTGAATTGGGAGTAGTGTCAGAGCCTTAGTTAGGGACAGTGCCAGGGCGAGTTGGGAGTAGTGCCAGTGCCTTAGTTAGGGACAGCACCAGTGCTTGCGTTGGGAGTAGTGTCAGGGCCATAGTTAGGGACAGTGTTAGTGGCTGAGATGGGAATAGTGTCAGGGCCTTAGTTACGGACATTGTCAGTGCCTAAGTTGGGATTTTTGTCAGGGTCTTTATTATGGACAGTGTCAGGGCCTGAGTTAAGAGTAGTGTCAAGGCCTTAATTTGGAAGAGTGTCAGTGTCTCAGTTTGGAGTAGTGTCAGACCCTTAGTTAGGAACAGCGTCAGTGCCTGAGTTGGGAGTAGTGACATGGCCTAAGTTATGGACAGTGTCAGGGTCTGAGTTAGGAATAGTCTCAGGACCTTAGTTAGGGACAGTGTCAGTGACTGTGTTAGGAATAGTGTCAGGGCCTTAGTTAGGAGTAGTCTGAGACCGGTAGGTAGGAACAGTGTCAGGGCCTGAGTTGTGAGTAGTTTCAGGGCCTTAGTTAGAGAAAGTGTCAGTGCCAGAGTTGGGAGTTATGTCGGGGCCTTAGTTAGGGACAGTTTCAGTGCCTGAGTTGGGAGTAGTGTCAGGACCTAGTTAGGGACAGTGTCAGTGCCTGAGTTGGAAGTAGTGTCAGGGCATTAGGGACAGTGTCAGTGGCTGCGATGGGAGTACTGTCAGGGTCTTAGTTAGGGAGAGTGTCAGTGCCTGAGTTGGGAATAGTCTCAGGGTCTTTTATGGGGACAGCATCAGGGCATGAGTTAAAAATAGTGTCAAGGCCTTAGTTAGGGAGAGTGTCAGTGCCTGTGTTGGGAGTAGTATCAGGCCCTTCGTTAGGGACAGTGTCAGGGTCTGAGGTAGAAGTAGTGTCAGGGCCTTAGGTAGCGTATCAGTGCCTAAGTAAGTAGTAGTGTGAGGGCCTTAGTTAGGGACAATATCAATGCCTGTGTTGGGAGTAGTGTCAGAGACTTAGTTAGGGATAGCGTCAGTGCCTGAGTTGGGAGTAGGTCAGGGCCTTGCTTAGGGACAGCGTCAGTGACTGAGTAAGGAGTAGTGTGACGGCCATAGTTAGGGACACTCTCAGTGCCCAAGTTCGGGGTAGTGGCAAGCCTTTGTTAGGGACAATGCCAGGGCATGGGTTAAGAGTAGTGTCAAGTCCTTAGGTAGGGACAGTGTTAGTGCCTGAGTTGAGAATAATGTCAAGGCCTTAGTTAGAGACAATGTCAGTGCCTAGTTAGAGAGTAGTGTCAGGGCCTTAGTTAGGGACAGTGTCAGTGCCTGAGTTGGGAGTACTGTCAGGGCGTAGTTCGAGACAGTCTCAGTGCCTATGTTAGGATTAGTGTCAGGGCCTTTGTTAGGAACAATGTCAGTGCCTGAGTTGGGAGTTGTGTCAGGATATTAGTAAGGGACAGTGTCAGTGCCTGAGTTAGGAGAAGTGTCAGGGCTGTAGTTAGGGATAGTGTCAGTGCCTGAGTTGGAGGTAGTGTCAGGGCCTTAGAGACAGTGTCAGTGGCTGAGATGGGAGTAGTGTCACGGTCTTAGTTAGGGAGAGTGACAGCGCCTGAGTTGGGAATAGTGTCAGGGTCTTTGTTAGGGACAGTGTCAGGGTATTAGTTAAGAGTAGTGTCAAGGCCTTTGTTAGGGAGAGTGTCAGTGTCTGAGTTGGTAGTAGTGTCAGACCCTTAGTTAGGGACAGCGTCAGTGTCTGAGTTAGGAATAGTGCCAGAGCCTAAGTTACGGACAGTGCAAGGGCCTGAGTTAGGACTAGTCTGAGACCGGTAGTTAGTAACAGTGTAAGGGCGTGAGTTGTGAGTCGTTTCAGGGTCTTAGCTAGCGAAAGTGTAAATGCCGGAATTGGGAGTAATGTCAGGGCTTACTTAGGGAAAGTGTAAGTGCCTGAGGTGGAAGTAGTATCAGGGCCTTAGTTAAGGACAGTGTCAGTGCCTGAGTTCGGAGTACTGTCAGGGCATATTTAGGGACAGTCTCAGTGCCTATTTTGGGAGTAGTGTCACGGCCTTAGTGACATTGTCAGTGCCTGAGTAAGGAGTAGTGTCCGGCCCTTCGTTAGGGACAGTGTCAGTTGCTTAGTTAGGAGTAGTGTCAGGGCCTAAGTTAGGGCCAGTGTCAGTGCCTGAGTCAGGAGTAGAGTCAGGGCCTAAGTTAGGGACAGTGTCATTGCTAGAGGTAGGAGTAGTGTCAGGGCCTTAGTTAGGAGTAGCATCAGTGCCTTCGTTAGGTATTGTATCAGCGCCACAGTTAGGAATAGTTTCAGGGCCTTACTTAGGGACAGAGTTAGTGCCTGAGTTAGGAGTTGTGTCGGCCTCAGTTAGGGACCTTCTCGGGTCCTGAGTTAGGAGTAATGTCAGGGCCTTCCTTAAGTATTGTTTCAGCGCCTCAGTTAGGAATAGTGTCAGGGCCTTACTTAGGGACATTGTCAGGGCATGATTTAGGAGTTGTGTTAGGGCGTGAGCTATGAATAGTGTCAGGGCCTTAGTTAGTGACAGTGTCAGTGCTGAGTTTGGAGTAGTATCAGGGCCTTAGTTAGAGACAGTGTCAGGGCCTGAGTTAGGTGTATGTCAGGGCCTTAGTTAGGGACAGTGTCAGTGCCTGATTTAGGAGTAGTGTCAGAGGCTTTGTTAGGGACAGTGTCAGGGCCTGAGTTAAGAGTAGTGTCACAGCTTTAGTTAGGACCAGTGTCAGGGCCTTAGTTAAGTCCAACATCAGCGCCTATGATAGGAATCAGATCAGGACCTGTGTTCCAGGTAATGTCAGGGCCTTATTTAAGAACAGTGTCAGGGCCTGAGTCCTGACTTACTCCTTACTCTCCTCACTAAGGACTTTGGACACTACTGCTAATTCAGGCCCTGATATTGTCCCTAACTAAGGCCCTGACACTTTCCTTGGCTAAGGCCCTGAACTTCTCCTAAGTCAGGCCCTGATACTGTCCCTAACAATGGCCCTGACACTACACCTAACTGAGGCCCCGACATGATACCTAACAAAGGCTTTGTTGCTAGTCCAAACTAAAGCCCTAAAATTGGTCCTAAATAAGGCCTTGACACTAATCCTAACTCAGGCCCTAAAACTGTCCCTAACTAAGGCCCTGATAGTATGCCTAACTCAGGCCCTCATACGATTCCTAACAATGGCTCTGATGCTAGTCCAAACTAAGGCCGTGAAATTGGTCCTAAATAAGGCCTTGACACTAATCCTAACTCAGGCCCTAGCACTGTCCCTAACTAGGTCTCAGACAGTACACCTAAATCAGACCCTGACACTGTCCCTAAGCAAGGCCCTGACACTACTCCTAACTCAGTCCCTTACACTGTACCTAACAAAGTCTCTGATGCTAGGCCTAACTCAGGCCCTGAAACCGTCTGTAACTAAGGCCCTGCTGCCATCACTATCAAAAGTCCTGACATTATCCTGAGCTAATATCCTGACCTATGTCTTTCCAAGATCCTGAAACTCTCCCAACGTTAGCCCTGACACTGTCCCTAAGTGAGGCCCTGAGGCTGTCCCTCACAGAGGTCCTGATAATGTCTTTAACTAAACTCTAATGCTGATCTTACAGAGACCCTTATGTTGATCCTATGTCATGCCCTGACGCTGTCCGTAGCTAAGGCCCTGACTCTAGGCATCACTCAGGCCCTGTCGCTCTCCCTACGTCAGGCTAAGACTCTGTCCCTACCTGAAGCCCTGACACTGGGCCTAAATTAGGCACTGATGCTCTAATTAGCTATGGTCTTGACACTATCCCTAGGTCATTTCCTGACACTATCCCTAGATCTTAACCTAAACTTGTCTTTAGCTATTGTCGAGCCTCTTATGCTAACTAAATCCCTGATGCTGTCTCTAACTAAGAGCCTGAAATTAGTCCCGAGGCCGTCAACCTGTCCCTAACTGAGGTTGGAGGCTCATCCTAACTGAGGCGCTGACACTGTCCCTAACTAAAGCCCTGACACTACACCTAACTCAGTCCCTGACACTGTACTTTACAAGGGCTCTGATGCTAGTCCTAACTCAGGCCCTGACACTGTCTCTAAGTAAGGCTCAGAATTTGCCCCTAATATAGGCCCTGCTGTCAGCAATAACTAAAAACTGGACACTAGCCTGAGTTAATATCCTGACATATTTCTAACCAAGGTCCTGACACTGTCCCTAAGAAAGCCCTGTCACTGTCCCTGTGTTAAGAACTGAGGCTGTCCCTAACTCAGGCCCTGAAGCTTTCCCTAACTGAGGCCTAGAAGCTGTGACTAAGTCAGGCCCTGATCATATCTGTAACAAAGACGCTAAGGCTGATCCAACAGAGGCGCTGATTCTGTTCCTAAGTCATGCCCTGACAGTGTCCTCAGCTAAGGGCCTGACGCTAGGCCTCACTCAGGCCCTGTCGCTCTCCCTAAGTCAGGCTCTGATGCTGTCCCTACCTGAAGCCCTGACACTGGTTCTAAATAAGGATCTGATACTCTCAGTAACTAAAGTTTTGACACTATGCTTAGGTCCTTTCCTGACACTATCCCTAGACCATAACCTGACCCTGTCCCTAGCAAATGTCGTGCCTCTTATGCTAACTACAGCCCTGCTGCTGTCCTTAACTAAGGGCCTAAAATTACTCTCGAGGCTGTGACCCTGTCCGTACCTAAGGCCTCGATGTTCGTCCTAATTCAGGGCCTGACACTGTCCCTAA
Organism: Balaenoptera borealis; assembly: GCF_965194805.1. Lineage (NCBI taxonomy): Eukaryota > Metazoa > Chordata > Mammalia > Artiodactyla > Balaenopteridae > Balaenoptera > Balaenoptera borealis. The sequence goes on from NC_138874.1 coordinate 17,770,268, forward strand.
CTAAGGCCCTGCTGCCGTCAATATCTAAAGTCCTGACACTATCCTGAGCTAATTTCTTGACCCATCTCTTACCAAGGTCCTGAAACTGTCCCTAAGGAAGCCCTGATGCTGTCTCCAAGTGAGGCCTTGAGGCTGTCCCTAACAGAGGCCCTGATAATATCTTTCACATAGCCCCTGAGGCTGATCCTACCGGGGCTCTTATGCTGCTCCTAAGTCATGCCCTGACACTGTCTCTAGCTAAGGCCCTGACGCTAGGCCTCACTCAGGCCCTGTCCCACTCCCTAAGTCAGGCTCTGACGCTGTTCCTACCCGAAGCCCTGACACTCACTGCTCCTAAATTAGGTCCTGATGTGCTAAGTAACTAAGGTCTTGACACTATCCCTAGGTCATTTCCTGACACTCTCCCTAGACCTTAACCTAACCTTCTCTTTAGCTAATGTCGAGATTAGCTAAAGAGATTCTTTAGAACGAGATTCTTTCATCTTCTGAATATAGTTTTCTTCAAAACATAATTTTTATAGTGTTACTAACTTTAAACAAAATGTACTCAACTGCTGTGGAATATTCCTTCATAGGAGCGTGCATGGTTCACTTCTGCATCTGCTTGTGGTGGTGTTCAGGTTGCTTTCAGCTGTAGATCCCCTTATGCTAGCTAAATCCCTGATTCTGTCCCTAAATGAGGCCCTGAATTTAGGTCCGAGGCCGTGAACCTGTCCCTAACTGAGGCCTGGAGGCTCGTCCTAATGCAGGCCCTGACACTGTCCCCAACTAAGGCTCTGACACTACACCTAACTCAGTCACTGACACTGTACCTAACAAAGGCTCTGATGCTAGTCCTAACTTAGGCCCTGACACTGCCTCTAACTAAGGCCCTGCTGCCGTCAATATCTGAACACCTGATATTATCCTGCGCTAATAGCCTGACCCATGTCTTACCAAGGTCCTGAAACTTTCCCAAAGTAAGCCCTGACGCTGCCCCTAAGTGAGGCCTTGAGGCTATCCCTAACGGAGGCCCTGATAATAGCTTTAACGAAGACCCTAATGCTGATCCTACAGAGGCCTTTATGCTGCTCCTAAGTCATGCCCTGATACTGTCCCTTACTCAGGCCCTAAAGATAGGCCTCACTTAGGCCCTGTTGCTGTACCTCAGTTAGGCTCTGACGCTGTCCGTACATCCAGCCCTGGCGCTGGTCCTGATTAAGGCGCTCACGCTGCTGCTAACTAAGGCCCTGATGCTCTCAATAACTAAGGTCTTCTCGTTAGCCCTTGGTCATCTCCTTGCACTATCTCTGGCCTGGGACCTGACTCTGTCCCGAGATAATCTCCTGCATCTTCTGCTAACTGAAACCCTAATGCTCTCCCTAACTAAGGCCCTGACTACTCCTAACTAAGGCCATGACACTGAATCTAACAAAGGCCCGGAATCTGTCCTTAATATAGGCCCTGCTGCCAGCAATAACTAAAATCCTGACACTCTCCTGAGCTAATATCCTGACTCATTTCTAACCAAGGTCCTGACACTGTCCCTAAGAAAGCCCTGTCGCTGTCTTTAAGTGAAGACCTGAGGCTGTCTGTAACTCAGACCCTGAAGCTTTCCCTAACTGAGGCCTTGACGCTGTGACTAACTTGGGCTCCGGTCATGTCTTTAACTAAGAGCCTAAAGCTGATCCAACAGAGGCACTGATGCTGCTCCTAAGTCATTCCCTGACAGTGTCCCCAGCTAAGGGCCTGACATCAGGCCTCACTCAGGCCCTGTCGCTCTTCCTAAGTCAGGCCCTGATGCTGTGCCTACCTGAAGCCCTAACGCTGCTTCTGAATAAGTCCCTGAGAGTCTCAGTAACAAAGGTCTTCACACTCTCCTTAGGTCATTTCCTGACACGATTCCAAGCCTTTACCCTAAACCTGTCCCGAGCTAATGTCCTACCTCTTATGCTAACTGAAGACCTTATGCTGTGCCTAATTCAGGCACTGAATTTAGTCCCAAGGCCGCTAGACTGTCCCTAACTCGGCTCGATGCCCTTATCGTCACAATGTTCCATGACCACTGTCATCACAATGCTCCACGCCCTTGTCATCACAATGCTCCATAACCCCTGTCATCACAATGCTCCATGACTTTTGTCATCGCAATGCTACATGCCATTGTCATCACAATGCTCCATGCCCTTATCATCACAATGCTCCATGACCCCTTTCATCACAATGCTCCATGACCATTGTCTCAAATGCTACATGTCTGTGAAATCACAAAGCTCCATGCCCCCTGTCATCACAAGTCTCCATGACTCTTGTCATCACAATGCTCCATGACCCTTGTCATCACAATGCTCCATGATCCTTGTAATCAAAATGCTCCTTGACCCTTTCTTCACAATGTTACAGTACCCCTTTCTTCACAATGCTCCATGCCGCTGGTCACCACAATGCTCCATGACTTCTGTCATCACAATGCTCCATGTCTCTTGTCATTAAAATGCTCCATGGCCCCTGTCATCACAATGCTGCATGATGCTTATAATCTCAATGCTCCATGGTCCTCGTCATCACAAATCTCCACGCATCTGTCATCACAATGCTCCATGACCCCTGTCATCCCAATGCTCCATAGCACTTTTCATCACAATGCTCCATGACCACTTTTATCACAATGTTCCATGACCACTTTAATCACAGTGCTCCATGACCACTTTCATCACAATGCCCCATGACCCCTGTAATCAAAATGCTCCATGGCCCTTGTCGCCACAATGCTCCAGGACCCGTCATCACAATTCTCCATGGCCCTTGTCATCACAATGCTCCATGGCGCTTGTCATCACAATGATCCAGAGCCTTAGTGCTTGAGTTGGGAGTAGTGTCATTGCCTCAGTTAGGGACACTGTCATTGCCTGAATTGGGAGTAGTGTCAGAGCCTTAGTTAGGGACAGCGCCAGGGCGAGTTGGGAGTAGTGCCAGTGCCTTAGTTAGGGACAGCACCAGTGCTTGCGTTGGGAATAGTGTCAGGGCCATAGTTAGGGACAGTGTCAGTGGCTGAGATGGGAATAGTGTCAGGGCCTTAGTTACGGACATTGTCAGTGCCTAAGTTGGGATTTTTGTCAGGGTCTTTATTATGGACAGTGTCAGGGCCTGAGTTAAGAGTAGTGTCAAGGCCTTAATTTGGAAGAGTGTCAGTGTCTCAGTTTGGAGTCGTGTCAGACCCTTAGTTAGGAACAGCCTCAGTGCCTGAGTTGGGAGTAGTGACGTGGCTTAAGTTATGGACAGTGTCAGGGACTGAGTTAAGAATAGTCTCAGGACCTTAGTTAGGGACAGTGTCAGTGACTGTGTTAGGAATAGTGTCAGCGCCTAAGTTAGGAGTAGTCTGAGACCGGTAGTTAGGAACAGTGTCAGGGCCTGAGTTGTGAGTAGTTTCAGGGCCTTAGTTAGAGAAAGTGTCAGTGCCGGGTTTGGGAGTTATGTCAGGGCCTTAGTTAGGGACAGTGTCAGTGCCTGAGTTGGGAGTAGTGTCAGGGCCTAGTTAGGGACAGGGTCAGTGCCTGAGTTGGGAGTAGTTTCAGGGCCTTAGTTAGAGAAAGTGTCAGTGCCGGAGTTGGGAGTTATGTCAGGCCCTTAGTTAGGGACAGTGTCAGTGCCTGAGTTGGGAGTAGTGTCAGGGCCTAGTTAGGGACAGGGTCAGTGCCTGAGTTGGGAGTAGTTTCAGGGCCTTAGTTAGAGAAAGTGTCAGTGCCAGAGTTGGGAGTTATGTCAGGGCCTTAGTTAGGGACAGTGTCAGGGCCTGAGTTGGGAGTAGTGTCAGGGCCTAGTTAGGGACAGTGTCAGTGCCTGAGTAGGAAGTAGTGTCAGGGCATTAGGGACAATGTCAGTGGCTGCAATGGGAGTAGTGTCAGGGTCTTAGTTAGGGAGAGTGTCAGTGCCTGTGTTGGGAATAGTCTCAGGGTCTTTTCTGGGGACAGCATCAGGGCATGAGTTAAAAGTAGTGTCAAGGCCTTAGTTAGGGAGAGTGTCAATGCCTGTGTTGGGAGTAGTGTCAGAGACTTAGTAAGGGACACCGTCAGTGCCTGCGTTGGGAGTAGTGTCAGAGCCTTAGTTAGGGACACCGTGAGAGCCTGCGTTGGGAGTAGTATCAGGCCCTTCGTTAGGGACAGTGTCAGGGTCTGAGGTAGAAGTAGTCTCAGGGCCTTAGTTAGGTAGCGTGTCAATGCCTAAGTAAGTAGTAGTGTGAGGGCCTTAGTTAGGGGCAGTGTCAATGCCTGTGTTGGGAGTAGTTTCAGAGACTTAGTAAGGGACACCGTCAGTGCCTGCGTTGGGAGTAGTGTCAGAGCCTTAGTTAGGGACACCGTGAGTGCCTGTGTTGGGAGTAGTATCAGGCCCTTCGTTAGGGACCGTGTCAGGGTCTGAGGTAGAAGTAGTCTCAGGGCCTTAGTTAGGTAGCGTGTCAATGCCTAAGTAAGTAGTAGTGTGAGGGCCTTAGTTAGGGACAGTGTCAATGCCTGTGTTGGGAGTAGTGTCAGAGACTTAGTAAGGGACACCGTCAGTGCCTGCGTTGGGAGTAGTGTCAGAGCCTTAGTTAGGGACACCGTGAGGGCCTGCGTTGGGAGTAGTATCAGGCCCTTCGTTAGGGACAGTGTCAGGGTCTGAGGTAGAAGTAGTCTCAGGGCCTTAGTTAGGTAGCGTGTCAATGCCTAAGTAAGTAGTAGTGTGAGGGCCTTAGTTAGGGACAGTGTCAATGCCTGTGTTGGGAGTAGTGTCAGAGACTTAGTAAGGGACACCGTCAGTGCCTGCGTTGGGAGTAGTGTCAGAGCCTTATTTAGGGACACCGTGAGTGCCTGCTTTGGGAGTAGTATCAGGCCCTTCGTTAGGGACAGTGTCAGGGTCTGAGGTAGAAGTAGTCTCAGGGCCTTAGTTAGGTAGCGTGTCAATGCCTAAGTAAGTAGTAGTGTGAGGGCCTTAGTTAGGGACAGTGTCAATGCCTGTGTTGGGAGTAGTGTCAGAGATTTAGTAAGGGACACCGTCAGTGCCTGCGTTGGGAGTAGTGTCAGAGCCTTAGTTAGGGACACCGTCAGTGCCTGCGTTGGGAGTAGTGTCAGGGCCTTACTTAGGGACAGCGTCAGTGCCTGAGTTAGGAGTAGTGTGATGGCCGTAGTTAGGGACACTCTCAGTGCCAGAGTTGCGGGTAGTGGCAGGCCTTTGTTAGGGACTGTGCCAGGGCGTGAGTTAAGAGTAGTGTCAAGTCCTTAGTTAGGGACAGTGTTAGTGCCTGAGTTGAGAGTAATGTCAAGACCTTAGTTAGGGACAATGTCAGTGCGTAGTTTGGGAGTACTGTCAGGGCCTTAGTTAGGGACAGTGTCAGGGCCTGAGTTGGGAGTAGTGTCAGGGCCTAGTTAGGGACAGTGTCAGTGCCTGAGTAGGAAGTAGTGTCAGGGCATTAGGGACAGTGTCAGTGGCTGCAATGGGAGTAGTGTCAGGGTCTTAGTTAGGGAGAGTGTCAGTGCCTGTGTTGGGAATAGTCTCAGGGTCTTTTCTGGGGACAGCATCAGGGCATGAGTTAAAAGTAGTGTCAAGACCTTAGTGAGGGAGAGTGTCAGTGCCTGTGTTGGGAGTAGTATCAGGCCCTTCGTTAGGGACAGTGTCAGGGTCTGAGGTAGAAGTAGTCTCAGGGCCTTAGTTAGGTAGCGTGTCAATGCCTAAGTAAGTAGTAGTGTGAGGGCCTTAGTTAGGGACACTGTCAATGCCTGTGTTGGGAGTAGTGTCAGAGACTTAGTAAGGGACACCGTCAGTGCCTGCGTTGGGAGTAGTGTCAGAGCCTTAGTTAGGGACAGTGTCAGGGTCTGAGGTAGAAGTAGTCTCAGGGCCTTAGTTAGGTAGCGTGTCAATGCCTAAGTAAGTAGTAGTGTGAGGGCCTTAGTTAGGGACAGTGTCAATGCCTGTGTTGGGAGTAGTGTCAGAGACTTAGTAAGGGACACCGTCAGTGCCTGCGTTGGGAGTAGTATCAGGCCCTTCGTTAGGGACAGTGTCAGGGTCTGAGGTAGAAGTAGTCTCAGGGCCTTAGTTAGGTAGCGTGTCAATGCCTAAGTAAGTAGTAGTTTGAGGGCCTTAGTTAGGGACAGTGTCAGTGCCTGCGTTGGGAGTAGTGTCAGGGCCTTACTTAGGGACAGCGTCAGTGCCTGAGTTAGGAGTAGTGTGATGGCCATAGTTAGGGACACTCTCAGTGCCAGAGTTGGGGGTAGTGTCAGACCTTTGTTAGGGACTGTGCCAGGGCCTGAGTTAAGAGTAGTGTCAAGTCCTTAGTTAGGGACAGTGTTAGTGCCTGAGTTGAGAGTAATGTCAACACCTTAGTTAGGGACAATGTCAGTGCGTAGTTTGGGAGTACTGTCAGGGCCTTAGTTAGGGACAGTGTCAGTGCCTGAGTTGGGAGTACTGTCAGGGCGTATTTAGGGACAGTCTCAATGCCTATTTTGGGAGTAGTGTCACGGCCTTAGTTAGTGATATTATCAGCGCCTGAGTAAGGAGTAGTGTCCGGGCCTTAGTTAGGGACAGTGTCAGTTGCTTAGTTAGGAGTAGCGTCACGGCCTAAGTTAGGGCCAGTGTCAGTGCCTGAGTCAGGAGTAGAGTCAGGGCCTAAGTTAAGGACAGTGTCATTGCTTGAGATAGGAGTAGTGTCAGGGCCTTAGTTAGGGACATTGTCAGGGCATGATTTAGGAGTTGTGTTAGGGTGTGAGCTATGGATAATGTCAGGGCCTTAGTTAGTGACAGTGTCAGTGCTGAGTTTGGAGTAGTATCAGGGCCTTAGTTAGAGACAGTGTCAGGGCCTGAGTTAGGTGTACGTCAGGGCCTTAGTTAGGGACAGTGTCAGAGCCTGATTTAGGAGTAGTGTCAGAGGCTTTGTTAGGGACAGTGTCAGGGCCTGAGTTAAGAGTAGTGTCACAGCTTTAGTTAGGACCAGTGTCAGGGCCTTAGTTAAGTCCAACATCAGCGCCTATGATAGGAATCAGATCAGGACCTGTGTTCCAGGTAATGTCAGGGCCTTATTTAAGAACAGTGTCAGGGCCTGAGTCCTGACTTACTCCTTACTCTCCTCACTAAGGACTTTGGACACTACTGCTAATTCAGGCCCTGATAATGTCCCTAACTAAGGCCCTGACACTTTCCTTGGCTAAGGCCCTGAACGTCTCCTAAGTCAGGCCCTGATACTGTCCCTAACAATGGCCCTGACACTACACCTAACTGAGGCCCCGACATGATACCTAACAAAGGCTTTGTTGCTAGTCCAAACTAAAGCCCTAAAATTGGTCCTAAATAAGGCCTTGACACTAATCCTAACTCAGGCCCTAAAACTGTCCCTAACTAAGGCCCTGATAGTATGCCTAACTCAGGCCCTCATACGATTCCTAACAATGGCTCTGATGCTAGTCCAAACTAAGGCCGTGAAATTGGTCCTAAATAAGGCCTTGACACTAATCCTAACTCAGGCCCTAGCACTGTCCCTAACTAGGTCTCAGACAGTACACCTAAATCAGACCCTGACACTGTCCCTAAGCAAGGCCCTGACACTACTCCTAACTCAGTCCCTTACACTGTACCTAACAAAGTCTCTGATGCTAGGCCTAACTCAGGCCCTGAAACCGTCTGTAACTAAGGCCCTGCTGCCATCACTATCAAAAGTCCTGACATTATCCTGAGCTAATATCCTGACCTATGTCTTTCCAAGGTCCTGAAACTGTCCCAAAGTAAGCCCTGACGCTGTCCCTAAGTGAAGACCTGAGGCTGTCCCTAACTCAGGCCCTGAAGCTTTCCTGAACTGAAGCCTTGAAGCTGTGACTAATTCAGGCCCTGATCATGTACCTAACGAAGACCTTAATGCTGATCCAGCAAAGACGCTGATGCTGCTCCAAAGTCATGCCCTGACAGTGTGCCCAGCTAAGGGCCTGACGCTACGCCTCACTCAGGCCCTGTCGCTCTCCCTAAGTCAGGCCCTGACACTGTCACTAACTAAGGCCCTGACTCTACTCCTAATTCAGTCCCGAACATTGTGTCTAACAAAGGCTCTGATGCTAGTCGTAACTCAGGGCCTGACACTGTCTCTAACTAAGGGCTGCTGCCATCAACATCTAAAGTCCTGACATTATCCGGAGCTAATAACCTGACCCATGTCTTACCAAGGTCCTGAAACTGTCCCAAAGTAAGCCCTGACGCTGTCCCTAAGTGAGGCCCTGAAGCTTTCCCTACCTAACTCAGGCCTTGATGCTGTGACTAACTCAGACCCTGATCATGTCTTTAACTAAGACCCTAAGGCTGATCCAACAGAGGCCCTGATGCTGCTCCTAAGTCATGCCCCGATAGTGTCCCCCACTAAGTGTCTGATGCTAGGCCTCACTCAGACCCTATCGCTCTCCCTAAGTCAGGCTCTGATGCTGTCCCTACCTGAAGCCCTAACACTGGTTCTGAATAAGGTCCTGAGAGTCTCCATAACAAAGGTCTTCACACTTTGTCATTTCCTGACACTATCCCTAGATGTTAAACTGACACGGCCACTAGCTAATGTCCTGCCTCTTATGCTAACTGAAGTCCTTAGGCTGTGCCTACCTCAGGCACTGAATTTAGTCCCAAGACCATGAAACTGTCCCGAACTAAGGCCTAGATGCTCGCCCTACATCCGGCCCTGACACTGTCCCTAACTAAGGCCCTAACACTATTGCTAACTGAGGATCTGACACTGGACCTATCAGAGGCCCTCTACTCCTAACTAACGCCTTGAAACTTTCCCTAACGTAGGCGCTGCTACCATCAATATCTAAAGTCCTGACATGATCCTGAGCTAATATCCTGACCCATGTCTTACCAAGGTCCTGAAACTCTCCCAACGTTAGCCCTGACACTGTCCCTAAGTGAGGCCCTGAGGCTGTCCCTCACAGAGGTCCTGATAATGTCTTTAACTAAACTCTAATGCTGATCTTACAGAGACCCTTATGTTGATCCTATGTCATGCCCTGACGCTGTCCGTAGCTAAGGCCCTGACTCTAGGCATCACTCAGGCCCTGTCGCTCTCCCTACGTCAGGCTAAGACTCTGTCCCTACCTGAAGCCCTGACACTGGGCCTAAATTAGGCACTGATGCTCTAATTAGCTATGGTCTTGACACTATCCCTAGGTCATTTCCTGACACTATCCCTAGATCTTAACCTAAACTTGTCTTTAGCTATTGTCGAGCCTCTTATGCTAACTAAATCCCTGATGCTGTCTCTAACTAAGAGCCTGAAATTAGCCCCGAGGCCGTCAACCTGTCCCTAACTGAGGTTGGAGGCTCATCCTAACTGAGGCGCTGACACTGTCCCTAACTAAAGCCCTGACACTACACCTAACTCAGTCCCTGACACTGTACTTTACAAGGGCTCTGATGCTAGTCCTAACTCAGGCCCTGACACTGTCTCTAAGTAAGGCTCAGAATTTGTCCCTAATATAGGCCCTGCTGTCAGCAATAACTAAAAACTGGACACTAGCCTGAGTTAATATCCTGACATATTTCTAACCAAGGTCCTGACACTGTCCCTAAGAAAGCCCTGTCGCTGTCCCTGTGTTAAGAACTGAGGCTGTCCCTAACTCAGGCCCTGAAGCTTTCCCTAACTGAGGCCTAGAAGCTGTGACTAAGTCAGGCCCTGATCATATCTGTAACAAAGACGCTAAGGCTGATCCAACAGAGGCGCTGATTCTGTTCCTAAGTCATGCCCTGACAGTGTCCTCAGCTAAGGGCCTGACGCTAGGCCTCACTCAGGCCCTGTCGCTCTCCCTAAGTCAGGCTCTGATGCTGTCCCTACCTGAAGCCCTGACACTGGTTCTAAATAAGGATCTGATACTCTCAGTAACTAAGGTTTTGACACTATGCTTAGGTCCTTTCCTGACACTATCCCTAGACCATAACCTGACCCTGTCCCTAGCAAATGTCGTGCCTCTTATGCTAACTACAGCCCTGCTGCTGTCCTTAACTAAGGGCCTAAAATTACTCTCGAGGCTGTGACCCTGTCCGTACCTAAGGCCTCGATGTTCGTCCTAATTCAGGGCCTGACACTGTCCCTAACTAAGGCCCTGCTGCCGTCAATATCTAAAGTCCTGACACTATCCTGAGCTAATTTCTTGACCCATCTCTTACCAAGGTCCTGAAACTGTCCCTAAGGAAGCCCTGATGCTGTCTCCAAGTGAGGCCTTGAGGCTGTCCCTAACAGAGGCCCTGATAATATCTTTCACATAGCCCCTGAGGCTGATCCTACCGGGGCTCTTATGCTGCTCCTAAGTCATGCCCTGACACTGTCTCTAGCTAAGGCCCTGACGCTAGGCCTCACTCAGGCCCTGTCCCACTCCCTAAGTCAGGCTCTGACGCTGTTCCTACCCGAAGCCCTGACACTCACTGCTCCTAAATTAGGTCCTGATGTGCTAAGTAACTAAGGTCTTGACACTATCCCTAGGTCATTTCCTGACACTCTCCCTAGACCTTAACCTAACCTTCTCTTTAGCTAATGTCGAGATTAGCTAAAGAGATTCTTTAGAACGAGATTCTTTCATCTTCTGAATATAGTTTTCTTCAAAACATAATTTTTGTAGTGTTACTAACTTTAAACAAAATGTACTCAACTGCTGTGGAATATTCCTTCATAGGAGCGTGCATGGTTCACTTCTGCATCTGCTTGTGGTGGTGTTCAGGTTGCTTTCAGCTGTAGATCCCCTTATGCTAGCTAAATCCCTGATTCTGTCCCTAAATGAGGCCCTGAATTTAGGTCCGAGGCCGTGAACCTGTCCCTAACTGAGGCCTGGAGGCTCGTCCTAATGCAGGCCCTGACACTGTCCCCAACTAAGGCTCTGACACTACACCTAACTCAGTCACTGACACTGTACCTAACAAAGGCTCTGATGCTAGTCCTAACTTAGGCCCTGACACTGCCTCTAACTAAGGCCCTGCTGCCGTCAATATCTGAACACCTGATATTATCCTGAGCTAATAGCCTGACCCATGTCTTACCAAGGTCCTGAAACTTTCCCAAAGTAAGCCCTGACGCTGCCCCTAAGTGAGGCCTTGAGGCTATCCCTAACGGAGGCCCTGATAATAGCTTTAACGAAGACCCTAATGCTGATCCTACAGAGGCCTTATGCTGCTCCTAAGTCATGCCCTGATACTGTCCCTTACTCAGGCCCTAAAGATAGGCCTCACTTAGGCCCTGTTGCTGTACCTCAGTTAGGCTCTGACGCTGTCCGTACATCCAGCCCTGGCGCTGGTCCTGATTAAGGCGCTCACGCTGCTGCTAACTAGGGCCCTGATGCTCTCAATAACTAAGGTCTTCTCGTTATCCCTTGGTCATCTCCTTGCACTATCTCTGGCCTGGGACCTGACTCTGTCCCGAGATAATCTCCTGCATCTTCTGCTAACTGAAACCCTAATGCTCTCCCTAACTAAGGCCCTGACTACTCCTAACTAAGGCCATGACACTGAATCTAACAAAGGCCCGGAATCTGTCCTTAATATAGGCCCTGCTGCCAGCAATAACTAAAATCCTGACACTCTCCTGAGCTAATATCCTGACTCATTTCTAACCAAGGTCCTGACACTGTCCCTAAGAAAGCCCTGTCGCTGTCTTTAAGTGAAGACCTGAGGCTGTCTGTAACTCAGACCCTGAAGCTTTCCCTAACTGAGGCCTTGACGCTGTGACTAACTTGGGCTCCGGTCATGTCTTTAACTAAGAGCCTAAAGCTGATCCAACAAAGGCACTGATGCTGCTCCTAAGTCATTCCCTGACAGTGTCCCCAGCTAAGCGCCTGACATCAGGCCTCACTCAGGCCCTGTCGCCCTACCTAAGTCAGGCCCTGATGCTGTGCCTACCTGAAGCCCTAACGCTGCTTCTGAATAAGTCCCTGAGAGTCTCAGTAACAAAGGTCTTCACACTATCCTTAGGTCATTTCCTGACACAATTCCAAGCCTTTACCCTAACCCTGTCCCGAACTAATGTCCTACCTCTTATGCTAACTAAAGACCTTATGCTGTGCCTAATTCAGGCACTGAATTTAGTCCCAAGGCCGCTAGACTGTCCCTAACTCGGCTCGATGCCCTTATCGTCACAATGTTCCATGACCACTGTCATCACAATGCTCCACGCCCTTGTCATCACAATGCTCCATAACCCCTGTCATCACAATGCTCCATGACTTTTGTCATCGCAATGCTACATGCCATTGTCATCACAATGCTCCATGCCCTTATCATCACAATGCTCCATGACCCCTTTCCTCACAATGCTCCATGACCATTGTCTCAAATGCTACATGTCTGTGAAATCACAAAGCTCCATGCCCCCTGTCATCACAAGTCTCCATGCCTCTTGTCATCACAATGCTCCATGACCTTTGTCATCACAATGCTCCATGATCCTTGTAATCAAAATGCTCCTTGACCCTTTCTTCACAATGTTACAGTACCCCTTTCTTCACAATGCTCCATGCCGCTGGTCACCACAATGCTCCATGACTTCTGTCATCACAATGCTCCATGTCTCTTGTCATTAAAATGCTCCATGGCCCCTGTCATCACAATGCTGCATGATGCTTATAATCTCAATGCTCCATGGTCCTCGTCATCACAAATCTCCACGCATTTGTCATCACAATGCTCCATGACCCCTGTCATCCCAATGCTCCATAGCACTTTTCATCACAATGCTCCATGACCACTTTTATCACAATGTTCCATGACCACTTTAATCACAGTGCTCCATGACCACTTTCATCACAATGCCCCATGACCCCTGTAATCAAAATGCTCCATGGCCCTTGTCGCCACAATGCTCCAGGACCCGTCATCACAATTCTCCATGGCCCTTGTCATCACAATGCTCCATGGCGCTTGTCATCACAATGATCCAGAGCCTTAGTGCTTGAGTTGGGAGTAGTGTCATTGCCTCAGTTAGGGACACTGTCATTGCCTGAGTTGGGAGTAGTGTCAGAGCCTTAGTTAGGGACAGCGCCAGGGCGAGTTGGGAGTAGTGCCAGTGCCTTAGTTAGGGACAGCACCAGTGCTTGCGTTGGGAATAGTGTCAGGGCCATAGTTAGGGACAGTGTCAGTGGCTGAGATGGGAATAGTGTCAGGGCCTTAGTTACGGACATTGTCAGTGCCTAAGTTGGGATTTTTGTCAGGGTCTTTATTATGGACAGTGTCAGGGCCTGAGTTAAGAGTAGTGTCAAGGCCTTAATTTGGAAGAGTGTCAGTGTCTCAGTTTGGAGTCGTGTCAGACCCTTAGTTAGGAACAGCCTCAGTGCCTGAGTTGGGAGTAGTGACGTGGCTTAAGTTATGGACAGTGTCAGGGACTGAGTTAAGAATAGTCTCAGGACCTTAGTTAGGGACAGTGTCAGTGACTGTGTTAGGAATAGTGTCAGCGCCTAAGTTAGGAGTAGTCTGAGACCGGTAGTTAGGAACAGTGTCAGGGCCTGTGTTGTGAGTAGTTTCAGGGCCTTACTTAGAGAAAGTGTCAGTGCCGGGTTTGGCAGTTATGTCAGGGCCTTAGTTAGGGACAGTGTCAGTGCCTGAGTTGGGAGTAGTGTCAGGTCCTAGTTAGGGACAGGGTCAGTGCCTGAGTTGGGAGTAGTTTCAGGGCCTTAGTTAGAGAAAGTGTCAGTGCCGGAGTTGGGAGTTATGTCAGGCCCTTAGTTAGGGACAGTGTCAGTGCCTGAGTTGGGAGTAGTGTCAGGTCCTAGTTAGGGACAGGGTCAGTGCCTGAGTTGGGAGTAGTTTCAGGGCCTTAGTTAGAGAAAGTGTCAGTGCCAGAGTTGGGAGTTATGTCAGGGCCTTAGTTAGGGACAGTGTCAGGGCCTGAGTTGGGAGTAGTGTCAGGGCCTAGTTAGGGACAGTGTCAGTGCCTGAGTAGGAAGTAGTGTCAGGGCATTAGGGACAGTGTCAGTGGCTGCAATGGGAGTAGTGTCAGGGTCTTAGTTAGGGAGAGTGTCAGTGCCTGTGTTGGGAATAGTCTCAGGGTCTTTTCTGGGGACAGCATCAAGGCATGAGTTAAAAGTAGGGTCAAGACCTTAGTGAGGGAGAGTGTCAGTGCCTGTCTTGGGAGTAGTATCAGGCCCTTCGTTAGGGACAGTGTCAGGGTCTGAGGTAGAAGTAGTCTCAGGGCCTTAGTTAGGTAGCGTGTCAATGCCTAAGTAAGTAGTAGTGTGAGGGCCTTAGTTAGGGACAGTGTCAATGCCTGTGTTGGGAGTAGTGTCAGAGACTTAGTAAGGGACACCGTCAGTGCCTGCATTGGGAGTAGTGTCAGAGCCTTAGTTAGGGACAGTGTCAGGGTCTGAGGTAGAAGTAGTCTCAGGGCCTTAGTTAGGTAGCGTGTCAATGCCTAAGTAAGTAGTAGTGTGAGGGCCTTAGTTAGGGACAGTGTCAATGCCTGTGTTGGGAGTAGTGTCAGAGACTTAGTAAGGGACACCGTCAGTGCCTGCGTTGGGAGCAGTATCAGGCCCTTCGTTAGGGACAGTGTCAGGGTCTGAGGTAGAAGTAGTCTCAGGGCCTTAGTTAGGTAGCCTGTCAATGCCTAAGTAAGTAGTAGTGTGAGGGCCTTAGTTAGGGACAGTGTCAATGCCTGTGTTGGGAGTAGTGTCAGAGACTTAGTAAGGGACACCGTCAGTGCCTGCGTTGGGAGTAGTGTCAGAGCCTTAGTTAGGGACAGTGTCAGTGCCTGCGTTGGGAGTAGTGTCAGGGCCTTACTTAGGGACAGCGTCAGTGCCTGAGTTAGGAGTAGTGTGATGGCCATAGTTAGGGACACTCTCAGTGCCAGAGTTGGGGGTAGTGTCAGGCCTTTGTTAGGGACTGTGCCAGGGCCTGAGTTAAGAGTAGTCTCAAGTCCTTAGTTAGGGACAGTGTTAGTGCCTGAGTTGAGAGTAATGTCAAGACCTTAGTTAGGGACAATGTCAGTGCGTAGTTTGGGAGTACTGTCAGGGCCTTAGTTAGGGACAGTGTCAGTGCCTGAGTTGGGAGTACTGTCAGGGCGTATTTAGGGACAGTCTCAATGCCTATTTTGGGAGTAGTGTCACTTCCTTAGTTAGTGATATTATCAGCGCCTGAGTACGGAGTAGTGTCCGGGCCTTAGTTAGGGACAGTGTCAGTTGCTTAGTTAGGAGTAGCGTCACGAACTAAGTTAGGGCCAGTGTCAGTGCCTGAGTCAGGAGTAGAGTCAAGGCCTAAGTTAAGGACAGTGTCATTGCTTGAGATAGGAGTAGTGTCAGGGCCTTAGTTAGGGACATTGTCAGGGCATGATTTAGGAGATGTGTTAGGGCGTGAGCTCTGAAGAGTGTCAGGGCCTTAGTTAGTGACAGTGTCAGTGCTGAGTTTGGAGTAGTATCAGGGCCTTAGTTAGAGACAGTGTCAGGGCCTGAGTTAGGTGTACGTCAGGGCCTTAGTTAGGGACAGTGTCAGAGCCTGATTTAGGAGTAGTGTCAGAGGCTTTGTTAGGGACAGTGTCAGGGCCTGAGTTAAGAGTAGTGTCACAGCTTTAGTTAGGACCAGTGTCAGGGCCTTAGTTAAGTCCAACATCAGCGCCTATGATAGGAATCAGATCAGGACCTGTGTTCCAGGTAATGTCAGGGCCTTATTTAAGAACAGTGTCAGGGCCTGAGTCCTGACTTACTCCTTACTCTCCTCACTAAGGACTTTGGACACTACTGCTAATTCAGGCCCTGATAATGTCCCTAACTAAGGCCCTGACACTTTCCTTGGCTAAGGCCCTGAACGTCTCCTAAGTCAGGCCCTGATACTGTCCCTAACAATGGCCCTGACACTACACCTAACTGAGGCCCCGACATGATACCTAACAAAGGCTTTGTTGCTAGTCCAAACTAAAGCCCTAAAATTGGTCCTAAATAAGGCCTTGACACTAATCCTAACTCAGGCCCTAAAACTGTCCCTAACTAAGGCCCTGATAGTATGCCTAACTCAGGCCCTCATACGATTCCTAACAATGGCTCTGATGCTAGTCCAAACTAAGGCCGTGAAATTGGTCCTAAATAAGGCCTTGACACTAATCCTAACTCAGGCCCTAGCACTGTCCCTAACTAGGTCTCAGACAGTACACCTAAATCAGACCCTGACACTGTCCCTAAGTGAGGCCCTGAGGCTGTCCCTCACAGAGGTCCTGATAATGTCTTTAACTAAACTCTAATGCTGATCTTACAGAGACCCTTATGTTGATCCTATGTCATGCCCTGACACTGTCCGTAGCTAAGGCCCTGACTCTAGGCATCACTCAGGCCCTGTCGCTCTCCCTACGTCAGGCTAAGACTCTGTCCCTACCTGAAGCCCTGACACTGGGCCTAAATTAGGCACTGATGCTCTAATTAGCTATGGTCTTGACACTATCCCTAGGTCATTTCCTGACACTATCCCTAGATCTTAACCTAAACTTGTCTTTAGCTATTGTCGAGCCTCTTATGCTAACTAAATCCCTGATGCTGTCTCTAACTAAGAGCCTGAAATTAGTCCCGAGGCCGTCAACCTGTCCCTAACTGAGGTTGGAGGCTCATCCTAACTGAGGCGCTGACACTGTCCCTAACTAAAGCCCTGACACTACACCTAACTCAGTCCCTGACACTGTACTTTACAAGGGCTCTGATGCTAGTCCTAACTCAGGTCCTGACACTGTCTCTAAGTAAGGCTCAGAATTTGCCCCTAATATAGGCCCTGCTGTCAGCAATAACTAAAAACTGGACACTAGCCTGAGTTAATATCCTGACATATTTCTAACCAAGGTCCTGACACTGTCCCTAAGAAAGCCCTGTCACTGTCCCTGTGTTAAGAACTGAGGCTGTCCCTAACTCAGGCCCTGAAGCTTTCCCTAACTGAGGCCTAGAAGCTGTGACTAAGTCAGGCCCTGATCATATCTGTAACAAAGACGCTAAGGCTGATCCAACAGAGGCGCTGATTCTGTTCCTAAGTCATGCCCTGACAGTGTCCTCAGCTAAGGGCCTGACGCTAGGCCTCACTCAGGCCCTGTCGCTCTCCCTAAGTCAGGCTCTGATGCTGTCCCTACCTGAAGCCCTGACACTGGTTCTAAATAAGGATCTGATACTCTCAGTAACTAAGGTTTTGACACTATGCTTAGGTCCTTTCCTGACACTATCCCTAGACCATAACCTGACCCTGTCCCTAGCAAATGTCGTGCCTCTTATGCTAACTACAGCCCTGCTGCTGTCCTTAACTAAGGGCCTAAAATTACTCTCGAGGCTGTGACCCTGTCCGTACCTAAGGCCTCGATGTTCGTCCTAATTCAGGGCCTGACACTGTCCCTAACTAAGGCCCTGCTGCCGTCAATATCTAAAGTCCTGACACTATCCTGAGCTAATTTCTTGACCCATCTCTTACCAAGGTCCTGAAACTGTCCCTAAGGAAGCCCTGATGCTGTCTCCAAGTGAGGCCTTGAGGCTGTCCCTAACAGAGGCCCTGATAATATCTTTCACATAGCCCCTGAGGCTGATCCTACCGGGGCTCTTATGCTGCTCCTAAGTCATGCCCTGACACTGTCTCTAGCTAAGGCCCTGACGCTAGGCCTCACTCAGGCCCTGTCCCACTCCCTAAGTCAGGCTCTGACGCTGTTCCTACCCGAAGCCCTGACACTCACTGCTCCTAAATTAGGTCCTGATGTGCTAAGTAACTAAGGTCTTGACACTATCCCTAGGTCATTTCCTGACACTCTCCCTAGACCTTAACCTAACCTTCTCTTTAGCTAATGTCGAGATTAGCTAAAGAGATTCTTTAGAACGAGATTCTTTCATCTTCTGAATATAGTTTTCTTCAAAACATAATTTTTGTAGTGTTACTAACTTTAAACAAAATGTACTCAACTGCTGTGGAATATTCCTTCATAGGAGCGTGCATGGTTCACTTCTGCATCTGCTTGTGGTGGTGTTCAGGTTGCTTTCAGCTGTAGATCCCCTTATGCTAGCTAAATCCCTGATTCTGTCCCTAAATGAGGCCCTGAATTTAGGTCCGAGGCCGTGAACCTGTCCCTAACTGAGGCCTGGAGGCTCGTCCTAATGCAGGCCCTGACACTGTCCCCAACTAAGGCTCTGACACTACACCTAACTCAGTCACTGACACTGTACCTAACAAAGGCTCTGATGCTAGTCCTAACTTAGGCCCTGACACTGCCTCTAACTAAGGCCCTGCTGCCGTCAATATCTGAACACCTGATATTATCCTGAGCTAATAGCCTGACCCATGTCTTACCAAGGTCCTGAAACTTTCCCAAAGTAAGCCCTGACGCTGCCCCTAAGTGAGGCCTTGAGGCTATCCCTAACGGAGGCCCTGATAATAGCTTTAACGAAGACCCTAATGCTGATCCTACAGAGGCCTTTATGCTGCTCCTAAGTCATGCCCTGATACTGTCCCTTACTCAGGCCCTAAAGATAGGCCTCACTTAGGCCCTGTTGCTGTACCTCAGTTAGGCTCTGACGCTGTCCGTACATCCAGCCCTGGCGCTGGTCCTGATTAAGGCGCTCACGCTGCTGCTAACTAAGGCCCTGATGCTCTCAATAACTAAGGTCTTCTCGTTAGCCCTTGGTCATCTCCTTGCACTATCTCTGGCCTGGGACCTGACTCTGTCCCGAGATAATCTCCTGCATCTTCTGCTAACTGAAACCCTAATGCTCTCCCTAACTAAGGCCCTGACTACTCCTAACTAAGGCCATGACACTGAATCTAACAAAGGCCCGGAATCTGTCCTTAATATAGGCCCTGCTGCCAGCAATAACTAAAATCCTGACACTCTCCTGAGCTAATATCCTGACTCATTTCTAACCAAGGTCCTGACACTGTCCCTAAGAAAGCCCTGTCGCTGTCTTTAAGTGAAGACCTGAGGCTGTCTGTAACTCAGACCCTGAAGCTTTCCCTAACTGAGGCCTTGACGCTGTGACTAACTTGGGCTCCGGTCATGTCTTTAACTAAGAGCCTAAAGCTGATCCAACAGAGGCACTGATGCTGCTCCTAAGTCATTCCCTGACAGTGTCCCCAGCTAAGGGCCTGACATCAGGCCTCACTCAGGCCCTGTCGCTCTTCCTAAGTCAGGCCCTGATGCTGTGCCTACCTGAAGCCCTAACGCTGCTTCTGAATAAGTCCCTGAGAGTCTCAGTAACAAAGGTCTTCACACTCTCCTTAGGTCATTTCCTGACACGATTCCAAGCCTTTACCCTAAACCTGTCCCGAGCTAATGTCCTACCTCTTATGCTAACTGAAGACCTTATGCTGTGCCTAATTCAGGCACTGAATTTAGTCCCAAGGCCGCTAGACTGTCCCTAACTCGGCTCGATGCCCTTATCGTCACAATGTTCCATGACCACTGTCATCACAATGCTCCACGCCCTTGTCATCACAATGCTCCATAACCCCTGTCATCACAATGCTCCATGACTTTTGTCATCGCAATGCTACATGCCATTGTCATCACAATGCTCCATGCCCTTATCATCACAATGCTCCATGACCCCTTTCATCACAATGCTCCATGACCATTGTCTCAAATGCTACATGTCTGTGAAATCACAAAGCTCCATGCCCCCTGTCATCACAAGTCTCCATGACTCTTGTCATCACAATGCTCCATGACCCTTGTCATCACAATGCTCCATGATCCTTGTAATCAAAATGCTCCTTGACCCTTTCTTCACAATGTTACAGTACCCCTTTCTTCACAATGCTCCATGCCGCTGGTCACCACAATGCTCCATGACTTCTGTCATCACAATGCTCCATGTCTCTTGTCATTAAAATGCTCCATGGCCCCTGTCATCACAATGCTGCATGATGCTTATAATCTCAATGCTCCATGGTCCTCGTCATCACAAATCTCCACGCATTTGTCATCACAATGCTCCATGACCCCTGTCATCCCAATGCTCCATAGCACTTTTCATCACAATGCTCCATGACCACTTTTATCACAATGTTCCATGACCACTTTAATCACAGTGCTCCATGACCACTTTCATCACAATGCCCCATGACCCCTGTAATCAAAATGCTCCATGGCCCTTGTCGCCACAATGCTCCAGGACCCGTCATCACAATTCTCTATGGCCCTTGTCATCACAATGCTCCATGGCGCTTGTCATCACAATGATCCAGAGCCTTAGTGCTTGAGTTGGGAGTAGTGTCATTGCCTCAGTTAGGGACACTGTCATTGCCTGAATTGGGAGTAGTGTCAGAGCCTTAGTTAGGGACAGCGCCAGGGCGAGTTGGGAGTAGTGCCAGTGCCTTAGTTAGGGACAGCACCAGTGCTTGCGTTGGGAATAGTGTCAGGGCCATAGTTAGGGACAGTGTCAGTGGCTGAGATGGGAATAGTGTCAGGGCCTTAGTTACGGACATTGTCAGTGCCTAAGTTGGGATTTTTGTCAGGGTCTTTATTATGGACAGTGTCAGGGCCTGAGTTAAGAGTAGTGTCAAGGCCTTAATTTGGAAGAGTGTCAGTGTCTCAGTTTGGAGTAGTGTCAGACCCTTGGTTAGGAACAGCCTCAGTGCCTGAGTTGGGAGTAGTGACGTGGCTTAAGTTATGGACAGTGTCAGGGACTGAGTTAAGAATAGTCTCAGGACCTTAGTTAGGGACAGTGTCAGTGACTGTGTTAGGAATAGTGTCAGCGCCTAAGTTAGGAGTAGTCTGAGACCGGTAGTTAGGAACAGTGTCAGGGCCTGAGTTGTGAGTAGTTTCAGGGCCTTAGTTAGAGAAAGTGTCAGTGCCGGGTTCGGGAGTTATGTCAGGGCCTTAGTTAGGGACAGTGTCAGTGCCTGAGTTGGGAGTAGTGTCAGGTCCTAGTTAGGGACAGGGTCAGTGCCTGAGTTGGGAGTAGTTTCAGGGCCTTAGTTAGAGAAAGTGTCAGTGCCGGAGTTGGGAGTTATGTAAGGGCCTTAGTTAGGGACAGTGTCAGGGCCTGAGTTGGGAGCAGTGTCAGGGCCTAGTTAGGGACAGTGTCAGTGCCTGAGTTGGAAGTAGTGTCAGGGCATTAGGGACAGTGTCAGTGGCTGCAATGGGAGTAGTGTCAGGGTCTTAGTTAGGGAGAGTGTCAGTGCCTGAGTTGGGAATAGTCTCAGGGTCTTTTCTGGGGACAGCATCAGGGCATGAGTTAAAAGTAGTGTCAAGGCCTTAGTTAGGGAGAGTGTCAGTGCCTGTGTTGGGAGTAGTATCAGGCCCTTCGTTAGGGACAGTGTCAGGGTCTGAGGTAGAAGTAGTCTCAGGGCCTTAGTTAGGTAGCGTGTCAATGCCTAAGTAAGTAGTAGTGTGAGGGCCTTAGTTAGGGACAGTGTCAATGCCTGTGTTGGGAGTAGTGTCAGAGACTTAGTAAGGGACACCGTCAGTGCCTGCGTTGGGAGTAGTGTCAGAGCCTTAGTTAGGGACACCGTGAGTGCCTGCGTTGGGAGTAGTATCAGGCCCTTCGTTAGGGACAGTGTCAGGGTCTGAGGTAGAAGTAGTCTCAGGGCCTTAGTTAGGTAGCGTGTCAATGCCTAAGTAAGTAGTAGTGTGAGGGCCTTAGTTAGGGACAGTGTCAATGCCTGTGTTGGGAGTAGTGTCAGAGACTTAGTAAGGGACACCGTCAGTGCCTGCGTTGGGAGTAGTGTCAGAGCCTTAGTTAGGGACAGCGTCAGTGCCTGCGTTGGGAGTAGTGTCAGGGCCTTACTTAGGGACAGCGTCAGTGCCTGAGTTAGGAGTAGTGTGATGGCCGTAGTTAGGGACACTCTCAGTGCCAGAGTTGCGGGTAGTGGCAGGCCTTTGTTAGGAACTGTGCCAGGGCGTGAGTTAAGAGTAGTGTCAAGTCCTTAGTTAGGGACAGTGTTAGTGCCTGAGTTGAGAGTAATGTCAAGACCTTAGTTAGGGACAATGTCAGTGCGTAGTTTGGGAGTACTGTCAGGGCCTTAGTTAGGGACAGTGTCAGTGCCTGAGTTGGGAGTAGTGTCAGGGCCTAGTTAGGGACAGTGTCAGTGCCTGAGTTGGAAGTAGTGTCAGGGCATTAGGGACAGTGTCAGTGGCTGCAATGGGAGTAGTGTCAGGGTCTTAGTTAGGGAGAGTGTCAGTGCCTGAGTTGGGAAAATCTCAGGGTCTTTTCTTGGGACAGCATCAGGGCATGAGTTAAAAGTAGTGTCAAGGCCTTAGTTAGGGAGAGTGTCAGTGCCTGTGTTGGGAGTAGTATCAGGCCCTTCGTTAGGGACCGTGTCAGGGTCTGAGGTAGAAGTAGTCTCAGGGCCTTAGTTAGGTAGCGTGTCAATGCCTAAGTAAGTAGTAGTGTGAGGGCCTTAGTTAGGGACAGTGTCAATGCCTGTGTTGGGAGTAGTGTCAGAGACTTAGTAAGGGACAGCGTCAGTGCCTGAGTTGGGAGTAGTGTCAGAGCCTTAGTTAGGGACAGCGTCAGTGCCTGCGTTGGGAGTAGTGTCAAGGCCTTACTTAGGGACAGCGTCAGTGACTGAGTAAGGAGTAGTGTGATGGCCGTAGTTAGGGACACTCTCAGTGCCAGAGTTGGGGGTAGTGGCAGGCCTTTGTTAGGGACTGTGCCAGGGCGTGAGTTAAGAGTAGTGTCAAGTCCTTAGTTAGGGACAGTGTTAGTGCCTGAGTTGAGAGTAATGTCAAGGCTTCAGTTAGGGACAATGTCAGTGCCTAGTTTGGGAGTAGTGTCAGGGCCTTAGTTAGGGACAGTGTCAGTGCCTGAGTTGGGAGTACTGTCAGGGCGTATTTCGGGACAGTCTCAGTGCCTATTTTGGGAGTAGTGTCACGGCCGTAGTTAGTGACATTGTCAGTGCCTGAGTAAGGAGTAGTGTCCGGGCCTTAGTTAGGGACAGTGTCAGTTGCTTAGTTAGGAGTAGTGTCAGGGCCTAAGTTAGGGCCAGTGTCAGTGCCTGAGTCAGGAGTAGAGTCAGGGCCTAAGTTAAGGACAGTGTCATTGCTTGAGATAGGAGTAGTGTCAGGGCCTTAGTTAGGGACATTGTCAGGGCATGATTTAGGAGTTGTGTTAGGGGGTGAGCTATGAATAGTGTCAGGGCCTTAGTTAGTGACAGTGTCAGTGCTGAGTTTGGAGTAGTATCAGGGCCTTAGTTAGAGACAGTGTCAGGGCCTGAGTTAGGTGTATGTCAGGGCCTTAGTTAGGGACAGTGTCAGTGCCTGATTTAGGAGTAGTGTCAGAGGCTTTGTTAGGGACAGTGTCAGGGCCTGAGTTAAGAGTAGTGTCACAGCTTTAGTTAGGACCACTGTCAGGGCCTTAGTTAAGTCCAACATCAGCGCCTATGATAGGAATCAGATCAGGACCTGTGTTCCAGGTAATGTCAGGGCCTTATTTAAGAACAGTGTCAGGGCCTGAGTCCTGACTTACTCCTTACTCTCCTCACTAAGGACTTTGGACACTACTGCTAATTCAGGCCCTGATAATGTCCCTAACTAAGGCCCTGACACTTTCCTTGGCTAAGGCCCTGAACGTCTCCTAAGTCAGGCCCTGATACTGTCCCTAACAATGGCCCTGACACTACACCTAACTGAGGCCCCGACATGATACCTAACAAAGGCTTTGTTGCTAGTCCAAACTAAAGCCCTAAAATTGGTCCTAAATAAGGCCTTGACACTAATCCTAACTCAGGCCCTAAAACTGTCCCTAACTAAGGCCCTGATAGTATGCCTAACTCAGGCCCTCATACGATTCCTAACAATGGCTCTGATGCTAGTCCAAACTAAGGCCGTGAAATTGGTCCTAAATAAGGCCTTGACACTAATCCTAACTCAGGCCCTAGCACTGTCCCTAACTAGGTCTCAGACAGTACACCTAAATCAGACCCTGACACTGTCCCTAAGTGAGGCCCTGAGGCTGTCCCTCACAGAGGTCCTGATAATGTCTTTAACTAAACTCTAATGCTGATCTTACAGAGACCCTTATGTTGATCCTATGTCATGCCCTGACACTGTCCGTAGCTAAGGCCCTGACTCTAGGCATCACTCAGGCCCTGTCGCTCTCCCTACGTCAGGCTAAGACTCTGTCCCTACCTGAAGCCCTGACACTGGGCCTAAATTAGGCACTGATGCTCTAATTAGCTATGGTCTTGACACTATCCCTAGGTCATTTCCTGACACTATCCCTAGATCTTAACCTAAACTTGTCTTTAGCTATTGTCGAGCCTCTTATGCTAACTAAATCCCTGATGCTGTCTCTAACTAAGAGCCTGAAATTAGTCCCGAGGCCGTCAACCTGTCCCTAACTGAGGTTGGAGGCTCATCCTAACTGAGGCGCTGACACTGTCCCTAACTAAAGCCCTGACACTACACCTAACTCAGTCCCTGACACTGTACTTTACAAGGGCTCTGATGCTAGTCCTAACTCAGGTCCTGACACTGTCTCTAAGTAAGGCTCAGAATTTGCCCCTAATATAGGCCCTGCTGTCAGCAATAACTAAAAACTGGACACTAGCCTGAGTTAATATCCTGACATATTTCTAACCAAGGTCCTGACACTGTCCCTAAGAAAGCCCTGTCACTGTCCCTGTGTTAAGAACTGAGGCTGTCCCTAACTCAGGCCCTGAAGCTTTCCCTAACTGAGGCCTAGAAGCTGTGACTAAGTCAGGCCCTGATCATATCTGTAACAAAGACGCTAAGGCTGATCCAACAGAGGCGCTGATTCTGTTCCTAAGTCATGCCCTGACAGTGTCCTCAGCTAAGGGCCTGACGCTAGGCCTCACTCAGGCCCTGTCGCTCTCCCTAAGTCAGGCTCTGATGCTGTCCCTACCTGAAGCCCTGACACTGGTTCTAAATAAGGATCTGATACTCTCAGTAACTAAAGTTTTGACACTATGCTTAGGTCCTTTCCTGACACTATCCCTAGACCATAACCTGACCCTGTCCCTAGCAAATGTCGTGCCTCTTATGCTAACTACAGCCCTGCTGCTGTCCTTAACTAAGGGCCTAAAATTACTCTCGAGGCTGTGACCCTGTCCGTACCTAAGGCCTCGATGTTCGTCCTAATTCAGGGCCTGACACTGTCCCTAACTAAGGCCCTGCTGCCGTCAATATCTAAAGTCCTGACACTATCCTGAGCTAATTTCTTGACCCATCTCTTACCAAGGTCCTGAAACTGTCCCTAAGGAAGCCCTGATGCTGTCTCCAAGTGAGGCCTTGAGGCTGTCCCTAACAGAGGCCCTGATAATATCTTTCACATAGCCCCTGAGGCTGATCCTACCGGGGCTCTTATGCTGCTCCTAAGTCATGCCCTGACACTGTCTCTAGCTAAGGCCCTGACGCTAGGCCTCACTCAGGCCCTGTCCCACTCCCTAAGTCAGGCTCTGACGCTGTTCCTACCCGAAGCCCTGACACTCACTGCTCCTAAATTAGGTCCTGATGTGCTAAGTAACTAAGGTCTTGACACTATCCCTAGGTCATTTCCTGACACTCTCCCTAGACCTTAACCTAACCTTCTCTTTAGCTAATGTCGAGATTAGCTAAAGAGATTCTTTAGAACGAGATTCTTTCATCTTCTGAATATAGTTTTCTTCAAAACATAATTTTTATAGTGTTACTAACTTTAAACAAAATGTACTCAACTGCTGTGGAATATTCCTTCATAGGAGCGTGCATGGTTCACTTCTGCATCTGCTTGTGGTGGTGTTCAGGTTGCTTTCAGCTGTAGATCCCCTTATGCTAGCTAAATCCCTGATTCTGTCCCTAAATGAGGCCCTGAATTTAGGTCCGAGGCCGTGAACCTGTCCCTAACTGAGGCCTGGAGGCTCGTCCTAATGCAGGCCCTGACACTGTCCCCAACTAAGGCTCTGACACTACACCTAACTCAGTCACTGACACTGTACCTAACAAAGGCTCTGATGCTAGTCCTAACTTAGGCCCTGACACTGCCTCTAACTAAGGCCCTGCTGCCGTCAATATCTGAACACCTGATATTATCCTGAGCTAATAGCCTGACCCATGTCTTACCAAGGTCCTGAAACTTTCCCAAAGTAAGCCCTGACGCTGCCCCTAAGTGAGGCCTTGAGGCTATCCCTAACGGAGGCCCTGATAATAGCTTTAACGAAGACCCTAATGCTGATCCTACAGAGGCCTTTATGCTGCTCCTAAGTCATGCCCTGATACTGTCCCTTACTCAGGCCCTAAAGATAGGCCTCACTTAGGCCCTGTTGCTGTACCTCAGTTAGGCTCTGACGCTGTCCGTACATCCAGCCCTGGCGCTGGTCCTGATTAAGGCGCTCACGCTGCTGCTAACTAAGGCCCTGATGCTCTCAATAACTAAGGTCTTCTCGTTAGCCCTTGGTCATTTCCTTTCACTATCTCTGGCCTGGGACCTGACTCTGTCCCGAGATAATCTCCTGCATCTTCTGCTAACTGAAACCCTAATGCTCTCCCTAACTAAGGCCCTGACTACTCCTAACTAAGGCCATGACACTGAATCTAACAAAGGCCCGGAATCTGTCCTTAATATAGGCCCTGCTGCCAGCAATAACTAAAATCCTGACACTCTCCTGAGCTAATATCCTGACTCATTTCTAACCAAGGTCCTGACACTGTCCCTAAGAAAGCCCTGTCGCTGTCTTTAAGTGAAGACCTGAGGCTGTCTGTAACTCAGACCCTGAAGCTTTCCCTAACTGAGGCCTTGACGCTGTGACTAACTTGGGCTCCGGTCATGTCTTTAACTAAGAGCCTAAAGCTGATCCAACAAAGGCACTGATGCTGCTCCTAAGTCATTCCCTGACAGTGTCCCCAGCTAAGCGCCTGACATCAGGCCTCACTCAGGCCCTGTCGCCCTACCTAAGTCAGGCCCTGATGCTGTGCCTACCTGAAGCCCTAACGCTGCTTCTGAATAAGTCCCTGAGAATCTCAGTAACAAAGGTCTTCACACTATCCTTAGGTCATTTCCTGACACGATTCCAAGCCTTTACCCTAACCCTGTCCCGAACTAATGTCCTACCTCTTATGCTAACTAAAGACCTTATGCTGTGCCTAATTCAGGCACTGAATTTAGTCCCAAGGCCGCTAGACTGTCCCTAACTCGGCTCGATGCCCTTATCGTCACAATGTTCCATGACCACTGTCATCACAATGCTCCACGCCCTTGTCATCACAATGCTCCATAACCCCTGTCATCACAATGCTCCATGACCTTTGTCATCGCAATGCTACATGCCATTGTCATCACAATGCTCCATGCCCTTATCATCACAATGCTCCATGACCCCTTTCCTCACAATGCTCCATGACCATTGTCTCAAATGCTACATGTCTGTGAAATCACAAAGCTCCATGCCCTCTGTCATCACAAGTCTCCATGCCTCTTGTCATCACAATGCTCCATGACCCTTGTCATCACAATGCTCCATGATCCTTGTAATCAAAATGCTCCTTGACCCTTTCTTCACAATGTTACAGTACCCCTTTCTTCACAATGCTCCATGCCGCTGGTCACCACAATGCTCCATGACTTCTGTCATCACAATGCTCCATGTCTCTTGTCATTAAAATGCTCCATGGCCCCTGTCATCACAATGCTGCATGATGCTTATAATCTCAATGCTCCATGGTCCTCGTCATCACAAATCTCCACGCATTTGTCATCACAATGCTCCATGACCCCTGTCATCCCAATGCTCCATAGCACTTTTCATCACAATGCTCCATGACCACTTTTATCACAATGTTCCATGACCACTTTAATCACAGTGCTCCATGACCACTTTCATCACAATGCCCCATGACCCCTGTAATCAAAATGCTCCATGGCCCTTGTCGCCACAATGCTCCAGGACCCGTCATCACAATTCTCTATGGCCCTTGTCATCACAATGCTCCATGGCGCTTGTCATCACAATGATCCAGAGCCTTAGTGCTTGAGTTGGGAGTAGTGTCATTGCCTCAGTTAGGGACACTGTCATTGCCTGAATTGGGAGTAGTGTCAGAGCCTTAGTTAGGGACAGCGCCAGGGCGAGTTGGGAGTAGTGCCAGTGCCTTAGTTAGGGACAGCACCAGTGCTTGCGTTGGGAATAGTGTCAGGGCCATAGTTAGGGACAGTGTCAGTGGCTGAGATGGGAATAGTGTCAGGGCCTTAGTTACGGACATTGTCAGTGCCTAAGTTGGGATTTTTGTCAGGGTCTTTATTATGGACAGTGTCAGGGCCTGAGTTAAGAGTAGTGTCAAGGCCTTAATTTGGAAGAGTGTCAGTGTCTCAGTTTGGAGTAGTGTCAGACCCTTGGTTAGGAACAGCCTCAGTGCCTGAGTTGGGAGTAGTGACATGGCTTAAGTTATGGACAGTGTCAGGGACTGAGTTAAGAATAGTCTCAGGACCTTAGTTAGGGACAGTGTCAGTGACTGTGTTAGGAATAGTGTCAGCGCCTAAGTTAGGAGTAGTCTGAGACCGGTAGTTAGGAACAGTGTCAGGGCCTGAGTTGTGAGTAGTTTCAGGGCCTTAGTTAGAGAAAGTGTCAGTGCCGGGTTTGGCAGTTATGTCAGGGCCTTAGTTAGGGACAGTGTCAGTGCCTGAGTTGGGAGTAGTGTCAGGTCCTAGTTAGGGACAGGGTCAGTGCCTGAGTTGGGAGTAGTTTCAGGGCCTTAGTTAGAGAAAGTGTCAGTGCCAGAGTTGGGAGTTATGTCAGGGCCTTAGTTAGGGACAGTGTCAGGGCCTGAGTTGGGAGCAGTGTCAGGGCCTAGTTAGGGACAGTGTCAGTGCCTGAGTTGGAAGTAGTGTCAGGGCATTAGGGACAGTGTCAGTGGCTGCAATGGGAGTAGTGTCAGGGTCTTAGTTAGGGAGAGTGTCAGTGCCTGAGTTGGGAATAGTCTCAGGGTCTTTTCTGGGGACAGCATCAGGGCATGAGTTAAAAGTAGTGTCAAGGCCTTAGTTAGGGAGAGTGTCAGTGCCTGTGTTGGGAGTAGTATCAGGCCCTTCGTTAGGGACAGTGTCAGGGTCTGAGGTAGAAGTAGTCTCAGGGCCTTAGTTAGGTAGCGTGTCAATGCCTAAGTAAGTAGTAGTGTGAGGGCCTTAGTTAGGGACAGTGTCAATGCCTGTGTTGGGAGTAGAGTCAGAGACTTAGTAAGGGACACCGTCAGTGCCTGCGTTGGGAGTAGTGTCAGAGCCTTAGTTAGGGACACCGTGAGTGCCTGCGTTGGGAGTAGTATCAGGCCCTTCGTTAGGGACAGTGTCAGGGTCTGAGGTAGAAGTAGTCTCAGGGCCTTAGTTAGGTAGCGTGTCAATGCCTAAGTAAGTAGTAGTGTGAGGGCCTTAGTTAGGGACAGTGTCAATGCCTGTGTTGGGAGTAGTGTCAGAGACTTAGTAAGGGACACCGTCAGTGCCTGCGTTGGGAGTAGTGTCAGAGCCTTAGTTAGGGACAGCGTCAGTGCCTGCGTTGGGAGTAGTGTCAGGGCCTTACTTAGGGACAGCGTCATTGCCTGAGTTAGGAGTAGTGTGATGGCCGTAGTTAGGGACACTCTCAGTGCCAGAGTTGCGGGTAGTGGCAGGCCTTTGTTAGGGACTGTGCCAGGGCGTGAGTTAAGAGTAGTGTCAAGTCCTTAGTTAGGGACAGTGTTAGTGCCTGAGTTGAGAGTAATGTCAAGACCTTAGTTAGGGACAATGTCAGTGCGTAGTTTGGGAGTACTGTCAGGGCCTTAGTTAGGGACTGTGTTAGGGCCTGAGTTGGGAGTAGTGTCAGGGCCTAGTTACGGACAGTGTCAGTGCCTGAGTTGGAAGTAGTGTCAGGGCATTAGGGACAGTGTCAGTGGCTGCAATGGGAGTAGTGTCAGGGTCTTAGTTAGGGAGAGTGTCAGTGCCTGAGTTGGGAATAGTCTCAGGGTCTTTTCTTGGGACAGCATCAGGGCATGAGTTAAAAGTAGTGTCAAGGCCTTAGTTAGGTAGAGTGTCAGTGCCTGTGTTGGGAGTAGTATCAGGCCCTTCGTTAGGGACCGTGTCAGGGTCTGAGGTAGAAGTAGTCTCAGGGCCTTAGTTAGGTAGCGTGTCAATGCCTAAGTAAGTAGTAGTGTGAGGGCCTTAGTTAGGGACAGTGTCAATGCCTGTGTTGGGAGTAGTGTCAGAGACTTAGTAAGGGACAGCGTCAGTGCCTGAGTTGGGAGTAGTGTCAGAGCCTTAGTTAGGGACAGCGTCAGTGCCTGCGTTGGGAGTAGTGTCAAGGCCTTACTTAGGGACAGCGTCAGTGACTGAGTAAGGAGTAGTGTGATGGCCGTAGTTAGGGACACTCTCAGTGCCAGAGTTGGGGGTAGTGGCAGGCCTTTGTTAGGGACTGTGCCAGGGCGTGAGTTAAGAGTAGTGTCAAGTCCTTAGTTAGGGACAGTGTTAGTGCCTGAGTTGAGAGTAATGTCAAGGCTTCAGTTAGGGACAATGTCAGTGCCTAGTTTGGGAGTAGTGTCAGGGCCTTAGTTAGGGACAGTGTCAGTGCCTGAGTTGGGAGTACTGTCAGGGCGTATTTCGGGACAGTCTCAGTGCCTATTTTGGGAGTAGTGTCACGGCCGTAGTTAGTGACATTGTCAGTGCCTGAGTAAGGAGTAGTGTCCGGGCCTTAGTTAGGGACAGTGTCAGTTGCTTAGTTAGGAGTAGTGTCAGGGCCTAAGTTAGGGCCAGTGTCAGTGCCTGAGTCAGGAGTAGAGTCAGGGCCTAAGTTAAGGACAGTGTCATTGCTTGAGATAGGAGTAGTGTCAGGGCCTTAGTTAGGGACATTGTCAGGGCATGATTTAGGAGTTGTGTTAGGGGGTGAGCTATGAATAGTGTCAGGGCCTTAGTTAGTGACAGTGTCAGTGCTGAGTTTGGAGTAGTATCAGGGCCTTAGTTAGAGACAGTGTCAGGGCCTGAGTTAGGTGTATGTCAGGGCCTTAGTTAGGGACAGTGTCAGTGCCTGATTTAGGAGTAGTGTCAGAGGCTTTGTTAGGGACAGTGTCAGGGCCTGAGTTAAGAGTAGTGTCACAGCTTTAGTTAGGACCAGTGTCAGGGCCTTAGTTAAGTCCAACATCAGCGCCTATGATAGGAATCAGATCAGGACCTGTGTTCCAGGTAATGTCAGGGCCTTATTTAAGAACAGTGTCAGGGCCTGAGTCCTGACTTACTCCTTACTCTCCTCACTAAGGACTTTGGACACTACTGCTAATTCAGGCCCTGATATTGTCCCTAACTAAGGCCCTGACACTTTCCTTGGCTAAGGCCCTGAATTTCTCCTAAGTCAGGCCCTCATACTGTCCCTAACAATGGCCCTGACACTACACCTAACTGAGGCCCCGACATGATACCTAACAAAGGCTTTGTTGCTAGTCCAAACTAAAGCCCTAAAATTGGTCCTAAATAAGGCCTTGACACTAATCCTAACTCAGGCCCTAAAACTGTCCCTAACTAAGGCCCTGATAGTATGCCTAACTCAGGCCCTCATACGATTCCTAACAATGGCTCTGATGCTAGTCCAAACTAAGGCCGTGAAATTGGTCCTAAATAAGGCCTTGACACTAATCCTAACTCAGGCCCTAGCACTGTCCCTAACTAGGTCTCAGACAGTACACCTAAATCAGACCCTGACACTGTCCCTAAGTGAGGCCCTGAGGCTGTCCCTCACAGAGGTCCTGATAATGTCTTTAACTAAACTCTAATGCTGATCTTACAGAGACCCTTATGTTGATCCTATGTCATGCCCTGACGCTGTCCGTAGCTAAGGCCCTGACTCTAGGCATCACTCAGGCCCTGTCGCTCTCCCTACGTCAGGCTAAGACTCTGTCCCTACCTGAAGCCCTGACACTGGGCCTAAATTAGGCACTGATGCTCTAATTAGCTATGGTCTTGACACTATCCCTAGGTCATTTCCTGACACTATCCCTAGATCTTAACCTAAACTTGTCTTTAGCTATTGTCGAGCCTCTTATGCTAACTAAATCCCTGATGCTGTCTCTAACTAAGAGCCTGAAATTAGCCCCGAGGCCGTCAACCTGTCCCTAACTGAGGTTGGAGGCTCATCCTAACTGAGGCGCTGACACTGTCCCTAACTAAAGCCCTGACACTACACCTAACTCAGTCCCTGACACTGTACTTTACAAGGGCTCTGATGCTAGTCCTAACTCAGGCCCTGACACTGTCTCTAAGTAAGGCTCAGAATTTGCCCCTAATATAGGCCCTGCTGTCAGCAATAACTAAAAACTGGACACTAGCCTGAGTTAATATCCTGACATATTTCTAACCAAGGTCCTGACACTGTCCCTAAGAAAGCCCTGTCGCTGTCCCTGTGTTAAGAACTGAGGCTGTCCCTAACTCAGGCCCTGAAGCTTTCCCTAACTGAGGCCTAGAAGCTGTGACTAAGTCAGGCCCTGATCATATCTGTAACAAAGACGCTAAGGCTGATCCAACAGAGGCGCTGATTCTGTTCCTAAGTCATGCCCTGACAGTGTCCTCAGCTAAGGGCCTGACGCTAGGCCTCACTCAGGCCCTGTCGCTCTCCCTAAGTCAGGCTCTGATGCTGTCCCTACCTGAAGCCCTGACACTGGTTCTAAATAAGGATCTGATACTCTCAGTAACTAAGGTTTTGACACTATGCTTAGGTCCTTTCCTGACACTATCCCTAGACCATAACCTGACCCTGTCCCTAGCAAATGTCGTGCCTCTTATGCTAACTACAGCCCTGCTGCTGTCCTTAACTAAGGGCCTAAAATTACTCTCGAGGCTGTGACCCTGTCCGTACCTAAGGCCTCGATGTTCGTCCTAATTCAGGGCCTGACACTGTCCCTAACTAAGGCCCTGCTGCCGTCAATATCTAAAGTCCTGACACTATCCTGAGCTAATTTCTTGACCCATCTCTTACCAAGGTCCTGAAACTGTCCCTAAGGAAGCCCTGATGCTGTCTCCAAGTGAGGCCTTGAGGCTGTCCCTAACAGAGGCCCTGATAATATCTTTCACATAGCCCCTGAGGCTGATCCTACCGGGGCTCTTATGCTGCTCCTAAGTCATGCCCTGACACTGTCTCTAGCTAAGGCCCTGACGCTAGGCCTCACTCAGGCCCTGTCCCACTCCCTAAGTCAGGCTCTGACGCTGTTCCTACCCGAAGCCCTGACACTCACTGCTCCTAAATTAGGTCCTGATGTGCTAAGTAACTAAGGTCTTGACACTATCCCTAGGTCATTTCCTGACACTCTCCCTAGACCTTAACCTAACCTTCTCTTTAGCTAATGTCGAGATTAGCTAAAGAGATTCTTTAGAACGAGATTCTTTCATCTTCTGAATATAGTTTTCTTCAAAACATAATTTTTGTAGTGTTACTAACTTTAAACAAAATGTACTCAACTGCTGTGGAATATTCCTTCATAGGAGCGTGCATGGTTCACTTCTGCATCTGCTTGTGGTGGTGTTCAGGTTGCTTTCAGCTGTAGATCCCCTTATGCTAGCTAAATCCCTGATTCTGTCCCTAAATGAGGCCCTGAATTTAGGTCCGAGGCCGTGAACCTGTCCCTAACTGAGGCCTGGAGGCTCGTCCTAATGCAGGCCCTGACACTGTCCCCAACTAAGGCTCTGACACTACACCTAACTCAGTCACTGACACTGTACCTAACAAAGGCTCTGATGCTAGTCCTAACTTAGGCCCTGACACTGCCTCTAACTAAGGCCCTGCTGCCGTCAATATCTGAACACCTGATATTATCCTGAGCTAATAGCCTGACCCATGTCTTACCAAGGTCCTGAAACTTTCCCAAAGTAAGCCCTGACGCTGCCCCTAAGTGAGGCCTTGAGGCTATCCCTAACGGAGGCCCTGATAATAGCTTTAACGAAGACCCTAATGCTGATCCTACAGAGGCCTTTATGCTGCTCCTAAGTCATGCCCTGATACTGTCCCTTACTCAGGCCCTAAAGATAGGCCTCACTTAGGCCCTGTTGCTGTACCTCAGTTAGGCTCTGACGCTGTCCGTACATCCAGCCCTGGCGCTGGTCCTGATTAAGGCGCTCACGCTGCTGCTAACTAAGGCCCTGATGCTCTCAATAACTAAGGTCTTCTCGTTAGCCCTTGGTCATCTCCTTGCACTATCTCTGGCCTGGGACCTGACTCTGTCCCGAGATAATCTCCTGCATCTTCTGCTAACTGAAACCCTAATGCTCTCCCTAACTAAGGCCCTGACTACTCCTAACTAAGGCCATGACACTGAATCTAACAAAGGCCCGGAATCTGTCCTTAATATAGGCCCTGCTGCCAGCAATAACTAAAATCCTGACACTCTCCTGAGCTAATATCCTGACTCATTTCTAACCAAGGTCCTGACACTGTCCCTAAGAAAGCCCTGTCGCTGTCTTTAAGTGAAGACCTGAGGCTGTCTGTAACTCAGACCCTGAAGCTTTCCCTAACTGAGGCCTTGACGCTGTGACTAACTTGGGCTCCGGTCATGTCTTTAACTAAGAGCCTAAAGCTGATCCAACAGAGGCACTGATGCTGCTCCTAAGTCATTCCCTGACAGTGTCCCCAGCTAAGGGCCTGACATCAGGCCTCACTCAGGCCCTGTCGCTCTTCCTAAGTCAGGCCCTGATGCTGTGCCTACCTGAAGCCCTAACGCTGCTTCTGAATAAGTCCCTGAGAGTCTCAGTAACAAAGGTCTTCACACTCTCCTTAGGTCATTTCCTGACACGATTCCAAGCCTTTACCCTAAACCTGTCCCGAGCTAATGTCCTACCTCTTATGCTAACTGAAGACCTTATGCTGTGCCTAATTCAGGCACTGAATTTAGTCCCAAGGCCGCTAGACTGTCCCTAACTCGGCTCGATGCCCTTATCGTCACAATGTTCCATGACCACTGTCATCACAATGCTCCACGCCCTTGTCATCACAATGCTCCATAACCCCTGTCATCACAATGCTCCATGACTTTTGTCATCGCAATGCTACATGCCATTGTCATCACAATGCTCCATGCCCTTATCATCACAATGCTCCATGACCCCTTTCATCACAATGCTCCATGACCATTGTCTCAAATGCTACATGTCTGTGAAATCACAAAGCTCCATGCCCCCTGTCATCACAAGTCTCCATGACTCTTGTCATCACAATGCTCCATGACCCTTGTCATCACAATGCTCCATGATCCTTGTAATCAAAATGCTCCTTGACCCTTTCTTCACAATGTTACAGTACCCCTTTCTTCACAATGCTCCATGCCGCTGGTCACCACAATGCTCCATGACTTCTGTCATCACAATGCTCCATGTCTCTTGTCATTAAAATGCTCCATGGCCCCTGTCATCACAATGCTGCATGATGCTTATAATCTCAATGCTCCATGGTCCTCGTCATCACAAATCTCCACGCATCTGTCATCACAATGCTCCATGACCCCTGTCATCCCAATGCTCCATAGCACTTTTCATCACAATGCTCCATGACCACTTTTATCACAATGTTCCATGACCACTTTAATCACAGTGCTCCATGACCACTTTCATCACAATGCCCCATGACCCCTGTAATCAAAATGCTCCATGGCCCTTGTCGCCACAATGCTCCAGGACCCGTCATCACAATTCTCCATGGCCCTTGTCATCACAATGCTCCATGGCGCTTGTCATCACAATGATCCAGAGCCTTAGTGCTTGAGTTGGGAGTAGTGTCATTGCCTCAGTTAGGGACACTGTCATTGCCTGAATTGGGAGTAGTGTCAGAGCCTTAGTTAGGGACAGCGCCAGGGCGAGTTGGGAGTAGTGCCAGTGCCTTAGTTAGGGACAGCACCAGTGCTTGCGTTGGGAATAGTGTCAGGGCCATAGTTAGGGACAGTGTCAGTGGCTGAGATGGGAATAGTGTCAGGGCCTTAGTTACGGACATTGTCAGTGCCTAAGTTGGGATTTTTGTCAGGGTCTTTATTATGGACAGTGTCAGGGCCTGAGTTAAGAGTAGTGTCAAGGCCTTAATTTGGAAGAGTGTCAGTGTCTCAGTTTGGAGTCGTGTCAGACCCTTAGTTAGGAACAGCCTCAGTGCCTGAGTTGGGAGTAGTGACGTGGCTTAAGTTATGGACAGTGTCAGGGACTGAGTTAAGAATAGTCTCAGGACCTTAGTTAGGGACAGTGTCAGTGACTGTGTTAGGAATAGTGTCAGCGCCTAAGTTAGGAGTAGTCTGAGACCGGTAGTTAGGAACAGTGTCAGGGCCTGAGTTGTGAGTAGTTTCAGGGCCTTAGTTAGAGAAAGTGTCAGTGCCGGGTTTGGGAGTTATGTCAGGGCCTTAGTTAGGGACAGTGTCAGTGCCTGAGTTGGGAGTAGTGTCAGGGCCTAGTTAGGGACAGGGTCAGTGCCTGAGTTGGGAGTAGTTTCAGGGCCTTAGTTAGAGAAAGTGTCAGTGCCGGAGTTGGGAGTTATGTCAGGCCCTTAGTTAGGGACAGTGTCAGTGCCTGAGTTGGGAGTAGTGTCAGGGCCTAGTTAGGGACAGGGTCAGTGCCTGAGTTGGGAGTAGTTTCAGGGCCTTAGTTAGAGAAAGTGTCAGTGCCAGAGTTGGGAGTTATGTCAGGGCCTTAGTTAGGGACAGTGTCAGGGCCTGAGTTGGGAGTAGTGTCAGGGCCTAGTTAGGGACAGTGTCAGTGCCTGAGTAGGAAGTAGTGTCAGGGCATTAGGGACAATGTCAGTGGCTGCAATGGGAGTAGTGTCAGGGTCTTAGTTAGGGAGAGTGTCAGTGCCTGTGTTGGGAATAGTCTCAGGGTCTTTTCTGGGGACAGCATCAGGGCATGAGTTAAAAGTAGTGTCAAGGCCTTAGTTAGGGAGAGTGTCAATGCCTGTGTTGGGAGTAGTGTCAGAGACTTAGTAAGGGACACCGTCAGTGCCTGCGTTGGGAGTAGTGTCAGAGCCTTAGTTAGGGACACCGTGAGAGCCTGCGTTGGGAGTAGTATCAGGCCCTTCGTTAGGGACAGTGTCAGGGTCTGAGGTAGAAGTAGTCTCAGGGCCTTAGTTAGGTAGCGTGTCAATGCCTAAGTAAGTAGTAGTGTGAGGGCCTTAGTTAGGGGCAGTGTCAATGCCTGTGTTGGGAGTAGTTTCAGAGACTTAGTAAGGGACACCGTCAGTGCCTGCGTTGGGAGTAGTGTCAGAGCCTTAGTTAGGGACACCGTGAGTGCCTGTGTTGGGAGTAGTATCAGGCCCTTCGTTAGGGACCGTGTCAGGGTCTGAGGTAGAAGTAGTCTCAGGGCCTTAGTTAGGTAGCGTGTCAATGCCTAAGTAAGTAGTAGTGTGAGGGCCTTAGTTAGGGACAGTGTCAATGCCTGTGTTGGGAGTAGTGTCAGAGACTTAGTAAGGGACACCGTCAGTGCCTGCGTTGGGAGTAGTGTCAGAGCCTTAGTTAGGGACACCGTGAGGGCCTGCGTTGGGAGTAGTATCAGGCCCTTCGTTAGGGACAGTGTCAGGGTCTGAGGTAGAAGTAGTCTCAGGGCCTTAGTTAGGTAGCGTGTCAATGCCTAAGTAAGTAGTAGTGTGAGGGCCTTAGTTAGGGACAGTGTCAATGCCTGTGTTGGGAGTAGTGTCAGAGACTTAGTAAGGGACACCGTCAGTGCCTGCGTTGGGAGTAGTGTCAGAGCCTTATTTAGGGACACCGTGAGTGCCTGCTTTGGGAGTAGTATCAGGCCCTTCGTTAGGGACAGTGTCAGGGTCTGAGGTAGAAGTAGTCTCAGGGCCTTAGTTAGGTAGCGTGTCAATGCCTAAGTAAGTAGTAGTGTGAGGGCCTTAGTTAGGGACAGTGTCAATGCCTGTGTTGGGAGTAGTGTCAGAGATTTAGTAAGGGACACCGTCAGTGCCTGCGTTGGGAGTAGTGTCAGAGCCTTAGTTAGGGACACCGTCAGTGCCTGCGTTGGGAGTAGTGTCAGGGCCTTACTTAGGGACAGCGTCAGTGCCTGAGTTAGGAGTAGTGTGATGGCCGTAGTTAGGGACACTCTCAGTGCCAGAGTTGCGGGTAGTGGCAGGCCTTTGTTAGGGACTGTGCCAGGGCGTGAGTTAAGAGTAGTGTCAAGTCCTTAGTTAGGGACAGTGTTAGTGCCTGAGTTGAGAGTAATGTCAAGACCTTAGTTAGGGACAATGTCAGTGCGTAGTTTGGGAGTACTGTCAGGGCCTTAGTTAGGGACAGTGTCAGGGCCTGAGTTGGGAGTAGTGTCAGGGCCTAGTTAGGGACAGTGTCAGTGCCTGAGTAGGAAGTAGTGTCAGGGCATTAGGGACAGTGTCAGTGGCTGCAATGGGAGTAGTGTCAGGGTCTTAGTTAGGGAGAGTGTCAGTGCCTGTGTTGGGAATAGTCTCAGGGTCTTTTCTGGGGACAGCATCAGGGCATGAGTTAAAAGTAGTGTCAAGACCTTAGTGAGGGAGAGTGTCAGTGCCTGTGTTGGGAGTAGTATCAGGCCCTTCGTTAGGGACAGTGTCAGGGTCTGAGGTAGAAGTAGTCTCAGGGCCTTAGTTAGGTAGCGTGTCAATGCCTAAGTAAGTAGTAGTGTGAGGGCCTTAGTTAGGGACACTGTCAATGCCTGTGTTGGGAGTAGTGTCAGAGACTTAGTAAGGGACACCGTCAGTGCCTGCGTTGGGAGTAGTGTCAGAGCCTTAGTTAGGGACAGTGTCAGGGTCTGAGGTAGAAGTAGTCTCAGGGCCTTAGTTAGGTAGCGTGTCAATGCCTAAGTAAGTAGTAGTGTGAGGGCCTTAGTTAGGGACAGTGTCAATGCCTGTGTTGGGAGTAGTGTCAGAGACTTAGTAAGGGACACCGTCAGTGCCTGCGTTGGGAGTAGTATCAGGCCCTTCGTTAGGGACAGTGTCAGGGTCTGAGGTAGAAGTAGTCTCAGGGCCTTAGTTAGGTAGCGTGTCAATGCCTAAGTAAGTAGTAGTTTGAGGGCCTTAGTTAGGGACAGTGTCAGTGCCTGCGTTGGGAGTAGTGTCAGGGCCTTACTTAGGGACAGCGTCAGTGCCTGAGTTAGGAGTAGTGTGATGGCCATAGTTAGGGACACTCTCAGTGCCAGAGTTGGGGGTAGTGTCAGACCTTTGTTAGGGACTGTGCCAGGGCCTGAGTTAAGAGTAGTGTCAAGTCCTTAGTTAGGGACAGTGTTAGTGCCTGAGTTGAGAGTAATGTCAACACCTTAGTTAGGGACAATGTCAGTGCGTAGTTTGGGAGTACTGTCAGGGCCTTAGTTAGGGACAGTGTCAGTGCCTGAGTTGGGAGTACTGTCAGGGCGTATTTAGGGACAGTCTCAATGCCTATTTTGGGAGTAGTGTCACGGCCTTAGTTAGTGATATTATCAGCGCCTGAGTAAGGAGTAGTGTCCGGGCCTTAGTTAGGGACAGTGTCAGTTGCTTAGTTAGGAGTAGCGTCACGGCCTAAGTTAGGGCCAGTGTCAGTGCCTGAGTCAGGAGTAGAGTCAGGGCCTAAGTTAAGGACAGTGTCATTGCTTGAGATAGGAGTAGTGTCAGGGCCTTAGTTAGGGACATTGTCAGGGCATGATTTAGGAGTTGTGTTAGGGTGTGAGCTATGGATAATGTCAGGGCCTTAGTTAGTGACAGTGTCAGTGCTGAGTTTGGAGTAGTATCAGGGCCTTAGTTAGAGACAGTGTCAGGGCCTGAGTTAGGTGTACGTCAGGGCCTTAGTTAGGGACAGTGTCAGAGCCTGATTTAGGAGTAGTGTCAGAGGCTTTGTTAGGGACAGTGTCAGGGCCTGAGTTAAGAGTAGTGTCACAGCTTTAGTTAGGACCAGTGTCAGGGCCTTAGTTAAGTCCAACATCAGCGCCTATGATAGGAATCAGATCAGGACCTGTGTTCCAGGTAATGTCAGGGCCTTATTTAAGAACAGTGTCAGGGCCTGAGTCCTGACTTACTCCTTACTCTCCTCACTAAGGACTTTGGACACTACTGCTAATTCAGGCCCTGATAATGTCCCTAACTAAGGCCCTGACACTTTCCTTGGCTAAGGCCCTGAACGTCTCCTAAGTCAGGCCCTGATACTGTCCCTAACAATGGCCCTGACACTACACCTAACTGAGGCCCCGACATGATACCTAACAAAGGCTTTGTTGCTAGTCCAAACTAAAGCCCTAAAATTGGTCCTAAATAAGGCCTTGACACTAATCCTAACTCAGGCCCTAAAACTGTCCCTAACTAAGGCCCTGATAGTATGCCTAACTCAGGCCCTCATACGATTCCTAACAATGGCTCTGATGCTAGTCCAAACTAAGGCCCTGAAATTGGTCCTAAATAAGGCCTTGACACTAATCCTAACTCAGGCCCTAGCACTGTCCCTAACTAGGTCTCAGACAGTACACCTAAATCAGACCCTGACACTGTCCCTAAGCAAGGCCCTGACACTACTCCTAACTCAGTCCCTTACACTGTACCTAACAAAGTCTCTGATGCTAGGCCTAACTCAGGCCCTGAAACCGTCTGTAACTAAGGCCCTGCTGCCATCACTATCAAAAGTCCTGACATTATCCTGAGCTAATATCCTGACCTATGTCTTTCCAAGGTCCTGAAACTGTCCCAAAGTAAGCCCTGACGCTGTCCCTAAGTGAAGACCTGAGGCTGTCCCTAACTCAGGCCCTGAAGCTTTCCTGAACTGAAGCCTTGAAGCTGTGACTAATTCAGGCCCTGATCATGTACCTAACGAAGACCTTAATGCTGATCCAGCAAAGACGCTGATGCTGCTCCAAAGTCATGCCCTGACAGTGTGCCCAGCTAAGGGCCTGACGCTACGCCTCACTCAGGCCCTGTCGCTCTCCCTAAGTCAGGCCCTGACACTGTCACTAACTAAGGCCCTGACTCTACTCCTAATTCAGTCCCGAACATTGTGTCTAACAAAGGCTCTGATGCTAGTCGTAACTCAGGGCCTGACACTGTCTCTAACTAAGGGCTGCTGCCATCAACATCTAAAGTCCTGACATTATCCGGAGCTAATAACCTGACCCATGTCTTACCAAGGTCCTGAAACTGTCCCAAAGTAAGCCCTGACGCTGTCCCTAAGTGAGGCCCTGAAGCTTTCCCTACCTAACTCAGGCCTTGATGCTGTGACTAACTCAGACCCTGATCATGTCTTTAACTAAGACCCTAAGGCTGATCCAACAGAGGCCCTGATGCTGCTCCTAAGTCATGCCCCGATAGTGTCCCCCACTAAGTGTCTGATGCTAGGCCTCACTCAGACCCTATCGCTCTCCCTAAGTCAGGCTCTGATGCTGTCCCTACCTGAAGCCCTAACACTGGTTCTGAATAAGGTCCTGAGAGTCTCCATAACAAAGGTCTTCACACTTTGTCATTTCCTGACACTATCCCTAGATGTTAAACTGACACGGCCACTAGCTAATGTCCTGCCTCTTATGCTAACTGAAGTCCTTAGGCTGTGCCTACCTCAGGCACTGAATTTAGTCCCAAGACCATGAAACTGTCCCGAACTAAGGCCTAGATGCTCGCCCTACATCCGGCCCTGACACTGTCCCTAACTAAGGCCCTAACACTATTGCTAACTGAGGATCTGACACTGGACCTATCAGAGGCCCTCTACTCCTAACTAACGCCTTGAAACTTTCCCTAACGTAGGCGCTGCTACCATCAATATCTAAAGTCCTGACATGATCCTGAGCTAATATCCTGACCCATGTCTTACCAAGGTCCTGAAACTCTCCCAACGTTAGCCCTGACACTGTCCCTAAGTGAGGCCCTGAGGCTGTCCCTCACAGAGGTCCTGATAATGTCTTTAACTAAACTCTAATGCTGATCTTACAGAGACCCTTATGTTGATCCTATGTCATGCCCTGACGCTGTCCGTAGCTAAGGCCCTG
This sequence comes from Balaenoptera borealis, assembly GCF_965194805.1. Taxonomy (NCBI): domain Eukaryota; kingdom Metazoa; phylum Chordata; class Mammalia; order Artiodactyla; family Balaenopteridae; genus Balaenoptera; species Balaenoptera borealis. The sequence continues at coordinate 17,812,006 of NC_138874.1, forward strand.
ACTCTAGGCATCACTCAGGCCCTGTCGCTCTCCCTACGTCAGGCTAAGACTCTGTCCCTACCTGAAGCCCTGACACTGGGCCTAAATTAGGCACTGATGCTCTAATTAGCTATGGTCTTGACACTATCCCTAGGTCATTTCCTGACACTATCCCTAGATCTTAACCTAAACTTGTCTTTAGCTATTGTCGAGCCTCTTATGCTAACTAAATCCCTGATGCTGTCTCTAACTAAGAGCCTGAAATTAGCCCCGAGGCCGTCAACCTGTCCCTAACTGAGGTTGGAGGCTCATCCTAACTGAGGCGCTGACACTGTCCCTAACTAAAGCCCTGACACTACACCTAACTCAGTCCCTGACACTGTACTTTACAAGGGCTCTGATGCTAGTCCTAACTCAGGCCCTGACACTGTCTCTAAGTAAGGCTCAGAATTTGTCCCTAATATAGGCCCTGCTGTCAGCAATAACTAAAAACTGGACACTAGCCTGAGTTAATATCCTGACATATTTCTAACCAAGGTCCTGACACTGTCCCTAAGAAAGCCCTGTCGCTGTCCCTGTGTTAAGAACTGAGGCTGTCCCTAACTCAGGCCCTGAAGCTTTCCCTAACTGAGGCCTAGAAGCTGTGACTAAGTCAGGCCCTGATCATATCTGTAACAAAGACGCTAAGGCTGATCCAACAGAGGCGCTGATTCTGTTCCTAAGTCATGCCCTGACAGTGTCCTCAGCTAAGGGCCTGACGCTAGGCCTCACTCAGGCCCTGTCGCTCTCCCTAAGTCAGGCTCTGATGCTGTCCCTACCTGAAGCCCTGACACTGGTTCTAAATAAGGATCTGATACTCTCAGTAACTAAGGTTTTGACACTATGCTTAGGTCCTTTCCTGACACTATCCCTAGACCATAACCTGACCCTGTCCCTAGCAAATGTCGTGCCTCTTATGCTAACTACAGCCCTGCTGCTGTCCTTAACTAAGGGCCTAAAATTACTCTCGAGGCTGTGACCCTGTCCGTACCTAAGGCCTCGATGTTCGTCCTAATTCAGGGCCTGACACTGTCCCTAACTAAGGCCCTGCTGCCGTCAATATCTAAAGTCCTGACACTATCCTGAGCTAATTTCTTGACCCATCTCTTACCAAGGTCCTGAAACTGTCCCTAAGGAAGCCCTGATGCTGTCTCCAAGTGAGGCCTTGAGGCTGTCCCTAACAGAGGCCCTGATAATATCTTTCACATAGCCCCTGAGGCTGATCCTACCGGGGCTCTTATGCTGCTCCTAAGTCATGCCCTGACACTGTCTCTAGCTAAGGCCCTGACGCTAGGCCTCACTCAGGCCCTGTCCCACTCCCTAAGTCAGGCTCTGACGCTGTTCCTACCCGAAGCCCTGACACTCACTGCTCCTAAATTAGGTCCTGATGTGCTAAGTAACTAAGGTCTTGACACTATCCCTAGGTCATTTCCTGACACTCTCCCTAGACCTTAACCTAACCTTCTCTTTAGCTAATGTCGAGATTAGCTAAAGAGATTCTTTAGAACGAGATTCTTTCATCTTCTGAATATAGTTTTCTTCAAAACATAATTTTTGTAGTGTTACTAACTTTAAACAAAATGTACTCAACTGCTGTGGAATATTCCTTCATAGGAGCGTGCATGGTTCACTTCTGCATCTGCTTGTGGTGGTGTTCAGGTTGCTTTCAGCTGTAGATCCCCTTATGCTAGCTAAATCCCTGATTCTGTCCCTAAATGAGGCCCTGAATTTAGGTCCGAGGCCGTGAACCTGTCCCTAACTGAGGCCTGGAGGCTCGTCCTAATGCAGGCCCTGACACTGTCCCCAACTAAGGCTCTGACACTACACCTAACTCAGTCACTGACACTGTACCTAACAAAGGCTCTGATGCTAGTCCTAACTTAGGCCCTGACACTGCCTCTAACTAAGGCCCTGCTGCCGTCAATATCTGAACACCTGATATTATCCTGAGCTAATAGCCTGACCCATGTCTTACCAAGGTCCTGAAACTTTCCCAAAGTAAGCCCTGACGCTGCCCCTAAGTGAGGCCTTGAGGCTATCCCTAACGGAGGCCCTGATAATAGCTTTAACGAAGACCCTAATGCTGATCCTACAGAGGCCTTTATGCTGCTCCTAAGTCATGCCCTGATACTGTCCCTTACTCAGGCCCTAAAGATAGGCCTCACTTAGGCCCTGTTGCTGTACCTCAGTTAGGCTCTGACGCTGTCCGTACATCCAGCCCTGGCGCTGGTCCTGATTAAGGCGCTCACGCTGCTGCTAACTAAGGCCCTGATGCTCTCAATAACTAAGGTCTTCTCGTTAGCCCTTGGTCATCTCCTTGCACTATCTCTGGCCTGGGACCTGACTCTGTCCCGAGATAATCTCCTGCATCTTCTGCTAACTGAAACCCTAATGCTCTCCCTAACTAAGGCCCTGACTACTCCTAACTAAGGCCATGACACTGAATCTAACAAAGGCCCGGAATCTGTCCTTAATATAGGCCCTGCTGCCAGCAATAACTAAAATCCTGACACTCTCCTGAGCTAATATCCTGACTCATTTCTAACCAAGGTCCTGACACTGTCCCTAAGAAAGCCCTGTCGCTGTCTTTAAGTGAAGACCTGAGGCTGTCTGTAACTCAGACCCTGAAGCTTTCCCTAACTGAGGCCTTGACGCTGTGACTAACTTGGGCTCCGGTCATGTCTTTAACTAAGAGCCTAAAGCTGATCCAACAGAGGCACTGATGCTGCTCCTAAGTCATTCCCTGACAGTGTCCCCAGCTAAGGGCCTGACATCAGGCCTCACTCAGGCCCTGTCGCTCTTCCTAAGTCAGGCCCTGATGCTGTGCCTACCTGAAGCCCTAACGCTGCTTCTGAATAAGTCCCTGAGAGTCTCAGTAACAAAGGTCTTCACACTCTCCTTAGGTCATTTCCTGACACGATTCCAAGCCTTTACCCTAAACCTGTCCCGAGCTAATGTCCTACCTCTTATGCTAACTGAAGACCTTATGCTGTGCCTAATTCAGGCACTGAATTTAGTCCCAAGGCCGCTAGACTGTCCCTAACTCGGCTCGATGCCCTTATCGTCACAATGTTCCATGACCACTGTCATCACAATGCTCCACGCCCTTGTCATCACAATGCTCCATAACCCCTGTCATCACAATGCTCCATGACTTTTGTCATCGCAATGCTACATGCCATTGTCATCACAATGCTCCATGCCCTTATCATCACAATGCTCCATGACCCCTTTCATCACAATGCTCCATGACCATTGTCTCAAATGCTACATGTCTGTGAAATCACAAAGCTCCATGCCCCCTGTCATCACAAGTCTCCATGCCTCTTGTCATCACAATGCTCCATGACCCTTGTCATCACAATGCTCCATGATCCTTGTAATCAAAATGCTCCTTGACCCTTTCTTCACAATGTTACAGTACCCCTTTCTTCACAATGCTCCATGCCGCTGGTCACCACAATGCTCCATGACTTCTGTCATCACAATGCTCCATGTCTCTTGTCATTAAAATGCTCCATGGCCCCTGTCATCACAATGCTGCATGATGCTTATAATCTCAATGCTCCATGGTCCTCGTCATCACAAATCTCCACGCATCTGTCATCACAATGCTCCATGACCCCTGTCATCCCAATGCTCCATAGCACTTTTCATCACAATGCTCCATGACCACTTTTATCACAATGTTCCATGACCACTTTAATCACAGTGCTCCATGACCACTTTCATCACAATGCCCCATGACCCCTGTAATCAAAATGCTCCATGGCCCTTGTCGCCACAATGCTCCAGGACCCGTCATCACAATTCTCCATGGCCCTTGTCATCACAATGCTCCATGGCGCTTGTCATCACAATGATCCAGAGCCTTAGTGCTTGAGTTGGGAGTAGTGTCATTGCCTCAGTTAGGGACACTGTCATTGCCTGAATTGGGAGTAGTGTCAGAGCCTTAGTTAGGGACAGCGCCAGGGCGAGTTGGGAGTAGTGCCAGTGCCTTAGTTAGGGACAGCACCAGTGCTTGCGTTGGGAATAGTGTCAGGGCCATAGTTAGGGACAGTGTCAGTGGCTGAGATGGGAATAGTGTCAGGGCCTTAGTTACGGACATTGTCAGTGCCTAAGTTGGGATTTTTGTCAGGGTCTTTATTATGGACAGTGTCAGGGCCTGAGTTAAGAGTAGTGTCAAGGCCTTAATTTGGAAGAGTGTCAGTGTCTCAGTTTGGAGTCGTGTCAGACCCTTAGTTAGGAACAGCCTCAGTGCCTGAGTTGGGAGTAGTGACGTGGCTTAAGTTATGGACAGTGTCAGGGACTGAGTTAAGAATAGTCTCAGGACCTTAGTTAGGGACAGTGTCAGTGACTGTGTTAGGAATAGTGTCAGCGCCTAAGTTAGGAGTAGTCTGAGACCGGTAGTTAGGAACAGTGTCAGGGCCTGAGTTGTGAGTAGTTTCAGGGCCTTAGTTAGAGAAAGTGTCAGTGCCGGGTTTGGCAGTTATGTCAGGGCCTTAGTTAGGGACAGTGTCAGTGCCTGAGTTGGGAGTAGTGTCAGGGCCTAGTTAGGGACAGGGTCAGTGCCTGAGTTGGGAGTAGTTTCAGGGCCTTAGTTAGAGAAAGTGTCAGTGCCGGAGTTGGGAGTTATGTCAGGCCCTTAGTTAGGGACAGTGTCAGTGCCTGAGTTGGGAGTAGTGTCAGGGCCTAGTTAGGGACAGGGTCAGTGCCTGAGTTGGGAGTAGTTTCAGGGCCTTAGTTAGAGAAAGTGTCAGTGCCAGAGTTGGGAGTTATGTCAGGGCCTTAGTTAGGGACAGTGTCAGGGCCTGAGTTGGGAGTAGTGTCAGGGCCTAGTTAGGGACAGTGTCAGTGCCTGAGTAGGAAGTAGTGTCAGGGCATTAGGGACAGTGTCAGTGGCTGCAATGGGAGTAGTGTCAGGGTCTTAGTTAGGGAGAGTGTCAGTGCCTGTGTTGGGAATAGTCTCAGGGTCTTTTCTGGGGACAGCATCAGGGCATGAGTTAAAAGTATTGTCAAGGCCTTAGTTAGGGAGAGTGTCAATGCCTGTGTTGGGAGTAGTGTCAGAGACTTAGTAAGGGACACCGTCAGTGCCTGCGTTGGGAGTAGTGTCAGAGCCTTAGTTAGGGACACCGTGAGTGCCTGCGTTGGGAGTAGTATCAGGCCCTTCGTTAGGGACAGTGTCAGGGTCTGAGGTAGAAGTAGTCTCAGGGCCTTAGTTAGGTAGCGTGTCAATGCCTAAGTAAGTAGTAGTGTGAGGGCCTTAGTTAGGGACAGTGTCAATGCCTGTGTTGGGAGTAGTGTCAGAGACTTAGTAAGGGACACCGTCAGTGCCTGCGTTGGGAGTAGTGTCAGAGCCTTAGTTAGGGACAGCGTCAGTGCCTGCGTTGGGAGTAGTGTCAGGGCCTTACTTAGGGACAGCGTCAGTGCCTGAGTTAGGAGTAGTGTGATGGCCGTAGTTAGGGACACTCTCAGTGCCAGAGTTGCGGGTAGTGGCAGGCCTTTGTTAGGGACTGTGCCAGGGCGTGAGTTAAGAGTAGTGTCAAGTCCTTAGTTAGGGACAGTGTTAGTGCCTGAGTTGAGAGTAATGTCAAGACCTTAGTTAGGGACAATGTCAGTGCGTAGTTTGGGAGTACTGTCAGGGCCTTAGTTAGGGACAGTGTCAGGGCCTGAGTTGGGAGTAGTGTCAGGGCCTAGTTAGGGACAGTGTCAGTGCCTGAGTTGGAAGTAGTGTCAGGGCATTAGGGACAGTGTCAGTGGCTGCAATGGGAGTAGTGTCAGGGTCTTAGTTAGGGAGAGTGTCAGTGCCTGAGTTGGGAATAGTCTCAGGGTCTTTTCTTGGGACAGCAACAGGGCATGAGTTAAAAGTAGTGTCAAGGCCTTAGTTAGGGAGAGTGTCAGTGCCTGTGTTGGGAGTAGTATCAGGCCCTTCGTTAGGGACCGTGTCAGGGTCTGAGGTAGAAGTAGTCTCAGGGCCTTAGTTAGGTAGCGTGTCAATGCCTAAGTAAGTAGTAGTGTGAGGGCCTTAGTTAGGGACAGTGTCAATGCCTGTGTTGGGAGTAGTGTCAGAGACTTAGTAAGGGACAGCGTCAGTGCCTGAGTTGGGAGTAGTGTCAGAGCCTTAGTTAGGGACAGCGTCAGTGCCTGCGTTGGGAGTAGTGTCAAGGCCTTACTTAGGGACAGCGTCAGTGACTGAGTAAGGAGTAGTGTGATGGCCGTAGTTAGGGACACTCTCAGTGCCAGAGTTGGGGGTAGTGGCAGGCCTTTGTTAGGGACTGTGCCAGGGCGTGAGTTAAGAGTAGTGTCAAGTCCTTAGTTAGGGACAGTGTTAGTGCCTGAGTTGAGAGTAATGTCAAGGCTTCAGTTAGGGACAATGTCAGTGCCTAGTTTGGGAGTAGTGTCAGGGCCTTAGTTAGGGACAGTGTCAGTGCCTGAGTTGGGAGTACTGTCAGGGCGTATTTCGGGACAGTCTCAGTGCCTATTTTGGGAGTAGTGTCACGGCCGTAGTTAGTGACATTGTCAGTGCCTGAGTAAGGAGTAGTGTCCGGGCCTTAGTTAGGGACAGTGTCAGTTGCTTAGTTAGGAGTAGTGTCAGGGCCTAAGTTAGGGCCAGTGTCAGTGCCTGAGTCAGGAGTAGAGTCAGGGCCTAAGTTAAGGACAGTGTCATTGCTTGAGATAGGAGTAGTGTCAGGGCCTTAGTTAGGGACATTGTCAGGGCATGATTTAGGAGTTGTGTTAGGGGGTGAGCTATGAATAGTGTCAGGGCCTTAGTTAGTGACAGTGTCAGTGCTGAGTTTGGAGTAGTATCAGGGCCTTAGTTAGAGACAGTGTCAGGGCCTGAGTTAGGTGTATGTCAGGGCCTTAGTTAGGGACAGTGTCAGTGCCTGATTTAGGAGTAGTGTCAGAGGCTTTGTTAGGGACAGTGTCAGGGCCTGAGTTAAGAGTAGTGTCACAGCTTTAGTTAGGACCAGTGTCAGGGCCTTAGTTAAGTCCAACATCAGCGCCTATGATAGGAATCAGATCAGGACCTGTGTTCCAGGTAATGTCAGGGCCTTATTTAAGAACAGTGTCAGGGCCTGAGTCCTGACTTACTCCTTACTCTCCTCACTAAGGACTTTGGACACTACTGCTAATTCAGGCCCTGATATTGTCCCTAACTAAGGCCCTGACACTTTCCTTGGCTAAGGCCCTGAATTTCTCCTAAGTCAGGCCCTCATACTGTCCCTAACAATGGCCCTGACACTACACCTAACTGAGGCCCCGACATGATACCTAACAAAGGCTTTGTTGCTAGTCCAAACTAAAGCCCTAAAATTGGTCCTAAATAAGGCCTTGACACTAATCCTAACTCAGGCCCTAAAACTGTCCCTAACTAAGGCCCTGATAGTATGCCTAACTCAGGCCCTCATACGATTCCTAACAATGGCTCTGATGCTAGTCCAAACTAAGGCCGTGAAATTGGTCCTAAATAAGGCCTTGACACTAATCCTAACTCAGGCCCTAGCACTGTCCCCAACTAGGTCTCAGACAGTACACCTAAATCAGACCCTGACACTGTCCCTAAGCAAGGCCCTGACACTACTCCTAACTCAGTCCCTTACACTGTACCTAACAAAGTCTCTGATGCTAGGCCTAACTCAGGCCCTGAAACCGTCTGTAACTAAGGCCCTGCTGCCATCACTATCAAAAGTCCTGACATTATCCTGAGCTAATATCCTGACCTATGTCTTTCCAAGGTCCTGAAACTGTCCCAAAGTAAGCCCTGACGCTGTCCCTAAGTGAAGACCTGAGGCTGTCCCTAACTCAGGCCCTGAAGCTTTCCTGAACTGAAGCCTTGAAGCTGTGACTAATTCAGGCCCTGATCATGTACCTAACGAAGACCTTAATGCTGATCCAGCAAAGACGCTGATGCTGCTCCAAAGTCATGCCCTGACAGTGTGCCCAGCTAAGGGCCTGATGCTAAGCCTCACTCAGGCCCTGTCGCTCTCCCTAAGTCAGGCCCTGACACTGTCACTAACTAAGGCCCTGACTCTACTCCTAATTCAGTCCCGAACATTGTATCTAACAAAGCTCTGATGCTAGTCGTAACACAGGGCCTGACACTGTCTCTAACTAAGAGCTGCTGCCATCAACATCTAAAGTCCTGACGTTATCTGGAGCTAATAACCTGACCCATGTCTTATCAAGGTCCTGAAACTGTCCCAAAGTAAGCCCTGACGCTGTCCCTAAGTGAGGCCCTGAAGCTTTCCCTACCTAACTCAGGCCTTGATGCTGTGACTAACTCAGACCCTGATCATGTCTTTAACTAAGACCCTAAGGCTGATCCAACAGAGGCCCTGATGCTGCTCCTAAGTCATGCCCCGATAGTGTCCCCCACTAAGTGTCTGATGCTAGGCCTCACTCAGACCCTAACGCTCTCCCTAAGTCAGGCTCTGATGCTGTCCCTACCTGAAGCCCTAACACTGGTTCTGAATAAGGCCCTGAGAGTCTCCGTAACAAAGGTCTTCACACTATCCTTAGGTCATTTCCTGACACTATCCCTAGATGTTAAACTGACACGGCCACTAGCTAATGTCCTGCCTCTTATGCTAACTGAAGCCTTTAGGCTGTGCCTACCTCAGGCACTGAATTTAGTCCCAAGACCATGAAACTGTCCCGAACTAAGGGCTAGATGCTCGCCCTACATCCGGCCCTGACACTGTCCCTAACTAAGGCCCTAACACTATTGCTAACTGAGGATCTGACACTGGACCTATCAGAGGCCCTCTACTCCTAACTAACGCCTTGAAACTTTCCCTAACGTAGGCGCTGCTACCTTCAATATCTAAAGTCCTGACATTATCCTGAGCTAATATCCTGACCCATGTCTTACCAAGGTCCTGAAGCTTTCCCAAAGTAAGCCCTGATGCTGTCCCTAAGTGAGGCCTTGAGGCTATCCCTAACGGAGGCCCTGATAATAGCTTTAACGATGACCCTAATGCTGATCCTACAGAGGCCTTTATGCTGCTCCTAAGTCATGCCCTGATACTGTCCCTTACTCAGGCCCTAAAGATAGGCCTCACTTAGGCCCTGCTGCTGTACCTTAGTTATGCTCTGATGCTGTCCGTACATCAAGCCCTGGCGCTGGTCCTGATTAAGGCGCTCACGCTGCTGCTAACTAAGGCCCTGATGCTCTCAATAACTAAGGTCTTCTCGTTAGCCCTTGGTCATTTCCTTTCACTATCTCTGGCCTGGGACCTGACTCTGTCCCGAGATAATCTCCTGCATCTTCTGCTAACTGAAACCCTAATGCTCTCCCTAACTAAGGCCCTGACTACCCCTAACTAAGGCCATGACACTGAATCTAACAAAGGCCCGGAATCTGTCCTTAATATAGGCCCTGCTGCCAGCAATAACTAAAATCCTGACACTCTCCTGAGCTAATATCCTGACTCATTTCTAACCAAGGTCCTGACACTGTCCCTAAGAAAGCCCTGTCGCTGTCTTTAAGTGAAGACCTGAGTCTGTCTGTAACTCAGTCCCTGAAGCTTACCCTAACTGAGGCCTTGACGCTGTGACTAACTTGGGCTCCGGTCATGTCTTTAACTAAGAGCCTAAAGCTGATCCAACAAAGGCACTGATGCTGCTCCTAAGTCATTCCCTGACAGTGTCCCCAGCTAAGGGCCTGACATTAGGCCTCACTCAGGCCCTGTCGCTCTCCCTAAGTCAGGCCCTGATGCTGTCCCTACCTGAAGCCCTAACGCTGCTTCTGAATAAGTCCCTGAGGGTCTCAGTAACAAAGGTCTTCACACTCTCCTTAGGTCATTTCCTGACACGATTCCAAGCCTTTACCCTAAACCTGTCCCGAGCTAATGTCCTACCTCTTATGCTAACTGAAGACCTTATGCTGTGCCTAATTCAGGCACTGAATTTAGTCCCAAGGCCGCTAGACTGTCCCTAACTCGGCTCGATGCCCTTATCGTCACAATGTTCCATGACCACTGTCATCACAATGCTCCACGCCCTTGTCATCACAATGCTCCATAACCCCTGTCATCACAATGCTCCATGACTTTTGTCATCGCAATGCTACATGCCATTGTCATCACAATGCTCCATGCCCTTATCATCACAATGCTTCATGACCCCTTTCATCACAATGCTCCGTGACGCTTGTCTAAAATGCTACATGCCTGTGAAATCACAAAGCTCCATGCCCCCTGTCATCACATGTCTCCATGACTCTTGTCATCACAATGCTCCATGGCCCTTGTCATCACAATGCTCCATGATCCTTGTAATCAAAATGCTCCTTGACCCTTTCTTCACAATGTTACAGTACCCCTTTCTTCACAATGCTCCATGCCGCTGGTCACCACAATGCTCCATGACTTCTGTCATCACAATGCTCCATGTCTCTTGTCATTAAAATGCTCCATGGCCCCTGTCATCACAATGCTGCATGATGCTTATAATCTCAATGCTCCATGGTCCTCGTCATCACAAATCTCCACGCATTTGTCATCACAATGCTCCATGACCCCTGTCATCCCAATGCTCCATAGCACTTTTCATCACAATGCTCCATGACCACTTTTATCACAATGTTCCATGACCACTTTAATCACAGTGCTCCATGACCACTTTCATCACAATGCCCCATGACCCCTGTAATCAAAATGCTCCATGGCCCTTGTCGCCACAATGCTCCAGGACCCGTCATCACAATTCTCCATGGCCCTTGTCATCACAATGCTCCATGGCGCTTGTCATCACAATGATCCAGAGCCTTAGTGCTTGAGTTGGGAGTAGTGTCATTGCCTCAGTTAGGGACACTGTCATTGCCTGAATTGGGAGTAGTGTCAGAGCCTTAGTTAGGGACAGCGCCAGGGCAAGCTGGGAGTAGTGCCAGTGCCTTAGTTAGGGACAGCACCAGTGCTTGCGTTGGGAGTAGTGTCAGGGCCATAGTTAGGGACAGTGTTAGTGGCAGAGATGGGAATAATGTCAGGGCCTTAGTTACGGACATTGTCAATGCCTAAGTTGGGATTTTTGTCAGGGTCTTTATCATGGACAGTGTCAGGGCCTGAGATAAGACTAGTGTCAAGGCCTTAATTTGGAAGAGTGTCAGTGTCTCAGTTTGGAGTCGTGTCAGACCCTTAGTTAGGAACAGCGTCAGTGCCTGAGTTGGGAGTAGTGACATGGCTTAAGTTATGGACAGTGTCAGGGACTGAGTTAGGAATAGTCTCAGGACCTTAGTTAGGGACAGTGTCAGTGACTGTGTTAGGAATAGTGTCAGGGCCTAATTTAGGAGTAGTCTGAGACTGGTATGTAGGAACAGTGTCAGGGCCTGAGTTGTGAGTAGTTTCAGGTCCTTAGTTAGAGAAAGTGTCAGTGCCGGGGTTGGGAGTTATGTCAGGGCCTTAGTTAGGGACAGTGTAAGTGCGTGAGTTGGGAGTAGTGTCAGGGCCTAGTTAGGGACAGTGTCAGTGCTGAGTTTGGAGTAGTATCAGGGCCTTAGTTAGAGACAGTGTCAGGGCCTGAGTTAGGTGTATGTCAGGGCCTTAGTTAGGGACAGTGTCAGTGCCTGATTTAGGAGTAGTGTCAGAGGCTTTGTTAGGGACAGTGTCAGGGCCTGAGTTAAGAGTAGTGTCACAGCTTTAGTTAGGACCAGTGTCAGGGCCTTAGTTAAGTCCAACATCAGCGCCTATGATAGGAATCAGATCAGGACCTGTGTTCCAGGTAATGTCAGGGCCTTATTTAAGAACAGTGTCAGGGCCTGAGTCCTGACTTACTCCTTACTCTCCTCACTAAGGACTTTGGACACTACTGCTAATTCAGGCCCTGATATTGTCCCTAACTAAGGCCCTGACACTTTCCTTGGCTAAGGCCCTGAACTTCTTCTAAGTCAGGCCCTGATACTGTCCCTAACAATGGCCCTGACACTACACCTAACTGAGGCCCCGACATGATACCTAACAAAGGCTTTGTTGCTAGTCCAAACTAAAGCCCTAAAATTGGTCCTAAATAAGGCCTTGACACTAATCCTAACTCAGGCCCTAAAACTGTCCCTAACTAAGGCCCTGATAGTATGCCTAACTCAGGCCCTCATACGATTCCTAACAATGGCTCTGATGCTAGTCCAAACTAAGGCCGTGAAATTGGTCCTAAATAAGGCCTTGACACTAATCCTAACTCAGGCCCTAGCACTGTCCCTAACTAGGTCTCAGACAGTACACCTAAATCAGACCCTGACACTGTCCCTAAGCAAGGCCCTGACACTACTCCTAACTCAGTCCCTTACACTGTACCTAACAAAGTCTCTGATGCTAGGCCTAACTCAGGCCCTGAAACCGTCTGTAACTAAGGCCCTGCTGCCATCACTATCAAAAGTCCTGACATTATCCTGAGCTAATATCCTGACCTATGTCTTTCCAAGGTCCTGAAACTGTCCCAAAGTAAGCCCTGACGCTGTCCCTAAGTGAAGACCTGAGGCTGTCCCTAACTCAGGCCCTGAAGCTTTCCTGAACTGAAGCCTTGAAGCTGTGACTAATTCAGGCCCTGATCATGTACCTAACGAAGACCTTAATGCTGATCCAGCAAAGACGCTGATGCTGCTCCAAAGTCATGCCCTGACAGTGTGCCCAGCTAAGGGCCTGATGCTAAGCCTCACTCAGGCCCTGTCGCTCTCCCTAAGTCAGGCCCTGACACTGTCACTAACTAAGGCCCTGACTCTACTCCTAATTCAGTCCCGAACATTGTATCTAACAAAGCTCTGATGCTAGTCGTAACTCAGGGCCTGACACTGTCTCTAACTAAGAGCTGCTGCCATCAACATCTAAAGTCCTGACATTATCTGGAGCTAATAACCTGACCCATGTCTTATCAAGGTCCTGAAACTGTCCCAAAGTAAGCCCTGACGCTGTCCCTAAGTGAGGCCCTGAAGCTTTCCCTACCTAACTCAGGCCTTGATGCTGTGACTAACTCAGACCCTGATCATGTCTTTAACTAAGACCCTAAGGCTGATCCAACAGAGGCCCTGATGCTGCTCCTAAGTCATGCCCCGATAGTGTCCCCCACTAAGTATCTGATGCTAGGCCTCACTCAGACCCTAACGCTCTCCCTAAGTCAGGCTCTGATGCTGTCCCTACCTGAAGCCCTAACACTGGTTCTGAATAAGGCCCTGAGAGTCTCCGTAACAAAGGTCTTCACACTATCCTTAGGTCATTTCCTGACACTATCCCTAGATGTTAAACTGACACGGCCACTAGCTAATGTCCTGCCTCTTATGCTAACTGAAGCCTTTAGGCTGTGCCTACCTCAGGCACTGAATTTAGTCCCAAGACCATGAAACTGTCCCGAACTAAGGCCTAGATGCTCGCCCTACATCCGGCCCTGACACTGTCCCTAACTAAGGCCCTAACACTATTGCTAACTGAGGATCTGACACTGGACCTATCAGAGGCCCTCTACTCCTAACTAACGCCTTGAAACTTTCCCTAACGTAGGCGCTGCTACCTTCAATATCTAAAGTCCTGACATTATCCTGAGCTAATATCCTGACCCATGTCTTACCAAGGTCCTGAAGCTTTCCCAAAGTAAGCCCTGATGCTGTCCCTAAGTGAGGCCTTGAGGCTATCCCTAACGGAGGCCCTGATAATAGCTTTAACGATGACCCTAATGCTGATCCTACAGAGGCCTTTATGCTGCTCCTAAGTCATGCCCTGATACTGTCCCTTACTCAGGCCCTAAAGATAGGCCTCACTTAGGCCCTGCTGCTGTACCTTAGTTACGCTCTGATGCTGTCCGTACATCAAGCCCTGGCGCTGGTCCTGATTAAGGCGCTCACGCTGCTGCTAACTAAGGCCCTGATGCTCTCAATAACTAAGGTCTTCTCGTTAGCCCTTGGTCATTTCCTTTCACTATCTCTGGCCTGGGACCTGACTCTGTCCCGAGATAATCTCCTGCATCTTCTGCTAACTGAAACCCTAATGCTCTCCCTAACTAAGGCCCTGACTACCCCTAACTAAGGCCATGACACTGAATCTAACAAAGGCCCGGAATCTGTCCTTAATATAGGCCCTGCTGCCAGCAATAACTAAAATCCTGACACTCTCCTGAGCTAATATCCTGACTCATTTCTAACCAAGGTCCTGACACTGTCCCTAAGAAAGCCCTGTCGCTGTCTTTAAGTGAAGACCTGAGGCTGTCTGTAACTCAGTCCCTGAAGCTTACCCTAACTGAGGCCTTGACGCTGTGACTAACTTGGGCTCCGGTCATGTCTTTAACTAAGAGCCTAAAGCTGATCCAACAAAGGCACTGATGCTGCTCCTAAGTCATTCCCTGACAGTGTCCCCAGCTAAGGGCCTGACATTAGGCCTCACTCAGGCCCTGTCGCTCTCCCTAAGTCAGGCCCTGATGCTGTCCCTACCTGAAGCCCTAACGCTGCTTCTGAATAAGTCCCTGAGGGTCTCAGTAACAAAGGTCTTCACACTCTCCTTAGGTCATTTCCTGACACGATTCCAAGCCTTTACCCTAAACCTGTCCCGAGCTAATGTCCTACCTCTTATGCTAACTGAAGACCTTATGCTGTGCCTAATTCAGGCACTGAATTTAGTCCCAAGGCCGCTAGACTGTCCCTAACTCGGCTCGATGCCCTTATCGTCACAATGTTCCATGACCACTGTCATCACAATGCTCCACGCCCTTGTCATCACAATGCTCCATAACCCCTGTCATCACAATGCTCCATGACTTTTGTCATCGCAATGCTACATGCCATTGTCATCACAATGCTCCATGCCCTTATCATCACAATGCTCCATGACCCCTTTCATCACAATGCTCCATGACCATTGTCTCAAATGCTACATGTCTGTGAAATCACAAAGCTCCATGCCCCCTGTCATCACAAGTCTCCATGCCTCTTGTCATCACAATGCTCCATGACCCTTGTCATCACAATGCTCCATGATCCTTGTAATCAAAATGCTCCTTGACCCTTTCTTCACAATGTTACAGTACCCCTTTCTTCACAATGCTCCATGCCGCTGGTCACCACAATGCTCCATGACTTCTGTCATCACAATGCTCCATAGCACTTTTCATCACAATGCTCCATGACCACTTTTATCACAATGTTCCATGACCACTTTAATCACAGTGCTCCATGACCACTTTCATCACAATGCCCCATGACCCCTGTAATCAAAATGCTCCATGGCCCTTGTCGCCACAATGCTCCAGGACCCGTCATCACAATTCTCCATGGCCCTTGTCATCACAATGCTCCATGGCGCTTGTCATCACAATGATCCAGAGCCTTAGTGCTTGAGTTGGGAGTAGTGTCATTGCCTCAGTTAGGGACACTGTCATTGCCTGAATTGGGAGTAGTGTCAGAGCCTTAGTTAGGGACAGCGCCAGGGCGAGTTGGGAGTAGTGCCAGTGCCTTAGTTAGGGACAGCACCAGTGCTTGCGTTGGGAATAGTGTCAGGGCCATAGTTAGGGACAGTGTCAGTGGCTGAGATGGGAATAGTGTCAGGGCCTTAGTTACGGACATTGTCAGTGCCTAAGTTGGGATTTTTGTCAGGGTCTTTATTATGGACAGTGTCAGGGCCTGAGTTAAGAGTAGTGTCAAGGCCTTAATTTGGAATAGTGTCAGTGTCTCAGTTTGGAGTAGTGTCAGACCCTTGGTTAGGAACAGCCTCAGTGCCTGAGTTGGGAGTGGTGACATGGCTTAAGTTATGGACAGTGTCAGGGACTGAGTTAAGAATAGTCTCAGGACCTTAGTTAGGGACAGTGTCAGTGACTGTGTTAGGAATAGTGTCAGCGCCTAAGTTAGGAGTAGTCTGAGACCGGTAGTTAGGAACAGTGTCAGGGCCTGAGTTGTGAGTAGTTTCAGGGCCTTAGGTAGAGAAAGTGTCAGTGCCGGAGTTGGGAGTTATGTCAGGGCCTTAGTTAGGGACAGTGTCAGGGCCTGAGTTGGGAGCAGTGTCAGGGCCTAGTTAGGGACAGGGTCAGTGCCTGAGTTGTGAGTAGTTTCAGGGCCTTAGTTAGAGAAAGTGTCAGTGCCAGAGTTGGGAGTTATGTCAGGGCCTTAGTTAGGGACAGTGTCAGGGCCTGAGTTGGGAGTAGTGTCAGGGCCTAGTTAGGGACAGTGTCAGTGCCTGAGTAGGAAGTAGTGTCAGGGCATTAGGGACAGTGTCAGTGGCTGCAATGGGAGTAGTGTCAGGGTCTTAGTTAGGGAGAGTGTCAGTGCCTGTGTTGGGAATAGTCTCAGGGTCTTTTCTGGGGACAGCATCAGGGCATGAGTTAAAAGTAGTGTCAAGACCTTAGTGAGGGAGAGTGTTAGTGCCTGTGTTGGGAGTAGTATCAGGCCCTTCGTTAGGGACCGTGTCAGGGTCTGAGGTAGAAGTAGTCTCAGGGCCTTAGTTAGGTAGCGTGTCAATGCCTAAGTAAGTAGTAGTGTGAGGGCCTTAGTTAGGGACAGTGTCAATGCCTGTGTTGGGAGTAGTGTCAGAGACTTAGTAAGGGACACCGTCAGTGCCTGCGTTGGGAGTAGTGTCAGAGCCTTAGTTAGGGACAGCGTCAGTGCCTGCGTTGGGAGTAGTGTCAGGGCCTTACTTAGGGACAGCGTCAGTGCCTGAGTTAGGAGTAGTGTGATGGCCGTAGTTAGGGACACTCTCAGTGCCAGAGTTGGGGGTAGTGTCAGGCCTTTGTTAGGGACTGTGCCAGGGCCTGAGTTAAGCGTAGTGTCAAGTCCTTAGTTAGGGACAGTGTTAGTGCCTGAGTTGAGAGTAATGTCAAGACCTTAGTTAGGGACAATGTCAGTGCGTAGTTTGGGAGTACTGTCAGGGCCTTAGTTAGGGACAGTGTCAGTGCCTGAGTTGGGAGTACTGTCAGGGCGTATTTAGGGACAGTCTCAATGCCTATTTTGGGAGTAGTGTCACGGCCTTAGTTAGTGATATTATCAGTGCCTGAGTAAGGAGTAGTGTCCGGGCCTTAGTTAGGGAGAGTGTCAGTTGCTTAGTTAGGAGTAGCGTCACGAACTAAGTTAGGGCCAGTGTCAGTGCCTGAGTCAGGAGTAGAGTCAAGGCCTAAGTTAAGGACAGTGTCATTGCTTGAGATAGGAGTAGTGTCAGGGCCTTAGTTAGGGACATTGTCAGGGCATGATTTAGGAGATGTGTTAGGGCGTGAGCTCTGAAGAGTGTCAGGGCCTTAGTTAGTGACAGTGTCAGTGCTGAGTTTGGAGTAGTATCAGGGCCTTAGTTAGAGACAGTGTCAGGGCCTGAGTTAGGTGTACGTCAGGGCCTTAGTTAGGGACAGTGTCAGAGCCTGATTTAGGAGTAGTGTCAGAGGCTTTGTTAGGGACAGTGTCAGGGCCTGAGTTAAGAGTAGTGTCACAGCTTTAGTTAGGACCAGTGTCAGGGCCTTAGTTAAGTCCAACATCAGCGCCTATGATAGGAATCAGATCAGGACCTGTGTTCCAGGTAATGTCAGGGCCTTATTTAAGAACAGTGTCAGGGCCTGAGTCCTGACTTACTCCTTACTCTCCTCACTAAGGATTTGGACACTACTGCTAATTCAGGCCCTGATAATGTCCCTAACTAAGGCCCTGACACTTTCCTTGGCTAAGGCCCTGAACGTCTCCTAAGTCAGGCCCTGATACTGTCCCTAACAATGGCCCTGACACTACACCTAACTGAGGCCCCGACATGATACCTAACAAAGGCTTTGTTGCTAGTCCAAACTAAAGCCCTAAAATTGGTCCTAAATAAGGCCTTGACACTAATCCTAACTCAGGCCCTAAAACTGTCCCTAACTAAGGCCCTGATAGTATGCCTAACTCAGGCCCTCATACGATTCCTAACAATGGCTCTGATGCTAGTCCAAACTAAGGCCGTGAAATTGGTCCTAAATAAGGCCTTGACACTAATTCTAACTCAGGCCCTAGCACTGTCCCTAACTAGGTCTCAGACAGTACACCTAAATCAGACCCTGACACTGTCCCTAAGTGAGGCCCTGAGGCTGTCCCTCACAGAGGTCCTGATAATGTCTTTAACTAAACTCTAATGCTGATCTTACAGAGACCCTTATGTTGATCCTATGTCATGCCCTGACGCTGTCCGTAGCTAAGGCCCTGACTCTAGGCATCACTCAGGCCCTGTCGCTCTCCCTACGTCAGGCTAAGACTCTGTCCCTACCTGAAGCCCTGACACTGGGCCTAAATTAGGCACTGATGCTCTAATTAGCTATGGTCTTGACACTATCCCTAGGTCATTTCCTGACACTATCCCTAGATCTTAACCTAAACTTGTCTTTAGCTATTGTCGAGCCTCTTATGCTAACTAAATCCCTGATGCTGTCTCTAACTAAGAGCCTGAAATTAGCCCCGAGGCCGTCAACCTGTCCCTAACTGAGGTTGGAGGCTCATCCTAACTGAGGCGCTGACACTGTCCCTAACTAAAGCCCTGACACTACACCTAACTCAGTCCCTGACACTGTACTTTACAAGGGCTCTGATGCTAGTCCTAACTTAGGTCCTGACACTGTCTCTAAGTAAGGCTCAGAAATTTGCCCCTAATATAGGCCCTGCTGTCAGCAATAACTAAAAACTGGACACTAGCCTGAGTTAATATCCTGACATATTTCTAACCAAGGTCCTGACACTGTCCCTAAGAAAGCCCTGTCGCTGTCCCTGTGTTAAGAACTGAGGCTGTCCCTAACTCAGGCCCTGAAGCTTTCCCTAACTGAGGCCTAGAAGCTGTGACTAAGTCAGGCCCTGATCATATCTGTAACAAAGACGCTAAGGCTGATCCAACAGAGGCGCTGATTCTGTTCCTAAGTCATGCCCTGACAGTGTCCTCAGCTAAGGGCCTGACGCTAGGCCTCACTCAGGCCCTGTCGCTCTCCCTAAGTCAGGCTCTGATGCTGTCCCTACCTGAAGCCCTGACACTGGTTCTAAATAAGGATCTGATACTCTCAGTAACTAAGGTTTTGACACTATGCTTAGGTCCTTTCCTGACACTATCCCTAGACCATAACCTGACCCTGTCCCTAGCAAATGTCGTGCCTCTTATGCTAACTACAGCCCTGCTGCTGTCCTTAACTAAGGGCCTAAAATTACTCTCGAGGCTGTGACCCTGTCCGTACCTAAGGCCTCGATGTTCGTCCTAATTCAGGGCCTGACACTGTCCCTAACTAAGGCCCTGCTGCCGTCAATATCTAAAGTCCTGACACTATCCTGAGCTAATTTCTTGACCCATCTCTTACCAAGGTCCTGAAACTGTCCCTAAGGAAGCCCTGATGCTGTCTCCAAGTGAGGCCTTGAGGCTGTCCCTAACAGAGGCCCTGATAATATCTTTCACATAGCCCCTGAGGCTGATCCTACCGGGGCTCTTATGCTGCTCCTAAGTCATGCCCTGACACTGTCTCTAGCTAAGGCCCTGACGCTAGGCCTCACTCAGGCCCTGTCCCACTCCCTAAGTCAGGCTCTGACGCTGTTCCTACCCGAAGCCCTGACACTCACTGCTCCTAAATTAGGTCCTGATGTGCTAAGTAACTAAGGTCTTGACACTATCCCTAGGTCATTTCCTGACACTCTCCCTAGACCTTAACCTAACCTTCTCTTTAGCTAATGTCGAGATTAGCTAAAGAGATTCTTTAGAACGAGATTCTTTCATCTTCTGAATATAGTTTTCTTCAAAACATAATTTTTGTAGTGTTACTAACTTTAAACAAAATGTACTCAACTGCTGTGGAATATTCCTTCATAGGAGCGTGCATGGTTCACTTCTGCATCTGCTTGTGGTGGTGTTCAGGTTGCTTTCAGCTGTAGATCCCCTTATGCTAGCTAAATCCCTGATTCTGTCCCTAAATGAGGCCCTGAATTTAGGTCCGAGGCCGTGAACCTGTCCCTAACTGAGGCCTGGAGGCTCGTCCTAATGCAGGCCCTGACACTGTCCCCAACTAAGGCTCTGACACTACACCTAACTCAGTCACTGACACTGTACCTAACAAAGGCTCTGATGCTAGTCCTAACTTAGGCCCTGACACTGCCTCTAACTAAGGCCCTGCTGCCGTCAATATCTGAACACCTGATATTATCCTGAGCTAATAGCCTGACCCATGTCTTACCAAGGTCCTGAAACTTTCCCAAAGTAAGCCCTGACGCTGCCCCTAAGTGAGGCCTTGAGGCTATCCCTAACGGAGGCCCTGATAATAGCTTTAACGAAGACCCTAATGCTGATCCTACAGAGGCCTTTATGCTGCTCCTAAGTCATGCCCTGATACTGTCCCTTACTCAGGCCCTAAAGATAGGCCTCACTTAGGCCCTGTTGCTGTACCTCAGTTAGGCTCTGACGCTGTCCGTACATCCAGCCCTGGCGCTGGTCCTGATTAAGGCGCTCACGCTGCTGCTAACTAAGGCCCTGATGCTCTCAATAACTAAGGTCTTCTCGTTATCCCTTGGTCATCTCCTTGCACTATCTCTGGCCTGGGACCTGACTCTGTCCCGAGATAATCTCCTGCATCTTCTGCTAACTGAAACCCTAATGCTCTCCCTAACTAAGGCCCTGACTACTCCTAACTAAGGCCATGACACTGAATCTAACAAAGGCCCGGAATCTGTCCTTAATATAGGCCCTGCTGCCAGCAATAACTAAAATCCTGACACTCTCCTGAGCTAATATCCTGACTCATTTCTAACCAAGGTCCTGACACTGTCCCTAAGAAAGCCCTGTCGCTGTCTTTAAGTGAAGACCTGAGGCTGTCTGTAACTCAGACCCTGAAGCTTTCCCTAACTGAGGCCTTGACGCTGTGACTAACTTGGGCTCCGGTCATGTCTTTAACTAAGAGCCTAAAGCTGATCCAACAGAGGCACTGATGCTGCTCCTAAGTCATTCCCTGACAGTGTCCCCAGCTAAGGGCCTGACATCAGGCCTCACTCAGGCCCTGTCGCTCTTCCTAAGTCAGGCCCTGATGCTGTGCCTACCTGAAGCCCTAACGCTGCTTCTGAATAAGTCCCTGAGAGTCTCAGTAACAAAGGTCTTCACACTCTCCTTAGGTCATTTCCTGACACGATTCCAAGCCTTTACCCTAAACCTGTCCCGAGCTAATGTCCTACCTCTTATGCTAACTGAAGACCTTATGCTGTGCCTAATTCAGGCACTGAATTTAGTCCCAAGGCCGCTAGACTGTCCCTAACTCGGCTCGATGCCCTTATCGTCACAATGTTCCATGACCACTGTCATCACAATGCTCCACGCCCTTGTCATCACAATGCTCCATAACCCCTGTCATCACAATGCTCCATGACTTTTGTCATCGCAATGCTACATGCCATTGTCATCACAATGCTCCATGCCCTTATCATCACAATGCTCCATGACCCCTTTCATCACAATGCTCCATGACCATTGTCTCAAATGCTACATGTCTGTGAAATCACAAAGCTCCATGCCCCCTGTCATCACAAGTCTCCATGACTCTTGTCATCACAATGCTCCATGACCCTTGTCATCACAATGCTCCATGATCCTTGTAATCAAAATGCTCCTTGACCCTTTCTTCACAATGTTACAGTACCCCTTTCTTCACAATGCTCCATGCCGCTGGTCACCACAATGCTCCATGACTTCTGTCATCACAATGCTCCATGTCTCTTGTCATTAAAATGCTCCATGGCCCCTGTCATCACAATGCTGCATGATGCTTATAATCTCAATGCTCCATGGTCCTCGTCATCACAAATCTCCACGCATCTGTCATCACAATGCTCCATGACCCCTGTCATCCCAATGCTCCATAGCACTTTTCATCACAATGCTCCATGACCACTTTTATCACAATGTTCCATGACCACTTTAATCACAGTGCTCCATGACCACTTTCATCACAATGCCCCATGACCCCTGTAATCAAAATGCTCCATGGCCCTTGTCGCCACAATGCTCCAGGACCCGTCATCACAATTCTCCATGGCCCTTGTCATCACAATGCTCCATGGCGCTTGTCATCACAATGATCCAGAGCCTTAGTGCTTGAGTTGGGAGTAGTGTCATTGCCTCAGTTAGGGACACTGTCATTGCCTGAATTGGGAGTAGTGTCAGAGCCTTAGTTAGGGACAGCGCCAGGGCGAGTTGGGAGTAGTGCCAGTGCCTTAGTTAGGGACAGCACCAGTGCTTGCGTTGGGAATAGTGTCAGGGCCATAGTTAGGGACAGTGTCAGTGGCTGAGATGGGAATAGTGTCAGGGCCTTAGTTACGGACATTGTCAGTGCCTAAGTTGGGATTTTTGTCAGGGTCTTTATTATGGACAGTGTCAGGGCCTGAGTTAAGAGTAGTGTCAAGGCCTTAATTTGGAAGAGTGTCAGTGTCTCAGTTTGGAGTCGTGTCAGACCCTTAGTTAGGAACAGCCTCAGTGCCTGAGTTGGGAGTAGTGACGTGGCTTAAGTTATGGACAGTGTCAGGGACTGAGTTAAGAATAGTCTCAGGACCTTAGTTAGGGACAGTGTCAGTGACTGTGTTAGGAATAGTGTCAGCGCCTAAGTTAGGAGTAGTCTGAGACCGGTAGTTAGAAACAGTGTCAGGGCCTGAGTTGTGAGTAGTTTCAGGGCCTTAGTTAGAGAAAGTGTCAGTGCCGGGTTTGGCAGTTATGTCAGGGCCTTAGTTAGGGACAGTGTCAGTGCCTGAGTTGGGAGTAGTGTCAGGGCCTAGTTAGGGACAGGGTCAGTGCCTGAGTTGGGAGTAGTTTCAGGGCCTTAGTTAGAGAAAGTGTCAGTGCCAGAGTTGGGAGTTATGTCAGGGCCTTAGTTAGGGACAGTGTCAGGGCCTGAGTTGGAAGTAGAGTCAGGGCCTAGTTAGGGACAGTGTCAGTGCCTGAGTAGGAAGTAGTGTCAGGGCATTAGGGACAGTGTCAGTGGCTGCAATGGGAGTAGTGTCAGGGTCTTAGTTAGGGAGAGTGTCAGTGCCTGTGTTGGGAATAGTCTCAGGGTCTTTTCTGGGGACAGCATCAGGGCATGAGTTAAAAGTAGTGTCAAGGCCTTAGTTAGGGAGAGTGTCAATGCCTGTGTTGGGAGTAGTGTCAGAGACTTAGTAAGGGACACCGTCAGTGCCTGCGTTGGGAGTAGTATCAGGCCCTTCGTTAGGGACAGTGTCAGGGTCTGAGGTAGAAGTAGTCTCAGGGCCTTAGTTAGGTAGCGTGTCAATGCCTAAGTAAGTAGTAGTGTGAGAGCCTTAGTTAGGGACAGTGTCAATGCCTGTGTTGGGAGTAGTTTCAGAGACTTAGTAAGGGACACCGTCAGTGCCTGCGTTGGGAGTAGTGTCAGAGCCTTAGTTAGGGACACCGTCAGTGCCTGCGTTGGGAGTAGTGTCAGGGCCTTACTTAGGGACAGCGTCAGTGCCTGAGTTAGGAGTAGTGTGATGGCCATAGTTAGGGACACTCTCAGTGCCAGAGTTGGGGGTAGTGTCAGGCCTTTGTTAGGGACTGTGCCAGGGCCTGAGTTAAGAGTAGTGTCAAGTCCTTAGTTAGGGACAGTGTTAGTGCCTGAGTTGAGAGTAATGTCAAGACCTTAGTTAGGGACAATGTCAGTGCGTAGTTTGGGAGTACTGTCAGGGCCTTAGTTAGGGACAGTGTCAGTGCCTGAGTTGGGAGTACTGTCAGGGCGTATTTAGGGACAGTCTCAATGCCTATTTTGGGAGTAGTGTCACGGCCTTAGTTAGTGATATTATCAGTGCCTGAGTAAGGAGTAGTGTCCGGGCCTTAGTTAGGGACAGTGTCAGTTGCTTAGTTAGGAGTAGCGTCACGGCCTAAGTTAGGGCCAGTGTCAGTGCCTGAGTCAGGAGTAGAGTCAGGGCCTAAGTTAAGGACAGTGTCATTGCTTGAGATAGGAGTAGTGTCAGGGCCTTAGTTAGGGACATTGTCAGGGCATGATTTAGGAGTTGTTTTAGGGTGTGAGCTATGAATAATGTCAGGGCCTTAGTTAGTGACAGTGTCAGTGCTGAGTTTGGAGTAGTATCAGGGCCTTAGTTAGAGACAGTGTCAGGGCCTGAGTTAGGTGTACGTCAGGGCCTTAGTTAGGGACAGTGTCAGAGCCTGATTTAGGAGTAGTGTCAGAGGCTTTGTTAGGGACAGTGTCAGGGCCTGAGTTAAGAGTAGTGTCACAGCTTTAGTTAGGACCAGTGTCAGGGCCTTAGTTAAGTCCAACATCAGCGCCTATGATAGGAATCAGATCAGGACCTGTGTTCCAGGTAATGTCAGGGCCTTATTTAAGAACAGTGTCAGGGCCTGAGTCCTGACTTACTCCTTACTCTCCTCACTAAGGACTTTGGACACTACTGCTAATTCAGGCCCTGATAATGTCCCTAACTAAGGCCCTGACACTTTCCTTGGCTAAGGCCCTGAACTTCTCCTAAGTCAGGCCCTGATACTGTCCCTAACAATGGCCCTGACACTACACCTAACTGAGGCCCCGACATGATACCTAACAGAGGCTTTGTTGCTAGTCCAAACTAAAGCCCTAAAATTGGTCCTAAATAAGGCCTTGACACTAATCCTAACTCAGGCCCTAAAACTGTCCCTAACTAAGGCCCTGATAGTATGCCTAACTCAGGCCCTCATACGATTCCTAACAATGGCTCTGATGCTAGTCCAAACTAAGGCCGTGAAATTGGTCCTAAATAAGGCCTTGACACTAATCCTAACTCAGGCCCTAGCACTGTCCCTAACTAGGTCTCAGACAGTACACCTAAATCAGACCCTGACACTGTCCCTAAGCAAGGCCCTGACACTACTCCTAACTCAGTCCCTTACACTGTACCTAACAAAGTCTCTGATGCTAGGCCTAACTCAGGCCCTGAAACCGTCTGTAACTAAGGCCCTGCTGCCATCACTATCAAAAGTCCTGACATTATCCTGAGCTAATATCCTGACCTATGTCTTTCCAAGGTCCTGAAACTGTCCCAAAGTAAGCCCTGACGCTGTCCCTAAGTGAAGACCTGAGGCTGTCCCTAACTCAGGCCCTGAAGCTTTCCTGAACTGAAGCCTTGAAGCTGTGACTAATTCAGGCCCTGATCATGTACCTAACGAAGACCTTAATGCTGATCCAGCAAAGACGCTGATGCTGCTCCAAAGTCATGCCCTGACAGTGTGCCCAGCTAAGGGCCTGACGCTACGCCTCACTCAGGCCCTGTCGCTCTCCCTAAGTCAGGCCCTGACACTGTCACTAACTAAGGCCCTGACTCTACTCCTAATTCAGTCCCGAACATTGTGTCTAACAAAGGCTCTGATGCTAGTCGTAACTCAGGGCCTGACACTGTCTCTAACTAAGGGCTGCTGCCATCAACATCTAAAGTCCTGACATTATCCGGAGCTAATAACCTGACCCATGTCTTACCAAGGTCCTGAAACTGTCCCAAAGTAAGCCCTGACGCTGTCCCTAAGTGAGGCCCTGAAGCTTTCCCTACCTAACTCAGGCCTTGATGCTGTGACTAACTCAGACCCTGATCATGTCTTTAACTAAGACCCTAAGGCTGATCCAACAGAGGCCCTGATGCTGCTCCTAAGTCATGCCCCGATAGTGTCCCCCACTAAGTGTCTGATGCTAGGCCTCACTCAGACCCTATCGCTCTCCCTAAGTCAGGCTCTGATGCTGTCCCTACCTGAAGCCCTAACACTGGTTCTGAATAAGGTCCTGAGAGTCTCCATAACAAAGGTCTTCACACTTTGTCATTTCCTGACACTATCCCTAGATGTTAAACTGACACGGCCACTAGCTAATGTCCTGCCTCTTATGCTAACTGAAGTCCTTAGGCTGTGCCTACCTCAGGCACTGAATTTAGTCCCAAGACCATGAAACTGTCCCGAACTAAGGCCTAGATGCTCGCCCTACATCCGGCCCTGACACTGTCCCTAACTAAGGCCCTAACACTATTGCTAACTGAGGATCTGACACTGGACCTATCAGAGGCCCTCTACTCCTAACTAACGCCTTGAAACTTTCCCTAACGTAGGCGCTGCTACCATCAATATCTAAAGTCCTGACATGATCCTGAGCTAATATCCTGACCCATGTCTTACCAAGGTCCTGAAACTCTCCCAACGTTAGCCCTGACACTGTCCCTAAGTGAGGCCCTGAGGCTGTCCCTCACAGAGGTCCTGATAATGTCTTTAACTAAACTCTAATGCTGATCTTACAGAGACCCTTATGTTGATCCTATGTCATGCCCTGACGCTGTCCGTAGCTAAGGCCCTGACTCTAGGCATCACTCAGGCCCTGTCGCTCTCCCTACGTCAGGCTAAGACTCTGTCCCTACCTGAAGCCCTGACACTGGGCCTAAATTAGGCACTGATGCTCTAATTAGCTATGGTCTTGACACTATCCCTAGGTCATTTCCTGACACTATCCCTAGATCTTAACCTAAACTTGTCTTTAGCTATTGTCGAGCCTCTTATGCTAACTAAATCCCTGATGCTGTCTCTAACTAAGAGCCTGAAATTAGCCCCGAGGCCGTCAACCTGTCCCTAACTGAGGTTGGAGGCTCATCCTAACTGAGGCGCTGACACTGTCCCTAACTAAAGCCCTGACACTACACCTAACTCAGTCCCTGACACTGTACTTTACAAGGGCTCTGATGCTAGTCCTAACTCAGGCCCTGACACTGTCTCTAAGTAAGGCTCAGAATTTGCCCCTAATATAGGCCCTGCTGTCAGCAATAACTAAAAACTGGACACTAGCCTGAGTTAATATCCTGACATATTTCTAACCAAGGTCCTGACACTGTCCCTAAGAAAGCCCTGTCGCTGTCCCTGTGTTAAGAACTGAGGCTGTCCCTAACTCAGGCCCTGAAGCTTTCCCTAACTGAGGCCTAGAAGCTGTGACTAAGTCAGGCCCTGATCATATCTGTAACAAAGACGCTAAGGCTGATCCAACAGAGGCGCTGATTCTGTTCCTAAGTCATGCCCTGACAGTGTCCTCAGCTAAGGGCCTGACGCTAGGCCTCACTCAGGCCCTGTCGCTCTCCCTAAGTCAGGCTCTGATGCTGTCCCTACCTGAAGCCCTGACACTGGTTCTAAATAAGGATCTGATACTCTCAGTAACTAAGGTTTTGACACTATGCTTAGGTCCTTTCCTGACACTATCCCTAGACCATAACCTGACCCTGTCCCTAGCAAATGTCGTGCCTCTTATGCTAACTACAGCCCTGCTGCTGTCCTTAACTAAGGGCCTAAAATTACTCTCGAGGCTGTGACCCTGTCCGTACCTAAGGCCTCGATGTTCGTCCTAATTCAGGGCCTGACACTGTCCCTAACTAAGGCCCTGCTGCCGTCAATATCTAAAGTCCTGACACTATCCTGAGCTAATTTCTTGACCCATCTCTTACCAAGGTCCTGAAACTGTCCCTAAGGAAGCCCTGATGCTGTCTCCAAGTGAGGCCTTGAGGCTGTCCCTAACAGAGGCCCTGATAATATCTTTCACATAGCCCCTGAGGCTGATCCTACCGGGGCTCTTATGCTGCTCCTAAGTCATGCCCTGACACTGTCTCTAGCTAAGGCCCTGACGCTAGGCCTCACTCAGGCCCTGTCCCACTCCCTAAGTCAGGCTCTGACGCTGTTCCTACCCGAAGCCCTGACACTCACTGCTCCTAAATTAGGTCCTGATGTGCTAAGTAACTAAGGTCTTGACACTATCCCTAGGTCATTTCCTGACACTCTCCCTAGACCTTAACCTAACCTTCTCTTTAGCTAATGTCGAGATTAGCTAAAGAGATTCTTTAGAACGAGATTCTTTCATCTTCTGAATATAGTTTTCTTCAAAACATAATTTTTGTAGTGTTACTAACTTTAAACAAAATGTACTCAACTGCTGTGGAATATTCCTTCATAGGAGCGTGCATGGTTCACTTCTGCATCTGCTTGTGGTGGTGTTCAGGTTGCTTTCAGCTGTAGATCCCCTTATGCTAGCTAAATCCCTGATTCTGTCCCTAAATGAGGCCCTGAATTTAGGTCCGAGGCCGTGAACCTGTCCCTAACTGAGGCCTGGAGGCTCGTCCTAATGCAGGCCCTGACACTGTCCCCAACTAAGGCTCTGACACTACACCTAACTCAGTCACTGACACTGTACCTAACAAAGGCTCTGATGCTAGTCCTAACTTAGGCCCTGACACTGCCTCTAACTAAGGCCCTGCTGCCGTCAATATCTGAACACCTGATATTATCCTGAGCTAATAGCCTGACCCATGTCTTACCAAGGTCCTGAAACTTTCCCAAAGTAAGCCCTGACGCTGCCCCTAAGTGAGGCCTTGAGGCTATCCCTAACGGAGGCCCTGATAATAGCTTTAACGAAGACCCTAATGCTGATCCTACAGAGGCCTTTATGCTGCTCCTAAGTCATGCCCTGATACTGTCCCTTACTCAGGCCCTAAAGATAGGCCTCACTTAGGCCCTGTTGCTGTACCTCAGTTAGGCTCTGACGCTGTCCGTACATCCAGCCCTGGCGCTGGTCCTGATTAAGGCGCTCACGCTGCTGCTAACTAAGGCCCTGATGCTCTCAATAACTAAGGTCTTCTCGTTAGCCCTTGGTCATCTCCTTGCACTATCTCTGGCCTGGGACCTGACTCTGTCCCGAGATAATCTCCTGCATCTTCTGCTAACTGAAACCCTAATGCTCTCCCTAACTAAGGCCCTGACTACTCCTAACTAAGGCCATGACACTGAATCTAACAAAGGCCCGGAATCTGTCCTTAATATAGGCCCTGCTGCCAGCAATAACTAAAATCCTGACACTCTCCTGAGCTAATATCCTGACTCATTTCTAACCAAGGTCCTGACACTGTCCCTAAGAAAGCCCTGTCGCTGTCTTTAAGTGAAGACCTGAGGCTGTCTGTAACTCAGACCCTGAAGCTTTCCCTAACTGAGGCCTTGACGCTGTGACTAACTTGGGCTCCGGTCATGTCTTTAACTAAGAGCCTAAAGCTGATCCAACAGAGGCACTGATGCTGCTCCTAAGTCATTCCCTGACAGTGTCCCCAGCTAAGGGCCTGACATCAGGCCTCACTCAGGCCCTGTCGCTCTTCCTAAGTCAGGCCCTGATGCTGTGCCTACCTGAAGCCCTAACGCTGCTTCTGAATAAGTCCCTGAGGGTCTCAGTAACAAAGGTCTTCACACTCTCCTTAGGTCATTTCCTGACACGATTCCAAGCCTTTACCCTAACCCTGTCCCGAGCTAATGTCCTACCTCTTATGCTAACTGAAGACCTTATGCTGTGCCTAATTCAGGCACTGAATTTAGTCCCAAGGCCGCTAGACTGTCCCTAACTCGGCTCGATGCCCTTATCGTCACAATGTTCCATGACCACTGTCATCACAATGCTCCACGCCCTTGTCATCACAATGCTCCATAACCCCTGTCATCACAATGCTCCATGACTTTTGTCATCGCAATGCTACATGCCATTGTCATCACAATGCTCCATGCCCTTATCATCACAATGCTCCATGACCCCTTTCATCACAATGCTCCATGACCATTGTCTCAAATGCTACATGTCTGTGAAATCACAAAGCTCCATGCCCCCTGTCATCACAAGTCTCCATGCCTCTTGTCATCACAATGCTCCATGACCCTTGTCATCACAATGCTCCATGATCCTTGTAATCAAAATGCTCCTTGACCCTTTCTTCACAATGTTACAGTACCCCTTTCTTCACAATGCTCCATGCCGCTGGTCACCACAATGCTCCATGACTTCTGTCATCACAATGCTCCATGTCTCTTGTCATTAAAATGCTCCATGGCCCCTGTCATCACAATGCTGCATGATGCTTATAATCTCAATGCTCCATGGTCCTCGTCATCACAAATCTCCACGCATCTGTCATCACAATGCTCCATGACCCCTGTCATCCCAATGCTCCATAGCACTTTTCATCACAATGCTCCATGACCACTTTTATCACAATGTTCCATGACCACTTTAATCACAGTGCTCCATGACCACTTTCATCACAATGCCCCATGACCCCTGTAATCAAAATGCTCCATGGCCCTTGTCGCCACAATGCTCCAGGACCCGTCATCACAATTCTCCATGGCCCTTGTCATCACAATGCTCCATGGCGCTTGTCATCACAATGATCCAGAGCCTTAGTGCTTGAGTTGGGAGTAGTGTCATTGCCTCAGTTAGGGACACTGTCATTGCCTGAATTGGGAGTCGTGTCAGAGCCTTAGTTAGGGACAGCGCCAGGGCGAGTTGGGAGTAGTGCCAGTGCCTTAGTTAGGGACAGCACCAGTGCTTGCGTTGGGAATAGTGTCAGGGCCATAGTTAGGGACAGTGTCAGTGGCTGAGATGGGAATAGTGTCAGGGCCTTAGTTACGGACATTGTCAGTGCCTAAGTTGGGATTTTTGTCAGGGTCTTTATTATGGACAGTGTCAGGGCCTGAGTTAAGAGTAGTGTCAAGGCCTTAATTTGGAAGAGTGTCAGTGTCTCAGTTTGGAGTCGTGTCAGACCCTTAGTTAGGAACAGCCTCAGTGCCTGAGTTGGGAGTAGTGACGTGGCTTAAGTTATGGACAGTGTCAGGGACTGAGTTAAGAATAGTCTCAGGACCTTAGTTAGGGACAGTGTCAGTGACTGTGTTAGGAATAGTGTCAGCGCCTAAGTTAGGAGTAGTCTGAGACCGGTAGCTAGGAACAGTGTCAGGGCCTGAGTTGTGAGTAGTTTCAGGGCCTTAGGTAGAGAAAGTGTCAGTGCCGGAGTTGGGAGTTATGTCAGGGCCTTAGTTAGGGACAGTGTCAGGGCCTGAGTTGGGAGCAGTGTCAGGGCCTAGTTAGGGACAGGGTCAGTGCCTGAGTTGGGAGTAGTTTCAGGGCCTTAGTTAGAGAAAGTGTCAGTGCCAGAGTTGGGAGTTATGTCAGGGCCTTAGTTAGGGACAGTGTCAGGGCCTGAGTTGGGAGTATTGTCAGGGCCTAGTTAGGGACAGTGTCAGTGCCTGAGTAGGAAGTAGTGTCAGGGCATTAGGGACAGTGTCAGTGGCTGCAATGGGAGTAGTGTCAGGGTCTTAGTTAGGGAGAGTGTCAGTGCCTGTGTTGGGAATAGTCTCAGGGTCTTTTCTGGGGACAGCATCAGGGCATGAGTTAAAAGTAGTGTCAAGACCTTAGTGAGGGAGAGTGTCAGTGCCTGTGTTGGGAGTAGTATCAGGCCCTTCGTTAGGGACAGTGTCAGGGTCTGAGGTAGAAGTAGTCTCAGGGCCTTATTTAGGTAGCGTGTCAATGCCTAAGTAAGTAGTAGTGTGAGGGCCTTAGTTAGGGACAGTGTCAATGCCTGTGTTGGGAGTAGTGTCAGAGACTTAGTAAGGGACACCGTCAGTGCCTGCGTTGGGAGTAGTGTCAGAGCCTTAGTTAGGGACAGTGTCAGGGTCTGAGGTAGAAGTAGTCTCAGGGCCTTAGGTAGCGTGTCAATGCCTAAGTAAGTAGTAGTGTGAGGGCCTTAGTTAGGGACAGTGTCAATGCCTGTGTTGGGAGTAGTGTCAGAGACTTAGTAAGGGACACCGTCAGTGCCTGCGTTGGGAGTAGTATCAGGCCCTTCGTTAGGGACAGTGTCAGGGTCTGAGGTAGAAGTAGTCTCAGGGCCTTAGTTAGGTAGCGTGTCAATGCCTAAGTAAGTAGTAGTGTGAGGGCCTTAGTTAGGGACAGTGTCAATGCCTGTGTTGGGAGTAGTGTCAGAGACTTAGTAAGGGACACCGTCAGTGCCTGCGTTGGGAGTAGTGTCAGAGCCTTAGTTAGGGACAGCGTCAGTGCCTGCGTTGGGAGTAGTGTCAGGGCCTTACTTAGGGACAGCGTCAGTGCCTGAGTTAGGAGTAGTGTGATGGCCATAGTTAGGGACACTCTCAGTGCCAGAGTTGGGGGTAGTGTCAGGCCTTTGTTAGGGACTGTGCCAGGGCCTGAGTTAAGAGTAGTGTCAAGTCCTTAGTTAGGGACAGTGTTAGTGCCTGAGTTGAGAGTAATGTCAAGACCTTAGTTAGGGACAATGTCAGTGCGTAGTTTGGGAGTACTGTCAGGGCCTTAGTTAGGAACAGTGTCAGTGCCTGAGTTGGGAGTACTGTCAGGGCGTATTTAGGGACAGTCTCAATGCCTATTTTGGGAGTAGTGTCACGGCCTTAGTTAGTGATATTATCAGCGCCTGAGTAAGGAGTAGTGTCCGGGCCTTAGTTAGGGACAGTGTCAGTTGCTTAGTTAGGAGTAGCGTCACGAACTAAGTTAGGGCCAGTGTCAGTGCCTGAGTCAGGAGTAGAGTCAAGGCCTAAGTTAAGGACAGTGTCATTGCTTGAGATAGGAGTAGTGTCAGGGCCTTAGTTAGGGACATTGTCAGGGCATGATTTAGGAGATGTGTTAGGGCGTGAGCTATGAAGAGTGTCAGGGCCTTAGTTAGTGACAGTGTCAGTGCTGAGTTTGGAGTAGTATCAGGGCCTTAGTTAGAGACAGTGTCAGGGCCTGAGTTAGGTGTACGTCAGGGCCTTAGTTAGGGACAGTGTCAGAGCCTGATTTAGGAGTAGTGTCAGAGGCTTTGTTAGGGACAGTGTCAGGGCCTGAGTTAAGAGTAGTGTCACAGCTTTAGTTAGGACCAGTGTCAGGGCCTTAGTTAAGTCCAACATCAGCGCCTATGATAGGAATCAGATCAGGACCTGTGTTCCAGGTAATGTCAGGGCCTTATTTAAGAACAGTGTCAGGGCCTGAGTCCTGACTTACTCCTTACTCTCCTCACTAAGGACTTTGGACACTACTGCTAATTCAGGCCCTGATAATGTCCCTAACTAAGGCCCTGACACTTTCCTTGGCTAAGGCCCTGAACTTCTCCTAAGTCAGGCCCTGATACTGTCCCTAACAATGGCCCTGACACTACACCTAACTGAGGCCCCGACATGATACCTAACAGAGGCTTTGTTGCTAGTCCAAACTAAAGCCCTAAAATTGGTCCTAAATAAGGCCTTGACACTAATCCTAACTCAGGCCCTAAAACTGTCCCTAACTAAGGCCCTGATAGTATGCCTAACTCAGGCCCTCATACGATTCCTAACAATGGCTCTGATGCTAGTCCAAACTAAGGCCCTGAAATTGGTCCTAAATAAGGCCTTGACACTAATCCTAACTCAGGCCCTAGCACTGTCCCTAACTAGGTCTCAGACAGTACACCTAAATCAGACCCTGACACTGTCCCTAAGTGAGGCCCTGAGGCTGTCCCTCACAGAGGTCCTGATAATGTCTTTAACTAAACTCTAATGCTGATCTTACAGAGACCCTTATGTTGATCCTATGTCATGCCCTGACACTGTCCGTAGCTAAGGCCCTGACTCTAGGCATCACTCAGGCCCTGTCGCTCTCCCTACGTCAGGCTAAGACTCTGTCCCTACCTGAAGCCCTGACACTGGGCCTAAATTAGGCACTGATGCTCTAATTAGCTATGGTCTTGACACTATCCCTAGGTCATTTCCTGACACTATCCCTAGATCTTAACCTAAACTTGTCTTTAGCTATTGTCGAGCCTCTTATGCTAACTAAATCCCTGATGCTGTCTCTAACTAAGAGCCTGAAATTAGTCCCGAGGCCGTCAACCTGTCCCTAACTGAGGTTGGAGGCTCATCCTAACTGAGGCGCTGACACTGTCCCTAACTAAAGCCCTGACACTACACCTAACTCAGTCCCTGACACTGTACTTTACAAGGGCTCTGATGCTAGTCCTAACTCAGGCCCTGACACTGTCTCTAAGTAAGGCTCAGAATTTGCCCCTAATATAGGCCCTGCTGTCAGCAATAACTAAAAACTGGACACTAGCCTGAGTTAATATCCTGACATATTTCTAACCAAGGTCCTGACACTGTCCCTAAGAAAGCCCTGTCACTGTCCCTGTGTTAAGAACTGAGGCTGTCCCTAACTCAGGCCCTGAAGCTTTCCCTAACTGAGGCCTAGAAGCTGTGACTAAGTCAGGCCCTGATCATATCTGTAACAAAGACGCTAAGGCTGATCCAACAGAGGCGCTGATTCTGTTCCTAAGTCATGCCCTGACAGTGTCCTCAGCTAAGGGCCTGACGCTAGGCCTCACTCAGGCCCTGTCGCTCTCCCTAAGTCAGGCTCTGATGCTGTCCCTACCTGAAGCCCTGACACTGGTTCTAAATAAGGATCTGATACTCTCAGTAACTAAAGTTTTGACACTATGCTTAGGTCCTTTCCTGACACTATCCCTAGACCATAACCTGACCCTGTCCCTAGCAAATGTCGTGCCTCTTATGCTAACTACAGCCCTGCTGCTGTCCTTAACTAAGGGCCTAAAATTACTCTCGAGGCTGTGACCCTGTCCGTACCTAAGGCCTCGATGTTCGTCCTAATTCAGGGCCTGACACTGTCCCTAACTAAGGCCCTGCTGCCGTCAATATCTAAAGTCCTGACACTATCCTGAGCTAATTTCTTGACCCATCTCTTACCAAGGTCCTGAAACTGTCCCTAAGGAAGCCCTGATGCTGTCTCCAAGTGAGGCCTTGAGGCTGTCCCTAACAGAGGCCCTGATAATATCTTTCACATAGCCCCTGAGGCTGATCCTACCGGGGCTCTTATGCTGCTCCTAAGTCATGCCCTGACACTGTCTCTAGCTAAGGCCCTGACGCTAGGCCTCACTCAGGCCCTGTCCCACTCCCTAAGTCAGGCTCTGACGCTGTTCCTACCCGAAGCCCTGACACTCACTGCTCCTAAATTAGGTCCTGATGTGCTAAGTAACTAAGGTCTTGACACTATCCCTAGGTCATTTCCTGACACTCTCCCTAGACCTTAACCTAACCTTCTCTTTAGCTAATGTCGAGATTAGCTAAAGAGATTCTTTAGAACGAGATTCTTTCATCTTCTGAATATAGTTTTCTTCAAAACATAATTTTTGTAGTGTTACTAACTTTAAACAAAATGTACTCAACTGCTGTGGAATATTCCTTCATAGGAGCGTGCATGGTTCACTTCTGCATCTGCTTGTGGTGGTGTTCAGGTTGCTTTCAGCTGTAGATCCCCTTATGCTAGCTAAATCCCTGATTCTGTCCCTAAATGAGGCCCTGAATTTAGGTCCGAGGCCGTGAACCTGTCCCTAACTGAGGCCTGGAGGCTCGTCCTAATGCAGGCCCTGACACTGTCCCCAACTAAGGCTCTGACACTACACCTAACTCAGTCACTGACACTGTACCTAACAAAGGCTCTGATGCTAGTCCTAACTTAGGCCCTGACACTGCCTCTAACTAAGGCCCTGCTGCCGTCAATATCTGAACACCTGATATTATCCTGAGCTAATAGCCTGACCCATGTCTTACCAAGGTCCTGAAACTTTCCCAAAGTAAGCCCTGACGCTGCCCCTAAGTGAGGCCTTGAGGCTATCCCTAACGGAGGCCCTGATAATAGCTTTAACGAAGACCCTAATGCTGATCCTACAGAGGCCTTTATGCTGCTCCTAAGTCATGCCCTGATACTGTCCCTTACTCAGGCCCTAAAGATAGGCCTCACTTAGGCCCTGTTGCTGTACCTCAGTTAGGCTCTGACGCTGTCCGTACATCCAGCCCTGGCGCTGGTCCTGATTAAGGCGCTCACGCTGCTGCTAACTAAGGCCCTGATGCTCTCAATAACTAAGGTCTTCTCGTTAGCCCTTGGTCATCTCCTTGCACTATCTCTGGCCTGGGACCTGACTCTGTCCCGAGATAATCTCCTGCATCTTCTGCTAACTGAAACCCTAATGCTCTCCCTAACTAAGGCCCTGACTACTCCTAACTAAGGCCATGACACTGAATCTAACAAAGGCCCGGAATCTGTCCTTAATATAGGCCCTGCTGCCAGCAATAACTAAAATCCTGACACTCTCCTGAGCTAATATCCTGACTCATTTCTAACCAAGGTCCTGACACTGTCCCTAAGAAAGCCCTGTCGCTGTCTTTAAGTGAAGACCTGAGGCTGTCTGTAACTCAGACCCTGAAGCTTTCCCTAACTGAGGCCTTGACGCTGTGACTAACTTGGGCTCCGGTCATGTCTTTAACTAAGAGCCTAAAGCTGATCCAACAGAGGCACTGATGCTGCTCCTAAGTCATTCCCTGACAGTGTCCCCAGCTAAGGGCCTGACATCAGGCCTCACTCAGGCCCTGTCGCTCTTCCTAAGTCAGGCCCTGATGCTGTGCCTACCTGAAGCCCTAACGCTGCTTCTGAATAAGTCCCTGAGAGTCTCAGTAACAAAGGTCTTCACACTCTCCTTAGGTCATTTCCTGACACGATTCCAAGCCTTTACCCTAAACCTGTCCCGAGCTAATGTCCTACCTCTTATGCTAACTGAAGACCTTATGCTGTGCCTAATTCAGGCACTGAATTTAGTCCCAAGGCCGCTAGACTGTCCCTAACTCGGCTCGATGCCCTTATCGTCACAATGTTCCATGACCACTGTCATCACAATGCTCCACGCCCTTGTCATCACAATGCTCCATAACCCCTGTCATCACAATGCTCCATGACTTTTGTCATCGCAATGCTACATGCCATTGTCATCACAATGCTCCATGCCCTTATCATCACAATGCTCCATGACCCCTTTCATCACAATGCTCCATGACCATTGTCTCAAATGCTACATGTCTGTGAAATCACAAAGCTCCATGCCCCCTGTCATCACAAGTCTCCATGCCTCTTGTCATCACAATGCTCCATGACCCTTGTCATCACAATGCTCCATGATCCTTGTAATCAAAATGCTCCTTGACCCTTTCTTCACAATGTTACAGTACCCCTTTCTTCACAATGCTCCATGCCGCTGGTCACCACAATGCTCCATGACTTCTGTCATCACAATGCTCCATGTCTCTTGTCATTAAAATGCTCCATGGCCCCTGTCATCACAATGCTGCATGATGCTTATAATCTCAATGCTCCATGGTCCTCGTCATCACAAATCTCCACGCATCTGTCATCACAATGCTCCATGACCCCTGTCATCCCAATGCTCCATAGCACTTTTCATCACAATGCTCCATGACCACTTTTATCACAATGTTCCATGACCACTTTAATCACAGTGCTCCATGACCACTTTCATCACAATGCCCCATGACCCCTGTAATCAAAATGCTCCATGGCCCTTGTCGCCACAATGCTCCAGGACCCGTCATCACAATTCTCCATGGCCCTTGTCATCACAATGCTCCATGGCGCTTGTCATCACAATGATCCAGAGCCTTAGTGCTTGAGTTGGGAGTAGTGTCATTGCCTCAGTTAGGGACACTGTCATTGCCTGAATTGGGAGTAGTGTCAGAGCCTTAGTTAGGGACAGCGCCAGGGCGAGTTGGGAGTAGTGCCAGTGCCTTAGTTAGGGACAGCACCAGTGCTTGCGTTGGGAATAGTGTCAGGGCCATAGTTAGGGACAGTGTCAGTGGCTGAGATGGGAATAGTGTCAGGGCCTTAGTTACGGACATTGTCAGTGCCTAAGTTGGGATTTTTGTCAGGGTCTTTATTATGGACAGTGTCAGGGCCTGAGTTAAGAGTAGTGTCAAGGCCTTAATTTGGAAGAGTGTCAGTGTCTCAGTTTGGAGTCGTGTCAGACCCTTAGTTAGGAACAGCCTCAGTGCCTGAGTTGGGAGTAGTGACGTGGCTTAAGTTATGGACAGTGTCAGGGACTGAGTTAAGAATAGTCTCAGGACCTTAGTTAGGGACAGTGTCAGTGACTGTGTTAGGAATAGTGTCAGCGCCTAAGTTAGGAGTAGTCTGAGACCGGTAGTTAGGAACAGTGTCAGGGCCTGAGTTGTGAGTAGTTTCAGGGCCTTAGTTAGAGAAAGTGTCAGTGCCGGGTTTGGCAGTTATGTCAGGGCCTTAGTTAGGGACAGTGTCAGTGCCTGAGTTGGGAGTAGTGTCAGGGCCTAGTTAGGGACAGGGTCAGTGCCTGAGTTGGGAGTAGTTTCAGGGCCTTAGTTAGAGAAAGTGTCAGTGCCAGAGTTGGGAGTTATGTCAGGGCCTTAGTTAGGGACAGTGTCAGGGCCTGAGTTGGGAGTATTGTCAGGGCCTAGTTAGGGACAGTGTCAGTGCCTGAGTAGGAAGTAGTGTCAGGGCATTAGGGACAGTGTCAGTGGCTGCAATGGGAGTAGTGTCAGGGTCTTAGTTAGGGAGAGTGTCAGTGCCTGTGTTGGGAATAGTCTCAGGGTCTTTTCTGGGGACAGCATCAGGGCATGAGTTAAAAGTAGTGTCAAGGCCTTAGTTAGGGAGAGTGTCAATGCCTGTGTTGGGAGTAGTGTCAGAGACTTAGTAAGGGACACCGTCAGTGCCTGCGTTGGGAGTAGTATCAGGCCCTTCGTTAGGGACAGTGTCAGGGTCTGAGGTAGAAGTAGTCTCAGGGCCTTAGTTAGGTAGCGTGTCAATGCCTAAGTAAGTAGTAGTGTGAGAGCCTTAGTTAGGGACAGTGTCAATGCCTGTGTTGGGAGTAGTTTCAGAGACTTAGTAAGGGACACCGTCAGTGCCTGCGTTGGGAGTAGTGTCAGAGCCTTAGTTAGGGACACCGTCAGTGCCTGCGTTGGGAGTAGTGTCAGGGCCTTACTTAGGGACAGCGTCAGTGCCTGAGTTAGGAGTAGTGTGATGGCCGTAGTTAGGGACACTCTCAGTGCCAGAGTTGGGGGTAGTGTCAGGCCTTTGTTAGGGACTGTGCCAGGGCCTGAGTTAAGAGTAGTGTCAAGTCCTTAGTTAGGGACAGTGTTAGTGCCTGAGTTGAGAGTAATGTCAAGACCTTAGTTAGGGACAATGTCAGTGCGTAGTTTGGGAGTACTGTCAGGGCCTTAGTTAGGGACAGTGTCAGTGCCTGAGTTGGGAGTACTGTCAGGGCGTATTTAGGGACAGTCTCAATGCCTATTTTGGGAGTAGTGTCACGGCCTTAGTTAGTGATATTATCAGTGCCTGAGTAAGGAGTAGTGTCCGGGCCTTAGTTAGGGACAGTGTCAGTTGCTTAGTTAGGAGTAGCGTCACGGCCTAAGTTAGGGCCAGTGTCAGTGCCTGAGTCAGGAGTAGAGTCAGGGCCTAAGTTAAGGACAGTGTCATTGCTTGAGATAGGAGTAGTGTCAGGGCCTTAGTTAGGGACATTGTCAGGGCATGATTTAGGAGTTGTTTTAGGGTGTGAGCTATGAATAATGTCAGGGCCTTAGTTAGTGACAGTGTCAGTGCTGAGTTTGGAGTAGTATCAGGGCCTTAGTTAGAGACAGTGTCAGGGCCTGAGTTAGGTGTACGTCAGGGCCTTAGTTAGGGACAGTGTCAGAGCCTGATTTAGGAGTAGTGTCAGAGGCTTTGTTAGGGACAGTGTCAGGGCCTGAGTTAAGAGTAGTGTCACAGCTTTAGTTAGGACCAGTGTCAGGGCCTTAGTTAAGTCCAACATCAGCGCCTATGATAGGAATCAGATCAGGACCTGTGTTCCAGGTAATGTCAGGGCCTTATTTAAGAACAGTGTCAGGGCCTGAGTCCTGACTTACTCCTTACTCTCCTCACTAAGGACTTTGGACACTACTGCTAATTCAGGCCCTGATAATGTCCCTAACTAAGGCCCTGACACTTTCCTTGGCTAAGGCCCTGAACGTCTCCTAAGTCAGGCCCTGATACTGTCCCTAACAATGGCCCTGACACTACACCTAACTGAGGCCCCGACATGATACCTAACAGAGGCTTTGTTGCTAGTCCAAACTAAAGCCCTAAAATTGGTCCTAAATAAGGCCTTGACACTAATCCTAACTCAGGCCCTAAAACTGTCCCTAACTAAGGCCCTGATAGTATGCCTAACTCAGGCCCTCATACGATTCCTAACAATGGCTCTGATGCTAGTCCAAACTAAGGCCCTGAAATTGGTCCTAAATAAGGCCTTGACACTAATCCTAACTCAGGCCCTAGCACTGTCCCTAACTAGGTCTCAGACAGTACACCTAAATCAGACCCTGACACTGTCCCTAAGCAAGGCCCTGACACTACTCCTAACTCAGTCCCTTACACTGTACCTAACAAAGTCTCTGATGCTAGGCCTAACTCAGGCCCTGAAACCGTCTGTAACTAAGGCCCTGCTGCCATCACTATCAAAAGTCCTGACATTATCCTGAGCTAATATCCTGACCTATGTCTTTCCAAGGTCCTGAAACTGTCCCAAAGTAAGCCCTGACGCTGTCCCTAAGTGAAGACCTGAGGCTGTCCCTAACTCAGGCCCTGAAGCTTTCCTGAACTGAAGCCTTGAAGCTGTGACTAATTCAGGCCCTGATCATGTACCTAACGAAGACCTTAATGCTGATCCAGCAAAGACGCTGATGCTGCTCCAAAGTCATGCCCTGACAGTGTGCCCAGCTAAGGGCCTGACGCTAAGCCTCACTCAGGCCCTGTCGCTCTCCCTAAGTCAGGCCCTGACACTGTCACTAACTAAGGCCCTGACTCTACTCCTAATTCAGTCCCGAACATTGTGTCTAACAAAGGCTCTGATGCTAGTCGTAACTCAGGGCCTGACACTGTCTCTAACTAAGGGCTGCTGCCATCAACATCTAAAGTCCTGACATTATCCGGAGCTAATAACCTGACCCATGTCTTACCAAGGTCCTGAAACTGTCCCAAAGTAAGCCCTGACGCTGTCCCTAAGTGAGGCCCTGAAGCTTTCCCTACCTAACTCAGGCCTTGATGCTGTGACTAACTCAGACCCTGATCATGTCTTTAACTAAGACCCTAAGGCTGATCCAACAGAGGCCCTGATGCTGCTCCTAAGTCATGCCCCGATAGTGTCCCCCACTAAGTGTCTGATGCTAGGCCTCACTCAGACCCTATCGCTCTCCCTAAGTCAGGCTCTGATGCTGTCCCTACCTGAAGCCCTAACACTGGTTCTGAATAAGGTCCTGAGAGTCTCCATAACAAAGGTCTTCACACTTTGTCATTTCCTGACACTATCCCTAGATGTTAAACTGACACGGCCACTAGCTAATGTCCTGCCTCTTATGCTAACTGAAGTCCTTAGGCTGTGCCTACCTCAGGCACTGAATTTAGTCACAAGACCATGAAACTGTCCCGAACTAAGGCCTAGATGCTCGCCCTACATCCGGCCCTGACACTGTCCCTAACTAAGGCCCTAACACTATTGCTAACTGAGGATCTGACACTGGACCTATCAGAGGCCCTCTACTCCTAACTAACGCCTTGAAACTTTCCCTAACGTAGGCGCTGCTACCATCAATATCTAAAGTCCTGACATGATCCTGAGCTAATATCCTGACCCATGTCTTACCAAGGTCCTGAAACTCTCCCAACGTTAGCCCTGACACTGTCCCTAAGTGAGGCCCTGAGGCTGTCCCTCACAGAGGTCCTGATAATGTCTTTAACTAAACTCTAATGCTGATCTTACAGAGACCCTTATGTTGATCCTATGTCATGCCCTGACGCTGTCCGTAGCTAAGGCCCTGACTCTAGGCATCACTCAGGCCCTGTCGCTCTCCCTACGTCAGGCTAAGACTCTGTCCCTACCTGAAGCCCTGACACTGGGCCTAAATTAGGCACTGATGCTCTAATTAGCTATGGTCTTGACACTATCCCTAGGTCATTTCCTGACACTATCCCTAGATCTTAACCTAAACTTGTCTTTAGCTATTGTCGAGCCTCTTATGCTAACTAAATCCCTGATGCTGTCTCTAACTAAGAGCCTGAAATTAGCCCCGAGGCCGTCAACCTGTCCCTAACTGAGGTTGGAGGCTCATCCTAACTGAGGCGCTGACACTGTCCCTAACTAAAGCCCTGACACTACACCTAACTCAGTCCCTGACACTGTACTTTACAAGGGCTCTGATGCTAGTCCTAACTCAGGCCCTGACACTGTCTCTAAGTAAGGCTCAGAATTTGCCCCTAATATAGGCCCTGCTGTCAGCAATAACTAAAAACTGGACACTAGCCTGAGTTAATATCCTGACATATTTCTAACCAAGGTCCTGACACTGTCCCTAAGAAAGCCCTGTCGCTGTCCCTGTGTTAAGAACTGAGGCTGTCCCTAACTCAGGCCCTGAAGCTTTCCCTAACTGAGGCCTAGAAGCTGTGACTAAGTCAGGCCCTGATCATATCTGTAACAAAGACGCTAAGGCTGATCCAACAGAGGCGCTGATTCTGTTCCTAAGTCGTGCCCTGACAGTGTCCTCAGCTAAGGGCCTGACGCTAGGCCTCACTCAGGCCCTGTCGCTCTCCCTAAGTCAGGCTCTGATGCTGTCCCTACCTGAAGCCCTGACACTGGTTCTAAATAAGGATCTGATACTCTCAGTAACTAAGGTTTTGACACTATGCTTAGGTCCTTTCCTGACACTATCCCTAGACCATAACCTGACCCTGTCCCTAGCAAATGTCGTGCCTCTTATGCTAACTACAGCCCTGCTGCTGTCCTTAACTAAGGGCCTAAAATTACTCTCGAGGCTGTGACCCTGTCCGTACCTAAGGCCTCGATGTTCGTCCTAA
The DNA here is from genome assembly GCF_965194805.1 of Balaenoptera borealis. Lineage (NCBI taxonomy): Eukaryota > Metazoa > Chordata > Mammalia > Artiodactyla > Balaenopteridae > Balaenoptera > Balaenoptera borealis. The sequence goes on from NC_138874.1 coordinate 17,854,480, forward strand.
TTCAGGGCCTGACACTGTCCCTAACTAAGGCCCTGCTGCCGTCAATATCTAAAGTCCTGACACTATCCTGAGCTAATTTCTTGACCCATCTCTTACCAAGGTCCTGAAACTGTCCCTAAGGAAGCCCTGATGCTGTCTCCAAGTGAGGCCTTGAGGCTGTCCCTAACAGAGGCCCTGATAATATCTTTCACATAGCCCCTGAGGCTGATCCTACCGGGGCTCTTATGCTGCTCCTAAGTCATGCCCTGACACTGTCTCTAGCTAAGGCCCTGACGCTAGGCCTCACTCAGGCCCTGTCCCACTCCCTAAGTCAGGCTCTGACGCTGTTCCTACCCGAAGCCCTGACACTCACTGCTCCTAAATTAGGTCCTGATGTGCTAAGTAACTAAGGTCTTGACACTATCCCTAGGTCATTTCCTGACACTCTCCCTAGACCTTAACCTAACCTTCTCTTTAGCTAATGTCGAGATTAGCTAAAGAGATTCTTTAGAACGAGATTCTTTCATCTTCTGAATATAGTTTTCTTCAAAACATAATTTTTGTAGTGTTACTAACTTTAAACAAAATGTACTCAACTGCTGTGGAATATTCCTTCATAGGAGCGTGCATGGTTCACTTCTGCATCTGCTTGTGGTGGTGTTCAGGTTGCTTTCAGCTGTAGATCCCCTTATGCTAGCTAAATCCCTGATTCTGTCCCTAAATGAGGCCCTGAATTTAGGTCCGAGGCCGTGAACCTGTCCCTAACTGAGGCCTGGAGGCTCGTCCTAATGCAGGCCCTGACACTGTCCCCAACTAAGGCTCTGACACTACACCTAACTCAGTCACTGACACTGTACCTAACAAAGGCTCTGATGCTAGTCCTAACTTAGGCCCTGACACTGCCTCTAACTAAGGCCCTGCTGCCGTCAATATCTGAACACCTGATATTATCCTGAGCTAATAGCCTGACCCATGTCTTACCAAGGTCCTGAAACTTTCCCAAAGTAAGCCCTGACGCTGCCCCTAAGTGAGGCCTTGAGGCTATCCCTAACGGAGGCCCTGATAATAGCTTTAACGAAGACCCTAATGCTGATCCTACAGAGGCCTTTATGCTGCTCCTAAGTCATGCCCTGATACTGTCCCTTACTCAGGCCCTAAAGATAGGCCTCACTTAGGCCCTGTTGCTGTACCTCAGTTAGGCTCTGACGCTGTCCGTACATCCAGCCCTGGCGCTGGTCCTGATTAAGGCGCTCACGCTGCTGCTAACTAAGGCCCTGATGCTCTCAATAACTAAGGTCTTCTCGTTAGCCCTTGGTCATCTCCTTGCACTATCTCTGGCCTGGGACCTGACTCTGTCCCGAGATAATCTCCTGCATCTTCTGCTAACTGAAACCCTAATGCTCTCCCTAACTAAGGCCCTGACTACTCCTAACTAAGGCCATGACACTGAATCTAACAAAGGCCCGGAATCTGTCCTTAATATAGGCCCTGCTGCCAGCAATAACTAAAATCCTGACACTCTCCTGAGCTAATATCCTGACTCATTTCTAACCAAGGTCCTGACACTGTCCCTAAGAAAGCCCTGTCGCTGTCTTTAAGTGAAGACCTGAGGCTGTCTGTAACTCAGACCCTGAAGCTTTCCCTAACTGAGGCCTTGACGCTGTGACTAACTTGGGCTCCGGTCATGTCTTTAACTAAGAGCCTAAAGCTGATCCAACAGAGGCACTGATGCTGCTCCTAAGTCATTCCCTGACAGTGTCCCCAGCTAAGGGCCTGACATCAGGCCTCACTCAGGCCCTGTCGCTCTTCCTAAGTCAGGCCCTGATGCTGTGCCTACCTGAAGCCCTAACGCTGCTTCTGAATAAGTCCCTGAGAGTCTCAGTAACAAAGGTCTTCACACTCTCCTTAGGTCATTTCCTGACACGATTCCAAACCTTTACCCTAAACCTGTCCCGAGCTAATGTCCTACCTCTTATGCTAACTGAAGACCTTATGCTGTGCCTAATTCAGGCACTGAATTTAGTCCCAAGGCCGCTAGACTGTCCCTAACTCGGCTCGATGCCCTTATCGTCACAATGTTCCATGACCACTGTCATCACAATGCTCCACGCCCTTGTCATCACAATGCTCCATAACCCCTGTCATCACAATGCTCCATGACTTTTGTCATCGCAATGCTACATGCCATTGTCATCACAATGCTCCATGCCCTTATCATCACAATGCTCCATGACCCCTTTCATCACAATGCTCCATGACCATTGTCTCAAATGCTACATGTCTGTGAAATCACAAAGCTCCATGCCCCCTGTCATCACAAGTCTCCATGCCTCTTGTCATCACAATGCTCCATGACCCTTGTCATCACAATGCTCCATGATCCTTGTAATCAAAATGCTCCTTGACCCTTTCTTCACAATGTTACAGTACCCCTTTCTTCACAATGCTCCATGCCGCTGGTCACCACAATGCTCCATGACTTCTGTCATCACAATGCTCCATGTCTCTTGTCATTAAAATGCTCCATGGCCCCTGTCATCACAATGCTGCATGATGCTTATAATCTCAATGCTCCATGGTCCTCGTCATCACAAATCTCCACGCATCTGTCATCACAATGCTCCATGACCCCTGTCATCCCAATGCTCCATAGCACTTTTCATCACAATGCTCCATGACCACTTTTATCACAATGTTCCATGACCACTTTAATCACAGTGCTCCATGACCACTTTCATCACAATGCCCCATGACCCCTGTAATCAAAATGCTCCATGGCCCTTGTCGCCACAATGCTCCAGGACCCGTCATCACAATTCTCCATGGCCCTTGTCATCACAATGCTCCATGGCGCTTGTCATCACAATGATCCAGAGCCTTAGTGCTTGAGTTGGGAGTAGTGTCATTGCCTCAGTTAGGGACACTGTCATTGCCTGAATTGGGAGTAGTGTCAGAGCCTTAGTTAGGGACAGCGCCAGGGCGAGTTGGGAGTAGTGCCAGTGCCTTAGTTAGGGACAGCACCAGTGCTTGCGTTGGGAATAGTGTCAGGGCCATAGTTAGGGACAGTGTCAGTGGCTGAGATGGGAATAGTGTCAGGGCCTTAGTTACGGACATTGTCAGTGCCTAAGTTGGGATTTTTGTCAGGGTCTTTATTATGGACAGTGTCAGGGCCTGAGTTAAGAGTAGTGTCAAGGCCTTAATTTGGAAGAGTGTCAGTGTCTCAGTTTGGAGTCGTGTCAGACCCTTAGTTAGGAACAGCCTCAGTGCCTGAGTTGGGAGTAGTGACGTGGCTTAAGTTATGGACAGTGTCAGGGACTGAGTTAAGAATAGTCTCAGGACCTTAGTTAGGGACAGTGTCAGTGACTGTGTTAGGAATAGTGTCAGCGCCTAAGTTAGGAGTAGTCTGAGACCGGTAGTTAGGAACAGTGTCAGGGCCTGAGTTGTGAGTAGTTTCAGGGCCTTAGTTAGAGAAAGTGTCAGTGCCGGGTTTGGCAGTTATGTCAGGGCCTTAGTTAGGGACAGTGTCAGTGCCTGAGTTGGGAGTAGTGTCAGGGCCTAGTTAGGGACAGGGTCAGTGCCTGAGTTGGGAGTACTTTCAGGGCCTTAGTTAGAGAAAGTGTCAGTGCCGGAGTTGGGAGTTATGTCAGGCCCTTAGTTAGGGACAGTGTCAGTGCCTGAGTTGGGAGTAGTGTCAGGTCCTAGTTAGGGACAGGGTCAGTGCCTGAGTTGGGAGTAGTTTCAGGGCCTTAGTTAGAGAAAGTGTCAGTGCCAGAGTTGGGAGTTATGTCAGGGCCTTAGTTAGGGACAGTGTCAGGGCCTGAGTTGGAAGTAGAGTCAGGGCCTAGTTAGGGACAGTGTCAGTACCTGAGTAGGAAGTAGTGTCAGGGCATTAGGGACAGTGTCAGTGGCTGCAATGGGAGTAGTGTCAGGGTCTTAGTTAGGGAGAGTGTCAGTGCCTGTGTTGGGAATAGTCTCAGGGTCTTTTCTGGGGACAGCATCAGGGCATGAGTTAAAAGTAGTGTCAAGGCCTTAGTTAGGGAGAGTGTCAATGCCTGTGTTGGGAGTAGTGTCAGAGACTTAGTAAGGGACACCGTCAGTGCCTGCGTTGGGAGTAGTATCAGGCCCTTCGTTAGGGACAGTGTCAGGGTCTGAGGTAGAAGTAGTCTCAGGGCCTTAGTTAGGTAGCGTGTCAATGCCTAAGTAAGTAGTAGTGTGAGAGCCTTAGTTAGGGACAGTGTCAATGCCTGTGTTGGGAGTAGTTTCAGAGACTTAGTAAGGGACACCGTCAGTGCCTGCGTTGGGAGTAGTGTCAGAGCCTTAGTTAGGGACACCGTCAGTGCCTGCGTTGGGAGTAGTGTCAGGGCCTTACTTAGGGACAGCGTCAGTGCCTGAGTTAGGAGTAGTGTGATGGCCGTATTTAGGGACACTCTCAGTGCCAGAGTTGGGGGTAGTGTCAGGCCTTTGTTAGGGACTGTGCCAGGGCCTGAGTTAAGAGTAGTGTCAAGTCCTTAGTTAGGGACAGTGTTAGTGCCTGAGTTGAGAGTAATGTCAAGACCTTAGTTAGGGACAATGTCAGTGCGTAGTTTGGGAGTACTGTCAGGGCCTTAGTTAGGGACAGTGTCAGTGCCTGAGTTGGGAGTACTGTCAGGGCGTATTTAGGGACAGTCTCAATGCCTATTTTGGGAGTAGTGTCACGGCCTTAGTTAGTGATATTATCAGTGCCTGAGTAAGGAGTAGTGTCCGGGCCTTAGTTAGGGACAGTGTCAGTTGCTTAGTTAGGAGTAGCGTCACGGCCTAAGTTAGGGCCAGTGTCAGTGCCTGAGTCAGGAGTAGAGTCAGGGCCTAAGTTAAGGACAGTGTCATTGCTTGAGATAGGAGTAGTGTCAGGGCCTTAGTTAGGGACATTGTCAGGGCATGATTTAGGAGTTGTTTTAGGGTGTGAGCTATGAATAATGTCAGGGCCTTAGTTAGTGACAGTGTCAGTGCTGAGTTTGGAGTAGTATCAGGGCCTTAGTTAGAGACAGTGTCAGGGCCTGAGTTAGGTGTACGTCAGGGCCTTAGTTAGGGACAGTGTCAGAGCCTGATTTAGGAGTAGTGTCAGAGGCTTTGTTAGGGACAGTGTCAGGGCCTGAGTTAAGAGTAGTGTCACAGCTTTAGTTAGGACCAGTGTCAGGGCCTTAGTTAAGTCCAACATCAGCGCCTATGATAGGAATCAGATCAGGACCTGTGTTCCAGGTAATGTCAGGGCCTTATTTAAGAACAGTGTCAGGGCCTGAGTCCTGACTTACTCCTTACTCTCCTCACTAAGGACTTTGGACACTACTGCTAATTCAGGCCCTGATAATGTCCCTAACTAAGGCCCTGACACTTTCCTTGGCTAAGGCCCTGAACTTCTCCTAAGTCAGGCCCTGATACTGTCCCTAACAATGGCCCTGACACTACACCTAACTGAGGCCCCGACATGATACCTAACAGAGGCTTTGTTGCTAGTCCAAACTAAAGCCCTAAAATTGGTCCTAAATAAGGCCTTGACACTAATCCTAACTCAGGCCCTAAAACTGTCCCTAACTAAGGCCCTGATAGTATGCCTAACTCAGGCCCTCATACGATTCCTAACAATGGCTCTGATGCTAGTCCAAACTAAGGCCCTGAAATTGGTCCTAAATAAGGCCTTGACACTAATCCTAACTCAGGCCCTAGCACTGTCCCTAACTAGGTCTCAGACAGTACACCTAAATCAGACCCTGACACTGTGCCTAAGCAAGGCCCTGACACTACTCCTAACTCAGTCCCTTACACTGTACCTAACAAAGTCTCTGATGCTAGGCCTAACTCAGGCCCTGAAACCGTCTGTAACTAAGGCCCTGCTGCCATCACTATCAAAAGTCCTGACATTATCCTGAGCTAATATCCTGACCTATGTCTTTCCAAGGTCCTGAAACTGTCCCAAAGTAAGCCCTGACGCTGTCCCTAAGTGAAGACCTGAGGCTGTCCCTAACTCAGGCCCTGAAGCTTTCCTGAACTGAAGCCTTGAAGCTGTGACTAATTCAGGCCCTGATCATGTACCTAACGAAGACCTTAATGCTGATCCAGCAAAGACGCTGATGCTGCTCCAAAGTCATGCCCTGACAGTGTGCCCAGCTAAGGGCCTGACGCTACGCCTCACTCAGGCCCTGTCGCTCTCCCTAAGTCAGGCCCTGACACTGTCACTAACTAAGGCCCTGACTCTACTCCTAATTCAGTCCCGAACATTGTGTCTAACAAAGGCTCTGATGCTAGTCGTAACTCAGGGCCTGACACTGTCTCTAACTAAGGGCTGCTGCCATCAACATCTAAAGTCCTGACATTATCCGGAGCTAATAACCTGACCCATGTCTTACCAAGGTCCTGAAACTGTCCCAAAGTAAGCCCTGACGCTGTCCCTAAGTGAGGCCCTGAAGCTTTCCCTACCTAACTCAGGCCTTGATGCTGTGACTAACTCAGACCCTGATCATGTCTTTAACTAAGACCCTAAGGCTGATCCAACAGAGGCCCTGATGCTGCTCCTAAGTCATGCCCCGATAGTGTCCCCCACTAAGTGTCTGATGCTAGGCCTCACTCAGACCCTATCGCTCTCCCTAAGTCAGGCTCTGATGCTGTCCCTACCTGAAGCCCTAACACTGGTTCTGAATAAGGTCCTGAGAGTCTCCATAACAAAGGTCTTCACACTTTGTCATTTCCTGACACTATCCCTAGATGTTAAACTGACACGGCCACTAGCTAATGTCCTGCCTCTTATGCTAACTGAAGTCCTTAGGCTGTGCCTACCTCAGGCACTGAATTTAGTCCCAAGACCATGAAACTGTCCCGAACTAAGGCCTAGATGCTCGCCCTACATCCGGCCCTGACACTGTCCCTAACTAAGGCCCTAACACTATTGCTAACTGAGGATCTGACACTGGACCTATCAGAGGCCCTCTACTCCTAACTAACGCCTTGAAACTTTCCCTAACGTAGGCGCTGCTACCATCAATATCTAAAGTCCTGACATGATCCTGAGCTAATATCCTGACCCATGTCTTACCAAGGTCCTGAAACTCTCCCAACGTTAGCCCTGACACTGTCCCTAAGTGAGGCCCTGAGGCTGTCCCTCACAGAGGTCCTGATAATGTCTTTAACTAAACTCTAATGCTGATCTTACAGAGACCCTTATGTTGATCCTATGTCATGCCCTGACGCTGTCCGTAGCTAAGGCCCTGACTCTAGGCATCACTCAGGCCCTGTCGCTCTCCCTACGTCAGGCTAAGACTCTGTCCCTACCTGAAGCCCTGACACTGGGCCTAAATTAGGCACTGATGCTCTAATTAGCTATGGTCTTGACACTATCCCTAGGTCATTTCCTGACACTATCCCTAGATCTTAACCTAAACTTGTCTTTAGCTATTGTCGAGCCTCTTATGCTAACTAAATCCCTGATGCTGTCTCTAACTAAGAGCCTGAAATTAGCCCCGAGGCCGTCAACCTGTCCCTAACTGAGGTTGGAGGCTCATCCTAACTGAGGCGCTGACACTGTCCCTAACTAAAGCCCTGACACTACACCTAACTCAGTCCCTGACACTGTACTTTACAAGGGCTCTGATGCTAGTCCTAACTCAGGCCCTGACACTGTCTCTAAGTAAGGCTCAGAATTTGCCCCTAATATAGGCCCTGCTGTCAGCAATAACTAAAAACTGGACACTAGCCTGAGTTAATATCCTGACATATTTCTAACCAAGGTCCTGACACTGTCCCTAAGAAAGCCCTGTCGCTGTCCCTGTGTTAAGAACTGAGGCTGTCCCTAACTCAGGCCCTGAAGCTTTCCCTAACTGAGGCCTAGAAGCTGTGACTAAGTCAGGCCCTGATCATATCTGTAACAAAGACGCTAAGGCTGATCCAACAGAGGCGCTGATTCTGTTCCTAAGTCGTGCCCTGACAGTGTCCTCAGCTAAGGGCCTGACGCTAGGCCTCACTCAGGCCCTGTCGCTCTCCCTAAGTCAGGCTCTGATGCTGTCCCTACCTGAAGCCCTGACACTGGTTCTAAATAAGGATCTGATACTCTCAGTAACTAAGGTTTTGACACTATGCTTAGGTCCTTTCCTGACACTATCCCTAGACCATAACCTGACCCTGTCCCTAGCAAATGTCGTGCCTCTTATGCTAACTACAGCCCTGCTGCTGTCCTTAACTAAGGGCCTAAAATTACTCTCGAGGCTGTGACCCTGTCCGTACCTAAGGCCTCGATGTTCGTCCTAATTCAGGGCCTGACACTGTCCCTAACTAAGGCCCTGCTGCCGTCAATATCTAAAGTCCTGACACTATCCTGAGCTAATTTCTTGACCCATCTCTTACCAAGGTCCTGAAACTGTCCCTAAGGAAGCCCTGATGCTGTCTCCAAGTGAGGCCTTGAGGCTGTCCCTAACAGAGGCCCTGATAATATCTTTCACATAGCCCCTGAGGCTGATCCTACCGGGGCTCTTATGCTGCTCCTAAGTCATGCCCTGACACTGTCTCTAGCTAAGGCCCTGACGCTAGGCCTCACTCAGGCCCTGTCCCACTCCCTAAGTCAGGCTCTGACGCTGTTCCTACCCGAAGCCCTGACACTCACTGCTCCTAAATTAGGTCCTGATGTGCTAAGTAACTAAGGTCTTGACACTATCCCTAGGTCATTTCCTGACACTCTCCCTAGACCTTAACCTAACCTTCTCTTTAGCTAATGTCGAGATTAGCTAAAGAGATTCTTTAGAACGAGATTCTTTCATCTTCTGAATATAGTTTTCTTCAAAACATAATTTTTGTAGTGTTACTAACTTTAAACAAAATGTACTCAACTGCTGTGGAATATTCCTTCATAGGAGCGTGCATGGTTCACTTCTGCATCTGCTTGTGGTGGTGTTCAGGTTGCTTTCAGCTGTAGATCCCCTTATGCTAGCTAAATCCCTGATTCTGTCCCTAAATGAGGCCCTGAATTTAGGTCCGAGGCCGTGAACCTGTCCCTAACTGAGGCCTGGAGGCTCGTCCTAATGCAGGCCCTGACACTGTCCCCAACTAAGGCTCTGACACTACACCTAACTCAGTCACTGACACTGTACCTAACAAAGGCTCTGATGCTAGTCCTAACTTAGGCCCTGACACTGCCTCTAACTAAGGCCCTGCTGCCGTCAATATCTGAACACCTGATATTATCCTGAGCTAATAGCCTGACCCATGTCTTACCAAGGTCCTGAAACTTTCCCAAAGTAAGCCCTGACGCTGCCCCTAAGTGAGGCCTTGAGGCTATCCCTAACGGAGGCCCTGATAATAGCTTTAACGAAGACCCTAATGCTGATCCTACAGAGGCCTTTATGCTGCTCCTAAGTCATGCCCTGATACTGTCCCTTACTCAGGCCCTAAAGATAGGCCTCACTTAGGCCCTGTTGCTGTACCTCAGTTAGGCTCTGACGCTGTCCGTACATCCAGCCCTGGCGCTGGTCCTGATTAAGGCGCTCACGCTGCTGCTAACTAAGGCCCTGATGCTCTCAATAACTAAGGTCTTCTCGTTAGCCCTTGGTCATCTCCTTGCACTATCTCTGGCCTGGGACCTGACTCTGTCCCGAGATAATCTCCTGCATCTTCTGCTAACTGAAACCCTAATGCTCTCCCTAACTAAGGCCCTGACTACTCCTAACTAAGGCCATGACACTGAATCTAACAAAGGCCCGGAATCTGTCCTTAATATAGGCCCTGCTGCCAGCAATAACTAAAATCCTGACACTCTCCTGAGCTAATATCCTGACTCATTTCTAACCAAGGTCCTGACACTGTCCCTAAGAAAGCCCTGTCGCTGTCTTTAAGTGAAGACCTGAGGCTGTCTGTAACTCAGACCCTGAAGCTTTCCCTAACTGAGGCCTTGACGCTGTGACTAACTTGGGCTCCGGTCATGTCTTTAACTAAGAGCCTAAAGCTGATCCAACAGAGGCACTGATGCTGCTCCTAAGTCATTCCCTGACAGTGTCCCCAGCTAAGGGCCTGACATCAGGCCTCACTCAGGCCCTGTCGCTCTTCCTAAGTCAGGCCCTGATGCTGTGCCTACCTGAAGCCCTAACGCTGCTTCTGAATAAGTCCCTGAGAGTCTCAGTAACAAAGGTCTTCACACTCTCCTTAGGTCATTTCCTGACACGATTCCAAGCCTTTACCCTAAACCTGTCCCGAGCTAATGTCCTACCTCTTATGCTAACTGAAGACCTTATGCTGTGCCTAATTCAGGCACTGAATTTAGTCCCAAGGCCGCTAGACTGTCCCTAACTCGGCTCGATGCCCTTATCGTCACAATGTTCCATGACCACTGTCATCACAATGCTCCACGCCCTTGTCATCACAATGCTCCATAACCCCTGTCATCACAATGCTCCATGACTTTTGTCATCGCAATGCTACATGCCATTGTCATCACAATGCTCCATGCCCTTATCATCACAATGCTCCATGACCCCTTTCATCACAATGCTCCATGACCATTGTCTCAAATGCTACATGTCTGTGAAATCACAAAGCTCCATGCCCCCTGTCATCACAAGTCTCCATGCCTCTTGTCATCACAATGCTCCATGACCCTTGTCATCACAATGCTCCATGATCCTTGTAATCAAAATGCTCCTTGACCCTTTCTTCACAATGTTACAGTACCCCTTTCTTCACAATGCTCCATGCCGCTGGTCACCACAATGCTCCATGACTTCTGTCATCACAATGCTCCATGTCTCTTGTCATTAAAATGCTCCATGGCCCCTGTCATCACAATGCTGCATGATGCTTATAATCTCAATGCTCCATGGTCCTCGTCATCACAAATCTCCACGCATCTGTCATCACAATGCTCCATGACCCCTGTCATCCCAATGCTCCATAGCACTTTTCATCACAATGCTCCATGACCACTTTTATCACAATGTTCCATGACCACTTTAATCACAGTGCTCCATGACCACTTTCATCACAATGCCCCATGACCCCTGTAATCAAAATGCTCCATGGCCCTTGTCGCCACAATGCTCCAGGACCCGTCATCACAATTCTCCATGGCCCTTGTCATCACAATGCTCCATGGCGCTTGTCATCACAATGATCCAGAGCCTTAGTGCTTGAGTTGGGAGTAGTGTCATTGCCTCAGTTAGGGACACTGTCATTGCCTGAATTGGGAGTAGTGTCAGAGCCTTAGTTAGGGACAGCGCCAGGGCGAGTTGGGAGTAGTGCCAGTGCCTTAGTTAGGGACAGCACCAGTGCTTGCGTTGGGAATAGTGTCAGGGCCATAGTTAGGGACAGTGTCAGTGGCTGAGATGGGAATAGTGTCAGGGCCTTAGTTACGGACATTGTCAGTGCCTAAGTTGGGATTTTTGTCAGGGTCTTTATTATGGACAGTGTCAGGGCCTGAGTTAAGAGTAGTGTCAAGGCCTTAATTTGGAAGAGTGTCAGTGTCTCAGTTTGGAGTCGTGTCAGACCCTTAGTTAGGAACAGCCTCAGTGCCTGAGTTGGGAGTAGTGACGTGGCTTAAGTTATGGACAGTGTCAGGGACTGAGTTAAGAATAGTCTCAGGACCTTAGTTAGGGACAGTGTCAGTGACTGTGTTAGGAATAGTGTCAGCGCCTAAGTTAGGAGTAGTCTGAGACCGGTAGTTAGGAACAGTGTCAGGGCCTGAGTTGTGAGTAGTTTCAGGGCCTTAGTTAGAGAAAGTGTCAGTGCCGGGTTTGGCAGTTATGTCAGGGCCTTAGTTAGGGACAGTGTCAGTGCCTGAGTTGGGAGTAGTGTCAGGGCCTAGTTAGGGACAGGGTCAGTGCCTGAGTTGGGAGTAGTTTCAGGGCCTTAGTTAGAGAAAGTGTCAGTGCCAGAGTTGGGAGTTATGTCAGGGCCTTAGTTAGGGACAGTGTCAGGGCCTGAATTGGAAGTAGAGTCAGGGCCTAGTTAGGGACAGTGTCAGTGCCTGAGTAGGAAGTAGTGTCAGGGCATTAGGGACAGTGTCAGTGGCTGCAATGGGAGTAGTGTCAGGGTCTTAGTTAGGGAGAGTGTCAGTGCCTGTGTTGGGAATAGTCTCAGGGTCTTTTCTGGGGACAGCATCAGGGCATGAGTTAAAAGTAGTGTCAAGGCCTTAGTTAGGGAGAGTGTCAATGCCTGTGTTGGGAGTAGTGTCAGAGACTTAGTAAGGGACACCGTCAGTGCCTGCGTTGGGAGTAGTATCAGGCCCTTCGTTAGGGACAGTGTCAGGGTCTGAGGTAGAAGTAGTCTCAGGGCCTTAGTTAGGTAGCGTGTCAATGCCTAAGTAAGTAGTAGTGTGAGAGCCTTAGTTAGGGACAGTGTCAATGCCTGTGTTGGGAGTAGTTTCAGAGACTTAGTAAGGGACACCGTCAGTGCCTGCGTTGGGAGTAGTGTCAGAGCCTTAGTTAGGGACACCGTCAGTGCCTGCGTTGGGAGTAGTGTCAGGGCCTTACTTAGGGACAGCGTCAGTGCCTGAGTTAGGAGTAGTGTGATGGCCGTAGTTAGGGACACTCTCAGTGCCAGAGTTGGGGGTAGTGTCAGGCCTTTGTTAGGGACTGTGCCAGGGCCTGAGTTAAGAGTAGTGTCAAGTCCTTAGTTAGGGACAGTGTTAGTGCCTGAGTTGAGAGTAATGTCAAGACCTTAGTTAGGGACAATGTCAGTGCGTAGTTTGGGAGTACTGTCAGGGCCTTAGTTAGGGACAGTGTCAGTGCCTGAGTTGGGAGTACTGTCAGGGCGTATTTAGGGACAGTCTCAATGCCTATTTTGGGAGTAGTGTCACGGCCTTAGTTAGTGATATTATCAGTGCCTGAATAAGGAGTAGTGTCCGGGCCTTAGTTAGGGACAGTGTCAGTTGCTTAGTTAGGAGTAGCGTCACGGCCTAAGTTAGGGCCAGTGTCAGTGCCTGAGTCAGGAGTAGAGTCAGGGCCTAAGTTAAGGACAGTGTCATTGCTTGAGATAGGAGTAGTGTCAGGGCCTTAGTTAGGGACATTGTCAGGGCATGATTTAGGAGTTGTTTTAGGGTGTGAGCTATGAATAATGTCAGGGCCTTAGTTAGTGACAGTGTCAGTGCTGAGTTTGGAGTAGTATCAGGGCCTTAGTTAGAGACAGTGTCAGGGCCTGAGTTAGGTGTACGTCAGGGCCTTAGTTAGGGACAGTGTCAGAGCCTGATTTAGGAGTAGTGTCAGAGGCTTTGTTAGGGACAGTGTCAGGGCCTGAGTTAAGAGTAGTGTCACAGCTTTAGTTAGGACCAGTGTCAGGGCCTTAGTTAAGTCCAACATCAGCGCCTATGATAGGAATCAGATCAGGACCTGTGTTCCAGGTAATGTCAGGGCCTTATTTAAGAACAGTGTCAGGGCCTGAGTCCTGACTTACTCCTTACTCTCCTCACTAAGGACTTTGGACACTACTGCTAATTCAGGCCCTGATAATGTCCCTAACTAAGGCCCTGACACTTTCCTTGGCTAAGGCCCTGAACGTCTCCTAAGTCAGGCCCTGATACTGTCCCTAACAATGGCCCTGACACTACACCTAACTGAGGCCCCGACATGATACCTAACAAAGGCTTTGTTGCTAGTCCAAACTAAAGCCCTAAAATTGGTCCTAAATAAGGCCTTGACACTAATCCTAACTCAGGCCCTAAAACTGTCCCTAACTAAGGCCCTGATAGTATGCCTAACTCAGGCCCTCATACGATTCCTAACAATGGCTCTGATGCTAGTCCAAACTAAGGCCCTGAAATTGGTCCTAAATAAGGCCTTGACACTAATCCTAACTCAGGCCCTAGCACTGTCCCTAACTAGGTCTCAGACAGTACACCTAAATCAGACCCTGACACTGTGCCTAAGCAAGGCCCTGACACTACTCCTAACTCAGTCCCTTACACTGTACCTAACAAAGTCTCTGATGCTAGGCCTAACTCAGGCCCTGAAACCGTCTGTAACTAAGGCCCTGCTGCCATCACTATCAAAAGTCCTGACATTATCCTGAGCTAATATCCTGACCTATGTCTTTCCAAGGTCCTGAAACTGTCCCAAAGTAAGCCCTGACGCTGTCCCTAAGTGAAGACCTGAGGCTGTCCCTAACTCAGGCCCTGAAGCTTTCCTGAACTGAAGCCTTGAAGCTGTGACTAATTCAGGCCCTGATCATGTACCTAACGAAGACCTTAATGCTGATCCAGCAAAGACGCTGATGCTGCTCCAAAGTCATGCCCTGACAGTGTGCCCAGCTAAGGGCCTGACGCTACGCCTCACTCAGGCCCTGTCGCTCTCCCTAAGTCAGGCCCTGACACTGTCACTAACTAAGGCCCTGACTCTACTCCTAATTCAGTCCCGAACATTGTGTCTAACAAAGGCTCTGATGCTAGTCGTAACTCAGGGCCTGACACTGTCTCTAACTAAGGGCTGCTGCCATCAACATCTAAAGTCCTGACATTATCCGGAGCTAATAACCTGACCCATGTCTTACCAAGGTCCTGAAACTGTCCCAAAGTAAGCCCTGACGCTGTCCCTAAGTGAGGCCCTGAAGCTTTCCCTACCTAACTCAGGCCTTGATGCTGTGACTAACTCAGACCCTGATCATGTCTTTAACTAAGACCCTAAGGCTGATCCAACAGAGGCCCTGATGCTGCTCCTAAGTCATGCCCCGATAGTGTCCCCCACTAAGTGTCTGATGCTAGGCCTCACTCAGACCCTATCGCTCTCCCTAAGTCAGGCTCTGATGCTGTCCCTACCTGAAGCCCTAACACTGGTTCTGAATAAGGTCCTGAGAGTCTCCATAACAAAGGTCTTCACACTTTGTCATTTCCTGACACTATCCCTAGATGTTAAACTGACACGGCCACTAGCTAATGTCCTGCCTCTTATGCTAACTGAAGTCCTTAGGCTGTGCCTACCTCAGGCACTGAATTTAGTCCCAAGACCATGAAACTGTCCCGAACTAAGGCCTAGATGCTCGCCCTACATCCGGCCCTGACACTGTCCCTAACTAAGGCCCTAACACTATTGCTAACTGAGGATCTGACACTGGACCTATCAGAGGCCCTCTACTCCTAACTAACGCCTTGAAACTTTCCCTAACGTAGGCGCTGCTACCATCAATATCTAAAGTCCTGACATGATCCTGAGCTAATATCCTGACCCATGTCTTACCAAGGTCCTGAAACTCTCCCAACGTTAGCCCTGACACTGTCCCTAAGTGAGGCCCTGAGGCTGTCCCTCACAGAGGTCCTGATAATGTCTTTAACTAAACTCTAATGCTGATCTTACAGAGACCCTTATGTTGATCCTATGTCATGCCCTGACGCTGTCCGTAGCTAAGGCCCTGACTCTAGGCATCACTCAGGCCCTGTCGCTCTCCCTACGTCAGGCTAAGACTCTGTCCCTACCTGAAGCCCTGACACTGGGCCTAAATTAGGCACTGATGCTCTAATTAGCTATGGTCTTGACACTATCCCTAGGTCATTTCCTGACACTATCCCTAGATCTTAACCTAAACTTGTCTTTAGCTATTGTCGAGCCTCTTATGCTAACTAAATCCCTGATGCTGTCTCTAACTAAGAGCCTGAAATTAGCCCCGAGGCCGTCAACCTGTCCCTAACTGAGGTTGGAGGCTCATCCTAACTGAGGCGCTGACACTGTCCCTAACTAAAGCCCTGACACTACACCTAACTCAGTCCCTGACACTGTACTTTACAAGGGCTCTGATGCTAGTCCTAACTCAGGCCCTGACACTGTCTCTAAGTAAGGCTCAGAATTTGCCCCTAATATAGGCCCTGCTGTCAGCAATAACTAAAAACTGGACACTAGCCTGAGTTAATATCCTGACATATTTCTAACCAAGGTCCTGACACTGTCCCTAAGAAAGCCCTGTCGCTGTCCCTGTGTTAAGAACTGAGGCTGTCCCTAACTCAGGCCCTGAAGCTTTCCCTAACTGAGGCCTAGAAGCTGTGACTAAGTCAGGCCCTGATCATATCTGTAACAAAGACGCTAAGGCTGATCCAACAGAGGCGCTGATTCTGTTCCTAAGTCGTGCCCTGACAGTGTCCTCAGCTAAGGGCCTGACGCTAGGCCTCACTCAGGCCCTGTCGCTCTCCCTAAGTCAGGCTCTGATGCTGTCCCTACCTGAAGCCCTGACACTGGTTCTAAATAAGGATCTGATACTCTCAGTAACTAAGGTTTTGACACTATGCTTAGGTCCTTTCCTGACACTATCCCTAGACCATAACCTGACCCTGTCCCTAGCAAATGTCGTGCCTCTTATGCTAACTACAGCCCTGCTGCTGTCCTTAACTAAGGGCCTAAAATTACTCTCGAGGCTGTGACCCTGTCCGTACCTAAGGCCTCGATGTTCGTCCTAATTCAGGGCCTGACACTGTCCCTAACTAAGGCCCTGCTGCCGTCAATATCTAAAGTCCTGACACTATCCTGAGCTAATTTCTTGACCCATCTCTTACCAAGGTCCTGAAACTGTCCCTAAGGAAGCCCTGATGCTGTCTCCAAGTGAGGCCTTGAGGCTGTCCCTAACAGAGGCCCTGATAATATCTTTCACATAGCCCCTGAGGCTGATCCTACCGGGGCTCTTATGCTGCTCCTAAGTCATGCCCTGACACTGTCTCTAGCTAAGGCCCTGACGCTAGGCCTCACTCAGGCCCTGTCCCACTCCCTAAGTCAGGCTCTGACGCTGTTCCTACCCGAAGCCCTGACACTCACTGCTCCTAAATTAGGTCCTGATGTGCTAAGTAACTAAGGTCTTGACACTATCCCTAGGTCATTTCCTGACACTCTCCCTAGACCTTAACCTAACCTTCTCTTTAGCTAATGTCGAGATTAGCTAAAGAGATTCTTTAGAACGAGATTCTTTCATCTTCTGAATATAGTTTTCTTCAAAACATAATTTTTGTAGTGTTACTAACTTTAAACAAAATGTACTCAACTGCTGTGGAATATTCCTTCATAGGAGCGTGCATGGTTCACTTCTGCATCTGCTTGTGGTGGTGTTCAGGTTGCTTTCAGCTGTAGATCCCCTTATGCTAGCTAAATCCCTGATTCTGTCCCTAAATGAGGCCCTGAATTTAGGTCCGAGGCCGTGAACCTGTCCCTAACTGAGGCCTGGAGGCTCGTCCTAATGCAGGCCCTGACACTGTCCCCAACTAAGGCTCTGACACTACACCTAACTCAGTCACTGACACTGTACCTAACAAAGGCTCTGATGCTAGTCCTAACTTAGGCCCTGACACTGCCTCTAACTAAGGCCCTGCTGCCGTCAATATCTGAACACCTGATATTATCCTGAGCTAATAGCCTGACCCATGTCTTACCAAGGTCCTGAAACTTTCCCAAAGTAAGCCCTGACGCTGCCCCTAAGTGAGGCCTTGAGGCTATCCCTAACGGAGGCCCTGATAATAGCTTTAACGAAGACCCTAATGCTGATCCTACAGAGGCCTTTATGCTGCTCCTAAGTCATGCCCTGATACTGTCCCTTACTCAGGCCCTAAAGATAGGCCTCACTTAGGCCCTGTTGCTGTACCTCAGTTAGGCTCTGACGCTGTCCGTACATCCAGCCCTGGCGCTGGTCCTGATTAAGGCGCTCACGCTGCTGCTAACTAAGGCCCTGATGCTCTCAATAACTAAGGTCTTCTCGTTAGCCCTTGGTCATCTCCTTGCACTATCTCTGGCCTGGGACCTGACTCTGTCCCGAGATAATCTCCTGCATCTTCTGCTAACTGAAACCCTAATGCTCTCCCTAACTAAGGCCCTGACTACTCCTAACTAAGGCCATGACACTGAATCTAACAAAGGCCCGGAATCTGTCCTTAATATAGGCCCTGCTGCCAGCAATAACTAAAATCCTGACACTCTCCTGAGCTAATATCCTGACTCATTTCTAACCAAGGTCCTGACACTGTCCCTAAGAAAGCCCTGTCGCTGTCTTTAAGTGAAGACCTGAGGCTGTCTGTAACTCAGACCCTGAAGCTTTCCCTAACTGAGGCCTTGACGCTGTGACTAACTTGGGCTCCGGTCATGTCTTTAACTAAGAGCCTAAAGCTGATCCAACAGAGGCACTGATGCTGCTCCTAAGTCATTCCCTGACAGTGTCCCCAGCTAAGGGCCTGACATCAGGCCTCACTCAGGCCCTGTCGCTCTTCCTAAGTCAGGCCCTGATGCTGTGCCTACCTGAAGCCCTAACGCTGCTTCTGAATAAGTCCCTGAGAGTCTCAGTAACAAAGGTCTTCACACTCTCCTTAGGTCATTTCCTGACACGATTCCAAGCCTTTACCCTAAACCTGTCCCGAGCTAATGTCCTACCTCTTATGCTAACTGAAGACCTTATGCTGTGCCTAATTCAGGCACTGAATTTAGTCCCAAGGCCGCTAGACTGTC
This sequence comes from Balaenoptera borealis, assembly GCF_965194805.1. Taxonomy (NCBI): domain Eukaryota; kingdom Metazoa; phylum Chordata; class Mammalia; order Artiodactyla; family Balaenopteridae; genus Balaenoptera; species Balaenoptera borealis. Next base: position 17,872,860 of record NC_138874.1, read on the forward strand.
CCTAACTCGGCTCGATGCCCTTATCGTCACAATGTTCCATGACCACTGTCATCACAATGCTCCACGCCCTTGTCATCACAATGCTCCATAACCCCTGTCATCACAATGCTCCATGACTTTTGTCATCGCAATGCTACATGCCATTGTCATCACAATGCTCCATGCCCTTATCATCACAATGCTCCATGACCCCTTTCATCACAATGCTCCATGACCATTGTCTCAAATGCTACATGTCTGTGAAATCACAAAGCTCCATGCCCCCTGTCATCACAAGTCTCCATGCCTCTTGTCATCACAATGCTCCATGACCCTTGTCATCACAATGCTCCATGATCCTTGTAATCAAAATGCTCCTTGACCCTTTCTTCACAATGTTACAGTACCCCTTTCTTCACAATGCTCCATGCCGCTGGTCACCACAATGCTCCATGACTTCTGTCATCACAATGCTCCATGTCTCTTGTCATTAAAATGCTCCATGGCCCCTGTCATCACAATGCTGCATGATGCTTATAATCTCAATGCTCCATGGTCCTCGTCATCACAAATCTCCACGCATCTGTCATCACAATGCTCCATGACCCCTGTCATCCCAATGCTCCATAGCACTTTTCATCACAATGCTCCATGACCACTTTTATCACAATGTTCCATGACCACTTTAATCACAGTGCTCCATGACCACTTTCATCACAATGCCCCATGACCCCTGTAATCAAAATGCTCCATGGCCCTTGTCGCCACAATGCTCCAGGACCCGTCATCACAATTCTCCATGGCCCTTGTCATCACAATGCTCCATGGCGCTTGTCATCACAATGATCCAGAGCCTTAGTGCTTGAGTTGGGAGTAGTGTCATTGCCTCAGTTAGGGACACTGTCATTGCCTGAATTGGGAGTAGTGTCAGAGCCTTAGTTAGGGACAGCGCCAGGGCGAGTTGGGAGTAGTGCCAGTGCCTTAGTTAGGGACAGCACCAGTGCTTGCGTTGGGAATAGTGTCAGGGCCATAGTTAGGGACAGTGTCAGTGGCTGAGATGGGAATAGTGTCAGGGCCTTAGTTACGGACATTGTCAGTGCCTAAGTTGGGATTTTTGTCAGGGTCTTTATTATGGACAGTGTCAGGGCCTGAGTTAAGAGTAGTGTCAAGGCCTTAATTTGGAAGAGTGTCAGTGTCTCAGTTTGGAGTAGTGTCAGACCCTTGGTTAGGAACAGCCTCAGTGCCTGAGTTGGGAGTAGTGACGTGGCTTAAGTTATGGACAGTGTCAGGGACTGAGTTAAGAATAGTCTCAGGACCTTAGTTAGGGACAGTGTCAGTGACTGTGTTAGGAATAGTGTCAGCGCCTAAGTTAGGAGTAGTCTGAGACCGGTAGTTAGGAACAGTGTCAGGGCCTGAGTTGTGAGTAGTTTCAGGGCCTTAGTTAGAGAAAGTGTCAGTGCCGGGTTTGGCAGTTATGTCAGGGCCTTAGTTAGGGACAGTGTCAGTGCCTGAGTTGGGAGTAGTGTCAGGGCCTAGTTAGGGACAGGGTCAGTGCCTGAGTTGGGAGTAGTTTCAGGGCCTTAGTTAGAGAAAGTGTCAGTGCCGGAGTTGGGAGTTATGTCAGGGCCTTAGTTAGGGACAGTGTCAGGGCCTGAGTTGGGAGTAGTGTCAGGGCCTAGTAAGGGACAGTGTCAGTGCCTGAGTAGGAAGTAGTGTCAGGGCATTAGGGACAGTGTCAGTGGCTGCAATGGGAGTAGTGTCAGGGTCTTAGTTAGGGAGAGTGTCAGTGCCTGTGTTGGGAATAGTCTCAGGGTCTTTTCTGGGGACAGCATCAGGGCATGAGTTAAAAGTAGTGTCAAGACCTTAGTGAGGGAGAGTGTCAGTGCCTGTGTTGGGAGTAGTATCAGGCCCTTCGTTAGGGACAGTGTCAGGGTCTGAGGTAGAAGTAGTCTCAGGGCCTTATTTAGGTAGCGTGTCAATGCCTAAGTAAGTAGTAGTGTGAGGGCCTTAGTTAGGGACAGTGTCAATGCCTGTGTTGGGAGTAGTGTCAGAGACTTAGTAAGGGACACCGTCAGTGCCTGCGTTGGGAGTAGTGTCAGAGCCTTAGTTAGGGACAGTGTCAGGGTCTGAGGTAGACGTAGTCTCAGGGCCTTAGTTAGGTAGCGTGTCAATGCCTAAGTAAGTAGTAGTGTGAGGGCCTTAGTTAGGGACAGTGTCAATGCCTGTGTTGGGAGTAGTGTCAGAGACTTAGTAAGGGACACCGTCAGTGCCTGCGTTGGGAGTAGTATCAGGCCCTTCGTTAGGGACAGTGTCAGGGTCTGAGGTAGAAGTAGTCTCAGGGCCTTAGTTAGGTAGCGTGTCAATGCCTAAGTAAGTAGTAATGTGAGGGCCTTAGTTAGGGACAGTGTCAATGCCTGTGTTGGGAGTAGTGTCAGAGACTTAGTAAGGGACACCGTCAGTGCCTGCGTTGGGAGTAGTGTCAGAGCCTTAGTTAGGGACACCGTCAGTGCCTGCGTTGGGAGTAGTGTCAGGGCCTTACTTAGGGACAGCGTCAGTGCCTGAGTTAGGAGTAGTGTGATGGCCGTAGTTAGGGACACTCTCAGTGCCAGAGTTGGGGGTAGTGTCAGGCCTTTGTTAGGGACTGTGCCAGGGCCTGAGTTAAGAGTAGTGTCAAGTCCTTAGTTAGGGACAGTGTTAGTGCCTGAGTTGAGAGTAATGTCAAGACCTTAGTTAGGGACAATGTCAGTGCGTAGTTTGGGAGTACTGTCAGGGCCTTAGTTAGGAACAGTGTCAGTGCCTGAGTTGGGAGTACTGTCAGGGCGTATTTAGGGACAGTCTCAATGCCTATTTTGGGAGTAGTGTCACGGCCTTAGTTAGTGATATTATCAGTGCCTGAGTAAGGAGTAGTGTCCGGGCCTTAGTTAGGGACAGTGTCAGTTGCTTAGTTAGGAGTAGCGTCACGAACTAAGTTAGGGCCAGTGTCAGTGCCTGAGTCAGGAGTAGAGTCAAGGCCTAAGTTAAGGACAGTGTCATTGCTTGAGATAGGAGTAGTGTCAGGGCCTTAGTTAGGGACATTGTCAGGGCATGATTTAGGAGATGTGTTAGGGCGTGAGCTATGAAGAGTGTCAGGGCCTTAGTTAGTGACAGTGTCAGTGCTGAGTTTGGAGTAGTATCAGGGCCTTAGTTAGAGACAGTGTCAGGGCCTGAGTTAGGTGTACGTCAGGGCCTTAGTTAGGGACAGTGTCAGAGCCTGATTTAGGAGTAGTGTCAGAGGCTTTGTTAGGGACAGTGTCAGGGCCTGAGTTAAGAGTAGTGTCACAGCTTTAGTTAGGACCAGTGTCAGGGCCTTAGTTAAGTCCAACATCAGCGCCTATGATAGGAATCAGATCAGGACCTGTGTTCCAGGTAATGTCAGGGCCTTATTTAAGAACAGTGTCAGGGCCTGAGTCCTGACTTACTCCTTACTCTCCTCACTAAGGACTTTGGACACTACTGCTAATTCAGGCCCTGATAATGTCCCTAACTAAGGCCTTGACACTTTCCTTGGCTAAGGCCCTGAACTTCTCCTAAGTCAGGCCCTGATACTGTCCCTAACAATGGCCCTGACACTACACCTAACTAAGGCCCCGACATGATACCTAACAAAGGCTTTGTTGCTAGTCCAAACTAAAGCCCTAAAATTGGTCCTAAATAAGGCCTTGACACTAATCCTAACTCAGGCCCTAAAACTGTCCCTAACTAAGGCCCTGATAGTATGCCTAACTCAGGCCCTCATACGATTCCTAACAATGGCTCTGATGCTAGTCCAAACTAAGGCCCTGAAATTGGTCCTAAATAAGGCCTTGACACTAATCCTAACTCAGGCCCTAGCACTGTCCCTAACTAGGTCTCAGACAGTACACCTAAATCAGACCCTGACACTGTCCCTAAGTGAGGCCCTGAGGCTGTCCCTCACAGAGGTCCTGATAATGTCTTTAACTAAACTCTAATGCTGATCTTACAGAGACCCTTATTTTGATCCTATGTCATGCCCTGACGCTGTCCGTAGCTAAGGCCCTGACTCTAGGCATCACTCAGGCCCTGTCGCTCTCCCTACGTCAGGCTAAGACTCTGTCCCTACCTGAAGCCCTGACACTGGGCCTAAATTAGGCACTGATGCTCTAATTAGCTATGGTCTTGACACTATCCCTAGGTCCTTTCCTGACACTATCCCTAGATCTTAACCTAAACTTGTCTTTAGCTATTGTCGAGCCTCTTATGCTAACTAAATCCCTGATGCTGTCTCTAACTAAGAGCCTGAAATTAGTCCCGAGGCCGTCAACCTGTCCCTAACTGAGGTTGGAGGCTCATCCTAACTGAGGCGCTGACACTGTCCCTAACTAAAGCCCTGACACTACACCTAACTCAGTCCCTGACACTGTACTTTACAAGGGCTCTGATGCTAGTCCTAACTCAGGTCCTGACACTGTCTCTAAGTAAGGCTCAGAATTTGCCCCTAATATAGGCCCTGCTGTCAGCAATAACTAAAAACTGGACACTAGCCTGAGTTAATATCCTGACATATTTCTAACCAAGGTCCTGACACTGTCCCTAAGAAAGCCCTGTCGCTGTCCCTGTGTTAAGAACTGAGGCTGTCCCTAACTCAGGCCCTGAAGCTTTCCCTAACTGAGGCCTAGAAGCTGTGACTAAGTTAGGCCCTGATCATATCTGTAACAAAGACGCTAAGGCTGATCCAACAGAGGCGCTGATTCTGTTCCTAAGTCATGCCCTGACAGTGTCCTCAGCTAAGGGCCTGACGCTAGGCCTCACTCAGGCCCTGTCGCTCTCCCTAAGTCAGGCTCTGATGCTGTCCCTACCTGAAGCCCTGACACTGGTTCTAAATAAGGATCTGATACTCTCAGTAACTAAAGTTTTGACACTATGCTTAGGTCCTTTCCTGACACTATCCCTAGACCATAACCTGACCCTGTCCCTAGCAAATGTCGTGCCTCTTATGCTAACTACAGCCCTGCTGCTGTCCTTAACTAAGGGCCTAAAATTACTCTCGAGGCTGTGACCCTGTCCGTACCTAAGGCCTCGATGTTCGTCCTAATTCAGGGCCTGACACTGTCCCTAACTAAGGCCCTGCTGCCGTCAATATCTAAAGTCCTGACACTATCCTGAGCTAATTTCTTGACCCATCTCTTACCAAGGTCCTGAAACTGTCCCTAAGGAAGCCCTGATGCTGTCTCCAAGTGAGGCCTTGAGGCTGTCCCTAACAGAGGCCCTGATAATATCTTTCACATAGCCCCTGAGGCTGATCCTACCGGGGCTCTTATGCTGCTCCTAAGTCATGCCCTGACACTGTCTCTAGCTAAGGCCCTGACGCTAGGCCTCACTCAGGCCCTGTCCCACTCCCTAAGTCAGGCTCTGACGCTGTTCCTACCCGAAGCCCTGACACTCACTGCTCCTAAATTAGGTCCTGATGTGCTAAGTAACTAAGGTCTTGACACTATCCCTAGGTCATTTCCTGACACTCTCCCTAGACCTTAACCTAACCTTCTCTTTAGCTAATGTCGAGATTAGCTAAAGAGATTCTTTAGAACGAGATTCTTTCATCTTCTGAATATAGTTTTCTTCAAAACATAATTTTTGTAGTGTTACTAACTTTAAACAAAATGTACTCAACTGCTGTGGAATATTCCTTCATAGGAGCGTGCATGGTTCACTTCTGCATCTGCTTGTGGTGGTGTTCAGGTTGCTTTCAGCTGTAGATCCCCTTATGCTAGCTAAATCCCTGATTCTGTCCCTAAATGAGGCCCTGAATTTAGGTCCGAGGCCGTGAACCTGTCCCTAACTGAGGCCTGGAGGCTCGTCCTAATGCAGGCCCTGACACTGTCCCCAACTAAGGCTCTGACACTACACCTAACTCAGTCACTGACACTGTACCTAACAAAGGCTCTGATGCTAGTCCTAACTTAGGCCCTGACACTGCCTCTAACTAAGGCCCTGCTGCCGTCAATATCTGAACACCTGATATTATCCTGAGCTAATAGCCTGACCCATGTCTTACCAAGGTCCTGAAACTTTCCCAAAGTAAGCCCTGACGCTGCCCCTAAGTGAGGCCTTGAGGCTATCCCTAACGGAGGCCCTGATAATAGCTTTAACGAAGACCCTAATGCTGATCCTACAGAGGCCTTTATGCTGCTCCTAAGTCATGCCCTGATACTGTCCCTTACTCAGGCCCTAAAGATAGGCCTCACTTAGGCCCTGTTGCTGTACCTCAGTTAGGCTCTGACGCTGTCCGTACATCCAGCCCTGGCGCTGGTCCTGATTAAGGCGCTCACGCTGCTGCTAACTAAGGCCCTGATGCTCTCAATAACTAAGGTCTTCTCGTTAGCCCTTGGTCATCTCCTTGCACTATCTCTGGCCTGGGACCTGACTCTGTCCCGAGATAATCTCCTGCATCTTCTGCTAACTGAAACCCTAATGCTCTCCCTAACTAAGGCCCTGACTACTCCTAACTAAGGCCATGACACTGAATCTAACAAAGGCCCGGAATCTGTCCTTAATATAGGCCCTGCTGCCAGCAATAACTAAAATCCTGACACTCTCCTGAGCTAATATCCTGACTCATTTCTAACCAAGGTCCTGACACTGTCCCTAAGAAAGCCCTGTCGCTGTCTTTAAGTGAAGACCTGAGGCTGTCTGTAACTCAGACCCTGAAGCTTTCCCTAACTGAGGCCTTGACGCTGTGACTAACTTGGGCTCCGGTCATGTCTTTAACTAAGAGCCTAAAGCTGATCCAACAGAGGCACTGATGCTGCTCCTAAGTCATTCCCTGACAGTGTCCCCAGCTAAGGGCCTGACATCAGGCCTCACTCAGGCCCTGTCGCTCTTCCTAAGTCAGGCCCTGATGCTGTGCCTACCTGAAGCCCTAACGCTGCTTCTGAATAAGTCCCTGAGAGTCTCAGTAACAAAGGTCTTCACACTATCCTTAGGTCATTTCCTGACACGATTCCAAGCCTTTACCCTAACCCTGTCCCGAACTAATGTCCTACATCTTATGCTAACTAAAGACCTTATGCTGTGCCTAATTCAGGCACTGAATTTAGTCCCAAGGCCGCTAGACTGTCCCTAACTCGGCTCGATGCCCTTATCGTCACAATGTTCCATGACCACTGTCATCACAATGCTCCACGCCCTTGTCATCACAATGCTCCATAACCCCTGTCATCACAATGCTCCATGACCTTTGTCATCGCAATGCTACATGCCATTGTCATCACAATGCTCCATGCCCTTATCATCACAATGCTCCATGACCCCTTTCATCACAATGCTCCATGACCATTGTCTCAAATGCTACATGTCTGTGAAATCACAAAGCTCCATGCCCCCTGTCATCACAAGTCTCCATGACTCTTGTCATCACAATGCTCCATGACCCTTGTCATCACAATGCTCCATGATCCTTGTAATCAAAATGCTCCTTGACCCTTTCTTCACAATGTTACAGTACCCCTTTCTTCACAATGCTCCATGCCGCTGGTCACCACAATGCTCCATGACTTCTGTCATCACAATGCTCCATGTCTCTTGTCATTAAAATGCTCCATGGCCCCTGTCATCACAATGCTTCATGATGCTTATAATCTCAATGCTCCATGGTCCTCGTCATCACAAATCTCCACGCATTTGTCATCACAATGCTCCATGACCCCTGTCATCCCAATGCTCCATAGCACTTTTCATCACAATGCTCCATGACCACTTTTATCACAATGTTCCATGACCACTTTAATCACAGTGCTCCATGACCACTTTCATCACAATGCCCCATGACCCCTGTAATCAAAATGCTCCATGGCCCTTGTCGCCACAATGCTCCAGGACCCGTCATCACAATTCTCCATGGCCCTTGTCATCACAATGCTCCATGGCGCTTGTCATCACAATGATCCAGAGCCTTAGTGCTTGAGTTGGGAGTAGTGTCATTGCCTCAGTTAGGGACACTGTCATTGCCTGAATTGGGAGTAGTGTCAGAGCCTTAGTTAGGGACAGCGCCAGGGCGAGTTGGGAGTAGTGCCAGTGCCTTAGTTAGGGACAGCACCAGTGCTTGCGTTGGGAATAGTGTCAGGGCCATAGTTAGGGACAGTGTCAGTGGCTGAGATGGGAATAGTGTCAGGGCCTTAGTTACGGACATTGTCAGTGCCTAAGTTGGGATTTTTGTCAGGGTCTTTATTATGGACAGTGTCAGGGCCTGAGTTAAGAGTAGTGTCAAGGCCTTAATTTGGAAGAGTGTCAGTGTCTCAGTTTGGAGTAGTGTCAGACCCTTGGTTAGGAACAGCCTCAGTGCCTGAGTTGGGAGTAGTGACATGGCTTAAGTTATGGACAGTGTCAGGGACTGAGTTAAGAATAGTCTCAGGACCTTAGTTAGGGACAGTGTCAGTGACTGTGTTAGGAATAGTGACAGCGCCTAAGTTAGGAATAGTCTGAGACCGGTAGTTAGGAACAGTGTCAGGGCCTGAGTTGTGAGTAGTTTCAGGGCCTTAGTTAGAGAAAGTGTCAGTGCCGGGTTTGGCAGTTATGTCAGGGCCTTAGTTAGGGACAGTGTCAGTGCCTGAGTTGGGAGTAGTGTCAGGTCCTAGTTAGGGACAGGGTCAGTGCCTGAGTTGGGAGTAGTTTCAGGGCCTTAGTTAGGGAAAGTGTCAGTGCCGGAGTTGGGAGTTATGTCAGGGCCTTAGTTAGGGACAGTGTCAGGGCCTGAGTTGGGAGTAGTGTCAGGGCCTAGTAAGGGACAGTGTCAGTGCCTGAGTAGGAAGTAGTGTCAGGGCATTAGGGACAGTGTCAGTGGCTGCAATGGGAGTAGTGTCAGGGTCTTAGTTAGGGAGAGTGTCAGTGCCTGTGTTGGGAATAGTCTCAGGGTCTTTTCTGGGGACAGCATCAGGGCATGAGTTAAAAGTAGTGTCAAGACCTTAGTGAGGGAGAGTGTCAGTGCCTGTGTTGGGAGTAGTATCAGGCCCTTCGTTAGGGACAGTGTCAGGGTCTGAGGTAGAAGTAGTCTCAGGGCCTTATTTAGGTAGCGTGTCAATGCCTAAGTAAGTAGTAGTGTGAGGGCCTTAGTTAGGGACAGTGTCAATGCCTGTGTTGGGAGTAGTGTCAGAGACTTAGTAAGGGACACCGTCAGTGCCTGCGTTGGGAGTAGTGTCAGAGCCTTAGTTAGGGACAGTGTCAGGGTCTGAGGTAGAAGTAGTCTCAGGGCCTTAGTTAGGTAGCGTGTCAATGTCTAAGTAAGTAGTAGTGTGAGGGCCTTAGTTAGGGAGAGTGTCAATGCCTGTGTTGGGAGTAGTGTCAGAGACTTAGTAAGGGACACCGTCAGTGCCTGCGTTGGGAGTAGTATCAGGCCCTTCGTTAGGGACAGTGTCAGGGTCTGAGGTAGAAGTAGTCTCAGGGCCTTAGTTAGGTAGCGTGTCAATGCCTAAGTAAGTAGTAATGTGAGGGCCTTAGTTAGGGACAGTGTCAATGCCTGTGTTGGGAGTAGTGTCAGAGACTTAGTAAGGGACACCGTCAGTGCCTGCGTTGGGAGTAGTGTCAGAGCCTTAGTTAGGGACACCGTCAGTGCCTGCGTTGGGAGTAGTGTCAGGGCCTTACTTAGGGACAGCGTCAGTGCCTGAGTTAGGAGTAGTGTGATGGCCGTAGTTAGGGACACTCTCAGTGCCAGAGTTGGGGGTAGTGTCAGGCCTTTGTTAGGGACTGTGCCAGGGCCTGAGTTAAGAGTAGTGTCAAGTCCTTAGTTAGGGACAGTGTTAGTGCCTGAGTTGAGAGTAATGTCAAGACCTTAGTTAGGGACAATGTCAGTGCGTAGTTTGGGAGTACTGTCAGGGCCTTAGTTAGGAACAGTGTCAGTGCCTGAGTTGGGAGTACTGTCAGGGCGTATTTAGGGACAGTCTCAATGCCTATTTTGGGAGTAGTGTCACGGCCTTAGTTAGTGATATTATCAGTGCCTGAGTAAGGAGTAGTGTCCGGGCCTTAGTTAGGGACAGTGTCAGTTGCTTAGTTAGGAGTAGCGTCACGAACTAAGTTAGGGCCAGTGTGAGTGCCTGAGTCAGGAGTAGAGTCAAGGCCTAAGTTAAGGACAGTGTCATTGCTTGAGATAGGAGTAGTGTCAGGGCCTTAGTTAGGGACATTGTCAGGGCATGATTTAGGAGATGTGTTAGGGCGTGAGCTATGAAGAGTGTCAGGGCCTTAGTTAGTGACAGTGTCAGTGCTGAGTTTGGAGTAGTATCAGGGCCTTAGTTAGAGACAGTGTCAGGGCCTGAGTTAGGTGTACGTCAGGGCCTTAGTTAGGGACAGTGTCAGAGCCTGATTTAGGAGTAGTGTCAGAGGCTTTGTTAGGGACAGTGTCAGGGCCTGAGTTAAGAGTAGTGTCACAGCTTTAGTTAGGACCAGTGTCAGGGCCTTAGTTAAGTCCAACATCAGCGCCTATGATAGGAATCAGATCAGGACCTGTGTTCCAGGTAATGTCAGGGCCTTATTTAAGAACAGTGTCAGGGCCTGAGTCCTGACTTACTCCTTACTCTCCTCACTAAGGACTTTGGACACTACTGCTAATTCAGGCCCTGATAATGTCCCTAACTAAGGCCTTGACACTTTCCTTGGCTAAGGCCCTGAACTTCTCCTAAGTCAGGCCCTGATACTGTCCCTAACAATGGCCCTGACACTACACCTAACTAAGGCCCCGACATGATACCTAACAAAAGCTTTGTTGCTAGTCCAAACTAAAGCCCTAAAATTGGTCCTAAATAAGGCCTTGACACTAATCCTAACTCAGGCCCTAAAACTGTCCCTAACTAAGGCCCTGATAGTATGCCTAACTCAGGCCCTCATACGATTCCTAACAATGGCTCTGATGCTAGTCCAAACTAAGGCCCTGAAATTGGTCCTAAATAAGGCCTTGACACTAATCCTAACTCAGGCCCTAGCACTGTCCCTAACTAGGTCTCAGACAGTACACCTAAATCAGACCCTGACACTGTCCCTAAGTGAGGCCCTGAGGCTGTCCCTCACAGAGGTCCTGATAATGTCTTTAACTAAACTCTAATGCTGATCTTACAGAGACCCTTATGTTGATCCTATGTCATGCCCTGACGCTGTCCGTAGCTAAGGCCCTGACTCTAGGCATCACTCAGGCCCTGTCGCTCTCCCTACGTCAGGCCAAGACTCTGTCCCTACCTGAAGCCCTGACACTGGGCCTAAATTAGGCACTGATGCTCTAATTAGCTATGGTCTTGACACTATCCCTAGGTCCTTTCCTGACACTATCCCTAGATCTTAACCTAAACTTGTCTTTAGCTATTGTCGAGCCTCTTATGCTAACTAAATCCCTGATGCTGTCTCTAACTAAGAGCCTGAAATTAGTCCCGAGGCCGTCAACCTGTCCCTAACTGAGGTTGGAGGCTCATCCTAACTGAGGCGCTGACACTGTCCCTAACTAAAGCCCTGACACTACACCTAACTCAGTCCCTGACACTGTACTTTACAAGGGCTCTGATGCTAGTCCTAACTCAGGTCCTGACACTGTCTCTAAGTAAGGCTCAGAATTTGCCCCTAATATAGGCCCTGCTGTCAGCAATAACTAAAAACTGGACACTAGCCTGAGTTAATATCCTGACATATTTCTAACCAAGGTCCTGACACTGTCCCTAAGAAAGCCCTGTCACTGTCCCTGTGTTAAGAACTGAGGCTGTCCCTAACTCAGGCCCTGAAGCTTTCCCTAACTGAGGCCTAGAAGCTGTGACTAAGTCAGGCCCTGATCATATCTGTAACAAAGACGCTAAGGCTGATCCAACAGAGGCGCTGATTCTGTTCCTAAGTCATGCCCTGACAGTGTCCTCAGCTAAGGGCCTGACGCTAGGCCTCACTCAGGCCCTGTCGCTCTCCCTAAGTCAGGCTCTGATGCTGTCCCTACCTGAAGCCCTGACACTGGTTCTAAATAAGGATCTGATACTCTCAGTAACTAAAGTTTTGACACTATGCTTAGGTCCTTTCCTGACACTATCCCTAGACCATAACCTGACCCTGTCCCTAGCAAATGTCGTGCCTCTTATGCTAACTACAGCCCTGCTGCTGTCCTTAACTAAGGGCCTAAAATTACTCTCGAGGCTGTGACCCTGTCCGTACCTAAGGCCTCGATGTTCGTCCTAATTCAGGGCCTGACACTGTCCCTAACTAAGGCCCTGCTGCCGTCAATATCTAAAGTCCTGACACTATCCTGAGCTAATTTCTTGACCCATCTCTTACCAAGGTCCTGAAACTGTCCCTAAGGAAGCCCTGATGCTGTCTCCAAGTGAGGCCTTGAGGCTGTCCCTAACAGAGGCCCTGATAATATCTTTCACATAGCCCCTGAGGCTGATCCTACCGGGGCTCTTATGCTGCTCCTAAGTCATGCCCTGACACTGTCTCTAGCTAAGGCCCTGACGCTAGGCCTCACTCAGGCCCTGTCCCACTCCCTAAGTCAGGCTCTGACGCTGTTCCTACCCGAAGCCCTGACACTCACTGCTCCTAAATTAGGTCCTGATGTGCTAAGTAACTAAGGTCTTGACACTATCCCTAGGTCATTTCCTGACACTCTCCCTAGACCTTAACCTAACCTTCTCTTTAGCTAATGTCGAGATTAGCTAAAGAGATTCTTTAGAACGAGATTCTTTCATCTTCTGAATATAGTTTTCTTCAAAACATAATTTTTGTAGTGTTACTAACTTTAAACAAAATGTACTCAACTGCTGTGGAATATTCCTTCATAGGAGCGTGCATGGTTCACTTCTGCATCTGCTTGTGGTGGTGTTCAGGTTGCTTTCAGCTGTAGATCCCCTTATGCTAGCTAAATCCCTGATTCTGTCCCTAAATGAGGCCCTGAATTTAGGTCCGAGGCCGTGAACCTGTCCCTAACTGAGGCCTGGAGGCTCGTCCTAATGCAGGCCCTGACACTGTCCCCAACTAAGGCTCTGACACTACACCTAACTCAGTCACTGACACTGTACCTAACAAAGGCTCTGATGCTAGTCCTAACTTAGGCCCTGACACTGCCTCTAACTAAGGCCCTGCTGCCGTCAATATCTGAACACCTGATATTATCCTGAGCTAATAGCCTGACCCATGTCTTACCAAGGTCCTGAAACTTTCCCAAAGTAAGCCCTGACGCTGCCCCTAAGTGAGGCCTTGAGGCTATCCCTAACGGAGGCCCTGATAATAGCTTTAACGAAGACCCTAATGCTGATCCTACAGAGGCCTTTATGCTGCTCCTAAGTCATGCCCTGATACTGTCCCTTACTCAGGCCCTAAAGATAGGCCTCACTTAGGCCCTGTTGCTGTACCTCAGTTAGGCTCTGACGCTGTCCGTACATCCAGCCCTGGCGCTGGTCCTGATTAAGGCGCTCACGCTGCTGCTAACTAAGGCCCTGATGCTCTCAATAACTAAGGTCTTCTCGTTAGCCCTTGGTCATCTCCTTGCACTATCTCTGGCCTGGGACCTGACTCTGTCCCGAGATAATCTCCTGCATCTTCTGCTAACTGAAACCCTAATGCTCTCCCTAACTAAGGCCCTGACTACTCCTAACTAAGGCCATGACACTGAATCTAACAAAGGCCCGGAATCTGTCCTTAATATAGGCCCTGCTGCCAGCAATAACTAAAATCCTGACACTCTCCTGAGCTAATATCCTGACTCATTTCTAACCAAGGTCCTGACACTGTCCCTAAGAAAGCCCTGTCGCTGTCTTTAAGTGAAGACCTGAGGCTGTCTGTAACTCAGACCCTGAAGCTTTCCCTAACTGAGGCCTTGACGCTGTGACTAACTTGGGCTCCGGTCATGTCTTTAACTAAGAGCCTAAAGCTGATCCAACAGAGGCACTGATGCTGCTCCTAAGTCATTCCCTGACAGTGTCCCCAGCTAAGGGCCTGACATCAGGCCTCACTCAGGCCCTGTCGCTCTTCCTAAGTCAGGCCCTGATGCTGTGCCTACCTGAAGCCCTAACGCTGCTTCTGAATAAGTCCCTGAGAGTCTCAGTAACAAAGGTCTTCACACTCTCCTTAGGTCATTTCCTGACACGATTCCAAGCCTTTACCCTAAACCTGTCCCGAGCTAATGTCCTACCTCTTATGCTAACTGAAGACCTTATGCTGTGCCTAATTCAGGCACTGAATTTAGTCCCAAGGCCGCTAGACTGTCCCTAACTCGGCTCGATGCCCTTATCGTCACAATGTTCCATGACCACTGTCATCACAATGCTCCACGCCCTTGTCATCACAATGCTCCATAACCCCTGTCATCACAATGCTCCATGACTTTTGTCATCGCAATGCTACATGCCATTGTCATCACAATGCTCCATGCCCTTATCATCACAATGCTCCATGACCCCTTTCATCACAATGCTCCATGACCATTGTCTCAAATGCTACATGTCTGTGAAATCACAAAGCTCCATGCCCCCTGTCATCACAAGTCTCCATGCCTCTTGTCATCACAATGCTCCATGACCCTTGTCATCACAATGCTCCATGATCCTTGTAATCAAAATGCTCCTTGACCCTTTCTTCACAATGTTACAGTACCCCTTTCTTCACAATGCTCCATGCCGCTGGTCACCACAATGCTCCATGACTTCTGTCATCACAATGCTCCATGTCTCTTGTCATTAAAATGCTCCATGGCCCCTGTCATCACAATGCTGCATGATGCTTATAATCTCAATGCTCCATGGTCCTCGTCATCACAAATCTCCACGCATCTGTCATCACAATGCTCCATGACCCCTGTCATCCCAATGCTCCATAGCACTTTTCATCACAATGCTCCATGACCACTTTTATCACAATGTTCCATGACCACTTTAATCACAGTGCTCCATGACCACTTTCATCACAATGCCCCATGACCCCTGTAATCAAAATGCTCCATGGCCCTTGTCGCCACAATGCTCCAGGACCCGTCATCACAATTCTCCATGGCCCTTGTCATCACAATGCTCCATGGCGCTTGTCATCACAATGATCCAGAGCCTTAGTGCTTGAGTTGGGAGCAGTGTCATTGCCTCAGTTAGGGACACTGTCATTGCCTGAATTGGGAGTAGTGTCAGAGCCTTAGTTAGGGACAGCGCCAGGGCGAGTTGGGAGTAGTGCCAGTGCCTTAGTTAGGGACAGCACCAGTGCTTGCGTTGGGAATAGTGTCAGGGCCATAGTTAGGGACAGTGTCAGTGGCTGAGATGGGAATAGTGTCAGGGCCTTAGTTACGGACATTGTCAGTGCCTAAGTTGGGATTTTTGTCAGGGTCTTTATTATGGACAGTGTCAGGGCCTGAGTTAAGAGTAGTGTCAAGGCCTTAATTTGGAAGAGTGTCAGTGTCTCAGTTTGGAGTCGTGTCAGACCCTTAGTTAGGAACAGCCTCAGTGCCTGAGTTGGGAGTAGTGACGTGGCTTAAGTTATGGACAGTGTCAGGGACTGAGTTAAGAATAGTCTCAGGACCTTAGTTAGGGACAGTGTCAGTGACTGTGTTAGGAATAGTGTCAGCGCCTAAGTTAGGAGTAGTCTGAGACCGGTAGTTAGGAACAGTGTCAGGGCCTGAGTTGTGAGTAGTTTCAGGGCTTTAGTTAGAGAAAGTGTCAGTGCCGGGTTTGGCAGTTATGTCAGGGCCTTAGTTAGGGACAGTGTCAGTGCCTGAGTTGGGAGTAGTGTCAGGGCCTAGTTAGGGACAGGGTCAGTGCCTGAGTTGGGAGTAGTTTCAGGGCCTTAGTTAGAGAAAGTGTCAGTGCCGGAGTTGGGAGTTATGTCAGGCCCTTAGTTAGGGACAGTGTCAGTGCCTGAGTTGGGAGTAGTGTCAGGTCCTAGTTAGGGACAGGGTCAGTGCCTGAGTTGGGAGTAGTTTCAGGGCCTTAGTTAGAGAAAGTGTCAGTACCAGAGTTGGGAGTTATGTCAGGGCCTTAGTTAGGGACAGTGTCAGGGCCTGAGTTGGAAGTAGAGTCAGGGCCTAGTTAGGGACAGTGTCAGTGCCTGAGTAGGAAGTAGTGTCAGGGCATTAGGGACAGTGTCAGTGGCTGCAATGGGAGTAGTGTCAGGGTCTTAGTTAGGGAGAGTGTCAGTGCCTGTGTTGGGAATAGTCTCAGGGTCTTTTCTGGGGACAGCATCAGGGCATGAGTTAAAAGTAGTGTCAAGGCCTTAGTTAGGGAGAGTGTCAATGCCTGTGTTGGGAGTAGTGTCAGAGACTTAGTAAGGGACACCGTGAGTGCCTGCGTTGGGAGTAGTATCAGGCCCTTCGTTAGGGACAGTGTCAGGGTCTGAGGTAGAAGTAGTCTCAGGGCCTTAGTTAGGTAGCGTGTCAATGCCTAAGTAAGTAGTAGTGTGAGAGCCTTAGTTAGGGACAGTGTCAATGCCTGTGTTGGGAGTAGTGTCAGAGCCTTAGTTAGGGACACCGTCAGTGTCTGCGTTGGGAGTAGTGTCAGGGCCTTACTTAGGGACAGCGTCAGTGCCTGAGTTAGGAGTAGTGTGATGGCCGTAGTTAGGGACACTCTCAGTGCCAGAGTTGGGGGTAGTGTCAGGCCTTTGTTAGGGACTGTGCCAGGGCCTGAGTTAAGAGTAGTGTCAAGTCCTTAGTTAGGGACAGTGTTAGTGCCTGAGTTGAGAGTAATGTCAAGACCTTAGTTAGGGACAATGTCAGTGCGTAGTTTGGGAGTACTGTCAGGGCCTTAGTTAGGGACAGTGTCAGTGCCTGAGTTGGGAGTACTGTCAGGGCGTATTTAGGGACAGTCTCAATGCCTATTTTGGGAGTAGTGTCACGGCCTTAGTTAGTGATATTATCAGTGCCTGAGTAAGGAGTAGTGTCCGGGCCTTAGTTAGGGACAGTGTCAGTTGCTTAGTTAGGAGTAGCGTCACGGCCTAAGTTAGGGCCAGTGTCAGTGCCTGAGTCAGGAGTAGAGTCAGGGCCTAAGTTAAGGACAGTGTCATTGCTTGAGATAGGAGTAGTGTCAGGGCCTTAGTTAGGGACATTTTCAGGGCATGATTTAGGAGTTGTTTTAGGGTGTGAGCTATGAATAATGTCAGGGCCTTAGTTAGTGACAGTGTCAGTGCTGAGTTTGGAGTAGTATCAGGGCCTTAGTTAGAGACAGTGTCAGGGCCTGAGTTAGGTGTACGTCAGGGCCTTAGTTAGGGACAGTGTCAGAGCCTGATTTAGGAGTAGTGTCAGAGGCTTTGTTAGGGACAGTGTCAGGGCCTGAGTTAAGAGTAGTGTCACAGCTTTAGTTAGGACCAGTGTCAGGGCCTTAGTTAAGTCCAACATCAGCGCCTATGATAGGAATCAGATCAGGACCTGTGTTCCAGGTAATGTCAGGGCCTTATTTAAGAACAGTGTCAGGGCCTGAGTCCTGACTTACTCCTTACTCTCCTCACTAAGGACTTTGGACACTACTGCTAATTCAGGCCCTGATAATGTCCCTAACTAAGGCCCTGACACTTTCCTTGGCTAAGGCCCTGAACTTCTCCTAAGTCAGGCCCTGATACTGTCCCTAACAATGGCCCTGACACTACACCTAACTGAGGCCCCGACATGATACCTAACAAAGGCTTTGTTGCTAGTCCAAACTAAAGCCCTAAAATTGGTCCTAAATAAGGCCTTGACACTAATCCTAACTCAGGCCCTAAAACTGTCCCTAACTAAGGCCCTGATAGTATGCCTAACTCAGGCCCTCATACGATTCCTAACAATGGCTCTGATGCTAGTCCAAACTAAGGCCCTGAAATTGGTCCTAAATAAGGCCTTGACACTAATCCTAACTCAGGCCCTAGCACTGTCCCTAACTAGGTCTCAGACAGTACACCTAAATCAGACCCTGACACTGTCCCTAAGCAAGGCCCTGACACTACTCCTAACTCAGTCCCTTACACTGTACCTAACAAAGTCTCTGATGCTAGGCCTAACTCAGGCCCTGAAACCGTCTGTAACTAAGGCCCTGCTGCCATCACTATCAAAAGTCCTGACATTATCCTGAGCTAATATCCTGACCTATGTCTTTCCAAGGTCCTGAAACTGTCCCAAAGTAAGCCCTGACGCTGTCCCTAAGTGAAGACCTGAGGCTGTCCCTAACTCAGGCCCTGAAGCTTTCCTGAACTGAAGCCTTGAAGCTGTGACTAATTCAGGCCCTGATCATGTACCTAACGAAGACCTTAATGCTGATCCAGCAAAGACGCTGATGCTGCTCCAAAGTCATGCCCTGACAGTGTGCCCAGCTAAGGGCCTGACGCTAAGCCTCACTCAGGCCCTGTCGCTCTCCCTAAGTCAGGCCCTGACACTGTCACTAACTAAGGCCCTGACTCTACTCCTAATTCAGTCCCGAACATTGTGTCTAACAAAGGCTCTGATGCTAGTCGTAACTCAGGGCCTGACACTGTCTCTAACTAAGGGCTGCTGCCATCAACATCTAAAGTCCTGACATTATCCGGAGCTAATAACCTGACCCATGTCTTACCAAGGTCCTGAAACTGTCCCAAAGTAAGCCCTGACGCTGTCCCTAAGTGAGGCCCTGAAGCTTTCCCTACCTAACTCAGGCCTTGATGCTGTGACTAACTCAGACCCTGATCATGTCTTTAACTAAGACCCTAAGGCTGATCCAACAGAGGCCCTGATGCTGCTCCTAAGTCATGCCCCGATAGTGTCCCCCACTAAGTGTCTGATGCTAGGCCTCACTCAGACCCTATCGCTCTCCCTAAGTCAGGCTCTGATGCTGTCCCTACCTGAAGCCCTAACACTGGTTCTGAATAAGGTCCTGAGAGTCTCCATAACAAAGGTCTTCACACTTTGTCATTTCCTGACACTATCCCTAGATGTTAAACTGACACGGCCACTAGCTAATGTCCTGCCTCTTATGCTAACTGAAGTCCTTAGGCTGTGCCTACCTCAGGCACTGAATTTAGTCCCAAGACCATGAAACTGTCCCGAACTAAGGCCTAGATGCTCGCCCTACATCCGGCCCTGACACTGTCCCTAACTAAGGCCCTAACACTATTGCTAACTGAGGATCTGACACTGGACCTATCAGAGGCCCTCTACTCCTAACTAACGCCTTGAAACTTTCCCTAACGTAGGCGCTGCTACCATCAATATCTAAAGTCCTGACATGATCCTGAGCTAATATCCTGACCCATGTCTTACCAAGGTCCTGAAACTCTCCCAACGTTAGCCCTGACACTGTCCCTAAGTGAGGCCCTGAGGCTGTCCCTCACAGAGGTCCTGATAATGTCTTTAACTAAACTCTAATGCTGATCTTACAGAGACCCTTATGTTGATCCTATGTCATGCCCTGACGCTGTCCGTAGCTAAGGCCCTGACTCTAGGCATCACTCAGGCCCTGTCGCTCTCCCTACGTCAGGCTAAGACTCTGTCCCTACCTGAAGCCCTGACACTGGGCCTAAATTAGGCACTGATGCTCTAATTAGCTATGGTCTTGACACTATCCCTAGGTCATTTCCTGACACTATCCCTAGATCTTAACCTAAACTTGTCTTTAGCTATTGTCGAGCCTCTTATGCTAACTAAATCCCTGATGCTGTCTCTAACTAAGAGCCTGAAATTAGCCCCGAGGCCGTCAACCTGTCCCTAACTGAGGTTGGAGGCTCATCCTAACTGAGGCGCTGACACTGTCCCTAACTAAAGCCCTGACACTACACCTAACTCAGTCCCTGACACTGTACTTTACAAGGGCTCTGATGCTAGTCCTAACTCAGGCCCTGACACTGTCTCTAAGTAAGGCTCAGAATTTGCCCCTAATATAGGCCCTGCTGTCAGCAATAACTAAAAACTGGACACTAGCCTGAGTTAATATCCTGACATATTTCTAACCAAGGTCCTGACACTGTCCCTAAGAAAGCCCTGTCGCTGTCCCTGTGTTAAGAACTGAGGCTGTCCCTAACTCAGGCCCTGAAGCTTTCCCTAACTGAGGCCTAGAAGCTGTGACTAAGTCAGGCCCTGATCATATCTGTAACAAAGACGCTAAGGCTGATCCAACAGAGGCGCTGATTCTGTTCCTAAGTCATGCCCTGACAGTGTCCTCAGCTAAGGGCCTGACGCTAGGCCTCACTCAGGCCCTGTCGCTCTCCCTAAGTCAGGCTCTGATGCTGTCCCTACCTGAAGCCCTGACACTGGTTCTAAATAAGGATCTGATACTCTCAGTAACTAAGGTTTTGACACTATGCTTAGGTCCTTTCCTGACACTATCCCTAGACCATAACCTGACCCTGTCCCTAGCAAATGTCGTGCCTCTTATGCTAACTACAGCCCTGCTGCTGTCCTTAACTAAGGGCCTAAAATTACTCTCGAGGCTGTGACCCTGTCCGTACCTAAGGCCTCGATGTTCGTCCTAATTCAGGGCCTGACACTGTCCCTAACTAAGGCCCTGCTGCCGTCAATATCTAAAGTCCTGACACTATCCTGAGCTAATTTCTTGACCCATCTCTTACCAAGGTCCTGAAACTGTCCCTAAGGAAGCCCTGATGCTGTCTCCAAGTGAGGCCTTGAGGCTGTCCCTAACAGAGGCCCTGATAATATCTTTCACATAGCCCCTGAGGCTGATCCTACCGGGGCTCTTATGCTGCTCCTAAGTCATGCCCTGACACTGTCTCTAGCTAAGGCCCTGACGCTAGGCCTCACTCAGGCCCTGTCCCACTCCCTAAGTCAGGCTCTGACGCTGTTCCTACCCGAAGCCCTGACACTCACTGCTCCTAAATTAGGTCCTGATGTGCTAAGTAACTAAGGTCTTGACACTATCCCTAGGTCATTTCCTGACACTCTCCCTAGACCTTAACCTAACCTTCTCTTTAGCTAATGTCGAGATTAGCTAAAGAGATTCTTTAGAACGAGATTCTTTCATCTTCTGAATATAGTTTTCTTCAAAACATAATTTTTGTAGTGTTACTAACTTTAAACAAAATGTACTCAACTGCTGTGGAATATTCCTTCATAGGAGCGTGCATGGTTCACTTCTGCATCTGCTTGTGGTGGTGTTCAGGTTGCTTTCAGCTGTAGATCCCCTTATGCTAGCTAAATCCCTGATTCTGTCCCTAAATGAGGCCCTGAATTTAGGTCCGAGGCCGTGAACCTGTCCCTAACTGAGGCCTGGAGGCTCGTCCTAATGCAGGCCCTGACACTGTCCCCAACTAAGGCTCTGACACTACACCTAACTCAGTCACTGACACTGTACCTAACAAAGGCTCTGATGCTAGTCCTAACTTAGGCCCTGACACTGCCTCTAACTAAGGCCCTGCTGCCGTCAATATCTGAACACCTGATATTATCCTGAGCTAATAGCCTGACCCATGTCTTACCAAGGTCCTGAAACTTTCCCAAAGTAAGCCCTGACGCTGCCCCTAAGTGAGGCCTTGAGGCTATCCCTAACGGAGGCCCTGATAATAGCTTTAACGAAGACCCTAATGCTGATCCTACAGAGGCCTTTATGCTGCTCCTAAGTCATGCCCTGATACTGTCCCTTACTCAGGCCCTAAAGATAGGCCTCACTTAGGCCCTGTTGCTGTACCTCAGTTAGGCTCTGACGCTGTCCGTACATCCAGCCCTGGCGCTGGTCCTGATTAAGGCGCTCACGCTGCTGCTAACTAAGGCCCTGATGCTCTCAATAACTAAGGTCTTCTCGTTAGCCCTTGGTCATCTCCTTGCACTATCTCTGGCCTGGGACCTGACTCTGTCCCGAGATAATCTCCTGCATCTTCTGCTAACTGAAACCCTAATGCTCTCCCTAACTAAGGCCCTGACTACTCCTAACTAAGGCCATGACACTGAATCTAACAAAGGCCCGGAATCTGTCCTTAATATAGGCCCTGCTGCCAGCAATAACTAAAATCCTGACACTCTCCTGAGCTAATATCCTGACTCATTTCTAACCAAGGTCCTGACACTGTCCCTAAGAAAGCCCTGTCGCTGTCTTTAAGTGAAGACCTGAGGCTGTCTGTAACTCAGACCCTGAAGCTTTCCCTAACTGAGGCCTTGACGCTGTGACTAACTTGGGCTCCGGTCATGTCTTTAACTAAGAGCCTAAAGCTGATCCAACAGAGGCACTGATGCTGCTCCTAAGTCATTCCCTGACAGTGTCCCCAGCTAAGGGCCTGACATCAGGCCTCACTCAGGCCCTGTCGCTCTTCCTAAGTCAGGCCCTGATGCTGTGCCTACCTGAAGCCCTAACGCTGCTTCTGAATAAGTCCCTGAGAGTCTCAGTAACAAAGGTCTTCACACTCTCCTTAGGTCATTTCCTGACACGATTCCAAGCCTTTACCCTAAACCTGTCCCGAGCTAATGTCCTACCTCTTATGCTAACTGAAGACCTTATGCTGTGCCTAATTCAGGCACTGAATTTAGTCCCAAGGCCGCTAGACTGTCCCTAACTCGGCTCGATGCCCTTATCGTCACAATGTTCCATGACCACTGTCATCACAATGCTCCACGCCCTTGTCATCACAATGCTCCATAACCCCTGTCATCACAATGCTCCATGACTTTTGTCATCGCAATGCTACATGCCATTGTCATCACAATGCTCCATGCCCTTATCATCACAATGCTCCATGACCCCTTTCATCACAATGCTCCATGACCATTGTCTCAAATGCTACATGTCTGTGAAATCACAAAGCTCCATGCCCCCTGTCATCACAAGTCTCCATGCCTCTTGTCATCACAATGCTCCATGACCCTTGTCATCACAATGCTCCATGATCCTTGTAATCAAAATGCTCCTTGACCCTTTCTTCACAATGTTACAGTACCCCTTTCTTCACAATGCTCCATGCCGCTGGTCACCACAATGCTCCATGACTTCTGTCATCACAATGCTCCATGTCTCTTGTCATTAAAATGCTCCATGGCCCCTGTCATCACAATGCTGCATGATGCTTATAATCTCAATGCTCCATGGTCCTCGTCATCACAAATCTCCACGCATCTGTCATCACAATGCTCCATGACCCCTGTCATCCCAATGCTCCATAGCACTTTTCATCACAATGCTGCATGACCACTTTTATCACAATGTTCCATGACCACTTTAATCACAGTGCTCCATGACCACTTTCATCACAATGCCCCATGACCCCTGTAATCAAAATGCTCCATGGCCCTTGTCGCCACAATGCTCCAGGACCCGTCATCACAATTCTCCATGGCCCTTGTCATCACAATGCTCCATGGCGCTTGTCATCACAATGATCCAGAGCCTTAGTGCTTGAGTTGGGAGTAGTGTCATTGCCTCAGTTAGGGACACTGTCATTGCCTGAATTGGGAGTAGTGTCAGAGCCTTAGTTAGGGACAGCGCCAGGGCGAGTTGGGAGTAGTGCCAGTGCCTTAGTTAGGGACAGCACCAGTGCTTGCGTTGGGAATAGTGTCAGGGCCATAGTTAGGGACAGTGTCAGTGGCTGAGATGGGAATAGTGTCAGGGCCTTAGTTACGGACATTGTCAGTGCCTAAGTTGGGATTTTTGTCAGGGTCTTTATTATGGACAGTGTCAGGGCCTGAGTTAAGAGTAGTGTCAAGGCCTTAATTTGGAAGAGTGTCAGTGTCTCAGTTTGGAGTCGTGTCAGACCCTTAGTTAGGAACAGCCTCAGTGCCTGAGTTGGGAGTAGTGACGTGGCTTAAGTTATGGACAGTGTCAGGGACTGAGTTAAGAATAGTCTCAGGACCTTAGTTAGGGACAGTGTCAGTGACTGTGTTAGGAATAGTGTCAGCGCCTAAGTTAGGAGTAGTCTGAGACCGGTAGTTAGGAACAGTGTCAGGGCCTGAGTTGTGAGTAGTTTCAGGGCCTTAGTTAGAGAAAGTGTCAGTGCCGGGTTTGGCAGTTATGTCAGGGCCTTAGTTAGGGACAGTGTCAGTGCCTGAGTTGGGAGTAGTGTCAGGGCCTAGTTAGGGACAGGGTCAGTGCCTGAGTTGGGAGTAGTTTCAGGGCCTTAGTTAGAGAAAGTGTCAGTGCCGGAGTTGGGAGTTATGTCAGGCCCTTAGTTAGGGACAGTGTCAGTGCCTGAGTTGGGAGTAGTGTCAGGTCCTAGTTAGGGACAGGGTCAGTGCCTGAGTTGGGAGTAGTTTCAGGGCCTTAGTTAGAGAAAGTGTCAGTGCCAGAGTTGGGAGTTATGTCAGGGCCTTAGTTAGGGACAGTGTCAGGGCCTGAGTTGGGAGTAGTGTCAGGGCCTAGTTAGGGACAGTGTCAGTGCCTGAGTAGGAAGTAGTGTCAGGGCATTAGGGACAGTGTCAGTGGCTGCAATGGGAGTAGTGTCAGGGTCTTAGTTAGGGAGAGTGTCAGTGCCTGTGTTGGGAATAGTCTCAGGGTCTTTTCTGGGGACAGCTTCAGGGCATGAGTTAAAAGTAGTGTCAAGGCCTTAGTTAGGGAGAGTGTCAATGCCTGTGTTGGGAGTAGTGTCAGAGACTTAGTAAGGGACACCGTCAGTGCCTGCGTTGGGAGTAGTGTCAGAGCCTTAGTTAGGGACACCGTGAGTGCCTGCGTTGGGAGTAGTATCAGGCCCTTCGTTAGGGACAGTGTCAGGGTCTGAGGTAGAAGTAGTCTCAGGGCCTTAGTTAGGTAGCGTGTCAATGCCTAAGTAAGTAGTAGTGTGAGGGCCTTAGTTAGGGACAGTGTCAATGCCTGTGTTGGGAGTAGTTTCAGAGACTTAGTAAGGGACACCGTCAGTGCCTGCGTTGGGAGTAGTGTCAGAGCCTTAGTTAGGGACACCGTCAGTGCCTGCGTTGGGAGTAGTGTCAGGGCCTTACTTAGGGACAGCGTCAGTGCCTGAGTTAGGAGTAGTGTGATGGCCGTAGTTAGGGACACTCTCAGTGCCAGAGTTGGGGGTAGTGTCAGGCCTTTGTTAGGGACTGTGCCAGGGCCTGAGTTAAGAGTAGTGTCAAGTCCTTAGTTAGGGACAGTGTTAGTGCCTGAGTTGAGAGTAATGTCAAGACCTTAGTTAGGGACAATGTCAGTGCGTAGTTTGGGAGTACTGTCAGGGCCTTAGTTAGGGACAGTGTCAGTGCCTGAGTTGGGAGTACTGTCAGGGCGTATTTAGGGACAGTCTCAAAGCCTATTTTGGGAGTAGTGTCTCGGCCTTAGTTTGTGATATTATCAGCGCCTGAGTAAGGAGTAGTGTCCGGGCCTTAGTTAGGGACAGTGTCAGTTGCTTAGTTAGGAGTAGCGTCACGGCCTAAGTTAGGGCCAGTGTCAGTGCCTGAGTCAGGAGTAGAGTCAGGGCCTAAGTTAAGGACAGTGTCATTGCTTGAGATAGGAGTAGTGTCAGGGCCTTAGTTAGGGACATTGTCAGGGCATGATTTAGGAGTTGTTTTAGGGTGTGAGCTATGAATAATGTCAGGGCCTTAGTTAGTGACAGTGTCAGTGCTGAGTTTGGAGTAGTATCAGGGCCTTAGTTAGAGACAGTGTCAGGGCCTGAGTTAGGTGTACGTCAGGGCCTTAGTTAGGGACAGTGTCAGAGCCTGATTTAGGAGTAGTGTCAGAGGCTTTGTTAGGGACAGTGTCAGGGCCTGAGTTAAGAGTAGTGTCACAGCTTTAGTTAGGACCAGTGTCAGGGCCTTAGTTAAGTCCAACATCAGCGCCTATGATAGGAATCAGATCAGGACCTGTGTTCCAGGTAATGTCAGGGCCTTATTTAAGAACAGTGTCAGGGCCTGAGTCCTGACTTACTCCTTACTCTCCTCACTAAGGACTTTGGACACTACTGCTAATTCAGGCCCTGATAATGTCCCTAGCTAAGGCCCTGACACTTTCCTTGGCTAAGGCCCTGAACTTCTCCTAAGTCAGGCCCTGATACTGTCCCTAACAATGGCCCTGACACTACACCTAACTGAGGCCCCGACATGATACCTAACAAAGGCTTTGTTGCTAGTCCAAACTAAAGCCCTAAAATTGGTCCTAAATAAGGCCTTGACACTAATCCTAACTCAGGCCCTAAAACTGTCCCTAACTAAGGCCCTGATAGTATGCCTAACTCAGGCCCTCATACGATTCCTAACAATGGCTCTGATGCTAGTCCAAACTAAGGCCGTGAAATTGGTCCTAAATAAGGCCTTGACACTAATCCTAACTCAGGCCCTAGCACTGTCCCTAACTAGGTCTCAGACAGTACACCTAAATCAGACCCTGACACTGTCCCTAAGCAAGGCCCTGACACTACTCCTAACTCAGTCCCTTACACTGTACCTAACAAAGTCTCTGATGCTAGGCCTAACTCAGGCCCTGAAACCGTCTGTAACTAAGGCCCTGCTGCCATCACTATCAAAAGTCCTGACATTATCCTGAGCTAATATCCTGACCTATGTCTTTCCAAGGTCCTGAAACTGTCCCAAAGTAAGCCCTGACGCTGTCCCTAAGTGAAGACCTGAGGCTGTCCCTAACTCAGGCCCTGAAGCTTTCCTGAACTGAAGCCTTGAAGCTGTGACTAATTCAGGCCCTGATCATGTACCTAACGAAGACCTTAATGCTGATCCAGCAAAGACGCTGATGCTGCTCCAAAGTCATGCCCTGACAGTGTGCCCAGCTAAGGGCCTGACGCTACGCCTCACTCAGGCCCTGTCGCTCTCCCTAAGTCAGGCCCTGACACTGTCACTAACTAAGGCCCTGACTCTACTCCTAATTCAGTCCCGAACATTGTGTCTAACAAAGGCTCTGATGCTAGTCGTAACTCAGGGCCTGACACTGTCTCTAACTAAGGGCTGCTGCCATCAACATCTAAAGTCCTGACATTATCCGGAGCTAATAACCTGACCCATGTCTTACCAAGGTCCTGAAACTGTCCCAAAGTAAGCCCTGACGCTGTCCCTAAGTGAGGCCCTGAAGCTTTCCCTACCTAACTCAGGCCTTGATGCTGTGACTAACTCAGACCCTGATCATGTCTTTAACTAAGACCCTAAGGCTGATCCAACAGAGGCCCTGATGCTGCTCCTAAGTCATGCCCCGATAGTGTCCCCCACTAAGTGTCTGATGCTAGGCCTCACTCAGACCCTATCGCTCTCCCTAAGTCAGGCTCTGATGCTGTCCCTACCTGAAGCCCTAACACTGGTTCTGAATAAGGTCCTGAGAGTCTCCATAACAAAGGTCTTCACACTTTGTCATTTCCTGACACTATCCCTAGATGTTAAACTGACACGGCCACTAGCTAATGTCCTGCCTCTTATGCTAACTGAAGTCCTTAGGCTGTGCCTACCTCAGGCACTGAATTTAGTCCCAAGACCATGAAACTGTCCCGAACTAAGGCCTAGATGCTCGCCCTACATCCGGCCCTGACACTGTCCCTAACTAAGGCCCTAACACTATTGCTAACTGAGGATCTGACACTGGACCTATCAGAGGCCCTCTACTCCTAACTAACGCCTTGAAACTTTCCCTAACGTAGGCGCTGCTACCATCAATATCTAAAGTCCTGACATTATCCTGAGCTAATATCCTGACCCATGTCTTACCAAGGTCCTGAAACTCTCCCAACGTTAGCCCTGACACTGTCCCTAAGTGAGGCCCTGAGGCTGTCCCTCACAGAGGTCCTGATAATGTCTTTAACTAAACTCTAATGCTGATCTTACAGAGACCCTTATGTTGATCCTATGTCATGCCCTGACGCTGTCCGTAGCTAAGGCCCTGACTCTAGGCATCACTCAGGCCCTGTCGCTCTCCCTACGTCAGGCTAAGACTCTGTCCCTACCTGAAGCCCTGACACTGGGCCTAAATTAGGCACTGATGCTCTAATTAGCTATGGTCTTGACACTATCCCTAGGTCATTTCCTGACACTATCCCTAGATCTTAACCTAAACTTGTCTTTAGCTATTGTCGAGCCTCTTATGCTAACTAAATCCCTGATGCTGTCTCTAACTAAGAGCCTGAAATTAGCCCCGAGGCCGTCAACCTGTCCCTAACTGAGGTTGGAGGCTCATCCTAACTGAGGCGCTGACACTGTCCCTAACTAAAGCCCTGACACTACACCTAACTCAGTCCCTGACACTGTACTTTACAAGGGCTCTGATGCTAGTCCTAACTCAGGCCCTGACACTGTCTCTAAGTAAGGCTCAGAATTTGCCCCTAATATAGGCCCTGCTGTCAGCAATAACTAAAAACTGGACACTAGCCTGAGTTAATATCCTGACATATTTCTAACCAAGGTCCTGACACTGTCCCTAAGAAAGCCCTGTCGCTGTCCCTGTGTTAAGAACTGAGGCTGTCCCTAACTCAGGCCCTGAAGCTTTCCCTAACTGAGGCCTAGAAGCTGTGACTAAGTCAGGCCCTGATCATATCTGTAACAAAGACGCTAAGGCTGATCCAACAGAGGCGCTGATTCTGTTCCTAAGTCGTGCCCTGACAGTGTCCTCAGCTAAGGGCCTGACGCTAGGCCTCACTCAGGCCCTGTCGCTCTCCCTAAGTCAGGCTCTGATGCTGTCCCTACCTGAAGCCCTGACACTGGTTCTAAATAAGGATCTGATACTCTCAGTAACTAAGGTTTTGACACTATGCTTAGGTCCTTTCCTGACACTATCCCTAGACCATAACCTGACCCTGTCCCTAGCAAATGTCGTGCCTCTTATGCTAACTACAGCCCTGCTGCTGTCCTTAACTAAGGGCCTAAAATTACTCTCGAGGCTGTGACCCTGTCCGTACCTAAGGCCTCGATGTTCGTCCTAATTCAGGGCCTGACACTGTCCCTAACTAAGGCCCTGCTGCCGTCAATATCTAAAGTCCTGACACTATCCTGAGCTAATTTCTTGACCCATCTCTTACCAAGGTCCTGAAACTGTCCCTAAGGAAGCCCTGATGCTGTCTCCAAGTGAGGCCTTGAGGCTGTCCCTAACAGAGGCCCTGATAATATCTTTCACATAGCCCCTGAGGCTGATCCTACCGGGGCTCTTATGCTGCTCCTAAGTCATGCCCTGACACTGTCTCTAGCTAAGGCCCTGACGCTAGGCCTCACTCAGGCCCTGTCCCACTCCCTAAGTCAGGCTCTGACGCTGTTCCTACCCGAAGCCCTGACACTCACTGCTCCTAAATTAGGTCCTGATGTGCTAAGTAACTAAGGTCTTGACACTATCCCTAGGTCATTTCCTGACACTCTCCCTAGGCCTTAACCTAACCTTCTCTTTAGCTAATGTCGAGATTAGCTAAAGAGATTCTTTAGAACGAGATTCTTTCATCTTCTGAATATAGTTTTCTTCAAAACATAATTTTTGTAGTGTTACTAACTTTAAACAAAATGTACTCAACTGCTGTGGAATATTCCTTCATAGGAGCGTGCATGGTTCACTTCTGCATCTGCTTGTGGTGGTGTTCAGGTTGCTTTCAGCTGTAGATCCCCTTATGCTAGCTAAATCCCTGATTCTGTCCCTAAATGAGGCCCTGAATTTAGGTCCGAGGCCGTGAACCTGTCCCTAACTGAGGCCTGGAGGCTCGTCCTAATGCAGGCCCTGACACTGTCCCCAACTAAGGCTCTGACACTACACCTAACTCAGTCACTGACACTGTACCTAACAAAGGCTCTGATGCTAGTCCTAACTTAGGCCCTGACACTGCCTCTAACT
This sequence comes from Balaenoptera borealis, assembly GCF_965194805.1. NCBI lineage: Eukaryota > Metazoa > Chordata > Mammalia > Artiodactyla > Balaenopteridae > Balaenoptera > Balaenoptera borealis. The sequence continues at coordinate 17,902,415 of NC_138874.1, forward strand.
AAGGCCCTGTTGCCGTCAATATCTGAACACCTGATATTATCCTGAGCTAATAGCCTGACCCATGTCTTACCAAGGTCCTGAAACTTTCCCAAAGTAAGCCCTGACGCTGCCCCTAAGTGAGGCCTTGAGGCTATCCCTAACGGAGGCCCTGATAATAGCTTTAACGAAGACCCTAATGCTGATCCTACAGAGGCCTTTATGCTGCTCCTAAGTCATGCCCTGATACTGTCCCTTACTCAGGCCCTAAAGATAGGCCTCACTTAGGCCCTGTTGCTGTACCTCAGTTAGGCTCTGACGCTGTCCGTACATCCAGCCCTGGCGCTGGTCCTGATTAAGGCGCTCACGCTGCTGCTAACTAAGGCCCTGATGCTCTCAATAACTAAGGTCTTCTCGTTATCCCTTGGTCATCTCCTTGCACTATCTCTGGCCTGGGACCTGACTCTGTCCCGAGATAATCTCCTGCATCTTCTGCTAACTGAAACCCTAATGCTCTCCCTAACTAAGGCCCTGACTACTCCTAACTAAGGCCATGACACTGAATCTAACAAAGGCCCGGAATCTGTCCTTAATATAGGCCCTGCTGCCAGCAATAACTAAAATCCTGACACTCTCCTGAGCTAATATCCTGACTCATTTCTAACCAAGGTCCTGACACTGTCCCTAAGAAAGCCCTGTCGCTGTCTTTAAGTGAAGACCTGAGGCTGTCTGTAACTCAGACCCTGAAGCTTTCCCTAACTGAGGCCTTGACGCTGTGACTAACTTGGGCTCCGGTCATGTCTTTAACTAAGAGCCTAAAGCTGATCCAACAGAGGCACTGATGCTGCTCCTAAGTCATTCCCTGACAGTGTCCCCAGCTAAGGGCCTGACATCAGGCCTCACTCAGGCCCTGTCGCTCTTCCTAAGTCAGGCCCTGATGCTGTGCCTACCTGAAGCCCTAACGCTGCTTCTGAATAAGTCCCTGAGAGTCTCAGTAACAAAGGTCTTCACACTCTCCTTAGGTCATTTCCTGACACGATTCCAAGCCTTTACCCTAAACCTGTCCCGAGCTAATGTCCTACCTCTTATGCTAACTGAAGACCTTATGCTGTGCCTAATTCAGGCACTGAATTTAGTCCCAAGGCCGCTAGACTGTCCCTAACTCGGCTCGATGCCCTTATCGTCACAATGTTCCATGACCACTGTCATCACAATGCTCCACGCCCTTGTCATCACAATGCTCCATAACCCCTGTCATCACAATGCTCCATGACTTTTGTCATCGCAATGCTACATGCCATTGTCATCACAATGCTCCATGCCCTTATCATCACAATGCTCCATGACCCCTTTCATCACAATGCTCCATGACCATTGTCTCAAATGCTACATGTCTGTGAAATCACAAAGCTCCATGCCCCCTGTCATCACAAGTCTCCATGACTCTTGTCATCACAATGCTCCATGACCCTTGTCATCACAATGCTCCATGATCCTTGTAATCAAAATGCTCCTTGACCCTTTCTTCACAATGTTACAGTACCCCTTTCTTCACAATGCTCCATGCCGCTGGTCACCACAATGCTCCATGACTTCTGTCATCACAATGCTCCATGTCTCTTGTCATTAAAATGCTCCATGGCCCCTGTCATCACAATGCTGCATGATGCTTATAATCTCAATGCTCCATGGTCCTCGTCATCACAAATCTCCACGCATCTGTCATCAAAATGCTCCATGACCCCTGTCATCCCAATGCTCCATAGCACTTTTCATCACAATGCTGCATGACCACTTTTATCACAATGTTCCATGACCACTTTAATCACAGTGCTCCATGACCACTTTCATCACAATGCCCCATGACCCCTGTAATCAAAATGCTCCATGGCCCTTGTCGCCACAATGCTCCAGGACCCGTCATCACAATTCTCCATGGCCCTTGTCATCACAATGCTCCATGGCGCTTGTCATCACAATGATCCAGAGCCTTAGTGCTTGAGTTGGGAGTAGTGTCATTGCCTCAGTTAGGGACACTGTCATTGCCTGAATTGGGAGTAGTGTCAGAGCCTTAGTTAGGGACAGCGCCAGGGCGAGTTGGGAGTAGTGCCAGTGCCTTAGTTAGGGACAGCACCAGTGCTTGCGTTGGGAATAGTGTCAGGGCCATAGTTAGGGACAGTGTCAGTGGCTGAGATGGGAATAGTGTCAGGGCCTTAGTTACGGACATTGTCAGTGCCTAAGTTGGGATTTTTGTCAGGGTCTTTATTATGGACAGTGTCAGGGCCTGAGTTAAGAGTAGTGTCAAGGCCTTAATTTGGAAGAGTGTCAGTGTCTCAGTTTGGAGTCGTGTCAGACCCTTAGTTAGGAACAGCCTCAGTGCCTGAGTTGGGAGTAGTGACGTGGCTTAAGTTATGGACAGTGTCAGGGACTGAGTTAAGAATAGTCTCAGGACCTTAGTTAGGGACAGTGTCAGTGACTGTGTTAGGAATAGTGTCAGCGCCTAAGTTAGGAGTAGTCTGAGACCGGTAGTTAGGAACAGTGTCAGGGCCTGAGTTGTGAGTAGTTTCAGGGCCTTAGTTAGAGAAAGTGTCAGTGCCGGGTTTGGCAGTTATGTCAGGGCCTTAGTTAGGGACAGTGTCAGTGCCTGAGTTGGGAGTAGTGTCAGGGCCTAGTTAGGGACAGGGTCAGTGCCTGAGTTGGGAGTAGTTTCAGGGCCTTAGTTAGAGAAAGTGTCAGTGCCGGAGTTGGGAGTTATGTCAGGCCCTTAGTTAGGGACAGTGTCAGTGCCTGAGTTGGGAGTAGTGTCAGGTCCTAGTTAGGGACAGGGTCAGTGCCTGAGTTGGGAGTAGTTTCAGGGCCTTAGTTAGAGAAAGTGTCAGTGCCAGAGTTGGGAGTTATGTCAGGGCCTTAGTTAGGGACAGTGTCAGGGCCTGAGTTGGGAGTAGTGTCAGGGCCTAGTTAGGGACAGTGTCAGTGCCTGAGTAGGAAGTAGTGTCAGGGCATTAGGGACAGTGTCAGTGGCTGCAATGGGAGTAGTGTCAGGGTCTTAGTTAGGGAGAGTGTCAGTGCCTGTGTTGGGAATAGTCTCAGGGTCTTTTCTGGGGACAGCTTCAGGGCATGAGTTAAAAGTAGTGTCAAGGCCTTAGTTAGGGAGAGTGTCAATGCCTGTGTTGGGAGTAGTGTCAGAGACTTAGTAAGGGACACCGTCAGTGCCTGCGTTGGGAGTAGTGTCAGAGCCTTAGTTAGGGACACCGTGAGTGCCTGCGTTGGGAGTAGTATCAGGCCCTTCGTTAGGGACAGTGTCAGGGTCTGAGGTAGAAGTAGTCTCAGGGCCTTAGTTAGGTAGCGTGTCAATGCCTAAGTAAGTAGTAGTGTGAGAGCCTTAGTTAGGGACAGTGTCAATGCCTGTGTTGGGAGTAGTGTCAGAGACTTAGTAAGGGACACCGTCAGTGCCTGCGTTGGGAGTAGTGTCAGAGCCTTAGTTAGGGACACCGTCAGTGCCTGCGTTGGGAGTAGTGTCAGGGCCTTACTTAGGGACAGCGTCAGTGCCTGCGTTGGGAGTAGTGTGATGGCCGTAGTTAGGGACACTCTCAGTGCCAGAGTTGGGGGTAGTGTCAGGCCTTTGTTAGGGACTGTGCCAGGGCCTGAGTTAAGAGTAGTGTCAAGTCCTTAGTTAGGGACAGTGTTAGTGCCTGAGTTGAGAGTAATGTCAAGACCTTAGTTAGGGACAATGTCAGTGCGTAGTTTGGGAGTACTGTCAGGGCCTTAGTTAGGGACAGTGTCAGTGCCTGAGTTGGGAGTACTGTCAGGGCGTATTTAGGGACAGTCTCAAAGCCTATTTTGGGAGTAGTGTCTCGGCCTTAGTTTGTGATATTATCAGCGCCTGAGTAAGGAGTAGTGTCCGGGCCTTAGTTAGGGACAGTGTCAGTTGCTTAGTTAGGAGTAGCGTCACGGCCTAAGTTAGGGCCAGTGTCAGTGCCTGAGTCAGGAGTAGAGTCAGGGCCTAAGTTAAGGACAGTGTCATTGCTTGAGATAGGAGTAGTGTCAGGGCCTTAGTTAGGGACATTGTCAGGGCATGATTTAGGAGTTGTTTTAGGGTGTGAGCTATGAATAATGTCAGGGCCTTAGTTAGTGACAGTGTCAGTGCTGAGTTTGGAGTAGTATCAGGGCCTTAGTTAGAGACAGTGTCAGGGCCTGAGTTAGGTGTACGTCAGGGCCTTAGTTAGGGACAGTGTCAGAGCCTGATTTAGGAGTAGTGTCAGAGGCTTTGTTAGGGACAGTGTCAGGGCCTGAGTTAAGAGTAGTGTCACAGCTTTAGTTAGGACCAGTGTCAGGGCCTTAGTTAAGTCCAACATCAGCGCCTATGATAGGAATCAGATCAGGACCTGTGTTCCAGGTAATGTCAGGGCCTTATTTAAGAACAGTGTCAGGGCCTGAGTCCTGACTTACTCCTTACTCTCCTCACTAAGGACTTTGGACACTACTGCTAATTCAGGCCCTGATAATGTCCCTAGCTAAGGCCCTGACACTTTCCTTGGCTAAGGCCCTGAACTTCTCCTAAGTCAGGCCCTGATACTGTCCCTAACAATGGCCCTGACACTACACCTAACTGAGGCCCCGACATGATACCTAACAAAGGCTTTGTTGCTAGTCCAAACTAAAGCCCTAAAATTGGTCCTAAATAAGGCCTTGACACTAATCCTAACTCAGGCCCTAAAACTGTCCCTAACTAAGGCCCTGATAGTATGCCTAACTCAGGCCCTCATACGATTCCTAACAATGGCTCTGATGCTAGTCCAAACTAAGGCCCTGAAATTGGTCCTAAATAAGGCCTTGACACTAATCCTAACTCAGGCCCTAGCACTGTCCCTAACTAGGTCTCAGACAGTACACCTAAATCAGACCCTGACACTGTCCCTAAGCAAGGCCCTGACACTACTCCTAACTCAGTCCCTTACACTGTACCTAACAAAGTCTCTGATGCTAGGCCTAACTCAGGCCCTGAAACCGTCTGTAACTAAGGCCCTGCTGCCATCACTATCAAAAGTCCTGACATTATCCTGAGCTAATATCCTGACCTATGTCTTTCCAAGGTCCTGAAACTGTCCCAAAGTAAGCCCTGACGCTGTCCCTAAGTGAAGACCTGAGGCTGTCCCTAACTCAGGCCCTGAAGCTTTCCTGAACTGAAGCCTTGAAGCTGTGACTAATTCAGGCCCTGATCATGTACCTAACGAAGACCTTAATGCTGATCCAGCAAAGACGCTGATGCTGCTCCAAAGTCATGCCCTGACAGTGTGCCCAGCTAAGGGCCTGACGCTACGCCTCACTCAGGCCCTGTCGCTCTCCCTAAGTCAGGCCCTGACACTGTCACTAACTAAGGCCCTGACTCTACTCCTAATTCAGTCCCGAACATTGTGTCTAACAAAGGCTCTGATGCTAGTCGTAACTCAGGGCCTGACACTGTCTCTAACTAAGGGCTGCTGCCATCAACATCTAAAGTCCTGACATTATCCGGAGCTAATAACCTGACCCATGTCTTACCAAGGTCCTGAAACTGTCCCAAAGTAAGCCCTGACGCTGTCCCTAAGTGAGGCCCTGAAGCTTTCCCTACCTAACTCAGGCCTTGATGCTGTGACTAACTCAGACCCTGATCATGTCTTTAACTAAGACCCTAAGGCTGATCCAACAGAGGCCCTGATGCTGCTCCTAAGTCATGCCCCGATAGTGTCCCCCACTAAGTGTCTGATGCTAGGCCTCACTCAGACCCTATCGCTCTCCCTAAGTCAGGCTCTGATGCTGTCCCTACCTGAAGCCCTAACACTGGTTCTGAATAAGGTCCTGAGAGTCTCCATAACAAAGGTCTTCACACTTTGTCATTTCCTGACACTATCCCTAGATGTTAAACTGACACGGCCACTAGCTAATGTCCTGCCTCTTATGCTAACTGAAGTCCTTAGGCTGTGCCTACCTCAGGCACTGAATTTAGTCCCAAGACCATGAAACTGTCCCGAACTAAGGCCTAGATGCTCGCCCTACATCCGGCCCTGACACTGTCCCTAACTAAGGCCCTAACACTATTGCTAACTGAGGATCTGACACTGGACCTATCAGAGGCCCTCTACTCCTAACTAACGCCTTGAAACTTTCCCTAACGTAGGCGCTGCTACCATCAATATCTAAAGTCCTGACATTATCCTGAGCTAATATCCTGACCCATGTCTTACCAAGGTCCTGAAACTCTCCCAACGTTAGCCCTGACACTGTCCCTAAGTGAGGCCCTGAGGCTGTCCCTCACAGAGGTCCTGATAATGTCTTTAACTAAACTCTAATGCTGATCTTACAGAGACCCTTATGTTGATCCTATGTCATGCCCTGACGCTGTCCGTAGCTAAGGCCCTGACTCTAGGCATCACTCAGGCCCTGTCGCTCTCCCTACGTCAGGCTAAGACTCTGTCCCTACCTGAAGCCCTGACACTGGGCCTAAATTAGGCACTGATGCTCTAATTAGCTATGGTCTTGACACTATCCCTAGGTCATTTCCTGACACTATCCCTAGATCTTAACCTAAACTTGTCTTTAGCTATTGTCGAGCCTCTTATGCTAACTAAATCCCTGATGCTGTCTCTAACTAAGAGCCTGAAATTAGCCCCGAGGCCGTCAACCTGTCCCTAACTGAGGTTGGAGGCTCATCCTAACTGAGGCGCTGACACTGTCCCTAACTAAAGCCCTGACACTACACCTAACTCAGTCCCTGACACTGTACTTTACAAGGGCTCTGATGCTAGTCCTAACTCAGGCCCTGACACTGTCTCTAAGTAAGGCTCAGAATTTGCCCCTAATATAGGCCCTGCTGTCAGCAATAACTAAAAACTGGACACTAGCCTGAGTTAATATCCTGACATATTTCTAACCAAGGTCCTGACACTGTCCCTAAGAAAGCCCTGTCGCTGTCCCTGTGTTAAGAACTGAGGCTGTCCCTAACTCAGGCCCTGAAGCTTTCCCTAACTGAGGCCTAGAAGCTGTGACTAAGTCAGGCCCTGATCATATCTGTAACAAAGACGCTAAGGCTGATCCAACAGAGGCGCTGATTCTGTTCCTAAGTCGTGCCCTGACAGTGTCCTCAGCTAAGGGCCTGACGCTAGGCCTCACTCAGGCCCTGTCGCTCTCCCTAAGTCAGGCTCTGATGCTGTCCCTACCTGAAGCCCTGACACTGGTTCTAAATAAGGATCTGATACTCTCAGTAACTAAGGTTTTGACACTATGCTTAGGTCCTTTCCTGACACTATCCCTAGACCATAACCTGACCCTGTCCCTAGCAAATGTCGTGCCTCTTATGCTAACTACAGCCCTGCTGCTGTCCTTAACTAAGGGCCTAAAATTACTCTCGAGGCTGTGACCCTGTCCGTACCTAAGGCCTCGATGTTCGTCCTAATTCAGGGCCTGACACTGTCCCTAACTAAGGCCCTGCTGCCGTCAATATCTAAAGTCCTGACACTATCCTGAGCTAATTTCTTGACCCATCTCTTACCAAGGTCCTGAAACTGTCCCTAAGGAAGCCCTGATGCTGTCTCCAAGTGAGGCCTTGAGGCTGTCCCTAACAGAGGCCCTGATAATATCTTTCACATAGCCCCTGAGGCTGATCCTACCGGGGCTCTTATGCTGCTCCTAAGTCATGCCCTGACACTGTCTCTAGCTAAGGCCCTGACGCTAGGCCTCACTCAGGCCCTGTCCCACTCCCTAAGTCAGGCTCTGACGCTGTTCCTACCCGAAGCCCTGACACTCAGTGCTCCTAAATTAGGTCCTGATGTGCTAAGTAACTAAGGTCTTGACACTATCCCTAGGTCATTTCCTGACACTCTCCCTAGACCTTAACCTAACCTTCTCTTTAGCTAATGTCGAGATTAGCTAAAGAGATTCTTTAGAACGAGATTCTTTCATCTTCTGAATATAGTTTTCTTCAAAACATAATTTTTGTAGTGTTACTAACTTTAAACAAAATGTACTCAACTGCTGTGGAATATTCCTTCATAGGAGCGTGCATGGTTCACTTCTGCATCTGCTTGTGGTGGTGTTCAGGTTGCTTTCAGCTGTAGATCCCCTTATGCTAGCTAAATCCCTGATTCTGTCCCTAAATGAGGCCCTGAATTTAGGTCCGAGGCCGTGAACCTGTCCCTAACTGAGGCCTGGAGGCTCGTCCTAATGCAGGCCCTGACACTGTCCCCAACTAAGGCTCTGACACTACACCTAACTCAGTCACTGACACTGTACCTAACAAAGGCTCTGATGCTAGTCCTAACTTAGGGCCTGACACTGCCTCTAACTAAGGCCCTGCTGCCGTCAATATCTGAACACCTGATATTATCCTGAGCTAATAGCCTGACCCATGTCTTACCAAGGTCCTGAAACTTTCCCAAAGTAAGCCCTGACGCTGCCCCTAAGTGAGGCCTTGAGGCTATCCCTAACGGAGGCCCTGATAATAGCTTTAACGAAGACCCTAATGCTGATCCTACAGAGGCCTTTATGCTGCTCCTAAGTCATGCCCTGATACTGTCCCTTACTCAGGCCCTAAAGATAGGCCTCACTTAGGCCCTGTTGCTGTACCTCAGTTAGGCTCTGACGCTGTCCGTACATCCAGCCCTGGCGCTGGTCCTGATTAAGGTGCTCACGCTGCTGCTAACTAAGGCCCTGATGCTCTCAATAACTAAGGTCTTCTCGTTAGCCCTTGGTCATCTCCTTGCACTATCTCTGGCCTGGGACCTGACTCTGTCCCGAGATAATCTCCTGCATCTTCTGCTAACTGAAACCCTAATGCTCTCCCTAACTAAGGCCCTGACTACTCCTAACTAAGGCCATGACACTGAATCTAACAAAGGCCTGGAATCTGTCCTTAATATAGGCCCTGCTGCCAGCAATAACTAAAATCCTGACACTCTCCTGAGCTAATATCCTGACTCATTTCTAACCAAGGTCCTGACACTGTCCCTAAGAAAGCCCTGTCGCTGTCTTTAAGTGAAGACCTGAGGCTGTCTGTAACTCAGACCCTGAAGCTTTCCCTAACTGAGGCCTTGACGCTGTGACTAACTTGGGCTCCGGTCATGTCTTTAACTAAGAGCCTAAAGCTGATCCAACAGAGGCACTGATGCTGCTCCTAAGTCATTCCCTGACAGTGTCCCCAGCTAAGGGCCTGACATCAGGTCTCACTCAGGCCCTGTCGCTCTTCCTAAGTCAGGCCCTGATGCTGTGCCTACCTGAAGCCCTAACGCTGCTTCTGAATAAGTCCCTGAGAGTCTCAGTAACAAAGGTCTTCACACTCTCCTTAGGTCATTTCCTGACACGATTCCAAGCCTTTACCCTAAACCTGTCCCGAGCTAATGTCCTACCTCTTATGCTAACTGAAGACCTTATGCTGTGCCTAATTCAGGCACTGAATTTAGTCCCAAGGCCGCTAGACTGTCCCTAACTCGGCTCGATGCCCTTATCGTCACAATGTTCCATGACCACTGTCATCACAATGCTCCACGCCCTTGTCATCACAATGCTCCATAACCCCTGTCATCACAATGCCCCATGATGCCTGCCATCACAATTCTCCAAGGCCTCTCTTACCAAAAAGTTCCATGATCCCTTTCAGCACAATGTTCCATGACACTTTTCATCACAATTCTCCATGACCCCTGTCATCACAAAGTTCTCTGCCCATATCATCGCAATGCTCCTTGTCATCTTGAATCACAATGGTCCATGCCCTTTCATCACAATGCTCCAGAATTCTTGTCATCACAATGTTCCTTGATCGTGTCATCACAAAGCTCCTTAACCCTTGTAATCACAAAGCTTCATGTCCCCTGATATCACAATGATCCATGATTCCTTTCCTCACAGTGCTCCAGTAACCTTTTCATCACAATGCTCCATGCCATTGTCAGCACAATGCTCCTTGGACCCTGTCATCAAAATGCTCCATCCCCTTTTCATCACAATGCTCCTGATATCCTATCATTACAATGCTCCATGCCCGTGTCATCACAATGCTCCATGACCCCTGTCATCAAAATGCTTTATGAACCTTGTTATCAGAATGTTCCATGACCCCTGTCATCAAAATGATCCATGACCGTTGTCATCACAATGCTGCATGATACCTTTCATCCCAATTCTCTGTGACCGCTGTCATCACAATGCTCCAGGACAATTTTCATCACAATGTTCCATGCCCCCTGTCATCACAGTGCCCCATAACCCCTGTAATCACAATGCTTCATGACCCTGTCATCACAATGCTACATGACCCCTGTCATCACATTGTTCCATGGCCTATGTATTCACAATGCTCCATGGACCCTGTAATCACACTGCTCCATGTTCCCTTTCAACACAATGCTCCATGAACCCTGTCATCACAACGTTCCATGAAAGTCGTCATCAAAATGCTCCATGACCCCGGTCACCACAAGGTTCCCTGCCCTTGTCATCACAATGCTCCATGACCCTTGTCATCACAATGGTACATGGCCTCTGTCATCACCATGCTCCATGGTCTTTCTCATCACAATGCTCTATGATCCCTGTCATCACAATGCTCTATGGCCTTTGTCAGCACAATGCTCCTTGGATCCTGTCATCAAAATGCTCCATCCCCTTTTCATCACAATGCTCCAGATATCCTATCACTACAATGCTCCATGCCCATGTCAACACAATGCTGCATGACCCCTGTCATCAAAATGCTTTATGAACCTTGTTATCAGAATGTTCCATGACCCCTGTCATCAAAATGATCCATAACCGTTGTCATCACAATGCTGCATGATAACTTTCATCCCAATTCTCTGTGACCACTGTCATCACAATGCTCCAGGACAATTTTCATCACAATGCTCCATGCCCCCTGTCATCACAGTGCCCCATAACCCCTGTAATCACAATGCCTCATGGTCTTTGTAATCACAATGCTCAATGACCCCTGTCCTCACAATGCCTCATGGTCTTTGTAATCACAATGCTCAATGACCCCTGTCATCACAATGCTCCATGCCCTTGTCATCACAATGCTCCAGAACACTTGTCATCATAATACTCCATTCCCGTGTCATCCCATTGCTCAATGACACTTGTCATCAAAATGTTCCTTGGCCTTTGTCATCACAGTGCTCCACGATACCTTTAATCAAAATTCTACATGAGCACTGTCATCAGAATGCAAGATGACCAATGTCATCACAATGCCCCATGACACGTGTCATCACAATTCGCCTTGGCCCTTGTCATCTCAATGCTGTATGAACCGTGTCATCACTAGGTTCCAGGACACTTGTCATCACAGTGATCCATGACCACTTTCATCACAATGCTCCATGAACTCTGTTATCTCAATGCTCCATGGCCTTTGTATTCACAATGCTCCATTGTCCCGATAATCGCGTTGCTCCATGAACACTTTCATCACAATGCTCCTTGACCACTGTCACCATAATGCCCCATGACGTCTCTCATCACTGTGCTCCAAGGCCACTTTCAGCAAAATGCTCCATGATCTGTGTCAGCACAATATTGCATGACACTTGTCATCACAATGCTCCATGATCCCTGTAATCACAATGATCCCTGCCAATGTCATCACAATGCTCCATGTCTCCTGTAATCACAATGCTCCATGCCCTTGTCATCACAATGCTCCAGGTGTGTTGTCATCACCATGCTTCATGCCCGTGTCATCACAATGCTCCATGAATCTTGTTTTCACAATGCTCCATGGACCATGTCTTCACAATGCTCCATGATCCCTGTCATCACAATGCTCTATGGGCTTTGTAATCACAATGCTCCGTGACCCCTGTCAACACAATGCCTGATGACCCCTGTCATCAAAATGCTAAATGGCACTTGTCATCACAATGCTCTATGACGCCTGTCATCACTCTTCTCCATGTCACTTGTTATCACAATGCTCCATGACCCCTGTAATCACATTACTCCATGACCCCATTCATCACAATGCCCAAGGCCACATCTCATCACAATTCTCCATGGCATTTGTCATCACGATGCTCCATGACACCTGTCATCACAATGCTCCATGACACTTGTCATCACAATGCTCGATGGCCCTTGTCATCACAATGTTCCTTGGTGCTTTTCATCGCAATGCTCCATGACAACTTTCATCAAAATACTCCAAGATTTGTTTCATCACAATGCTCCATGGCCCTCGTCATTACAAATCCACATGATCCCTTTCATCACATTTCTCCATGGCAACTTACATAAAAAAGCTCCATGCCCCTGTCATCACAATGCCCAATGATACCTGTTTTTACAATGATCCATGACCCTTGTCATCACAAGGCTCCATGTCCCTTGTATTCACAATGCTCCATGGCCCTTGTCATCACAATGCTCCATAGCACTTTTCATCGCAATGCTCCATGACCGCTTTCAGCACAATGCCCCATGACCCCTGTCATCACTATGCTCCATGGCCCTTGTCATCACAATGCTCCATGAAACATTTCCTCACAATGCTCCAGTATGCCTTTCATCCAAATTCCCCATGGCCACTGTCATCACAATTCTCCATGACTGCTGTCATCGTAATGGTCCATGACACGTTTCATCTCAATGCTCCATGACACCTGTCATCACAATGCTCCATGGCCTTTGTCATCACAATGCTCCATGGACCCTGTAATCACAGTGCTCCATGACCCGTTTTATCTCAATGCTCCATGACCTCACTCATCACAATGCCCCATGACCCCTGTAATCACAATGCTCCATGCCCTTGTCATCACAAGGCTCCAGAACTCTTGTCATTATAATGCTCCATGTCCGTTTCTTCACCATGCTCCATGACACTTGTCATCACAATGCTCCATGGCCCCTCTCATTACTGTTCTCCATAATAACTTTAATCACATTTCTAGATGACCACTGCCATCACAATGCCCCATGACATTGTCATCACAATTCGCCATGACCATTGTTATCACAATGCTCCATGAACCATGTCATCACAGGGTCCCAGGACACTTGTCATCACAAGGATCCATTACCATTTTCATCACAATGCTCCATGACCACTGTCATCTCAATGCTCCATGGCCTCCATGGGTACTATCACCATGGGCACTGTCACCATGCGTACTGTCACCATGGGTACTGTCACCATGGGCACTTTCAACATGGGCACTGTCACCATGCGAACTGTCACCATGAGCACTATCACCATGAGCACTATCACCAAGGGCACTGTCACCATGAGCACTGTCATCATGGGCACTGTCACCATAGGAACTGTCACAATGAGCACTGTCACTGTGGGCACTATCACCGTGAGCCCTATCAAAATGGGCACTGTCACCATAGGCACTGTCAACATGAGCACAAACATCATGGGCAGTGCTACCATGAGGAATTTCACCATCGGAATTCCAACCATGTACACCGCCATCATGAGCACAGTCACCATGGGCAGTGCCACCATGAGCACTATCACCTTGGGCACTTTCAACATGGGCACGTTCACCATGCGAACTATCACCATGAGGACTATCACCATGAGCAATATTACCATGAACACTATCACCAAGGGCACTGTCAACGTGAGCACTATCACCGTAAGCACTATCACCGTGAGCACTGTCACTGTGGGCACTGTCACCGTGTGCACTGTCACCATGGGCAATTTCTACATGGCCACTGTCACCATGGGCACTGTCACCATGGACACTGTCATCATGAGCTCTGTTACCAAGGGAAATGTCACCACGAGCACTGTCATCTTGGGAACTGCCACCATGGACACTGCCACCATGAGCACTGTGACCATTGGCAGTGCCACCATGAGCACTATCACCATGAGCACTATCACCAAGGGCACTGTCACCGTGAGCACTATCACCGTGAGCACTATCACCATGAGCACTGTCACCATGAGCAATGTCACTGTGGGCACTGTCACCATGGGCACTGTCACCGTGGGCACTGTAACCATGGAAACTGTCACCATGAGCACAATCACCGTGAGCACAATCACCATGGGCAGTGTCACCGTGAGAAATATCACCATGGGCACTGGCACATTGAGCACTATTACCATGGGTACTATCACCAAGGGCACTCTCACCGTGACACTGTTACCATGAGCACTGTCACCGTGGGTACTGTCAACATGAGCACTGTCATCATGGGCACTGTCGGCATGGGAACTCTCACCATGAGCACTGTCACCATGGGAAATGTCACCATGGGCACTATCACTATGGGCACTGTCACCATGGGCAGTGTCACTATGAGCAGTGTCACCATGGGCACTGTCACCATGGGAAATGTCACGATGAGCATTATCACCGTGAGCACTATCACCATGGGCAGTGTCACCGTGAGGAATATCAACATGGGCAGCATCATCATCAGCACTATTACCATGGGCACTATCACGTTGAGCACTATCACCGTGAGCACTGTCACCGTGGGCACTGTCACCATGGGCACTGTCAACATGAGCACAGTCAGCATAGGAACTCTCACCATGAGCACTGTCACCAGGGGAAATGTCACCATGGGCACTGTAACCATGAACACTATCATCATGGGCAGTGCCACCATGAGGAATTTCACCATGGGAACTCCAACCATATACACTGCCAGCTTTAGCACAGTCACCATGGGCTGTGTCACCATGAGCACTGTCACCATGGGCAGTGTCACCATGCGTAATGAAACCATGAGTACTGTCACCGTGGGCAATATCACCATGAGCACTGTCACTGTGGGCACTGTCACCATGGTAACTGTCACCATGAGCACTATCACCGTGAGCACTATAAGCATGGGTAGTGTCACCGTGAGTAATATCACCATAAACACTGTCACCGTGGGCACTTTCACCGTGTACACTGTCAATGTGAGCACTGTCACCATGGGGAATATCACCATGGGCACTATCAATGTGAGCACTATTAACATGGGTACTATCACCAAGGGCACTGTTACCGTGATCAGTGTCACCATGAGCACTGTCACTGTGGGCACTGTCACCATGAGCACTGTCATCATGGGCAATGTCACCATGGACACTGTCACCATTAGAACTGTCACTCTGGGTACTATCACCGTGAGCACTCTCACAATGAGCACTGTCACCATAGGCACTGTAAACATGGACAGTGTCACCATGAGCACTATTGTCATGGGCAGAACTCCCATAAGGAATTTCACCATGGGAACTCCAACCATGTACACCGCCAGCATGAGCACAGTCACCATGGGCAGTGTCACCATGAGCAGTGGCACCATGGGCACTTTCAACATGGGCACTATCACCATGCGAACTATCACCATGAGCACTATCACCATGAGCAGTATTACCATGAGCACTATTATCAAGGGCACTGTCAATGTGAGCACTATCAGCGTGAACACTGTCACCATGAGCATTTTCACCGTGCGCACTGTCACCATGAGCACTGTCACCATGGGCACTGTCACCATGGGAACTATCACCGTGAGCACTATCACCATGGTCAGTGTCACCGTGAACAATATCACCATGGGCACTGTCACCGTGAGCACTATTACCATGGGCAATATCACCAAGGGCACTGTCACTGTGAGCACTGTCACCATGAGGACTGTCACCGTGGGCACTGTCAACATGAGCACTGTCACCATGGGCACTGTCACCATGAGAACTGTAACCGTTGGCACTATCACCATGGGCAGCGTCACCGTGAGCAATATCACCGTGGGCACTGTCACCATGAGCACTATTACCATGGGTACTATCACCAAGGACACTGTCAACATGAGCACTGACACCGTGGGCAGTGTCAACATGAGCACTGTCACCATGCGCACTGTCACCATGGGAAATGTCACTATGAGCACTGTCACCAGGGGAAATGTCAACATGGGCACTGTCACCATAGGCACTGTCACCATGGACACATTCACCATGAGCACTAACATCATGGGCAGTTCCACCATAAGGAATTTCACCATGGGAACTCCAACCATGTACACCGCCAGCATGAGCACAGTCACCATGGGCAGTGTCACCATGAGCACTGTCGCCATGGGCACCTTCAACATGGGCACTGGCACCATGGGAACTGTCACTAAGAGCACTCTCACCATGGGCACTGTCAACAGGGACACTGTCACCATGGGCACTCTCACCATGGGCAATGTCACCATGGACACTGTCACCATGGGCATGGTCAACATTATCATTGTCACCATGGGAACTCTCACCATGAGCACTGTCACCATGGTAAAAGTCACCATGGGCACTGTCACCATAGGCACTGTCACCGTGGACACTCTCACCATGAGCACTATCATCATGGGCATTGCCACCATAAGGAATTTCACCATGGGAACTCCAACCATGTACACCGCCAGCATGAGCACAGTCACCATGTGCAATGTCACCATGAGCACTATCACCAGGAGCACTATCACCAAGGGCACTATCACCGTGAGCACTGTCATCATGAGCACTGTCACCGTGCACACTCTCACCATGAGCACTGTCAACATGGGCACTATAACCATGGGAACTGTCACCATGAGCACTATCACCGTGAGCACTAGCACCATGGGCACTGTCACCGTGAGCAATATCACCATGGGCAGTGTCACCATGAGCACTATTACCATGGGCACTATCACCATGAGCACTATCACCGTGAGCACTGTCACCGTGTGCACTGTCATCGTGTGCACTGTCACCATGAGCACTATCACCATGGTAACTGTCACCATGGGAATGGTCACCATGGGCACTGTCAAGATCAGCACTGTCACCATGGGAACTCTCACCATGAGCACTGTCACCATGGGAAATGTCCCCATGGGCACTATCATCATGGGCAGTGCCACCATGAGGAATTTCACCATGAGAACTCCAATCATGTACAGCGCCAGCTTTAGCACAGTCACCATGGGCTGTGTCACCATGAGCAGTGTCACCATGGGCACTGTCACCATGCGAACTGTCACCATGAGCAGTGTCACCATGTGCAATGTCACCATGAGCACTGTCAGCGTGGGCACTGTCACCATGGGAACTGTCACCATGAGCACTATCACCGTGAGCACTATAACCATGGGCACTGTCACCGTGAGCAATATCACCATGAACACTGTCACCGTGAGCACTTTCACTGTGGGCACTGTCACCGTGTGCACTGTCACCAGGAGCACTGTCACCATGGGCAGTGTTACCATGAGCACTGTCACAATGGGCTCTCTCACAATGGAAACCGTCACCATGAGCACTATCATCATGGGCAGAGCCACCATGAGGAATTTCACCATGGGAACTCCAACCATGTACACCGCCAGCATGATCACAGTCACCATGGGAAGTGTCACCATGAGCACTATCACCATGGACGCTTTCAACATGGCCACTGTCACCATGGGGACTGTCACCATGGACACTGTCATCATGAGCTTTGTTACCATGGGAAATGTCACCATGAGCACTGTCATCTTCGGAACTGCCACCATGGACACTGTCACCGTGAGCACTGTCACCATGGGCACTGTCACTGTGAGCATTATTACCATGCGTACTATCACCAAGGGCACTGTCACCATGAGCACTGTCTCCTTGGGCATTGTAACCATGAGCACTGTCATCATCGGCACTGTCACCATGCGAAAGGCCACCATGAGCTCTATCACCGTGGGCACTGTCACAATGAGCACTGTCACCATGGGCACTGTATCCATGGGAACTGTCACCATGGGCACTATCACGGTGAGCACTATCACAGTGGGAGCAGTCACCATGGGAACGGTCACCATGGGCACTGTCAAGATGAGCACTGTCACCATGGGAACTCTCACCATGAGCACTGACACCATGGGCACTGTCAACATGAGCACTGTCACCATGGGAACTCTCACCATGAGCACTGTCACCATGGGCACTGCCACCATGGGCACATTCAAAATGGGCACTGTCACTATGTGAACTGTCACCGTGAGCACTATTAACATGGGTACTATCACCAAGGGCACTTTTACCGTGAGCAGTGTCACAATGAGCACTGTCACCGTGGGCACTGTCACCATGAGCACTGTCATCATGGGCAGTGTTACCATAGGAACTGTCACCATGAGCACTGTCACTGTGGGCACTATCACCGTGAACACTATCACAATGGGCTCTGTCACCATAGGCACTGTCACCATGGACACTGTCACCATGAGCACTATCATTATGGGCAGTGCTACCATGAGCAATTTCACCATCGGAACTCCAACCATGTACACCGCCAGCATGAGCACAGTCAACATGGGCAGTGTCACCATGAGCACTTTCACCATGGGCACTTTCAACATGGGCCCTATCACCATGCGAACTGTCACCATGAGCACTATCATCATGAGCACTGTCACCATGAGCACTATCACCGTGAGCACTGTAACCATGAGCATAGTCACCATGGGCACTGTCACAATGAGCACTATGACCGTGTGCACTATCACCATAGGCAGTGTCACCGTGAGCAATATCACCATGGGCACTGTCACCGTGAGCACTATTACCATGGGCACTATCACCATGAGCACTATCACCATGGGCACTGTCACCATGAGCACTGTCACCATGAGCACTATCACCTTGGGAAGTGTCAACATGGGAACGGTCACCATGGGCACTGTCAACGTGAGCACTGTCAGCATGGGACCTCTCACCAGGAGCACTGTCTCCATGGGAAATGTCACCCTGGACACTGTTCACCATGGGAAGTGTCACCATGAGCACTGTCACCATGGGCACTGTCACTATGGACACGGTCTCCATGGGCACTCTTACCATGGGCACTGTCACTGTGGAAAATGTCACCATGGGAACTGTAACCATCTACACTGTCCCCAGGAGCACTATCACCATGGACACTATATCCATCAGCATTGTCCCCATGGGCACTGTCAACATGAGCACTGTCACCATCGGCACTGTCGCCATGGGAACTCTCACTATGAGCACTGTCACCATTGGAAATGTCACTATGGGCATTGTCACCAAGGGCACTGTCACCATGGGCACTGTCAACATGGGAACTCTCATCATGAGCACTGTCACCATGGGCACAGTCACCATGGGCCCTCTCACCATGAGCACTGTTCACCATGGACACTGTCACCATGGGCACTGTGAACATGAGCACTGTCACCATGGTAACTCTTACCATGAACACTGTCACCATGGGAAATGTCACCATGGGCACTGTCAGCATGAGCACTGTCACCATGGACACTTTCACCATGAGCACTATCATCATGGGCAGGGCCACCATGAGGAATTTCACCATGGGAACTCCAACCATGTACACCGCCAGCATGAGCACAGTCACCATGGGCATTGTCACCATGAACACTGTCACCATGGGCACTTTCAACATGGGCACTGTCACCATGCGGACTGTCACCATGAGCACTATCACTATGAGCACTATCACCATGAGCACTATCACCATGAGCACTATCACAAAAGGCACTTTCACCATGAGCAGTATCACTGTGAGCACCATCACCGTGAGCACTGTCACCATGAGCAGTGTCACCATGGGCACTGTCACCATGAGCTCTGTCACCATGGGAACTGTCACCATGAGCACTATCACCGTGAGCACTAACAGCATTGGCATTGTCACCGTGAGCAATAGCACCATGGGAAATTTCATGGTGAGCACTATTACCATGGGCACTATCACCATTAGCACTATCACCATGAGCACTATCACCAAGGGCACTGTCACCATGAACACTATCAACATGAGCACTGTCACCATGAGCACTATAACCTTGGACCATGTCACCATGAGCACTCTCACCGTGAGCACTATCACCATGGGCAGTGTCACCGTGAGCACTGTCACAGTGGACATTGTCACTGTGGGCACGGTCACCATGAGCACTGTCACCATGGGAAATGTCACAAGGGGTATGTCACCATGAGCAGTATCACTGTGAGCAGTATCACCATGGGCAGTGTCACCGTGAGCAATAACACCATGGGCACTGTCACCGTGAGAACTATTACCATGGGCACTATCCCCATGAGCACTATCACAATGAGCACTGTCCCCGTGGGCAATGTTACCGTGTACACTGTCACCATTATCACTGTCACCAAGAGCACTATCACCATGGGAACTGTCACCATGGGAACGGTCACCAAGGGCACTGTCAACATGAGCACTGTCACCATGGGAACTCTCACCATGAGCACTGTCACCATGGGCATTGTACCATGGGAATTGTCACCTTGGTCACTTTCAACATGGGCACTGTCAGCATGCAAAATATCACCATGAGCACTATCACCATGAGCACTGTCACCATGGGCAATGTCATCATAGGCACTCTCACCATGGGAACTGACATCATGGGCACTCTCACCATGGGCACTGTCACCATGGACACTGTCACCATGGTAACTGTCAACATGAGCATTGTCACCATGGGAACTCTCACCATGAGAACTATCACCATGGGATATGTCACCATGGGCACTGTCACCATGGGTACTATCACCAAGGGCATTGTCACCGTGAGCACTGTCACCATGAGCACTGTCACCATGGGCACTGTCACCATGGACACTGTCATCATGAACAGTATCATCATGGGCAGTGCCACCATGAGGAATTTCACCATGGGAACTCCAACCATGTACACCGCCAGCTTTAGCACAGTCACCTTGGGTTGTGTGACCATGAGCACTGTAACCATGGGCACTGTCACCATGCGAACTCTCACCATGAGCACTGTCACCGTGGGCAATGTCACCATGAGCACTGTCACCGGGGGCACTGTCACCATGGGAACTGTCACCATGAACACTATCACCGTGAGCACTATAACCATGGGCAGTGTCACCATGAGCAATATTACCATTAACACTATCACCGTGAGCACTGTCACTGTGGGCACTGTCACCGTGTGCACTGTCAAAATGAGCACTGTCACCATGGGAATATCACCTTGGGCACTGTCACCATGGGCAGTTTCACCATGAGCATTGTTACCATGGGCACTCTCACGATGTACAATGTCACCATGAGCACTATTATCATGGGTAGTGCCACCATGAGGAATTTCACCATGGGAACTCCAACCTTGTTCAACGCCAGCATGAGCACAGTCACCATGGGCAGTGTCACCATGAGCACTGTCACCATGGGCAATTTCAACATGGCCACTCTCACCATGGGCACTGTCACCATGGACACTGTCATCCTGAGTTCTGTTACCATGGGAAATGTCACCATGAGCACTGTCATCTTGGGAACTGCCACCATGGACACTGCCACCATGAGCACTGTAACCATTGGCACTGCCACAGTGAGCACTGTCACCGTGAGCACTGTCACCATCGGAACTGTCACCATGTGCACTGTCACCATGGGAACTCTCACCATGAGCACTGTCAGCATGGGAAATGTCACTATGGGCAGTGTCACCATGGGCACTGTCACCATGGGCAGCATCAACATGAGCACTATTACCATGAGCACTATCACCAAGGGCACTATCACCAAGGGCAGTGTCACCATGAGCACTATCACCGTGAGCACTATCACCATGGGCAGTGTCACCTTGAGCAACATCAACATGGGCACGGTCACCATGAGCACTATTAAAATTGGCACTATCACCATGAGCACTATCAACGTGAGCAGTGTAGGTGTGGGCATTCTCACCGTGTGCACTGTCACCAATAGAACTGTCACCATGAGCACTATCACCTTGGGAACTGTCACCATGGGAACGGTCACCATGGGCAATGTCAACATTAGCACTGTCACCATGGCAATTCTCACAATGAGCACTGTCACCATGGGCACTGTCACCATGGGCACAGTCACCATGGGTACTGTCACCATGGGCACTTTCAAAGTGGGCACTGTCACCATGCGAACTGCCACGATGAGCACTATCACCATGAAAACTATCACCAAGGGTACTGTCACCATGAACACTGTCTCCGTGGGCACTGTCACCATGAGCACTGTCGTCATGGGCACTGTCACCATGGGAATGGTCAACATTAGCACTGTCACTGTGGGCACTATCACCGTGAGCACTATCACAACGGACACTTTCACCATAGGTACTGTCACCATGGACAGTGTCACCACGAACACTATCATCATGGGCAGTGCCAAAATATTGAATTTCACCATTGTAACTCCAACCATGTACACCGCCAGCATGAGCACAGTCACCATGGGGACTGTCAACATGAGCACTGTCACCATGGGAAATGTCTCCATGAGCACTATCACCATGAGCACTATCACCAAGGGCACTGTCACCATGAGCACTATCACCATGAGCACTGTCACCATGAGCACTATAACCTTTGACCATGTCACCATGAGCACTATCACCGTGAGCACTATCACCATGGGCAGTGTCACCGTGAGCACTGTCACCGTGGATATTGTCACTGTGGGCGCGGTCACCATGAGCACTGTCACCATGGGAAATGTCACAAGGGGATATGTCACCATGAGCACTATCACCGTGAGCAGTATCACCATGGGCAGTGTCACCGTGAGCAATATCACCATGGGCACTGTCACCGTGAGAACTATTACCATGGGCACTATCCCCATGAGCACTATCACAATGAGCACTGTCACCGTGGGCAATGTTACGGTGTACACCGTCACCATTATCACTGTCAACAAGAGCACTATCACCATGGGAACTGTCACCATGGGAACGGTCACCATGGGCACTGTCAACATGAGCAATGTCACCATGGGAACTCTCACCATGAGCACTGTCACCATGGGCACTGTACCATGGGAATTGTCACCTTGGTCACTTTCAACATGGGCACTGTCAGCATGCGAAATATCACCATGAGCACTATCACCATGAGCACTGACACCATGGGCAATGTCATCATGGGCACTCTCACCATGAGAACTGACATCATGGGCACTCTCACCATGGGCATTGTCACCATGGACACTGTCACCATGGTCACTGTCAACATGAGCATTGTCACCATGGGAATTCTCACCATGAGAACTATCACCATGGGATATGTCACCATGGGCACTGTCACCATGGGCACTGTCACCATGGGCAGTGTCACCATGAGCACTATTACCATGAGCAGTATCACAATGAGCACTGTCACCGTCGGCACTGTCACCATGAGCACTGTCATCATGGTCACTGTCACCATGCGAACTGCCACCATGAGCACTATCACCGTGGGCACTGTCACCATGAGCACTGTCACCATTGGCAATCTATCCATGCGAACTGTCACCATGGGCACTATCACGGTGAGCACTGTCACCATGGGTACTCTCACCATGAGCACTGTCACCGTGGGCACTGTCAACATGAGCACTGTCACCATGGACACTGTCACCATGGACAGTGTCACCATGAGCACTATCAACGTGATCACTATCACCATGGGCAGTGTCACTGTGAGAAATATCACCATGGGCACTGTCACCGTGAGCACTATTACCATGGGTACTATAACCAAGGGCACTGTCACCATCAGCACGGTCACCGTGAGCACTGTCACAATGGGAACTGTCACCATGTGCACTGTCACCATGGGAACTCTCACCATGAGCACTGTCACCATAAGAAATGTCACTATCGGGAGTGTCACCATGGGCACTGTCACCATGGGCAGTGTCACCATGAGCACTATTACCAAGGGCAGTGTCACCCTGAGCGCTATCACCGTGAGCACTATCACCATGGGCAGTGTCACCATGAGCAATATCAACATGGGCACTGTCACAGTGAGCACTATTACAATGGTCACTATCGCCATGAGCACTATCACCGTGAGCATTGTCACTGTGGGCATTGTCACCGTGTGCACGGTCACCATGAGCACTGTCACCATGAGCACTATCACCATGGGAACTGTCACCATCGGAAGGGTCACCATGGGCAATGTCAACCTGAGCACTCTCAACATGAGAACTCTCACCATGATCACTGTCACCATGGGAAATGTCAACATGGGCAATGTCACCATGGGTACTGTCACCATGGGCCCTTTCAACATGGGCACTGTCACTATGCGATCTGACACCATGAGCACTATCACCATGAGCACTATCACCAAGAGCACTGTCACTGTGAGCACTGTCACCGTGGGCACTGTCACCGTGGGCACTGTCACAGTGGGCACTGTAACAATGGGCACTATCGCCATGAGCACTATCACCGTGAGCACTGTAACTGTGGGTATTGTCACCGTGTGCACGGTCACCATGAGCACTGTCACCATGAGCAGTATCACCATGGGAACTGTCTCCATGGGAACGGTCACCATGGGCAATGTCAACATGAGCACTCTCACCATGAGAATTCTCACTGTGAGCACTGTTACCATGGGAAATGTCACCATGGGCACTGTCACCATGGGCACTGTCACCATGGTTACTGTCACCATAGGAACTGTCACCATGAGCACTGTCACTGTGGGCACTATCACCATGAGCACTATCACAATGGGCACTGTCACCATAGGCACTGTCACCGTGGACACTGTCACCATGAGCACTATCATCATAGGCAGTGCTACCGTGAGGAATTTAACCATCGGAACTCCAACCATGTACACCGCCAACATGAGCACAGTCACCATGGGCAGTGTCACCATGAGCACTGTCACCATGGGCACTTTGAACTTCACAATGTCTACCATGCGAACTGTCACCATGAGCACTGTCTCCATGAGCACTATCACCGTGAGAACTTTCATCATGAGCATAGTCACCGTGGGCACTGTGAACATGAGCACTGTCACCATGGGAACTGTCAACATGAGCACTATCACCATGAGCACTATCACCATGGGCAGTGTCACCGTGAGCAATATCACCATGGGCACTGTCACCGTGACCCCTATTACCATGGGTACTATCACCAAGGGCATTGTCACCGTGAGCACTGTCACCATGAGCAATGTCACCATGGGCACTGTCACCATGAGCACTGTCATCATGGGCACTGTCACCATGGGAACTGTCACCATTAGAACTGTCACTGAGGGCACTATCACCGTGAGCACTATCACAATGGGCACTGTCACCATAGGCACTGTCACCATGGACACTGTCACCATGAAAACTATCATCATGGGCAGTGCCACCATAAGGAATTTCACCATGGGAACTCCAACTATGTACACCGCCAGCATGAGCACAGTCACAATGGGCAGTGTCACCATGATCACTGCCACCATGGGCACTTTCAACATGGGCACTCTCAACATGCAAACCGTCACCATGAGCACTATCACCATCAGCAGTATTACCATGAGCACTATCACCAAGGGCACTGTCAGCGGGAGCACTGTCACCATGAGCACTATCACTGTGAGCACTGTCACCATGAGAATTGTCACCCTGGACACTGTCATCATGAGCACTGGCACCTTGGGTATTGTCAACATGAGCATTGTCATCATGGGAACTCTCACCATGAGCACTGTCAAGATGGGAAATGTCACCATGGGCACTGTCACCATGGACACTGTCACCATGAGCACTATCATCATGGGCATTGCCACCATAAGGAATTTCACCATGGGAACTCCAGCCATGTACACCACCAGCATGAGCACAGTCACCATGGGCAGTGCCACCATGAGCACTGTCACCATGGGCACTTTTAACATGGGCCCTGTCGCCATGCGAACTGTCACCATGAACAGTATCTCTGTGAGCACTCTCACCATGAGCATAGTCACCGTGGGCACTGTCATCATGAGCACTGTCACCATGGGCACTGTAACCATGGGAACTGTCACCATGAGCACTATCACCGTAAGCACTATCACCATGGGCAGTGTCACCGTGAGCAATATCACCATGGGCACTGTCACTGTGACCTCTATTACCATGGGTACTATCACCAAAGTCACTGTCACCGTGAGAACTGTCACCATGAGCAATGTCACCATGGGCACTGTCACCATGGGAAATGTCACAATGGGCAGTGTCACCATGGGCAGTGTCACCATGGGTAGTGTCACCATGAGCACTATTACCATGAGCACTATCACCATGAACACTATCATCATGGGCAGTGTCACCATGAGCACTATCACCGTGAGCACTGTCAGTGTGGGCATTGTCACCATGTGCACTGTCAACATGAGCACTGTTACCATGAGCACTATTAACATGGGAACTGTCACCATGGGAATGGTCACCATGGGCAATCTCACCATGAGCACTGTCACCATGGGTACTGTCACCATGGGCACTTTCAACATGGGCACTGTCACCATGCGCACAGTCACAATGAGCACTATCACCATGAGCACTATCACCAAGGGCACTGTCACCGTGAGCATTGTCACCGTGAGCACTGTCACAGTAGGCACTGTCACCATGAGCACTGTCATCATGGGCACTGTCACCATGGCGACTGTCACCATTAGCACTGTCACTTTGGGCACTATCACCATGAGCACTCTCACAATGGGCACTGTCACCATAGGCACTGTCACCATGGACACTGTCACCATGAGCACTATCATCATGGGCAGTGCTACCATGAGGAATTTCACCATCGGAACTCCAACCAAGTACACCGCCAGCATGAGCACAGTCATCATGGACACTGCCACTATGAGCACTGTCACCATGGGTACTTTCAACATGGGCCCTGTCACCATGCGAACTGTCTCCATGAGCACTATCACCGTGAGCACTGTCACCATGAGCATAGTCACCATGGGCAGTGTCACCATGAGCAATGCCACCATGGGCACTTTCAACATGGGCACAGTCACCATGCGAACTATCACCATGAGGACTATCACCATGAGAAATATTACCATGAACACTATCACCAAGGGCACTGTCAACGTGCGCACTATCACCGTAAGCACTATCACCATGAGCACTGTCACCGTGAGCACTGTCACTGTGGGCACTGTCACCGTGTGCACTGTCACCATGGGCAATTTCTACATGGCCACTGTCACCATGGGCACTGTCACCATGGACACTGTCATCATGAGCTCTGTTACCAAGGGAAATGTCACCACGAGCACTGTCATCTTGGGAACTGCCACCATGGACACTGCCACCATGAGCACTGTGAACATTGGCAGTGCCACCATGAGCACTATCCCCATGAGCACTATCACCAAGGGCACTGTCACCGTGAGCACTATCACCGTGAGCACTATCACCATGAGCACTGTCACCATGAGCACTGTCACCGTGGGCAAAGTCACCATGAGCACTGTCACCGTGGGCACTGTCACCATGAGCACTGTCATCATGGGCAATGTCACCATGGGCACTGTCACCATTAGAACTGTCACTCTCACTCTGGGTACTATCACCGTGAGCACTCTCACAATGGGCACTGTCACCATAGGCACTGTAAACATGGACAGTGTCACCATGAGCACTATTGTCATGGGCAGAACTCCCATAAGGAATTTCACCATGGGAGCTCCAAACATGTACACCGCCAGCATGAGCACAGTCACCATGGGCAGTGTCACCATGAGCACTGTCGCCATGGGCACTTTCAACATGGGCACTGGCACCATGGGAACTGTCACTAAGAGCACTCTCACCATGGGCACTGTCACCAGGGACACTGTCACCATGGGCACTCTCACCATGGGCAATGTCACCATGGACACTGTCACCATGGGAAATGTCACCATGGGCACTGTCACCATGGGCACTGTCACCATGGATATTGTCACCATGTGCACTGTCACCATGGGAATTCTCACCATGAGCACTGGCACCGTGGGCGCTGTCAACATGAGCACTGTCACCATGGCAACTCTCACCATGAGCACTGTCACCATGGGAAATGTCACCATGGGCACTGTCACCATGGGAAATGTCACTCTGGGCACTGTCACAATGGGCACTGTCACCATGGACACTGTCACCATGAGCCCTATCATCATGGGCAGGGCCACCATAAGGAATTTCACCATTGGAACTCCAACCGTGTACACCGCCAGCATGAGCACAGTCACCATGAGCACTGTCACCATGGGCTCTGTCACCATTCGAACTGTCACCATGAGCACTATCACTATGAGCATTATCACCATGAACACTATCACAAAGGGCACTGTCACCATGAGCACTATCACTGTGAGCACAATCACCGTGAGCACTGTCACCATGAGCACTGTCACCGTGGGCACTGTCACCATGGGAACTTTCACCATGGGCACTGTCACCATAGGCACTGTCACCAAGGACAATGTCAGCTTGGGAACTATCACCATGGGAAATGTCACCATGGGCACTGTAACCATGGACACTCTCACCAGGAGCACTATCACCATGGACACTCTTTCCATGAGCATTGTCCCCATGTACACTGTCAACATTGGAAGTGTCATCATGGGCAATGTCACCATGAGCACTGTCACCATGAGCACCGTCAATATGGGATCTGACACCATGAGCACTGTCACCATGGACACTGCCACCATGAGCACTGTCACTGTGAGCACTGTCACCATGATCATTGTCACCAGGGCATTGTCATCATGGGATGTGTCACCATGAGTACTATCATCTCCAGGACTGTCACAGTGAGCACTGATACCGTGAGCACTCTCACCATGAGCACTTTCATCATGAGCACTCTCACAATGAGAAATATCACCTCGAGCACTCTCACCGTGAGAACCGTCACTATGAGCACTCTCACCGTGAGCACTGTCATCATGGGAACTGCCACCATGAGAACTTTCAAGATGGTAACCACAACCATGGAAACTGCCACCATGAGCATTGTCACCGTGAGCATTGTCACCGTGAGCAGTGTCACCGTGCGCATTGTCAACATGAGCACTGTCACCATGGGAACTGATGCCATGAGCAATGTCACCATAGGAACTGTCACAATTGATGCTTCCACCTTGGGTACTGACACCATGGGCACTGTCACCATGGGGAATGTCACCATGGGCAATGTCACCATGGCCACTTTCACCATGGACACTGTTACCATAGACACTGTCACCAGGGGAACTGTCACAACGAGCACTCTCGCCGTCAGCACTGTCACTATGGGCAGTGTCATGGTGAGCAATATCACCATGGGTACTGTCACCATGAGCACTATTACCATGGGCACAGTCACCATGAGCAATGTCACCATGGACACTGTCTGCATGAGCACTATCATCATGGGAAGTGCCACCATGAGGAATTTCACCATGGGAACTCCAACCATGTACACCGCCAGCATGAGCACAGTCACCATGGGCATTTTCACCATGAACACTCTCACCATGGGCAATTTCAACATGGGCACTGTCACCATGAGAACTGTCACAATGAGCACTATCACTATGAGCACTATCACCATGAGCACTATCACAAAAGGCACTTTCACCATGAGCAGTATCACTGTGAGCACCATCACCATGAGCACTGTCACCATGAGCACTGTCACCGTGGGCACTGTCACCATGAGCTCTGTCACCATGGGCTCTGTCACCATGGGAACTGTCACCATGAGCACTATCACCGTGAGCACTAACAGCATTGGCAGTGTCACCATGAGCAATAGCACCATGGGAACTTTCATGGTGAGCACTATTACCATGGGCACTATCACCATTAGCACTATCACCGTGAGCACTGTCACCGTGGGCACTGTCACCGTGTGCACTGTCACCGTGGGCACTGTCACCGTGTGCACTGTCACCATGGGCAGTGTCACCATGAGCACTGTAACCGTGGACACTGTCATCATGAGCAGTACCACCATGAGTAATTTCACCATGGAAACTCCAACCATGTACACCACCAGCATTAGCACAGTCACCAAGGGCTGTGTCACCATGGGCACTGTCACCATGGGCACTATCACAAAGGACACTGTCATCATGAGCTCTATTACCATGGGAACTGTCACCATGAGCACTGTCCTCTTACGAACTGCCAGCACGGACACTGCCACCATCACCACTGTAACCATTGGCACTGCCACCGTGGGCACTGTCATCATGAGCACTGTCACCATGAGAACGGTCACCAGGGACACTGTCACCATGGGCACTATCAGCCAGAGCAATGTCACCTTGAGCACTATCACTGTGAGCACTATCACCCTGAGCACTGTCACCGTGGGCACTGTCACCATGCGCACTGTCACCATGGGCAATGTCACCATGGGAACTGTCACCATGAGCAGCATCACCGTGAGTACTATCACCATGGACAGGGTCACCGTGAGCAATATCACCATGGGCACTGTCACCGTGAGCACTATTACCATGGGCACAATCACCATGAGCACTATCACCGTGATCACTGTCACTGAGGACACTGTCACCATGAGCACTATCTCCATGAGCACTATCACCAGGGGCACTGTCACCGGGAGCACTATCATAATGGGCACTGTCACCATGGGCACTATCACGGTGAGCACTATCACCATGGGAACTGTCACTATGGGAACGGTCACCATGTGCACTGTAACCATTGACACTGCCACAGTGAGCACTGTCACAGTGAGCACTGTCACCATGGGAACTGTCACCATGTGCACTGTCACCATGGGAACTCTCACCATGAGCACTGTCACCATGGGAATTGTCACTATGAGCAGTGTCACCATGGGCACTGTCACCATGAACACTATTACCATGAGCACTATCACCAAGAGCACTATCATCAAGGGCAGTGTCACCATGAGCACTATCACCTTGAGCAATATCAACATGGGCACTGTCACCTTGAGCACAATTACAATGGGCATTATCACCATGTGCACTAACACCGTGAGCACTGTCAGTGTGGGCATTGTCACCATGTGCACTGTCACCATGAGCACTATCAGCATGGGCAGTGCTACCATGAGGAATTTCACCATGGGAACTCCAACCAAGTACACCGCCAGAATGAGCACAATCATCATGGGCAGTGCCACTATGAGCACTGTCACCATGGGCACTTTCAACATGGGCCGTGTCACCATGCGAACTGTCTGCATGAGCACTATCACCGTGAGCACTGTCACCATGGGCACTGTATCCATGGGAACTGTCACCATGGGCACTATCACGGTATGCACTATCACCATGGGAACTGTCACCATGGACACTCTCATGACGGACACTGTCACCATGAGCACTATCATCATGGGCAGTGCTACCATGAGGAATTTCACCATCGGAACTCCAACCAAGTACACCGCCAGCATGAGCACAGTCACCATGGGCAGTGCCACAATGAGCACTGTCACCATGGACACTGTATCCATGGGAACTGTCACCATGGGCACTATCACGGTGAGTACTATCACCATGGGAAATGTCACCATGGGAACGGTCGCCATGGGCATTGTCAAGATGATCACTTTCACCATGGGAACTCTCACCATGAGCATTGTCACGGTTGGCACTGTCAACATGAGCATTATCACCATGGAAATGGTCACCATGGGAACTGTCACCATGGGCACTCTCACAATAGGCACTATCACCATGGGCACTGTCACCATGGACACTGTCACCATGAGCACTATCATCATGGGCAGTACCACCATAACAGTTGTACCATGGGAACTCCAACCATGTACACCTCCATCGTGAGCACAGTCACCATGGGCAGTGTCAACATGAGCACTGTCACCATGGGCAATTTCAAGAGGGGCAGTGTCACCATGCGAACTTCCGCCATGAGCTGTATCACCATGAGCAATAT
Source organism: Balaenoptera borealis (assembly GCF_965194805.1). Classification (NCBI taxonomy): domain Eukaryota; kingdom Metazoa; phylum Chordata; class Mammalia; order Artiodactyla; family Balaenopteridae; genus Balaenoptera; species Balaenoptera borealis. The sequence continues at coordinate 17,934,139 of NC_138874.1, forward strand.
CACCAAGGGCACTGTCACCGTGAGCACTATCACCGTGAGCACTATCACCATGGGCAGTGTCACCGTGAGCAATATCAACATGGGCAGTGTCACCATCAGCAGTATTACCATGGGCACTATCACGTTGAGCACTATCACCTTGCGCAGTGTCACCGTGGGCACTGTCACCATGGGCACTGTCAACATGAGCACAGTCACCATAGGAACTCTCACCATGAGCACTGTCACCATGGATAATTTCACCATGGGCACTGTCACCATGAGCACTATCATCATGGGGAGTGCCACCATGAGGAATTTCATCATGGGAACTCCAACCATATACACCGCCAGCTTTAGCACAGTCACCATGGGCTGTGTCACCATGAGCACTGTCACCGTGAGCACTGTCACCATGGGAACTCTCACCATGAGCATTGTCACCATGGCAAATATCACTATGGGCAGTGTCACCGTGGGCACTGTCACCATAGGCAGTTTCACCATGATCACTATTACCATGAGCACTATCACCATGAGCACTATCACCATGGGCACTGTCACCGTGAGCAATATTACCATGCGTACTATCACCAAGGGCAATGTCAACGTGAGCACTATCACCGTGAGCACTGTCACTGTGGGCATTGTCACCATGAGCACTGTCATCATGGTTACTCTCACCATAGAAACTGTCACAATGAGCACAGTCACTGTGGGCACTATCACCATGGACACTGTCACCATAGGCACTGTCACCATGGATACTGTCACCATGAGCACTATCATCATGGGCAGTGCTACCATAAGGAATTTCACCATGGGAACTCCAACCATGGACACCGCCAGCATGAGCACAGCCACCATGGGCGTGTCACCATGAGCACTGCCACCATGGGCACTTTCCACATGGGCACTGTCACCATGCGAACTATCGCCATGAGCACTATCACCATGAGCAGTATTACCATGAGCACTATCCCCAAGGGCACTGTCAATGTGAGCACTATCACCGTGAGCTCTATCACCATGGGCAGTGTCACCGTGAACAATATCACCATGGGCAGTGTCACCGTGAGCCCTATTACCATGGGCACTATCACCAAGGGCACTGTCATTGTGAGCACTGTCACCATGAGCACTGTCACCGTGGGCACTATCAACATGAGCACTGTCACCATGGGAACTGTTACCATGAGAACTGTCACCGTGGGCAATGTCACCATGAGCACTGTCACCGTGGGCACTGTCACCATGGGAACTGTCACCATGAGCACTATCACCGTGAGGACTATAACCATGGGCACTGTCACCGTGAGCAATATCACCATGAACACTGTAACCATGGGAAATGTCACCGTGGGCACTGTCACCATGTGCACTGTCAACATGAGCACTGTCACCATGGGAAATGTCACCATGGGCACTGTCACCATGGGCAGTGTCATCATGGGCAGTGACACCATGAGGAATTTCACCATGGGAACTCCAATCATGTACACCGCCAGCATGAGCACAGTCACCATGGCAGTGTCACCATGAGCAATGTCACCATGGGCACTTTCAACATGGGCACTGTCACCATGGACACTGTCATCATGAGCTCTGTTACCATGGGAAATGTCACCATGAGCACTGTCACCATGGGAACTGTCACCATGAGCACTATCAACGTGAGCACTATAACCATGGGCACCGTCACCTTGAGCAATATCACCATGAACACTGTCACCGTGTGCACTGTCAACATGAGCACTGTCAACATGGGAAATATCACCATGGGAACTCTCACCATGGGCAGGGTCACCATGAGCACTGTCACCATGGGCACTCTCACGATGGACACTGTCACCATGAGCACTATCATCATGGGCACTGCCAGCATAAGAAATTTCACCATGGGGACTCCAGCCATGTACACCGCCAGCATGAGCACAGTCACGATGGTCAGTGTTACCATGAGCACTCTCACCATGAGAACTTTAACCATGAGCACTATCATCAAGAGCACTGTCACTGCGAGCATTATCACCGTGAGCACTATCACCGTGGGCACTGTCACCATGCGAACTGTCACCATGAGCACTGTCACCATGGGCAATGTCACCATGAGCACTGTCACCGTGAGCACTGTAACCATGAGCACTGTCTCCGTGGGCATTGTAACCATGAGCACTGTCGTCATGGGCACTGTCACCATGCGAAATGCCACCATGAGCTCTATCACCGAGGGCACTGTCACAATGAGCACTGTCACCATGGGCACTGGATCCATGGGAACTGTCACAATGGGCACTATCACGGTGAGCACTATCACCATGGGAACTGTCACCATGGAAACGGTCACCATGGGCACTGTCAACATGAGCACTGTCACCATGGAAACGGTCACCATGGGCGCTGTCACCATGGGCACTCTCACCATAGGCACTGTCACCATGTGCACTGTCACCACGGACACTGTCACCATGAGCACTATCATCATGGGCAGTGCACCATAACAGTTGTACCATGGGAACTCCAACCATGTACACCTCCAACATGAGCACTGTCACCATGGGCGGTGTCAACATGAGCACTGTCACCATGGGCACTTTCAACAGGGGCAGTGTCACCATGCAAACTGCCACCATGAGAACTATCACCATGAGCACTATCACCAAGGGCACTGTCACCGTGAGCACTATCACCGTGAGCACTATCACCATGAGCACTGTCACCATGAGCACTGTCACCGTGGGCACTGTCACCATGGGCACTGTCACAGTGGGCACTGTAACCATGGGAACTGTCACCATGAGCACAATCACCGTGAGCACTATCACCATGGGCAGTGTCACCGTAAGAAATATCACCATGGGCACTGTCACATTGAGCACTGTTACCATGGGGACTATCACCAAGGGCACTGTCACCGTGATCACTGTTACCATGAGCACTTTCACCGTGGGCACAGTAAACATGAGCACTGTCATCATGGGCACGGTCGGCCTGGGAACTCTCACCATGAGCACTGTCACCATGGGAAATGTCACCATGGGCACTGTCACCATGAGCACTATCATCATGGGCAGTGCCACCATGAGGAATTTCACCATGGGAACTCCAACCATATGCACCGCCAGCTTTAGCACAGTCACCATGGGCTGTGTCACCATGAGCACTGTCACCATGGGCACTGTCACCATGTGTACTGTCACCATGAGTACTGTCACTGTGGGTAATGTCACCATGAGCACTGTCACTGTGGGCACTGTCACCATGGTAACTGTCACCATGAGCACTATCACCATGAGCACTATGAACATGGGCCGTGTCCCCGTTAGTAATATCACCATAAACACTGTCACCGTGGGCACTGTCATCGTGTACACTGTCAAAGTTAGCACTGTCACCATGGGAAATGTCACCGTGGGCTCTATCACCGTGAGCACTATTAACATGGGTACTATCACCAAGGGCACTGTTACCGTGAGCAGTGTCACCATGAGCACTCTCACCGTGGACACTGTCACCATGAGCACTGTCATCATGGGCACTGTCACCATGGGAACTGTCATCATTTGAACTGTCACTGTGGGTACTATCACCGTGAGCACTATCACCAAGGGCACTGTCAATGTGAGCACTATCACCGTGAGCACTGTCACCATGAGCACTGTAACCATGGGAACTATCACCATGAGCACTATCACCGTTAGCACTATCACCCTGGGCAGTGTCACCGTGAACAATATCACCATGGGCACTGTCACTCTGATCACTGTAACCATGAGCACTGCCAGCGTGGGCACTGTCAACGTGAGCACTGTCACCATGGGCACTGTCACCATGAGAACTGTAACCGTTGGCACTATCACCATGGGCAGTGTCACCATGAGCACTGTCGCCATGAGCACTATCACTATGAGCACTATCACCAAGGGCACTGTCATCGTGAGCACTGTCCCCATGAGCACTGTCACCATGAGCACTATCACCAAGGGCACTGTCACCGTGAGCACTGTCACCATGAGCACTGTCACAGTGGGCACTGTCACCATGACCACTATCACAATGGGCTCTGTCACCATAGGCACTGTCACCATGGACACTGTCACCATGAGCACTATCATCATGGGCAGTGCTACCATGAGGAATTTTACCATCGGAACTCCAACCAGGTACTCTGCCAGCATGAGCACATTCACCATGGGCAGTGCCACCATAAGCACTGTCACCATGGGCACTTTCAACATGGGCCCTATCACCATGGTAACTGTCACCATGAGCACTATCACCGTGAGCACTATGAACATGGGCCGGGTCACCGTTAGTAATATCACCATAAACACTGTCACCGTGGGCACTGTAATCGTGTACACTGTTAAAGTGAGCACTGTCACCATGGGAAATGTCACCGTGGGCTCTATCACCGTGAGCACTATTAACATGGGTACTATCACCAAGGGCACTGTTACCGTGAGCAGTGGTACCATGAGCACTCTCACCGTGGACACTGTCACCATGAGCACTGTCATCATGGGCACTGTCACCATGGGAACTGTCATCATTTGAACTGTCACTGTGGGTACTATCACCGTGAGCACTATCACCAAGGGCACTGTCAATGTGAGCACTATCACCGTGAGCACTGTCACCATGAGCACTGTCACCATGGGCACTGTAACCATGGGAACTATCACCATGAGCACTATCACCGTTAGCACTATCACCCTGGGCAGTGTCACCGTGAACAATATCACCATGGGCACTGTCACTGTGAGCACTGTCACCATGAGCACTGTCACCATGGGCACTGTCACCATGAGAACTGTAACCGTTGGCACTATCACCATGGGCAGTGTCACCATGAGCAATATCACCGTGGGCACTGTCACCGTGAGCACTATTACCATGGGTACTATCACCAAGGACACTGTCACCATGAGCACTGTCACCGTGGGCAGTGTCAACATTAGCACTGTCACCATGGGCACTGTCACCATGGGAACTGTCAGTATGAGCACTGTCACCCGGGGAAATGTCACCATGGGCACTGTCACCATAGGCACTGTCACCATGGACACATTCACCATGAGCACTAACATCATGGGCAATGCCACCATAAGGAATTTCACCATGGGGACTCCAACCATGTACACCGTGAACATCAGCACAGTCACCATGGGCAGTGTCACCATGAGCACTGTCGCCATGAGCACTTTCAACATGGGCACTGTCACTATGGGAACTGTCACTAAGAGCACAGTCACCATGCGCACTGTCACCAGGGACACTGTCACCATGAGCACTCTCACCATGGGCAATGTCACCATGGACGCTGTCACCATGGGCATGGTCAACATGATCATTGTCACCATGGGCAGTGTCAACATGAGCACTGTCACCATGGGCACTTTCAACAGGGGCAGTGTCACCATGTGAACTGTCACCATGAGCACAAACACCGTGAGCACTATCACCATGGGCAGTGTCACCGTGAGAAATATCACCATGGGCACTGTCACATTGAGCGCTATTACCATGGGTACTATCACCAAGGGCACTGTCACTGTGAGCACTGTCACCATGAGTACTGTCACTGTGGGCACTGTCAACATGAGCACTGTCAACATGAGCAATGTCACCATAGGAACTCTCACCATGAGCACTGTCACCATGTGAAATGTCACCATGAGCACTCTCATCATGGGCAGTGCCACCATGAGGAATTTCACCATGGGAACTCCAACCATATACACCGCCAGCTTTAGCACAGTCACCATGGGCTGTGTCACCATGAGCACTGTCACCATGAGCACTGTCACCCTGAGCACCGTCACCGTGGGCAATGTCACCATGAGCACTGTCACCGTGGGCATCGTCACCATGGGAACTGTCACCATGAGCACTATCAGCGTGAGCACTATAACCATGGGCTGTGTCACCATGAGCAATATCACCATGAACACTGTCACGGTGGGCACTGTCACCGTGTGCACTGTCAACATGAGCACTGTCACCGTGTGCACTGTCACCATGAGCACTGTCACCATGGGCACTCTCACGATGGACATTGTCACCATGGGCAGTGCCACCATGAGGAATTTCACCATGGAAACTCCAACGATGTACACCGCCAGCATTAGCATAGTCACCATGGGCACTCTCACGGTGAGCAGTGTCACCATGGGCACTTTCAACATGGCCACTGTCACCATGGGCACTGTCACCATGGACACTGTTATCATGAGCTCTGTTACCATGGGAAATGTCACCATGAGCACTGTCATCTTGGGAACTGCCACCATGGACACTGCCACCATGAGAACTGTAACCATTGGCACTGCCACAGTGAGCACTGTGACCGTGAGCACTGTCACCATGTGCACTGTCACCATGGGAACTCTCACCATCAGCACTGTCACCATGGGAAATGTCACTATGGGCAGTGTCACCATGGGCACTCTCACCACGGGCAGTGTCACCATGAGCACTATTACCATGAGCACTATCACCAAGAGCACTATCACCAAGGGCAGTGTCACTGTGCGCACTATCCCCGTGAGCACTATCACCATGGGCAGTGTCACCGTGAGCACTATTACAATGGGCACTATCGCCATGAGAACTATCACCGTGAGCACTGTCACCGTGTGGATTGTCACCATGTACACTGTCACCATGAGCACTGTCACCATGAGCACTATCATCATGGGCATTGCCACCATAAGGAATTTCCCCATGGGAACTCCAACCATGTACACTGCCAGCATGAGCAGAGTCACCATGGGCCGTGTCACCATGAGCACTATCACCATGAGCACTGTCACCATGGGCACTGTCACCATGAGCACTGTCACCGTGGGCACTGTAACCATGGGAACTGTCACCATGAGCACAATCACCGTGAGCACTATCACCATGGGCAGTGTCACCATGAGAAATATCACCAAGGGCACTGTCACCGTGAGCACTGTTACCATGAGCACTGTCACCGTGGGCACTGTCAACATGAGCACTGTCATCATGTGCAGTGTCACCATGAGCACTGTGACCATGGGAAATGTCACCATGGGCACTATCACTATGGGCACTGTCACCATGGGCAATGTCACTATGAGCACTGTCACCATGGGCACTCTAACCATGGGGTCTTTCATCCTGAGCACTATCACCGTGGGCACTATCAACATGGGCAGCGTCACCGTGAGCAATATCACCATGGGCACTGTCACCGTGAGCACTATTAACATGGGTACTATCACCAAGGGCACTGCCACCATGAGCACTGTCACTGTTGGCACTGTCACCATGAGCACGGTCACCATTGGCACTGTCACCATGAGCACTGTCACCATAGGCACTGTCACCGTGGACACTGTCACCATGGACAATATCATCATGGGCAGTGCCACCATAAGGAATTTCACCATGGGAACTCCAACCATGTATACCACCAGCATGAGCATAGTCACCACGGGGAGTGTCACCATGAGCACTGCCACCATGGGGACTTTCAACATGGGCACAGTCACCATACGAACTATCACCATGACCACTATCACCATGAGCAGTATTACCATGAGCACTATCACCAAGGGCACTGTCAATGTGAGCACTATCACCGTGAGCACTGTCACCATGAGCATTTTCACCGTGCGCACTGTCACCATGAGCACTGTCACCATGGGCACTGCCACCATGGGAACTATCACCATGAGCACTATCACCGTGAGCACTATCACCATGGGCAGTGTCACCGTGAACAATATCACCATGGGCACTGTCACTGTGAGCACTATTACCATGAGCACTATCACCAAGGGCAGTGTCACTGTGCGCACTATCACCGTGAGCACTATCATCATGGGCATGGCTACCATGAGGAATTTCACCATCGGAACTCCAACCATGTACACCGCCATCATGAGCACAGTCACCATGGGCAGTGCCACCATGAGCACTGTCACCGTGGGCACTGTCACCATGAGCATAGTCACCGTGGGCACTGTCACCATGAGCACTGTCACCATAGGTACTTTCAACAAGGCCATTGTCACCATGCGCACTGTCACCATGGACACTGTCATCATGAAATCTGTTACCATGGGAAATGTCACCATGAGCACTGTCACTTTGGGAACTGCCACCATGGACACTGCCACCATGAGCACTTTAACCATTGGCACTGCCACAGTGAGCACTGCCACCATGAGCAGTGTCACCATGGGAATTGTCACCATGTGCACTGTCACCATGGGAACTCTCACCATGAGCACTGCGACCATGGGAAATGTCACTATGGGCAGTGTCACCATGGGCACTGTCACCATGGGCAGTGTCACTATGAGCACTATTACCATGAGCACTATCACTATGAGCACTATCACCATGGGCACTGTCACAGTGAGCACTATTACCATGGGTACTATCACCAAGGGCACTGTCATCGTGAGCACTGTCCCCATGAGCACTGTCACCATGAGCACTATCACCAAGGGCACTGTCACCGTGAGCACTGTCACCATGAGCACTGTCACAGTGGGCACTGTCACCATGAGCACTATCACAATGGGCACTGTCACCATAGGCACTGTCACCATGGACACTGTCACCATGAGCACTATCATCATGGGCAGTGCTACCATGAGGAATTTTACCATCGGAACTCCAACCAGGTACTCTGCCAGCATGAGCACATTCACCATGGGCAGTGCCACCATAAGCACTGTCACCATGGGCACTTTCAACATGGGCCCTATCACCATGGTAACTGTCACCATGAGCACTATCACCGTGAGCACTATGAACATGGGCCGGGTCACCGTTAGTAATATCACCATAAACACTGTCACCGTGGGCACTGTCATCGTGTACACTGTTAAAGTGAGCACTGTCACCATGGGAAATGTCACCGTGGGCTCTATCACCGTGAGCACTATTAACATGGGTACTATCACCAAGGGCACTGTTACCGTGAGCAGTGTCACCATGAGCACTCTCACCGTGGACACTGTCACCATGAGCACTGTCATCATGGGCACTGTCACCATGGGAACTGTCATCATTTGAACTGTCACTGTGGGTACTATCACCGTGAGCACTATCACCAAGGGCACTGTCAATGTGAGCACTATCACCGTGAGCACTGTCACCATGAGCACTGTCACCATGGGCACTGTAACCATGGGAACTATCACCATGAGCACTATCACCGTTAGCACTATCACCCTGGGCAGTGTCACCGTGAACAATATCACCATGGGCACTGTCACTGTGAGCACTGTCACCATGAGCACTGTCACCATGGGCACTGTCACCATGAGAACTGTAACCGTTGGCACTATCACCATGGGAAGTGTCACCATGAGCAATATCACCGTGGGCACTGTCACCGTGAGCACTATTACCATGGGTACTATCACCAAGGACACTGTCACCATGAGCACTGTCACCGTGGGCAGTGTCAACATTAGCACTGTCACCATGGGCACTGTCACCATGGGAACTGTCAGTATGAGCACTGTCACCCGGGGAAATGTCACCATGGGCACTGTCACCATAGGCACTGTCACCATGGACACATTCACCATGAGCACTAACATCATGGGCAATGCCACCATAAGGAATTTCACCATGGGGACTCCAACCATGTACACCGTGAACATCAGCACAGTCACCATGGGCAGTGTCACCATGAGCACTGTCGCCATGAGCACTTTCAACATGGGCACTGTCACTATGGGAACTGTCACTAAGAGCACAGTCACCATGCGCACTGTCACCAGGGACACTGTCACCATGAGCACTCTCACCATGGGCAATGTCACCATGGACGCTGTCACCATGGGCATGGTCAACATGATCATTGTCACCATGGGCAGTGTCAACATGAGCACTGTCACCATGGGCACTTTCAACAGGGGCAGTGTCACCATGTGAACTGTCACCATGAGCACAAACACCGTGAGCACTATCACCATGGGCAGTGTCACCGTGAGAAATATCACCATGGGCACTGTCACATTGAGCGCTATTACCATGGGTACTATCACCAAGGGCACTGTCACTGTGAGCACTGTCACCATGAGTACTGTCACTGTGGGCACTGTCAACATGAGCACTGTCAACATGAGCAATGTCACCATAGGAACTCTCACCATGAGCACTGTCACCATGTGAAATGTCACCATGAGCACTCTCATCATGGGCAGTGCCACCATGAGGAATTTCACCATGGGAACTCCAACCATATACACCGCCAGCTTTAGCACCGTCACCATGGGCTGTGTCACCATGAGCACTGTCACCATGAGCACTGTCACCATGAGCACCATCACCGTGGGCAATGTCACCATGAGCACTGTCACCGTGGGCATCGTCACCATGGGAACTGTCACCATGAGCACTATCAGCGTGAGCACTATAACCATGGGCTGTGTCACCATGAGCAATATCACCATGAACACTGTCACGGTGGGCACTGTCACCGTGTGCACTGTCAACATGAGCACTGTCACCGTGTGCACTGTCACCATGAGCACTATCACCATGAGCACTGTCACCATGGGCACTGTCACCATGAGCACTGTCACCGTGGGCACTGTAACCATGGGAACTGTCACCATGAGCACAATCACCGTGAGCACTATCACCATGGGCAGTGTCACCATGAGAAATATCACCAAGGGCACTGTCACCGTGAGCACTGTTACCATGAGCACTGTCACCGTGGGCACTGTCAACATGAGCACTGTCATCATGTGCACTGTCACCATGAGCACTGTGACCATGGGAAATGTCACCATGGGCACTATCACTATGGGCACTGTCACCATGGGCAATGTCACTATGAGCACTGTCACCATGGGCACTCTAACCATGGGGTCTTTCATCCTGAGCACTATCACCGTGGGCACTATCAACATGGGCAGCGTCACCGTGAGCAATATCACCATGGGCACTGTCACCGTGAGCACTATTAACATGGGTACTATCACCAAGGGCACTGCCACCATGAGCACTGTCACTGTTGGCACTGTCACCATGAGCACGGTCACCATTGGCACTGTCACCATGAGCACTGTCACCATAGGCACTGTCACCGTGGACACTGTCACCATGGACAATATCATCATGGGCAGTGCCACCATAAGGAATTTCACCATGGGAACTCCAACCATGTATACCACCAGCATGAGCATAGTCACCACGGGGAGTGTCACCATGAGCACTGCCACCATGGGGACTTTCAACATGGGCACAGTCACCATACGAACTATCACCATGACCACTATCACCATGAGCAGTATTACCATGAGCACTATCACCAAGGGCACTGTCAATGTGAGCACTATCACCGTGAGCACTGTCACCATGAGCATTTTCACCGTGCGCACTGTCACCATGAGCACTGTCACCATGGGCACTGCCACCATGGGAACTATCACCATGAGCACTATCACCGTGAGCACTATCACCATGGGCAGTGTCACCGTGAACAATATCACCATGGGCACTGTCACTGTGAGCACTATTACCATGAGCACTATCACCAAGGGCAGTGTCACTGTGCGCACTATCACCGTGAGCACTATCATCATGGGCATGGCTACCATGAGGAATTTCACCATCGGAACTCCAACCATGTACACCGCCATCATGAGCACAGTCACCATGGGCAGTGCCACCATGAGCACTGTCACCGTGGGCACTGTCACCATGAGCATAGTCACCGTGGGCACTGTCACCATGAGCACTGTCACCATAGGTACTTTCAACAAGGCCATTGTCACCATGCGCACTGTCACCATGGACACTGTCATCATGAAATCTGTTACCATGGGAAATGTCACCATGAGCACTGTCACTTTGGGAACTGCCACCATGGACACTGCCACCATGAGCACTTTAACCATTGGCACTGCCACAGTGAGCACTGCCACCATGAGCAGTGTCACCATGGGAATTGTCACCATGTGCACTGTCACCATGGGAACTCTCACCATGAGCACTGCGACCATGGGAAATGTCACTATGGGCAGTGTCACCATGGGCACTGTCACCATGGGCAGTGTCACTATGAGCACTATTACCATGAGCACTATCACTATGAGCACTATCACCATGGGCACTGTCACAGTGAGCACTATTACCATGGGTACTATCACCAAGGGCACTGTCATCGTGAGCACTGTCCCCATGAGCACTGTCCCCATGAGCAATATCACCAAGGGCACTGTCACCGTGAGCACTATCACTGTGAGCACTATCACCATGGGCAGTGTCACCGTGAGCAATATCAACATGGGCAGTGTCACCATCAGCACTATTACCATGGGCACTATCACGTTGAGCACTATCACCTTGCGCAGTGTCACCGTGGGCACTGTCACCATGGGCACTGTCAACATGAGCACAGTCACCATAGGAACTCTCACCATGAGCACTGTCACCATGGATAATTTCACCCTGGGCACTGTCACCATGAGCACTATCATCATGGGGAGTGCCACCATGAGGAATTTCATCATGGGAACTCCAACCATATACACCGCCAGCTTTAGCACAGTCACCATGGGCTGTGTCACCATGGGCACTGTCACCATGGGTACTGTCACCATGGGCACTTTCAACTTGGGAACTGTCACAATGCGAACTGTCACCATGAGCACTATCACCAAGGGCACTGTCACCGTGAGCACTTTCACCGTGATCACTATCACAGTGGGCACTGTCACCATGAGCACTGTCATCATGGGCACTGTCACCATAGGAAAGGTCACAATGAGCACTGTCACTGTGGGCACTATCACCATGAGCACTATCACAATGGGCACTGTCACCATAGGCACTGTCACCTTGGACAGTGTCACCATGAGCACTAACATCATGGGGAGTGCTACCATGAGGAATTTCATCATGGGAACTCCAACCATATACACCGCCAGCTTTAGCACAGTCACCATGGGCTGTGTCACCATGGGCACTGTCACCATGGGTACTGTCACCATGGGCACTTTCAACTTGGGAACTGTCACAATGCGAACTGTCACCATGAGCACTATCACCAAGGGCACTGTCACCGTGAGCACTTTCACCGTGATCACTATCACAGTGGGCACTGTCACCATGAGCACTGTCATCATGGGCACTGTCAACATAGGAAAGGTCACAATGAGCACTGTCACTGTGGGCACTATCACCATGAGCACTATCACAATGGGCACTGTCACCATAGGCACTGTCACCTTGGACAGTGTCACCATGAGCACTAACATCATGGGGAGTGCTACCATGAGGAATTTCACCATCGTAATTCCGACCACTTACACCGCCAGCATGAGCACAGTCACCATGAGCAGTGCAAGCATGAGCACTGTCACCATGGTCACTTTCAACATACGCAGTGTCACCATGCGAACTGCCACGATGAGCACTATCACCATGAAAACTATCACCAAGGGTACTGTCACCATGAACACTGTCTCCGTGGGCACTGTCACCATGAGCACTGTCATCATGGGCACTGTCACCATGGGAACGGTCAACATTAGCACTGTCACTGTGGGCACTATCACCGTGAGCACTATCACAACGGAAACTGTCACCATAGGTACTGTCACCATGGACACTGTCACCACGAACACTATCATCATGGGCAGTGCCACCATGAGGAATTTCACCTTGGGAACTCCAACCGTGTACATCGGCAGCGTTAGCACAGTCACCATGGGCTGTGTCACGATGAGCACTGCCACCATGGGCACTTTCAACATAGGCATTGTCACCATGCGAACAGTCACCATGAGCACTACTACCATGAGCACTATCACCAAGGGCACTGTCAGCGTGAGCACTATCACCGTGAGCACTATCACCGTGAGCACTGTCACCATGAGGATTTTCACCGTGGGCACTGTCACCATGAGCACTGTCATCATGGGCGTTGTCAACATAAGCATTGTCACCATGGGAACTCTCACTATGAGCACTGTCACCATGGGAAATGTCACCATGGGCACTGTCACCATAGGCATTGTCAACATGGACACTCTCACCATGAGCACTATCATCATGGGCATTGCCACCATAAGGAATTTCACCATGGGAACTCCAACCATGTACACCGCCAGCATGAGCACATTCACCATGGGCCGTGTCACCATGAGCACTATCACCATGAGCACTATCACCATGAACACTATCATTAAGGGCACTGTCACCGTGAGCACTATCACCGTGAACACTTTCACCATGACTACTTTCACCGTGGGCACTATAAGCATGAGCACTATCACCATGAGCACTGTCACTGCGGGCACTGTCACCGTGTTCACTGTCACCATGAGCACTGTAACCATGAGCCCTATCACCATGGGAACTGTCACCATGGGAACGGTCACTATGGGCACTGCCAAGATGAGCACTGTCACCATGGGAACTCTCACCATGAGCACTATCACCATGGGAAATATCACCATGGGCACTGTCACCATGGGCGCTGTCACCATGGACACCTTCACCATGAGCACTATCATCATGGGCAGTGCCAAAATAAGGAATTTCACCATTGTAACTCCAACCATGTACACCGCCAGCATGAGCACAGTCACCATGGGGACTGTCAACATGAGCACTGTCACCATGGGAAATGTCTCCATGAGCACTATCACCAGGAGCACTATCACCAAGGGCACTGTCACCATGAGCACTATCACCATGAGCACTGTCACCATGGGCAGTGTCACCGTGAGCACTGTCACCGTGGACATTGTCACTGTGGGTGCGGTCACCATGAGCACTGTCACCATGGGAAATGTCACAAGGGGATATGTCACCATGAGCACTATCACCGTGAGCAGTATCACCATGGGCAGTGTCACCGTGAGCAATATCACCATGGGCACTGTCACCGTGAGAACTATTACCATGGGCACTATCCCCATGAGCACTATCACAATGAGCACTGTCCCCGTGGGCACTGTCACCATGAGCACTGTCATAATGGGCACTGTCACCATGGGAACTCTCTCCATTAGCACTGTCACCATGGGAAATGTCACCATGGGCACTATCACTATGGGCACTGTCACCATGGGCAGTTTCATCATGGGCACTTTCTACATGGCCACTGTCACCATGGGCACTGTCACCATGGACACTGTCATCATGAACTCTGTTACCATGGGAAATATCACCATGAGCACTGTCATCTTGGAAACCGCCACCATGGACACTGCCACCATGAACAATGTTACCATTGGCACTGCCACAGTGAGCACGGTCACCGTGAGCACTGTCACCATGGGAACTGTCACCATGTGCACTGTCACCATGGGAACTCTCACCATGAGCACTGTCACCATAAGAAATGTCACTATCGGGAGTGTCACCATGGGCACTGTCACCATGGGCAGTGTCACCATGAGCACTATTACCATGAGCACTATCACCATGAGCACTATCACCAAGGGCAGTGTCACCCTGAGCGCTATCACCGTGAGCACTATCACCATGGGCAGTGTCACCATGAGCAATATCAACATGGGCACTGTCACGGTGAGCACTATTACAATGGTCACTATCGCCAAGAGCACTATCACCGTGAGCATTGTCACTGTGGGCATTGTCACCGTGTGCACGGTCACCATGAGCACTGTCACCATGAGCACTATCACCATGGGAACTGTCACCATCGGAACGGTCACCATGTGCAATGTCAACCTGAGCACTCTCACCATGAGAACTCTCACCGTCAGCACTGTCACCATGGGAAATGTCACCATGGGCACTGTCACCATGGGCACTCTCACCATGGGCACTGTCACCATGGTTACAGTCACCATAGGAACTGTCACCATGAGCACTGTCACTATGGGCACTATCACCATGAGCACTATCACAATGGGCACTGTCACCATAGGCACTGTCACCGTGGACACTGTCACCATGAGCACTATCATCATGGGCAGTGCTACCGTGAGGAATTTAACCATCGGAACTCCAACCATGTACACCGCCAACATGAGCACAGTCACCATGGGCAGTGTCATCATGAGCACTGTCACCATGGGCACTTTCAACTTCGCCATGTCTACCATGTGAACTGTCACCATGAGCACTCTCACCATGAGCACTATCACCATGAGAACTTTCATCATGAGCATAGTCACCGTGGGCACTGTCAACATGAGCACTGTCACCATGGGAACTGTCAACATGAGCACTATCACCATGAGCACTATCACCATGGGCAGTGTCACTGTGAGCAATATCACCATGGGCACAGTCACCGTGACCTCTATTACCATGGGTACTATCACCAAGGTCACTGTCACCGTGAGCACTGTCACCATGAGCAGTGTCACCATGTGTACTGTCACCATGAGCACTGTCACCGTGGGCACGGTAACCATGGGAACTGTCACCATGAGCACAATCACCGTGAGCACTATCACCATGGGCAGTGTCACCATGAGAAATATCACCAAGGGCACTGTCACCGTGAGCACTGTTACCATGAGCACTGTCACCGTGGGCACTGTCAACATGAGCACTGTCATCATGTGCACTGTCACCATGAGCACTGTGACCATGGGAAATGTCACCATGGGCACTATCACTATGGGCACTGTCACCATGGGCAATGTCACTATGAGCACTGTCACCATGGGCACTGTAACCATGGGGTCTTTCACCCTGAGCACTATCACCGTGGGCACTATCAACATGGGCAGGGTCACCGTGAGCAATATCACCATGGGCACTGTCACCGTGAGCACTATTAACATGGGTACTATCACCAAGGGCACTGCCACCATGAGCACTGTCACTGTTGGCACTGTCACCATGAGCACGGTCACCATTGGCACTGTCACCATGAGCACTGTCACCACAGGCACTGTCACCGTGGACACTGTCACCATGGACAATATCATCATGGGCAGTGCCACCATAAGGAATTTCACCATGGGAACTCCAACCATGTATACCACCAGCATGAGCATAGTCACCACAGGGAGTGTCACCATGAGCACTGCCACCATGGGGACTTTCAACATGGGCACAGTCACCATACGAACTATCACCATGACCACTATCACCATGAGCAGTATTACCATGAGCACTATCACCAAGGGCACTGTCAATGTGAGCACTATCACCGTGAGCACTGTCACCATGAGCATTTTCACCGTGCGCACTGTCACCATGAGCACTGTCACCATGGGCACTGCCACCATGGGAACTATCACCATGAGCACTATCACCGTGAGCACTATCACCATGGGCAGTGTCACCGTGAACAATATCACCATGGGCACTGTCACTGTGAGCACTATTACCATGAGCACTATCACCAAGGGCAGTGTCACTGTGCGCACTATCACCGTGAGCACTATCATCATGGGCATGGCTACCATGAGGAATTTCACCATCGGAACTCCAACCATGTACACCGCCATCATGAGCACAGTCACCATGGGCAGTGCCACCATGAGCACTGTCATCGTGGGCACTGTCACCATGAGCATAGTCACCGTGGGCACTGTCACCATGAGCACTGTCACCATAGGTACTTTCAACAAGGCCATTGTCACCATGCGCACTGTCACCATGGACACTATCATCATGAAATCTGTTACCATGGGAAATGTCACCATGAGCACTGTCACTTTGGGAACTGCCACCATGGACACTGCCACCACGAGCACTTTAACCATTGGCACTGCCACAGTGAGCACTGCCACCATGAGCAGTGTCACCATGGGAATTGTCACCATGTGCACTGTCACCATGGGAACTCTCACCATGAGCACTGCGACCATGGGAAATGTCACTATGGGCAGTGTCACCATGGGCAGTGTCACTATGAGCACTATTACCATGAGCACTATCACTATGAGCACTATCACCATGGGCACTGTCACAGTGAGCACTATTACCATGGGTACTATCACCAAGGGCACTGTCATCGTGAGCACTGTCCCCATGAGCACTGTCACCATGAGCACTATCACCAAGGGCACTGTCACCGTGAGCACTGTCACCATGAGCACTGTCACAGTGGGCACTGTCACCATGAGCACTATCACAATGGGCACTGTCACCATAGGCACTGTCACCATGGACACTGTCACCATGAGCACTATCATCATGGGCAGTGCTACCATGAGGAATTTTACCATCGGAACTCCAACCAGGTACTCTGCCAGCATGAGCACATTCACCATGGGCAGTGCCACCATAAGCACTGTCACCATGGGCACTTTCAACATGGGCCCTATCACCATGGTAACTGTCACCATGAGCACTATCACCGTGAGCACTATGAACATGGGCCGTGTCACCGTTAGTAATATCACCATAAACACTGTCACCGTGGGCACTGTCATCGTGTACACTGTTAAAGTGAGCACTGTCACCATGGGAAATGTCACCGTGGGCTCTATCACCGTGAGCACTATTAACATGGGTACTATCACCAAGGGCACTGTTACCGTGAGCAGTGTCACCATGAGCACTCTCACCGTGGACACTGTCACCATGAGCACTGTCATCATGGGCACTGTCACCATGGGAACTGTCATCATTTGAACTGTCACTGTGGGTACTATCACCGTGAGCACTATCACCAAGGGCACTGTCAATGTGAGCACTATCACCGTGAGCACTGTCACCATGAGCACTGTCACCATGGGCACTGTAACCATGGGAACTATCACCATGAGCACTATCACCGTTAGCACTATCACCCTGGGCAGTGTCACCGTGAACAATATCACCATGGGCACTGTCACTGTGAGCACTGTCACCATGAGCACTGTCACCATGGGCACTGTCACAATGAGAACTGTAACCGTTGGCACTATCACCATGGGCAGTGTCACCATGAGCAATATCACCGTGGGCACTGTCACCGTGAGCACTATTACCATGTGTACTATCACCAAGGACACTGACACCATGAGCACTGTCACCGTGGGCAGTGTCAACATTAGCACTGTCACCATGGGCACTGTCACCATGGGAACTGTCAGTATGAGCACTGTCACCCGGGGAAATGTCATCATGGGCACTGTCACCATAGGCATTGTCACCATGGACACATTCACCATGAGCACTAACATCATGGGCAATGCCACCATAAGGAATTTCACCATGGGGACTCCAACCATGTACACCGTGAACATCAGCACAGTCACCATGGGCAGTGTCACCATGAGCACTGTCGCCATGAGCACTTTCAACATGGGCACTGTCACTATGGGAACTGTCACTAAGGGCACAGTCACCATGCGCACTGTCACCAGGGACACTGTCACCATGAGCACTCTCACCATGGGCAATGTCACCATGGACGCTGTCACCATGGGCATGGTCAACATGATCATTGTCACCATGGGCAGTGTCAACATGAGCACTGTCACCATGGGCACTTTCAACAGGGGCAGTGTCACCATGTGAACTGTCACCATGAGCACAAACACCGTGAGCACTATCACCATGGGCAGTGTCACTGTGAGAAATATCACCATGGGCACTGTCACATTGAGCGCTATTACCATGGGTACTATCACCAAGGGCACTGTCACTGTGAGCACTGTCACCATGAGTACTGTCACTGTGGGCACTGTCAACATGAGCACTGTCAACATGAGCAATGTCACCATAGGAACTCTCACCATGAGCACTGTCACCATGTGAAATGTCACCATGAACACTCTCATCATGGGCAGTGCCACCATGAGGAATTTCACCATGGGAACTCCAACCATATACACCGCCAGCTTTAGCACAGTCACCATGGGCTGTGTCACCATGAGCACTTTCACCATGAGCACTGTCACCATGAGCACCGTCACCGTGGGCAATGTCACCATGAGCACTGTCACCGTGGGCATCGTCACCATGGGAACTGTCACCATGAGCACTATCAGCGTGAGCACTATAACCATGGGCTGTGTCACCATGAGCAATATCACCATGAACACTGTCACGGTGGGCACTGTCACCGTGTGCACTGTCAACATGAGCACTGTCACCGTGTGCACTGTCACCATGAGCACTGTCACCATGGGCACTCTCACGATGGACATTGTCACCATGGGCAGTGCCACCATGAGGAATTTCACCATGGGAACTCCAACGATGTACACCGCCAGCATTAGCATAGTCACCATGGGCACTCTCACGGTGAGCAGTGTCACCATGGGCACTTTCAACATGGCCACTGTCACCATGGGCACTGTCACCATGGACATTGTTATCATGAGCTCTGTTACCATGGGAAATGTCACCATGAGCACTGTCATCTTGGGAACTGCCACCATGGACACTGCCACCATGAGAACTGTAACCATTGGGACTGCCACAGTGAGCACTGTGACCGTGAGCACTGTCACCATGTGCACTGTCACCATGGGAACTCTCACCATCAGCACTGTCACCATGGGAAATGTCACTATGGGCAGTGTCACCATGGGCACTGTCACCACGGGCAGTGTCACCATGAGCACTATTACCATGAGCACTATCACCAAGAGCACTATCACCAAGGGCAGTGTCACTGTGCGCACTATCCCCGTGAGCACTGTCACCATGGGCAGTGTCACCGTGAGCACTATTACAATGGGCACTATCGCCATGAGAACTATCACCGTGAGCACTGTCACCGTGTGGATTGTCACCATGTACACTGTCACCATGAGCACTGTCACCATGAGCACTATCATCATGGGCATTGCCACCATAAGGAATTTCCCCATGGGAACTCCAACCATGTACACTGCCAGCATGAGCAGAGTCACCATGGGCAGTGCCACCATGAGCACTGTCACCATGGGCACTTTTAACATGGGCCCTGTCGCCATGCGAACTGTCACCATGAGCAGTATCTCTGTGAACAATGTCACCATGAGCATAGTCACCACGGGCACTGTCACCATGAGCACTGTCACCATGGGCAATGTAACCATGGGAACTGTCACCCTGAGCACTATCACCGTGAGCACTATCACCATGGGCAGTGTCACCGTGAGCAATATCAAAATGGGCACTGTCACCGTGACCTCTATTACCATGGGTACTATCACCAAGGTTACTGTCACCGTGAGCACTGTCACCATGAGCAATGTTACCGTGGGCACTGTCACCATGAGCACTGTCATCATGGGCTCTATCACCATGGGAACTGTCACCATTAGAACTGACACTGAGGGCACTATCACCGTGAGCACTATCACAATGGGCACTGTCACCATAGGCACTGTCACCATGGACATTGTCACGATGAACACTATCATCATGGGCAGTGCCACCATAAGGAATTTCACCATGGGAACTCCAAACATGTACACCGCCAGCAAGGGCACAGTCACCATGGGCAGTGTCACCATGAGCACTGCCTTCATGGAGACTTTCCACATGGGCACTGTCACCATGCGAACTATCACCATGAGCACTATCACCATGAGCACTATCACCAAGGTAACTGTCACCATGAGCACTATCACCATGAGCACTATCACCATGGGCACTGTAACCGTGAGCAATATTAACATGGGTACTATCACCAAGGGCACTGTCAAGGTGAGCACTGTCACCATGGACACTGTCACCATGGGCACTGTCACCATGGGCACACTCACCATGGTCACTGTCACCATGGGCACTGTCAACATGAGCACTGTCACCATGGGAAATGTTACTATGGGCAGTGTCACCATGGGCACTGTCACCATGGGCAGTGTCACCATGTGCACTATTACCATGAGCACTATCACCAAGAGCACTATCACCAAGGGCACTGTCACCGTGAGCACTTTCACCGTGAGCACTATCACAGTGGGAACTTTTACCATGAGCACTATCATCATGGGCACTGTCACCATAGGAACTGTTACAATGAGCACTGTCACTTTGGGCACTATCACCATGAGCACTATCACAATGGGCACTGTCACCATAGGCACTGTCACCATGGACACTTTCACCGTGAGCACTATCATCATGGGCAGTGCTACCATGAGGAATTTCACCATCGGAACTCCAACCATGTACACCGCCAGCATGAGCACAGTCACCATGGGCAGTGCCACCATGAGCAGTGTCACCATGGGCACTTTCAACATGGGCACTGTCACCATGCGAACTGTCACCTTGAGCACTATCACCGTGAGCACTGTCACCATGAGCATAGTCACCGTGAGCACTGTCAGCATGAGCACTGTCACCATGGGCACTGTAACCATGGGAACCGTCACCATGAGCACTATCACCTTGAGCACTATCACCATGGGCGGTGTCACCGTGAGCAATATCACCATGGGCAATGTCACCATGAGCACTTTTACCATGGGTACTATCACCAATGGCACTGTCACCATGAGCAATGTCACCATGAGCACTGTCACCGTGGGCACTGTCACCATAAGCACTATCATCATGGGCACTGTCACCATTGGAACTGTCACCATTAGAACTGTCCCTCTGGGCCCTATCACCGTGAGCACTATCACAATGGGAACTGTCACCATAGGCAATGTCACCATGGACACTGTCACCATGAGCACTATCATCATGGGCAGTGCCACCATAAGGAATTTCACCATGGGAACTCCAACTATGTACACCGCCAGCATGAGCACAGTCACAATGGGCAGTGTCACCATGAGCACTGTCACCATGGGCACTTTGAACTTCACAATGTCTACCATGCGAACTGTCACCATGAGCACTGTCTCCATGAGCACTATCACCGTGAGAACTTTCATCATGAGCATAGTCACCGTGGGCACTGTGAACATGAGCACTGTCACCATGGGAACTGTCAACATGAGCACTATCACCATGAGCACTATCACCATGGGCAGTGTCACCGTGAGCAATATCACCATGGGCACTGTCACCGTGACCCCTATTACCATGGGTACTATCACCAAGGGCATTGTCACCGTGAGCACTGTCACCATGAGCAATGTCACCATGGGCACTGTCACCATGAGCACTGTCATCATGGGCACTGTCACCATGGGAACTGTCACCATTAGAACTGTCACTGAGGGCACTATCACCGTGAGCACTATCACAATGGGCACTGTCACCATAGGCACTGTCACCATGGACACTGTCACCATGAAAACTATCATCATGGGCAGTGCCACCATAAGGAATTTCACCATGGGAACTCCAACTATGTACACCGCCAGCATGAGCACAGTCACAATGGGCAGTGTCACCATGATCACTGCCACCATGGGCACTTTCAACATGGGCACTCTCAACATGCAAACCGTCACCATGAGCACTATCACCATCAGCAGTATTACCATGAGCACTATCACCAAGGGCACTGTCAGCGGGAGCACTGTCACCATGAGCACTATCACTGTGAGCACTGTCACCATGAGAATTGTCACCCTGGACACTGTCATCATGAGCACTGGCACCTTGGGTATTGTCAACATGAGCATTGTCATCATGGGAACTCTCACCATGAGCACTATCAAGATGGGAAATGTCACCATGGGCACTGTCACCATGGACACTGTCACCATGAGCACTATCATCATGGGCATTGCCACCATAAGGAATTTCACCATGGGAACTCCAGCCATGTACACCACCAGCATGAGCACAGTCACCATGGGCAGTGCCACCATGAGCACTGTCACCATGGGCACTTTTAACATGGGCCCTGTCGCCATGCGAACTGTCACCATGAACAGTATTTCTGTGAGCACTCTCACCATGAGCATAGTCACCGTGGGCACTGTCATCATGAGCACTGTCACCATGGGCACTGTAACCATGGGAACTGTCACCATGAGCACTATCACCGTAAGCACTATCACCATGGGCAGTGTCACCGTGAGCAATATCACCATGGGCACTGTCACTGTGACCTCTATTACCATGGGTACTATCACCAAAGTCACTGTCACCGTGAGAACTGTCACCATGAGCAATGTCACCATGGGCACTGTCACCATGGGAAATGTCACAATGGGCAGTGTCACCATGGGCAGTGTCACCATGGGTAGTGTCACCATGAGCACTATTACCATGAGCACTATCACCATGAACACTATCATCATGGGCAGTGTCACCATGAGCACTATCACCGTGAGCACTGTCAGTGTGGGCATTGTCACCATGTGCACTGTCAACATGAGCACTGTTACCATGAGCACTATTAACATGGGAACTGTCACCATGGGAATGGTCACCATGGGCAATCTCACCATGAGCACTGTCACCATGGGTACTGTCACCATGGGCACTTTCAACATGGGCACTGTCACCATGCGCACAGTCACAATGAGCACTATCACCATGAGCACTATCACCAAGGGCACTGTCACCGTGAGCATTGTCACCGTGAGCACTGTCACAGTAGGCACTGTCACCATGAGCACTGTCATCATGGGCACTGTCACCATGGCGACTGTCACCATTAGCACTGTCACTTTGGGCACTATCACCATGAGCACTCTCACAATGGGCACTGTCACCATAGGCACTGTCACCATGGACACTGTCACCATGAGCACTATCATCATGGGCAGTGCTACCATGAGGAATTTCACCATCGGAACTCCAACCAAGTACACCGCCAGCATGAGCACAGTCATCATGGACACTGCCACTATGAGCACTGTCACCATGGGTACTTTCAACATGGGCCCTGTCACCATGCGAACTGTCTCCATGAGCACTATCACCGTGAGCACTGTCACCATGAGCATAGTCACCATGGGCAGTGTCACCATGAGCAATGCCACCATGGGCACTTTCAACATGGGCACAGTCACCATGCGAACTATCACCATGAGGACTATCACCATGAGAAATATTACCATGAACACTATCACCAAGGGCACTGTCAACGTGCGCACTATCACCGTAAGCACTATCACCATGAGCACTGTCACCGTGAGCACTGTCACTGTGGGCACTGTCACCGTGTGCACTGTCACCATGGGCAATTTCTACATGGCCACTGTCACCATGGGCACTGTCACCATGGACACTGTCATCATGAGCTCTGTTACCAAGGGAAATGTCACCACGAGCACTGTCATCTTGGGAACTGCCACCATGGACACTGCCACCATGAGCACTGTGAACATTGGCAGTGCCACCATGAGCACTATCCCCATGAGCACTATCACCAAGGGCACTGTCACCGTGAGCACTATCACCGTGAGCACTATCACCATGAGCACTGTCACCATGAGCACTGTCACCGTGGGCAAAGTCACCATGAGCACTGTCACCGTGGGCACTGTCACCATGAGCACTGTCATCATGGGCAATGTCACCATGGGCACTGTCACCATTAGAACTGTCACTCTCACTCTGGGTACTATCACCGTGAGCACTCTCACAATGGGCACTGTCACCATAGGCACTGTAAACATGGACAGTGTCACCATGAGCACTATTGTCATGGGCAGAACTCCCATAAGGAATTTCACCATGGGAGCTCCAAACATGTACACCGCCAGCATGAGCACTGTCACCG
The DNA here is from genome assembly GCF_965194805.1 of Balaenoptera borealis. Lineage (NCBI taxonomy): Eukaryota > Metazoa > Chordata > Mammalia > Artiodactyla > Balaenopteridae > Balaenoptera > Balaenoptera borealis. The sequence goes on from NC_138874.1 coordinate 17,959,631, forward strand.
TGGGCACTGTCACAGTGGGCACTGTAACAATGGGCACTATCGCCATGAGCACTATCACCGTGAGCACTGTAACTGTGGGTATTGTCACCGTGTGCACGGTCACCATGAGCACTGTCACCATGAGCAGTATCACCATGGGAACTGTCTCCATGGGAACGGTCACCATGGGCAATGTCAACATGAGCACTCTCACCATGAGAACTCTCACTGTGAGCACTGTTACCATGGGAAATGTCACCATGGGCACTGTCACCATGGGCACTGTCACCATGGTTACTGTCACCATAGGAACTGTCACCATGAGCACTGTCACTGTGGGCACTATCACCATGAGCACTATCACAATGGGCACTGTCACCATAGGCACTGTCACCGTGGACACTGTCACCATGAGCACTATCATCATAGGCAGTGCTACCGTGAGGAATTTAACCATCGGAACTCCAACCATGTACACCGCCAACATGAGCACAGTCACCATGGGCAGTGTCACCATGAGCACTGTCACCATGGGCACTTTGAACTTCACAATGTCTACCATGCGAACTGTCACCATGAGCACTGTCTCCATGAGCACTATCACCGTGAGAACTTTCATCATGAGCATAGTCACCGTGGGCACTGTGAACATGAGCACTGTCACCATGGGAACTGTCAACATGAGCACTATCACCATGAGCACTATCACCATGGGCAGTGTCACCGTGAGCAATATCACCATGGGCACTGTCACCGTGACCCCTATTACCATGGGTACTATCACCAAGGGCATTGTCACCGTGAGCACTGTCACCATGAGCAATGTCACCATGGGCACTGTCACCATGAGCACTGTCATCATGGGCACTGTCACCATGGGAACTGTCACCATTAGAACTGTCACTGAGGGCACTATCACCGTGAGCACTATCACAATGGGCACTGTCACCATAGGCACTGTCACCATGGACACTGTCACCATGAAAACTATCATCATGGGCAGTGCCACCATAAGGAATTTCACCATGGGAACTCCAACTATGTACACCGCCAGCATGAGCACAGTCACAATGGGCAGTGTCACCATGATCACTGCCACCATGGGCACTTTCAACATGGGCACTCTCAACATGCAAACCGTCACCATGAGCACTATCACCATCAGCAGTATTACCATGAGCACTATCACCAAGGGCACTGTCAGCGGGAGCACTGTCACCATGAGCACTATCACTGTGAGCACTGTCACCATGAGAATTGTCACCCTGGACACTGTCATCATGAGCACTGGCACCTTGGGTATTGTCAACATGAGCATTGTCATCATGGGAACTCTCACCATGAGCACTGTCAAGATGGGAAATGTCACCATGGGCACTGTCACCATGGACACTGTCACCATGAGCACTATCATCATGGGCATTGCCACCATAAGGAATTTCACCATGGGAACTCCAGCCATGTACACCACCAGCATGAGCACAGTCACCATGGGCAGTGCCACCATGAGCACTGTCACCATGGGCACTTTTAACATGGGCCCTGTCGCCATGCGAACTGTCACCATGAACAGTATCTCTGTGAGCACTCTCACCATGAGCATAGTCACCGTGGGCACTGTCATCATGAGCACTGTCACCATGGGCACTGTAACCATGGGAACTGTCACCATGAGCACTATCACCGTAAGCACTATCACCATGGGCAGTGTCACCGTGAGCAATATCACCATGGGCACTGTCACTGTGACCTCTATTACCATGGGTACTATCACCAAAGTCACTGTCACCGTGAGAACTGTCACCATGAGCAATGTCACCATGGGCACTGTCACCATGGGAAATGTCACAATGGGCAGTGTCACCATGGGCAGTGTCACCATGGGTAGTGTCACCATGAGCACTATTACCATGAGCACTATCACCATGAACACTATCATCATGGGCAGTGTCACCATGAGCACTATCACCGTGAGCACTGTCAGTGTGGGCATTGTCACCATGTGCACTGTCAACATGAGCACTGTTACCATGAGCACTATTAACATGGGAACTGTCACCATGGGAATGGTCACCATGGGCAATCTCACCATGAGCACTGTCACCATGGGTACTGTCACCATGGGCACTTTCAACATGGGCACTGTCACCATGCGCACAGTCACAATGAGCACTATCACCATGAGCACTATCACCAAGGGCACTGTCACCGTGAGCATTGTCACCGTGAGCACTGTCACAGTAGGCACTGTCACCATGAGCACTGTCATCATGGGCACTGTCACCATGGCGACTGTCACCATTAGCACTGTCACTTTGGGCACTATCACCATGAGCACTCTCACAATGGGCACTGTCACCATAGGCACTGTCACCATGGACACTGTCACCATGAGCACTATCATCATGGGCAGTGCTACCATGAGGAATTTCACCATCGGAACTCCAACCAAGTACACCGCCAGCATGAGCACAGTCATCATGGACACTGCCACTATGAGCACTGTCACCATGGGTACTTTCAACATGGGCCCTGTCACCATGCGAACTGTCTCCATGAGCACTATCACCGTGAGCACTGTCACCATGAGCATAGTCACCATGGGCAGTGTCACCATGAGCAATGCCACCATGGGCACTTTCAACATGGGCACAGTCACCATGCGAACTATCACCATGAGGACTATCACCATGAGAAATATTACCATGAACACTATCACCAAGGGCACTGTCAACGTGCGCACTATCACCGTAAGCACTATCACCATGAGCACTGTCACCGTGAGCACTGTCACTGTGGGCACTGTCACCGTGTGCACTGTCACCATGGGCAATTTCTACATGGCCACTGTCACCATGGGCACTGTCACCATGGACACTGTCATCATGAGCTCTGTTACCAAGGGAAATGTCACCACGAGCACTGTCATCTTGGGAACTGCCACCATGGACACTGCCACCATGAGCACTGTGAACATTGGCAGTGCCACCATGAGCACTATCCCCATGAGCACTATCACCAAGGGCACTGTCACCGTGAGCACTATCACCGTGAGCACTATCACCATGAGCACTGTCACCATGAGCACTGTCACCGTGGGCAAAGTCACCATGAGCACTGTCACCGTGGGCACTGTCACCATGAGCACTGTCATCATGGGCAATGTCACCATGGGCACTGTCACCATTAGAACTGTCACTCTCACTCTGGGTACTATCACCGTGAGCACTCTCACAATGGGCACTGTCACCATAGGCACTGTAAACATGGACAGTGTCACCATGAGCACTATTGTCATGGGCAGAACTCCCATAAGGAATTTCACCATGGGAGCTCCAAACATGTACACCGCCAGCATGAGCACAGTCACCATGGGCAGTGTCACCATGAGCACTGTCGCCATGGGCACTTTCAACATGGGCACTGGCACCATGGGAACTGTCACTAAGAGCACTCTCACCATGGGCACTGTCACCAGGGACACTGTCACCATGGGCACTCTCACCATGGGCAATGTCACCATGGACACTGTCACCATGGGAAATGTCACCATGGGCACTGTCACCATGGGCACTGTCACCATGGATATTGTCACCATGTGCACTGTCACCATGGGAATTCTCACCATGAGCACTGGCACCGTGGGCGCTGTCAACATGAGCACTGTCACCATGGCAACTCTCACCATGAGCACTGTCACCATGGGAAATGTCACCATGGGCACTGTCACCATGGGAAATGTCACTCTGGGCACTGTCACAATGGGCACTGTCACCATGGACACTGTCACCATGAGCCCTATCATCATGGGCAGGGCCACCATAAGGAATTTCACCATTGGAACTCCAACCGTGTACACCGCCAGCATGAGCACAGTCACCATGAGCACTGTCACCATGGGCTCTGTCACCATTCGAACTGTCACCATGAGCACTATCACTATGAGCATTATCACCATGAACACTATCACAAAGGGCACTGTCACCATGAGCACTATCACTGTGAGCACAATCACCGTGAGCACTGTCACCATGAGCACTGTCACCGTGGGCACTGTCACCATGGGAACTTTCACCATGGGCACTGTCACCATAGGCACTGTCACCAAGGACAATGTCAGCTTGGGAACTATCACCATGGGAAATGTCACCATGGGCACTGTAACCATGGACACTCTCACCAGGAGCACTATCACCATGGACACTCTTTCCATGAGCATTGTCCCCATGTACACTGTCAACATTGGAAGTGTCATCATGGGCAATGTCACCATGAGCACTGTCACCATGAGCACCGTCAATATGGGATCTGACACCATGAGCACTGTCACCATGGACACTGCCACCATGAGCACTGTCACTGTGAGCACTGTCACCATGATCATTGTCACCAGGGCATTGTCATCATGGGATGTGTCACCATGAGTACTATCATCTCCAGGACTGTCACAGTGAGCACTGATACCGTGAGCACTCTCACCATGAGCACTTTCATCATGAGCACTCTCACAATGAGAAATATCACCTCGAGCACTCTCACCGTGAGAACCGTCACTATGAGCACTCTCACCGTGAGCACTGTCATCATGGGAACTGCCACCATGAGAACTTTCAAGATGGTAACCACAACCATGGAAACTGCCACCATGAGCATTGTCACCGTGAGCATTGTCACCGTGAGCAGTGTCACCGTGCGCATTGTCAACATGAGCACTGTCACCATGGGAACTGATGCCATGAGCAATGTCACCATAGGAACTGTCACAATTGATGCTTCCACCTTGGGTACTGACACCATGGGCACTGTCACCATGGGGAATGTCACCATGGGCAATGTCACCATGGCCACTTTCACCATGGACACTGTTACCATAGACACTGTCACCAGGGGAACTGTCACAACGAGCACTCTCGCCGTCAGCACTGTCACTATGGGCAGTGTCATGGTGAGCAATATCACCATGGGTACTGTCACCATGAGCACTATTACCATGGGCACAGTCACCATGAGCAATGTCACCATGGACACTGTCTGCATGAGCACTATCATCATGGGAAGTGCCACCATGAGGAATTTCACCATGGGAACTCCAACCATGTACACCGCCAGCATGAGCACAGTCACCATGGGCATTTTCACCATGAACACTCTCACCATGGGCAATTTCAACATGGGCACTGTCACCATGAGAACTGTCACAATGAGCACTATCACTATGAGCACTATCACCATGAGCACTATCACAAAAGGCACTTTCACCATGAGCAGTATCACTGTGAGCACCATCACCATGAGCACTGTCACCATGAGCACTGTCACCGTGGGCACTGTCACCATGAGCTCTGTCACCATGGGCTCTGTCACCATGGGAACTGTCACCATGAGCACTATCACCGTGAGCACTAACAGCATTGGCAGTGTCACCATGAGCAATAGCACCATGGGAACTTTCATGGTGAGCACTATTACCATGGGCACTATCACCATTAGCACTATCACCGTGAGCACTGTCACCGTGGGCACTGTCACCGTGTGCACTGTCACCGTGGGCACTGTCACCGTGTGCACTGTCACCATGGGCAGTGTCACCATGAGCACTGTAACCGTGGACACTGTCATCATGAGCAGTACCACCATGAGTAATTTCACCATGGAAACTCCAACCATGTACACCACCAGCATTAGCACAGTCACCAAGGGCTGTGTCACCATGGGCACTGTCACCATGGGCACTATCACAAAGGACACTGTCATCATGAGCTCTATTACCATGGGAACTGTCACCATGAGCACTGTCCTCTTACGAACTGCCAGCACCGACACTGCCACCATCACCACTGTAACCATTGGCACTGCCACCGTGGGCACTGTCATCATGAGCACTGTCACCATGAGAACGGTCACCAGGGACACTGTCACCATGGGCACTATCAGCCAGAGCAATGTCACCTTGAGCACTATCACTGTGAGCACTATCACCCTGAGCACTGTCACCGTGGGCACTGTCACCATGCGCACTGTCACCATGGGCAATGTCACCATGGGAACTGTCACCATGAGCAGCATCACCGTGAGTACTATCACCATGGACAGGGTCACCGTGAGCAATATCACCATGGGCACTGTCACCGTGAGCACTATTACCATGGGCACAATCACCATGAGCACTATCACCGTGATCACTGTCACTGAGGACACTGTCACCATGAGCACTATCTCCATGAGCACTATCACCAGGGGCACTGTCACCGGGAGCACTATCATAATGGGCACTGTCACCATGGGCACTATCACGGTGAGCACTATCACCATGGGAACTGTCACTATGGGAACGGTCACCATGTGCACTGTAACCATTGACACTGCCACAGTGAGCACTGTCACAGTGAGCACTGTCACCATGGGAACTGTCACCATGTGCACTGTCACCATGGGAACTCTCACCATGAGCACTGTCACCATGGGAATTGTCACTATGAGCAGTGTCACCATGGGCACTGTCACCATGAACACTATTACCATGAGCACTATCACCAAGAGCACTATCATCAAGGGCAGTGTCACCATGAGCACTATCACCTTGAGCAATATCAACATGGGCACTGTCACCTTGAGCACAATTACAATGGGCATTATCACCATGTGCACTAACACCGTGAGCACTGTCAGTGTGGGCATTGTCACCATGTGCACTGTCACCATGAGCACTATCAGCATGGGCAGTGCTACCATGAGGAATTTCACCATGGGAACTCCAACCAAGTACACCGCCAGAATGAGCACAATCATCATGGGCAGTGCCACTATGAGCACTGTCACCATGGGCACTTTCAACATGGGCCGTGTCACCATGCGAACTGTCTGCATGAGCACTATCACCGTGAGCACTGTCACCATGGGCACTGTATCCATGGGAACTGTCACCATGGGCACTATCACGGTATGCACTATCACCATGGGAACTGTCACCATGGACACTCTCATGACGGACACTGTCACCATGAGCACTATCATCATGGGCAGTGCTACCATGAGGAATTTCACCATCGGAACTCCAACCAAGTACACCGCCAGCATGAGCACAGTCACCATGGGCAGTGCCACAATGAGCACTGTCACCATGGACACTGTATCCATGGGAACTGTCACCATGGGCACTATCACGGTGAGTACTATCACCATGGGAAATGTCACCATGGGAACGGTCGCCATGGGCATTGTCAAGATGATCACTTTCACCATGGGAACTCTCACCATGAGCATTGTCACGGTTGGCACTGTCAACATGAGCATTATCACCATGGAAATGGTCACCATGGGAACTGTCACCATGGGCACTCTCACAATAGGCACTATCACCATGGGCACTGTCACCATGGACACTGTCACCATGAGCACTATCATCATGGGCAGTACCACCATAACAGTTGTACCATGGGAACTCCAACCATGTACACCTCCATCGTGAGCACAGTCACCATGGGCAGTGTCAACATGAGCACTGTCACCATGGGCAATTTCAAGAGGGGCAGTGTCACCATGCGAACTTCCGCCATGAGCTGTATCACCATGAGCAATATCACCAAGGGCACTGTCACCGTGAGCACTATCACCGTGAGCACTATCACCATGGGCAGTGTCACCGTGAGCAATATCAACATGGGCAGTGTCACCATCAGCAGTATTACCATGGGCACTATCACGTTGAGCACTATCACCTTGCGCAGTGTCACCGTGGGCACTGTCACCATGGGCACTGTCAACATGAGCACAGTCACCATAGGAACTCTCACCATGAGCACTGTCACCATGGATAATTTCACCATGGGCACTGTCACCATGAGCACTATCATCATGGGGAGTGCCACCATGAGGAATTTCATCATGGGAACTCCAACCATATACACCGCCAGCTTTAGCACAGTCACCATGGGCTGTGTCACCATGAGCACTGTCACCGTGAGCACTGTCACCATGGGAACTCTCACCATGAGCATTGTCACCATGGCAAATATCACTATGGGCAGTGTCACCGTGGGCACTGTCACCATAGGCAGTTTCACCATGATCACTATTACCATGAGCACTATCACCATGAGCACTATCACCATGGGCACTGTCACCGTGAGCAATATTACCATGCGTACTATCACCAAGGGCAATGTCAACGTGAGCACTATCACCGTGAGCACTGTCACTGTGGGCATTGTCACCATGAGCACTGTCATCATGGTTACTCTCACCATAGAAACTGTCACAATGAGCACAGTCACTGTGGGCACTATCACCATGGACACTGTCACCATAGGCACTGTCACCATGGATACTGTCACCATGAGCACTATCATCATGGGCAGTGCTACCATAAGGAATTTCACCATGGGAACTCCAACCATGGACACCGCCAGCATGAGCACAGCCACCATGGGCGTGTCACCATGAGCACTGCCACCATGGGCACTTTCCACATGGGCACTGTCACCATGCGAACTATCGCCATGAGCACTATCACCATGAGCAGTATTACCATGAGCACTATCCCCAAGGGCACTGTCAATGTGAGCACTATCACCGTGAGCTCTATCACCATGGGCAGTGTCACCGTGAACAATATCACCATGGGCAGTGTCACCGTGAGCCCTATTACCATGGGCACTATCACCAAGGGCACTGTCATTGTGAGCACTGTCACCATGAGCACTGTCACCGTGGGCACTATCAACATGAGCACTGTCACCATGGGAACTGTTACCATGAGAACTGTCACCGTGGGCAATGTCACCATGAGCACTGTCACCGTGGGCACTGTCACCATGGGAACTGTCACCATGAGCACTATCACCGTGAGGACTATAACCATGGGCACTGTCACCGTGAGCAATATCACCATGAACACTGTAACCATGGGAAATGTCACCGTGGGCACTGTCACCATGTGCACTGTCAACATGAGCACTGTCACCATGGGAAATGTCACCATGGGCACTGTCACCATGGGCAGTGTCATCATGGGCAGTGACACCATGAGGAATTTCACCATGGGAACTCCAATCATGTACACCGCCAGCATGAGCACAGTCACCATGGCAGTGTCACCATGAGCAATGTCACCATGGGCACTTTCAACATGGGCACTGTCACCATGGACACTGTCATCATGAGCTCTGTTACCATGGGAAATGTCACCATGAGCACTGTCACCATGGGAACTGTCACCATGAGCACTATCAACGTGAGCACTATAACCATGGGCACCGTCACCTTGAGCAATATCACCATGAACACTGTCACCGTGTGCACTGTCAACATGAGCACTGTCAACATGGGAAATATCACCATGGGAACTCTCACCATGGGCAGGGTCACCATGAGCACTGTCACCATGGGCACTCTCACGATGGACACTGTCACCATGAGCACTATCATCATGGGCACTGCCAGCATAAGAAATTTCACCATGGGGACTCCAGCCATGTACACCGCCAGCATGAGCACAGTCACGATGGTCAGTGTTACCATGAGCACTCTCACCATGAGAACTTTAACCATGAGCACTATCATCAAGAGCACTGTCACTGCGAGCATTATCACCGTGAGCACTATCACCGTGGGCACTGTCACCATGCGAACTGTCACCATGAGCACTGTCACCATGGGCAATGTCACCATGAGCACTGTCACCGTGAGCACTGTAACCATGAGCACTGTCTCCGTGGGCATTGTAACCATGAGCACTGTCGTCATGGGCACTGTCACCATGCGAAATGCCACCATGAGCTCTATCACCGAGGGCACTGTCACAATGAGCACTGTCACCATGGGCACTGGATCCATGGGAACTGTCACAATGGGCACTATCACGGTGAGCACTATCACCATGGGAACTGTCACCATGGAAACGGTCACCATGGGCACTGTCAACATGAGCACTGTCACCATGGAAACGGTCACCATGGGCGCTGTCACCATGGGCACTCTCACCATAGGCACTGTCACCATGTGCACTGTCACCACGGACACTGTCACCATGAGCACTATCATCATGGGCAGTGCACCATAACAGTTGTACCATGGGAACTCCAACCATGTACACCTCCAACATGAGCACTGTCACCATGGGCGGTGTCAACATGAGCACTGTCACCATGGGCACTTTCAACAGGGGCAGTGTCACCATGCAAACTGCCACCATGAGAACTATCACCATGAGCACTATCACCAAGGGCACTGTCACCGTGAGCACTATCACCGTGAGCACTATCACCATGAGCACTGTCACCATGAGCACTGTCACCGTGGGCACTGTCACCATGGGCACTGTCACAGTGGGCACTGTAACCATGGGAACTGTCACCATGAGCACAATCACCGTGAGCACTATCACCATGGGCAGTGTCACCGTAAGAAATATCACCATGGGCACTGTCACATTGAGCACTGTTACCATGGGGACTATCACCAAGGGCACTGTCACCGTGATCACTGTTACCATGAGCACTTTCACCGTGGGCACAGTAAACATGAGCACTGTCATCATGGGCACGGTCGGCCTGGGAACTCTCACCATGAGCACTGTCACCATGGGAAATGTCACCATGGGCACTGTCACCATGAGCACTATCATCATGGGCAGTGCCACCATGAGGAATTTCACCATGGGAACTCCAACCATATGCACCGCCAGCTTTAGCACAGTCACCATGGGCTGTGTCACCATGAGCACTGTCACCATGGGCACTGTCACCATGTGTACTGTCACCATGAGTACTGTCACTGTGGGTAATGTCACCATGAGCACTGTCACTGTGGGCACTGTCACCATGGTAACTGTCACCATGAGCACTATCACCATGAGCACTATGAACATGGGCCGTGTCCCCGTTAGTAATATCACCATAAACACTGTCACCGTGGGCACTGTCATCGTGTACACTGTCAAAGTTAGCACTGTCACCATGGGAAATGTCACCGTGGGCTCTATCACCGTGAGCACTATTAACATGGGTACTATCACCAAGGGCACTGTTACCGTGAGCAGTGTCACCATGAGCACTCTCACCGTGGACACTGTCACCATGAGCACTGTCATCATGGGCACTGTCACCATGGGAACTGTCATCATTTGAACTGTCACTGTGGGTACTATCACCGTGAGCACTATCACCAAGGGCACTGTCAATGTGAGCACTATCACCGTGAGCACTGTCACCATGAGCACTGTAACCATGGGAACTATCACCATGAGCACTATCACCGTTAGCACTATCACCCTGGGCAGTGTCACCGTGAACAATATCACCATGGGCACTGTCACTCTGATCACTGTAACCATGAGCACTGCCAGCGTGGGCACTGTCAACGTGAGCACTGTCACCATGGGCACTGTCACCATGAGAACTGTAACCGTTGGCACTATCACCATGGGCAGTGTCACCATGAGCACTGTCGCCATGAGCACTATCACTATGAGCACTATCACCAAGGGCACTGTCATCGTGAGCACTGTCCCCATGAGCACTGTCACCATGAGCACTATCACCAAGGGCACTGTCACCGTGAGCACTGTCACCATGAGCACTGTCACAGTGGGCACTGTCACCATGACCACTATCACAATGGGCTCTGTCACCATAGGCACTGTCACCATGGACACTGTCACCATGAGCACTATCATCATGGGCAGTGCTACCATGAGGAATTTTACCATCGGAACTCCAACCAGGTACTCTGCCAGCATGAGCACATTCACCATGGGCAGTGCCACCATAAGCACTGTCACCATGGGCACTTTCAACATGGGCCCTATCACCATGGTAACTGTCACCATGAGCACTATCACCGTGAGCACTATGAACATGGGCCGGGTCACCGTTAGTAATATCACCATAAACACTGTCACCGTGGGCACTGTAATCGTGTACACTGTTAAAGTGAGCACTGTCACCATGGGAAATGTCACCGTGGGCTCTATCACCGTGAGCACTATTAACATGGGTACTATCACCAAGGGCACTGTTACCGTGAGCAGTGGTACCATGAGCACTCTCACCGTGGACACTGTCACCATGAGCACTGTCATCATGGGCACTGTCACCATGGGAACTGTCATCATTTGAACTGTCACTGTGGGTACTATCACCGTGAGCACTATCACCAAGGGCACTGTCAATGTGAGCACTATCACCGTGAGCACTGTCACCATGAGCACTGTCACCATGGGCACTGTAACCATGGGAACTATCACCATGAGCACTATCACCGTTAGCACTATCACCCTGGGCAGTGTCACCGTGAACAATATCACCATGGGCACTGTCACTGTGAGCACTGTCACCATGAGCACTGTCACCATGGGCACTGTCACCATGAGAACTGTAACCGTTGGCACTATCACCATGGGCAGTGTCACCATGAGCAATATCACCGTGGGCACTGTCACCGTGAGCACTATTACCATGGGTACTATCACCAAGGACACTGTCACCATGAGCACTGTCACCGTGGGCAGTGTCAACATTAGCACTGTCACCATGGGCACTGTCACCATGGGAACTGTCAGTATGAGCACTGTCACCCGGGGAAATGTCACCATGGGCACTGTCACCATAGGCACTGTCACCATGGACACATTCACCATGAGCACTAACATCATGGGCAATGCCACCATAAGGAATTTCACCATGGGGACTCCAACCATGTACACCGTGAACATCAGCACAGTCACCATGGGCAGTGTCACCATGAGCACTGTCGCCATGAGCACTTTCAACATGGGCACTGTCACTATGGGAACTGTCACTAAGAGCACAGTCACCATGCGCACTGTCACCAGGGACACTGTCACCATGAGCACTCTCACCATGGGCAATGTCACCATGGACGCTGTCACCATGGGCATGGTCAACATGATCATTGTCACCATGGGCAGTGTCAACATGAGCACTGTCACCATGGGCACTTTCAACAGGGGCAGTGTCACCATGTGAACTGTCACCATGAGCACAAACACCGTGAGCACTATCACCATGGGCAGTGTCACCGTGAGAAATATCACCATGGGCACTGTCACATTGAGCGCTATTACCATGGGTACTATCACCAAGGGCACTGTCACTGTGAGCACTGTCACCATGAGTACTGTCACTGTGGGCACTGTCAACATGAGCACTGTCAACATGAGCAATGTCACCATAGGAACTCTCACCATGAGCACTGTCACCATGTGAAATGTCACCATGAGCACTCTCATCATGGGCAGTGCCACCATGAGGAATTTCACCATGGGAACTCCAACCATATACACCGCCAGCTTTAGCACAGTCACCATGGGCTGTGTCACCATGAGCACTGTCACCATGAGCACTGTCACCCTGAGCACCGTCACCGTGGGCAATGTCACCATGAGCACTGTCACCGTGGGCATCGTCACCATGGGAACTGTCACCATGAGCACTATCAGCGTGAGCACTATAACCATGGGCTGTGTCACCATGAGCAATATCACCATGAACACTGTCACGGTGGGCACTGTCACCGTGTGCACTGTCAACATGAGCACTGTCACCGTGTGCACTGTCACCATGAGCACTGTCACCATGGGCACTCTCACGATGGACATTGTCACCATGGGCAGTGCCACCATGAGGAATTTCACCATGGAAACTCCAACGATGTACACCGCCAGCATTAGCATAGTCACCATGGGCACTCTCACGGTGAGCAGTGTCACCATGGGCACTTTCAACATGGCCACTGTCACCATGGGCACTGTCACCATGGACACTGTTATCATGAGCTCTGTTACCATGGGAAATGTCACCATGAGCACTGTCATCTTGGGAACTGCCACCATGGACACTGCCACCATGAGAACTGTAACCATTGGCACTGCCACAGTGAGCACTGTGACCGTGAGCACTGTCACCATGTGCACTGTCACCATGGGAACTCTCACCATCAGCACTGTCACCATGGGAAATGTCACTATGGGCAGTGTCACCATGGGCACTCTCACCACGGGCAGTGTCACCATGAGCACTATTACCATGAGCACTATCACCAAGAGCACTATCACCAAGGGCAGTGTCACTGTGCGCACTATCCCCGTGAGCACTATCACCATGGGCAGTGTCACCGTGAGCACTATTACAATGGGCACTATCGCCATGAGAACTATCACCGTGAGCACTGTCACCGTGTGGATTGTCACCATGTACACTGTCACCATGAGCACTGTCACCATGAGCACTATCATCATGGGCATTGCCACCATAAGGAATTTCCCCATGGGAACTCCAACCATGTACACTGCCAGCATGAGCAGAGTCACCATGGGCCGTGTCACCATGAGCACTATCACCATGAGCACTGTCACCATGGGCACTGTCACCATGAGCACTGTCACCGTGGGCACTGTAACCATGGGAACTGTCACCATGAGCACAATCACCGTGAGCACTATCACCATGGGCAGTGTCACCATGAGAAATATCACCAAGGGCACTGTCACCGTGAGCACTGTTACCATGAGCACTGTCACCGTGGGCACTGTCAACATGAGCACTGTCATCATGTGCAGTGTCACCATGAGCACTGTGACCATGGGAAATGTCACCATGGGCACTATCACTATGGGCACTGTCACCATGGGCAATGTCACTATGAGCACTGTCACCATGGGCACTCTAACCATGGGGTCTTTCATCCTGAGCACTATCACCGTGGGCACTATCAACATGGGCAGCGTCACCGTGAGCAATATCACCATGGGCACTGTCACCGTGAGCACTATTAACATGGGTACTATCACCAAGGGCACTGCCACCATGAGCACTGTCACTGTTGGCACTGTCACCATGAGCACGGTCACCATTGGCACTGTCACCATGAGCACTGTCACCATAGGCACTGTCACCGTGGACACTGTCACCATGGACAATATCATCATGGGCAGTGCCACCATAAGGAATTTCACCATGGGAACTCCAACCATGTATACCACCAGCATGAGCATAGTCACCACGGGGAGTGTCACCATGAGCACTGCCACCATGGGGACTTTCAACATGGGCACAGTCACCATACGAACTATCACCATGACCACTATCACCATGAGCAGTATTACCATGAGCACTATCACCAAGGGCACTGTCAATGTGAGCACTATCACCGTGAGCACTGTCACCATGAGCATTTTCACCGTGCGCACTGTCACCATGAGCACTGTCACCATGGGCACTGCCACCATGGGAACTATCACCATGAGCACTATCACCGTGAGCACTATCACCATGGGCAGTGTCACCGTGAACAATATCACCATGGGCACTGTCACTGTGAGCACTATTACCATGAGCACTATCACCAAGGGCAGTGTCACTGTGCGCACTATCACCGTGAGCACTATCATCATGGGCATGGCTACCATGAGGAATTTCACCATCGGAACTCCAACCATGTACACCGCCATCATGAGCACAGTCACCATGGGCAGTGCCACCATGAGCACTGTCACCGTGGGCACTGTCACCATGAGCATAGTCACCGTGGGCACTGTCACCATGAGCACTGTCACCATAGGTACTTTCAACAAGGCCATTGTCACCATGCGCACTGTCACCATGGACACTGTCATCATGAAATCTGTTACCATGGGAAATGTCACCATGAGCACTGTCACTTTGGGAACTGCCACCATGGACACTGCCACCATGAGCACTTTAACCATTGGCACTGCCACAGTGAGCACTGCCACCATGAGCAGTGTCACCATGGGAATTGTCACCATGTGCACTGTCACCATGGGAACTCTCACCATGAGCACTGCGACCATGGGAAATGTCACTATGGGCAGTGTCACCATGGGCACTGTCACCATGGGCAGTGTCACTATGAGCACTATTACCATGAGCACTATCACTATGAGCACTATCACCATGGGCACTGTCACAGTGAGCACTATTACCATGGGTACTATCACCAAGGGCACTGTCATCGTGAGCACTGTCCCCATGAGCACTGTCACCATGAGCACTATCACCAAGGGCACTGTCACCGTGAGCACTGTCACCATGAGCACTGTCACAGTGGGCACTGTCACCATGAGCACTATCACAATGGGCACTGTCACCATAGGCACTGTCACCATGGACACTGTCACCATGAGCACTATCATCATGGGCAGTGCTACCATGAGGAATTTTACCATCGGAACTCCAACCAGGTACTCTGCCAGCATGAGCACATTCACCATGGGCAGTGCCACCATAAGCACTGTCACCATGGGCACTTTCAACATGGGCCCTATCACCATGGTAACTGTCACCATGAGCACTATCACCGTGAGCACTATGAACATGGGCCGGGTCACCGTTAGTAATATCACCATAAACACTGTCACCGTGGGCACTGTCATCGTGTACACTGTTAAAGTGAGCACTGTCACCATGGGAAATGTCACCGTGGGCTCTATCACCGTGAGCACTATTAACATGGGTACTATCACCAAGGGCACTGTTACCGTGAGCAGTGTCACCATGAGCACTCTCACCGTGGACACTGTCACCATGAGCACTGTCATCATGGGCACTGTCACCATGGGAACTGTCATCATTTGAACTGTCACTGTGGGTACTATCACCGTGAGCACTATCACCAAGGGCACTGTCAATGTGAGCACTATCACCGTGAGCACTGTCACCATGAGCACTGTCACCATGGGCACTGTAACCATGGGAACTATCACCATGAGCACTATCACCGTTAGCACTATCACCCTGGGCAGTGTCACCGTGAACAATATCACCATGGGCACTGTCACTGTGAGCACTGTCACCATGAGCACTGTCACCATGGGCACTGTCACCATGAGAACTGTAACCGTTGGCACTATCACCATGGGAAGTGTCACCATGAGCAATATCACCGTGGGCACTGTCACCGTGAGCACTATTACCATGGGTACTATCACCAAGGACACTGTCACCATGAGCACTGTCACCGTGGGCAGTGTCAACATTAGCACTGTCACCATGGGCACTGTCACCATGGGAACTGTCAGTATGAGCACTGTCACCCGGGGAAATGTCACCATGGGCACTGTCACCATAGGCACTGTCACCATGGACACATTCACCATGAGCACTAACATCATGGGCAATGCCACCATAAGGAATTTCACCATGGGGACTCCAACCATGTACACCGTGAACATCAGCACAGTCACCATGGGCAGTGTCACCATGAGCACTGTCGCCATGAGCACTTTCAACATGGGCACTGTCACTATGGGAACTGTCACTAAGAGCACAGTCACCATGCGCACTGTCACCAGGGACACTGTCACCATGAGCACTCTCACCATGGGCAATGTCACCATGGACGCTGTCACCATGGGCATGGTCAACATGATCATTGTCACCATGGGCAGTGTCAACATGAGCACTGTCACCATGGGCACTTTCAACAGGGGCAGTGTCACCATGTGAACTGTCACCATGAGCACAAACACCGTGAGCACTATCACCATGGGCAGTGTCACCGTGAGAAATATCACCATGGGCACTGTCACATTGAGCGCTATTACCATGGGTACTATCACCAAGGGCACTGTCACTGTGAGCACTGTCACCATGAGTACTGTCACTGTGGGCACTGTCAACATGAGCACTGTCAACATGAGCAATGTCACCATAGGAACTCTCACCATGAGCACTGTCACCATGTGAAATGTCACCATGAGCACTCTCATCATGGGCAGTGCCACCATGAGGAATTTCACCATGGGAACTCCAACCATATACACCGCCAGCTTTAGCACCGTCACCATGGGCTGTGTCACCATGAGCACTGTCACCATGAGCACTGTCACCATGAGCACCATCACCGTGGGCAATGTCACCATGAGCACTGTCACCGTGGGCATCGTCACCATGGGAACTGTCACCATGAGCACTATCAGCGTGAGCACTATAACCATGGGCTGTGTCACCATGAGCAATATCACCATGAACACTGTCACGGTGGGCACTGTCACCGTGTGCACTGTCAACATGAGCACTGTCACCGTGTGCACTGTCACCATGAGCACTATCACCATGAGCACTGTCACCATGGGCACTGTCACCATGAGCACTGTCACCGTGGGCACTGTAACCATGGGAACTGTCACCATGAGCACAATCACCGTGAGCACTATCACCATGGGCAGTGTCACCATGAGAAATATCACCAAGGGCACTGTCACCGTGAGCACTGTTACCATGAGCACTGTCACCGTGGGCACTGTCAACATGAGCACTGTCATCATGTGCACTGTCACCATGAGCACTGTGACCATGGGAAATGTCACCATGGGCACTATCACTATGGGCACTGTCACCATGGGCAATGTCACTATGAGCACTGTCACCATGGGCACTCTAACCATGGGGTCTTTCATCCTGAGCACTATCACCGTGGGCACTATCAACATGGGCAGCGTCACCGTGAGCAATATCACCATGGGCACTGTCACCGTGAGCACTATTAACATGGGTACTATCACCAAGGGCACTGCCACCATGAGCACTGTCACTGTTGGCACTGTCACCATGAGCACGGTCACCATTGGCACTGTCACCATGAGCACTGTCACCATAGGCACTGTCACCGTGGACACTGTCACCATGGACAATATCATCATGGGCAGTGCCACCATAAGGAATTTCACCATGGGAACTCCAACCATGTATACCACCAGCATGAGCATAGTCACCACGGGGAGTGTCACCATGAGCACTGCCACCATGGGGACTTTCAACATGGGCACAGTCACCATACGAACTATCACCATGACCACTATCACCATGAGCAGTATTACCATGAGCACTATCACCAAGGGCACTGTCAATGTGAGCACTATCACCGTGAGCACTGTCACCATGAGCATTTTCACCGTGCGCACTGTCACCATGAGCACTGTCACCATGGGCACTGCCACCATGGGAACTATCACCATGAGCACTATCACCGTGAGCACTATCACCATGGGCAGTGTCACCGTGAACAATATCACCATGGGCACTGTCACTGTGAGCACTATTACCATGAGCACTATCACCAAGGGCAGTGTCACTGTGCGCACTATCACCGTGAGCACTATCATCATGGGCATGGCTACCATGAGGAATTTCACCATCGGAACTCCAACCATGTACACCGCCATCATGAGCACAGTCACCATGGGCAGTGCCACCATGAGCACTGTCACCGTGGGCACTGTCACCATGAGCATAGTCACCGTGGGCACTGTCACCATGAGCACTGTCACCATAGGTACTTTCAACAAGGCCATTGTCACCATGCGCACTGTCACCATGGACACTGTCATCATGAAATCTGTTACCATGGGAAATGTCACCATGAGCACTGTCACTTTGGGAACTGCCACCATGGACACTGCCACCATGAGCACTTTAACCATTGGCACTGCCACAGTGAGCACTGCCACCATGAGCAGTGTCACCATGGGAATTGTCACCATGTGCACTGTCACCATGGGAACTCTCACCATGAGCACTGCGACCATGGGAAATGTCACTATGGGCAGTGTCACCATGGGCACTGTCACCATGGGCAGTGTCACTATGAGCACTATTACCATGAGCACTATCACTATGAGCACTATCACCATGGGCACTGTCACAGTGAGCACTATTACCATGGGTACTATCACCAAGGGCACTGTCATCGTGAGCACTGTCCCCATGAGCACTGTCCCCATGAGCAATATCACCAAGGGCACTGTCACCGTGAGCACTATCACCGTGAGCACTATCACCATGGGCAGTGTCACCGTGAGCAATATCAACATGGGCAGTGTCACCATCAGCACTATTACCATGGGCACTATCACGTTGAGCACTATCACCTTGCGCAGTGTCACCGTGGGCACTGTCACCATGGGCACTGTCAACATGAGCACAGTCACCATAGGAACTCTCACCATGAGCACTGTCACCATGGATAATTTCACCCTGGGCACTGTCACCATGAGCACTATCATCATGGGGAGTGCCACCATGAGGAATTTCATCATGGGAACTCCAACCATATACACCGCCAGCTTTAGCACAGTCACCATGGGCTGTGTCACCATGGGCACTGTCACCATGGGTACTGTCACCATGGGCACTTTCAACTTGGGAACTGTCACAATGCGAACTGTCACCATGAGCACTATCACCAAGGGCACTGTCACCGTGAGCACTTTCACCGTGATCACTATCACAGTGGGCACTGTCACCATGAGCACTGTCATCATGGGCACTGTCACCATAGGAAAGGTCACAATGAGCACTGTCACTGTGGGCACTATCACCATGAGCACTATCACAATGGGCACTGTCACCATAGGCACTGTCACCTTGGACAGTGTCACCATGAGCACTAACATCATGGGGAGTGCTACCATGAGGAATTTCATCATGGGAACTCCAACCATATACACCGCCAGCTTTAGCACAGTCACCATGGGCTGTGTCACCATGGGCACTGTCACCATGGGTACTGTCACCATGGGCACTTTCAACTTGGGAACTGTCACAATGCGAACTGTCACCATGAGCACTATCACCAAGGGCACTGTCACCGTGAGCACTTTCACCGTGATCACTATCACAGTGGGCACTGTCACCATGAGCACTGTCATCATGGGCACTGTCAACATAGGAAAGGTCACAATGAGCACTGTCACTGTGGGCACTATCACCATGAGCACTATCACAATGGGCACTGTCACCATAGGCACTGTCACCTTGGACAGTGTCACCATGAGCACTAACATCATGGGGAGTGCTACCATGAGGAATTTCACCATCGGAATTCCGACCACTTACACCGCCAGCATGAGCACAGTCACCATGAGCAGTGCAAGCATGAGCACTGTCACCATGGTCACTTTCAACATACGCAGTGTCACCATGCGAACTGCCACGATGAGCACTATCACCATGAAAACTATCACCAAGGGTACTGTCACCATGAACACTGTCTCCGTGGGCACTGTCACCATGAGCACTGTCATCATGGGCACTGTCACCATGGGAACGGTCAACATTAGCACTGTCACTGTGGGCACTATCACCGTGAGCACTATCACAACGGAAACTGTCACCATAGGTACTGTCACCATGGACACTGTCACCACGAACACTATCATCATGGGCAGTGCCACCATGAGGAATTTCACCTTGGGAACTCCAACCGTGTACATCGGCAGCGTTAGCACAGTCACCATGGGCTGTGTCACGATGAGCACTGCCACCATGGGCACTTTCAACATAGGCATTGTCACCATGCGAACAGTCACCATGAGCACTACTACCATGAGCACTATCACCAAGGGCACTGTCAGCGTGAGCACTATCACCGTGAGCACTATCACCGTGAGCACTGTCACCATGAGGATTTTCACCGTGGGCACTGTCACCATGAGCACTGTCATCATGGGCGTTGTCAACATAAGCATTGTCACCATGGGAACTCTCACTATGAGCACTGTCACCATGGGAAATGTCACCATGGGCACTGTCACCATAGGCATTGTCAACATGGACACTCTCACCATGAGCACTATCATCATGGGCATTGCCACCATAAGGAATTTCACCATGGGAACTCCAACCATGTACACCGCCAGCATGAGCACATTCACCATGGGCCGTGTCACCATGAGCACTATCACCATGAGCACTATCACCATGAACACTATCATTAAGGGCACTGTCACCGTGAGCACTATCACCGTGAACACTTTCACCATGACTACTTTCACCGTGGGCACTATAAGCATGAGCACTATCACCATGAGCACTGTCACTGCGGGCACTGTCACCGTGTTCACTGTCACCATGAGCACTGTAACCATGAGCCCTATCACCATGGGAACTGTCACCATGGGAACGGTCACTATGGGCACTGCCAAGATGAGCACTGTCACCATGGGAACTCTCACCATGAGCACTATCACCATGGGAAATATCACCATGGGCACTGTCACCATGGGCGCTGTCACCATGGACACCTTCACCATGAGCACTATCATCATGGGCAGTGCCAAAATAAGGAATTTCACCATTGTAACTCCAACCATGTACACCGCCAGCATGAGCACAGTCACCATGGGGACTGTCAACATGAGCACTGTCACCATGGGAAATGTCTCCATGAGCACTATCACCAGGAGCACTATCACCAAGGGCACTGTCACCATGAGCACTATCACCATGAGCACTGTCACCATGGGCAGTGTCACCGTGAGCACTGTCACCGTGGACATTGTCACTGTGGGTGCGGTCACCATGAGCACTGTCACCATGGGAAATGTCACAAGGGGATATGTCACCATGAGCACTATCACCGTGAGCAGTATCACCATGGGCAGTGTCACCGTGAGCAATATCACCATGGGCACTGTCACCGTGAGAACTATTACCATGGGCACTATCCCCATGAGCACTATCACAATGAGCACTGTCCCCGTGGGCACTGTCACCATGAGCACTGTCATAATGGGCACTGTCACCATGGGAACTCTCTCCATTAGCACTGTCACCATGGGAAATGTCACCATGGGCACTATCACTATGGGCACTGTCACCATGGGCAGTTTCATCATGGGCACTTTCTACATGGCCACTGTCACCATGGGCACTGTCACCATGGACACTGTCATCATGAACTCTGTTACCATGGGAAATATCACCATGAGCACTGTCATCTTGGAAACCGCCACCATGGACACTGCCACCATGAACAATGTTACCATTGGCACTGCCACAGTGAGCACGGTCACCGTGAGCACTGTCACCATGGGAACTGTCACCATGTGCACTGTCACCATGGGAACTCTCACCATGAGCACTGTCACCATAAGAAATGTCACTATCGGGAGTGTCACCATGGGCACTGTCACCATGGGCAGTGTCACCATGAGCACTATTACCATGAGCACTATCACCATGAGCACTATCACCAAGGGCAGTGTCACCCTGAGCGCTATCACCGTGAGCACTATCACCATGGGCAGTGTCACCATGAGCAATATCAACATGGGCACTGTCACGGTGAGCACTATTACAATGGTCACTATCGCCAAGAGCACTATCACCGTGAGCATTGTCACTGTGGGCATTGTCACCGTGTGCACGGTCACCATGAGCACTGTCACCATGAGCACTATCACCATGGGAACTGTCACCATCGGAACGGTCACCATGTGCAATGTCAACCTGAGCACTCTCACCATGAGAACTCTCACCGTCAGCACTGTCACCATGGGAAATGTCACCATGGGCACTGTCACCATGGGCACTCTCACCATGGGCACTGTCACCATGGTTACAGTCACCATAGGAACTGTCACCATGAGCACTGTCACTATGGGCACTATCACCATGAGCACTATCACAATGGGCACTGTCACCATAGGCACTGTCACCGTGGACACTGTCACCATGAGCACTATCATCATGGGCAGTGCTACCGTGAGGAATTTAACCATCGGAACTCCAACCATGTACACCGCCAACATGAGCACAGTCACCATGGGCAGTGTCATCATGAGCACTGTCACCATGGGCACTTTCAACTTCGCCATGTCTACCATGTGAACTGTCACCATGAGCACTCTCACCATGAGCACTATCACCATGAGAACTTTCATCATGAGCATAGTCACCGTGGGCACTGTCAACATGAGCACTGTCACCATGGGAACTGTCAACATGAGCACTATCACCATGAGCACTATCACCATGGGCAGTGTCACTGTGAGCAATATCACCATGGGCACAGTCACCGTGACCTCTATTACCATGGGTACTATCACCAAGGTCACTGTCACCGTGAGCACTGTCACCATGAGCAGTGTCACCATGTGTACTGTCACCATGAGCACTGTCACCGTGGGCACGGTAACCATGGGAACTGTCACCATGAGCACAATCACCGTGAGCACTATCACCATGGGCAGTGTCACCATGAGAAATATCACCAAGGGCACTGTCACCGTGAGCACTGTTACCATGAGCACTGTCACCGTGGGCACTGTCAACATGAGCACTGTCATCATGTGCACTGTCACCATGAGCACTGTGACCATGGGAAATGTCACCATGGGCACTATCACTATGGGCACTGTCACCATGGGCAATGTCACTATGAGCACTGTCACCATGGGCACTGTAACCATGGGGTCTTTCACCCTGAGCACTATCACCGTGGGCACTATCAACATGGGCAGGGTCACCGTGAGCAATATCACCATGGGCACTGTCACCGTGAGCACTATTAACATGGGTACTATCACCAAGGGCACTGCCACCATGAGCACTGTCACTGTTGGCACTGTCACCATGAGCACGGTCACCATTGGCACTGTCACCATGAGCACTGTCACCACAGGCACTGTCACCGTGGACACTGTCACCATGGACAATATCATCATGGGCAGTGCCACCATAAGGAATTTCACCATGGGAACTCCAACCATGTATACCACCAGCATGAGCATAGTCACCACAGGGAGTGTCACCATGAGCACTGCCACCATGGGGACTTTCAACATGGGCACAGTCACCATACGAACTATCACCATGACCACTATCACCATGAGCAGTATTACCATGAGCACTATCACCAAGGGCACTGTCAATGTGAGCACTATCACCGTGAGCACTGTCACCATGAGCATTTTCACCGTGCGCACTGTCACCATGAGCACTGTCACCATGGGCACTGCCACCATGGGAACTATCACCATGAGCACTATCACCGTGAGCACTATCACCATGGGCAGTGTCACCGTGAACAATATCACCATGGGCACTGTCACTGTGAGCACTATTACCATGAGCACTATCACCAAGGGCAGTGTCACTGTGCGCACTATCACCGTGAGCACTATCATCATGGGCATGGCTACCATGAGGAATTTCACCATCGGAACTCCAACCATGTACACCGCCATCATGAGCACAGTCACCATGGGCAGTGCCACCATGAGCACTGTCATCGTGGGCACTGTCACCATGAGCATAGTCACCGTGGGCACTGTCACCATGAGCACTGTCACCATAGGTACTTTCAACAAGGCCATTGTCACCATGCGCACTGTCACCATGGACACTATCATCATGAAATCTGTTACCATGGGAAATGTCACCATGAGCACTGTCACTTTGGGAACTGCCACCATGGACACTGCCACCACGAGCACTTTAACCATTGGCACTGCCACAGTGAGCACTGCCACCATGAGCAGTGTCACCATGGGAATTGTCACCATGTGCACTGTCACCATGGGAACTCTCACCATGAGCACTGCGACCATGGGAAATGTCACTATGGGCAGTGTCACCATGGGCAGTGTCACTATGAGCACTATTACCATGAGCACTATCACTATGAGCACTATCACCATGGGCACTGTCACAGTGAGCACTATTACCATGGGTACTATCACCAAGGGCACTGTCATCGTGAGCACTGTCCCCATGAGCACTGTCACCATGAGCACTATCACCAAGGGCACTGTCACCGTGAGCACTGTCACCATGAGCACTGTCACAGTGGGCACTGTCACCATGAGCACTATCACAATGGGCACTGTCACCATAGGCACTGTCACCATGGACACTGTCACCATGAGCACTATCATCATGGGCAGTGCTACCATGAGGAATTTTACCATCGGAACTCCAACCAGGTACTCTGCCAGCATGAGCACATTCACCATGGGCAGTGCCACCATAAGCACTGTCACCATGGGCACTTTCAACATGGGCCCTATCACCATGGTAACTGTCACCATGAGCACTATCACCGTGAGCACTATGAACATGGGCCGTGTCACCGTTAGTAATATCACCATAAACACTGTCACCGTGGGCACTGTCATCGTGTACACTGTTAAAGTGAGCACTGTCACCATGGGAAATGTCACCGTGGGCTCTATCACCGTGAGCACTATTAACATGGGTACTATCACCAAGGGCACTGTTACCGTGAGCAGTGTCACCATGAGCACTCTCACCGTGGACACTGTCACCATGAGCACTGTCATCATGGGCACTGTCACCATGGGAACTGTCATCATTTGAACTGTCACTGTGGGTACTATCACCGTGAGCACTATCACCAAGGGCACTGTCAATGTGAGCACTATCACCGTGAGCACTGTCACCATGAGCACTGTCACCATGGGCACTGTAACCATGGGAACTATCACCATGAGCACTATCACCGTTAGCACTATCACCCTGGGCAGTGTCACCGTGAACAATATCACCATGGGCACTGTCACTGTGAGCACTGTCACCATGAGCACTGTCACCATGGGCACTGTCACAATGAGAACTGTAACCGTTGGCACTATCACCATGGGCAGTGTCACCATGAGCAATATCACCGTGGGCACTGTCACCGTGAGCACTATTACCATGTGTACTATCACCAAGGACACTGACACCATGAGCACTGTCACCGTGGGCAGTGTCAACATTAGCACTGTCACCATGGGCACTGTCACCATGGGAACTGTCAGTATGAGCACTGTCACCCGGGGAAATGTCATCATGGGCACTGTCACCATAGGCATTGTCACCATGGACACATTCACCATGAGCACTAACATCATGGGCAATGCCACCATAAGGAATTTCACCATGGGGACTCCAACCATGTACACCGTGAACATCAGCACAGTCACCATGGGCAGTGTCACCATGAGCACTGTCGCCATGAGCACTTTCAACATGGGCACTGTCACTATGGGAACTGTCACTAAGGGCACAGTCACCATGCGCACTGTCACCAGGGACACTGTCACCATGAGCACTCTCACCATGGGCAATGTCACCATGGACGCTGTCACCATGGGCATGGTCAACATGATCATTGTCACCATGGGCAGTGTCAACATGAGCACTGTCACCATGGGCACTTTCAACAGGGGCAGTGTCACCATGTGAACTGTCACCATGAGCACAAACACCGTGAGCACTATCACCATGGGCAGTGTCACTGTGAGAAATATCACCATGGGCACTGTCACATTGAGCGCTATTACCATGGGTACTATCACCAAGGGCACTGTCACTGTGAGCACTGTCACCATGAGTACTGTCACTGTGGGCACTGTCAACATGAGCACTGTCAACATGAGCAATGTCACCATAGGAACTCTCACCATGAGCACTGTCACCATGTGAAATGTCACCATGAACACTCTCATCATGGGCAGTGCCACCATGAGGAATTTCACCATGGGAACTCCAACCATATACACCGCCAGCTTTAGCACAGTCACCATGGGCTGTGTCACCATGAGCACTTTCACCATGAGCACTGTCACCATGAGCACCGTCACCGTGGGCAATGTCACCATGAGCACTGTCACCGTGGGCATCGTCACCATGGGAACTGTCACCATGAGCACTATCAGCGTGAGCACTATAACCATGGGCTGTGTCACCATGAGCAATATCACCATGAACACTGTCACGGTGGGCACTGTCACCGTGTGCACTGTCAACATGAGCACTGTCACCGTGTGCACTGTCACCATGAGCACTGTCACCATGGGCACTCTCACGATGGACATTGTCACCATGGGCAGTGCCACCATGAGGAATTTCACCATGGGAACTCCAACGATGTACACCGCCAGCATTAGCATAGTCACCATGGGCACTCTCACGGTGAGCAGTGTCACCATGGGCACTTTCAACATGGCCACTGTCACCATGGGCACTGTCACCATGGACATTGTTATCATGAGCTCTGTTACCATGGGAAATGTCACCATGAGCACTGTCATCTTGGGAACTGCCACCATGGACACTGCCACCATGAGAACTGTAACCATTGGGACTGCCACAGTGAGCACTGTGACCGTGAGCACTGTCACCATGTGCACTGTCACCATGGGAACTCTCACCATCAGCACTGTCACCATGGGAAATGTCACTATGGGCAGTGTCACCATGGGCACTGTCACCACGGGCAGTGTCACCATGAGCACTATTACCATGAGCACTATCACCAAGAGCACTATCACCAAGGGCAGTGTCACTGTGCGCACTATCCCCGTGAGCACTGTCACCATGGGCAGTGTCACCGTGAGCACTATTACAATGGGCACTATCGCCATGAGAACTATCACCGTGAGCACTGTCACCGTGTGGATTGTCACCATGTACACTGTCACCATGAGCACTGTCACCATGAGCACTATCATCATGGGCATTGCCACCATAAGGAATTTCCCCATGGGAACTCCAACCATGTACACTGCCAGCATGAGCAGAGTCACCATGGGCAGTGCCACCATGAGCACTGTCACCATGGGCACTTTTAACATGGGCCCTGTCGCCATGCGAACTGTCACCATGAGCAGTATCTCTGTGAACAATGTCACCATGAGCATAGTCACCACGGGCACTGTCACCATGAGCACTGTCACCATGGGCAATGTAACCATGGGAACTGTCACCCTGAGCACTATCACCGTGAGCACTATCACCATGGGCAGTGTCACCGTGAGCAATATCAAAATGGGCACTGTCACCGTGACCTCTATTACCATGGGTACTATCACCAAGGTTACTGTCACCGTGAGCACTGTCACCATGAGCAATGTTACCGTGGGCACTGTCACCATGAGCACTGTCATCATGGGCTCTATCACCATGGGAACTGTCACCATTAGAACTGACACTGAGGGCACTATCACCGTGAGCACTATCACAATGGGCACTGTCACCATAGGCACTGTCACCATGGACATTGTCACGATGAACACTATCATCATGGGCAGTGCCACCATAAGGAATTTCACCATGGGAACTCCAAACATGTACACCGCCAGCAAGGGCACAGTCACCATGGGCAGTGTCACCATGAGCACTGCCTTCATGGAGACTTTCCACATGGGCACTGTCACCATGCGAACTATCACCATGAGCACTATCACCATGAGCACTATCACCAAGGTAACTGTCACCATGAGCACTATCACCATGAGCACTATCACCATGGGCACTGTAACCGTGAGCAATATTAACATGGGTACTATCACCAAGGGCACTGTCAAGGTGAGCACTGTCACCATGGACACTGTCACCATGGGCACTGTCACCATGGGCACACTCACCATGGTCACTGTCACCATGGGCACTGTCAACATGAGCACTGTCACCATGGGAAATGTTACTATGGGCAGTGTCACCATGGGCACTGTCACCATGGGCAGTGTCACCATGTGCACTATTACCATGAGCACTATCACCAAGAGCACTATCACCAAGGGCACTGTCACCGTGAGCACTTTCACCGTGAGCACTATCACAGTGGGAACTTTTACCATGAGCACTATCATCATGGGCACTGTCACCATAGGAACTGTTACAATGAGCACTGTCACTTTGGGCACTATCACCATGAGCACTATCACAATGGGCACTGTCACCATAGGCACTGTCACCATGGACACTTTCACCGTGAGCACTATCATCATGGGCAGTGCTACCATGAGGAATTTCACCATCGGAACTCCAACCATGTACACCGCCAGCATGAGCACAGTCACCATGGGCAGTGCCACCATGAGCAGTGTCACCATGGGCACTTTCAACATGGGCACTGTCACCATGCGAACTGTCACCTTGAGCACTATCACCGTGAGCACTGTCACCATGAGCATAGTCACCGTGAGCACTGTCAGCATGAGCACTGTCACCATGGGCACTGTAACCATGGGAACCGTCACCATGAGCACTATCACCTTGAGCACTATCACCATGGGCGGTGTCACCGTGAGCAATATCACCATGGGCAATGTCACCATGAGCACTTTTACCATGGGTACTATCACCAATGGCACTGTCACCATGAGCAATGTCACCATGAGCACTGTCACCGTGGGCACTGTCACCATAAGCACTATCATCATGGGCACTGTCACCATTGGAACTGTCACCATTAGAACTGTCCCTCTGGGCCCTATCACCGTGAGCACTATCACAATGGGAACTGTCACCATAGGCAATGTCACCATGGACACTGTCACCATGAGCACTATCATCATGGGCAGTGCCACCATAAGGAATTTCACCATGGGAACTCCAACTATGTACACCGCCAGCATGAGCACAGTCACAATGGGCAGTGTCACCATGAGCACTGTCACCATGGGCACTTTGAACTTCACAATGTCTACCATGCGAACTGTCACCATGAGCACTGTCTCCATGAGCACTATCACCGTGAGAACTTTCATCATGAGCATAGTCACCGTGGGCACTGTGAACATGAGCACTGTCACCATGGGAACTGTCAACATGAGCACTATCACCATGAGCACTATCACCATGGGCAGTGTCACCGTGAGCAATATCACCATGGGCACTGTCACCGTGACCCCTATTACCATGGGTACTATCACCAAGGGCATTGTCACCGTGAGCACTGTCACCATGAGCAATGTCACCATGGGCACTGTCACCATGAGCACTGTCATCATGGGCACTGTCACCATGGGAACTGTCACCATTAGAACTGTCACTGAGGGCACTATCACCGTGAGCACTATCACAATGGGCACTGTCACCATAGGCACTGTCACCATGGACACTGTCACCATGAAAACTATCATCATGGGCAGTGCCACCATAAGGAATTTCACCATGGGAACTCCAACTATGTACACCGCCAGCATGAGCACAGTCACAATGGGCAGTGTCACCATGATCACTGCCACCATGGGCACTTTCAACATGGGCACTCTCAACATGCAAACCGTCACCATGAGCACTATCACCATCAGCAGTATTACCATGAGCACTATCACCAAGGGCACTGTCAGCGGGAGCACTGTCACCATGAGCACTATCACTGTGAGCACTGTCACCATGAGAATTGTCACCCTGGACACTGTCATCATGAGCACTGGCACCTTGGGTATTGTCAACATGAGCATTGTCATCATGGGAACTCTCACCATGAGCACTATCAAGATGGGAAATGTCACCATGGGCACTGTCACCATGGACACTGTCACCATGAGCACTATCATCATGGGCATTGCCACCATAAGGAATTTCACCATGGGAACTCCAGCCATGTACACCACCAGCATGAGCACAGTCACCATGGGCAGTGCCACCATGAGCACTGTCACCATGGGCACTTTTAACATGGGCCCTGTCGCCATGCGAACTGTCACCATGAACAGTATTTCTGTGAGCACTCTCACCATGAGCATAGTCACCGTGGGCACTGTCATCATGAGCACTGTCACCATGGGCACTGTAACCATGGGAACTGTCACCATGAGCACTATCACCGTAAGCACTATCACCATGGGCAGTGTCACCGTGAGCAATATCACCATGGGCACTGTCACTGTGACCTCTATTACCATGGGTACTATCACCAAAGTCACTGTCACCGTGAGAACTGTCACCATGAGCAATGTCACCATGGGCACTGTCACCATGGGAAATGTCACAATGGGCAGTGTCACCATGGGCAGTGTCACCATGGGTAGTGTCACCATGAGCACTATTACCATGAGCACTATCACCATGAACACTATCATCATGGGCAGTGTCACCATGAGCACTATCACCGTGAGCACTGTCAGTGTGGGCATTGTCACCATGTGCACTGTCAACATGAGCACTGTTACCATGAGCACTATTAACATGGGAACTGTCACCATGGGAATGGTCACCATGGGCAATCTCACCATGAGCACTGTCACCATGGGTACTGTCACCATGGGCACTTTCAACATGGGCACTGTCACCATGCGCACAGTCACAATGAGCACTATCACCATGAGCACTATCACCAAGGGCACTGTCACCGTGAGCATTGTCACCGTGAGCACTGTCACAGTAGGCACTGTCACCATGAGCACTGTCATCATGGGCACTGTCACCATGGCGACTGTCACCATTAGCACTGTCACTTTGGGCACTATCACCATGAGCACTCTCACAATGGGCACTGTCACCATAGGCACTGTCACCATGGACACTGTCACCATGAGCACTATCATCATGGGCAGTGCTACCATGAGGAATTTCACCATCGGAACTCCAACCAAGTACACCGCCAGCATGAGCACAGTCATCATGGACACTGCCACTATGAGCACTGTCACCATGGGTACTTTCAACATGGGCCCTGTCACCATGCGAACTGTCTCCATGAGCACTATCACCGTGAGCACTGTCACCATGAGCATAGTCACCATGGGCAGTGTCACCATGAGCAATGCCACCATGGGCACTTTCAACATGGGCACAGTCACCATGCGAACTATCACCATGAGGACTATCACCATGAGAAATATTACCATGAACACTATCACCAAGGGCACTGTCAACGTGCGCACTATCACCGTAAGCACTATCACCATGAGCACTGTCACCGTGAGCACTGTCACTGTGGGCACTGTCACCGTGTGCACTGTCACCATGGGCAATTTCTACATGGCCACTGTCACCATGGGCACTGTCACCATGGACACTGTCATCATGAGCTCTGTTACCAAGGGAAATGTCACCACGAGCACTGTCATCTTGGGAACTGCCACCATGGACACTGCCACCATGAGCACTGTGAACATTGGCAGTGCCACCATGAGCACTATCCCCATGAGCACTATCACCAAGGGCACTGTCACCGTGAGCACTATCACCGTGAGCACTATCACCATGAGCACTGTCACCATGAGCACTGTCACCGTGGGCAAAGTCACCATGAGCACTGTCACCGTGGGCACTGTCACCATGAGCACTGTCATCATGGGCAATGTCACCATGGGCACTGTCACCATTAGAACTGTCACTCTCACTCTGGGTACTATCACCGTGAGCACTCTCACAATGGGCACTGTCACCATAGGCACTGTAAACATGGACAGTGTCACCATGAGCACTATTGTCATGGGCAGAACTCCCATAAGGAATTTCACCATGGGAGCTCCAAACATGTACACCGCCAGCATGAGCACTGTCACCGTGGGCACTGTCACAGTGGGCACTGTAACAATGGGCACTATCGCCATGAGCACTATCACCGTGAGCACTGTAACTGTGGGTATTGTCACCGTGTGCACGGTCACCATGAGCACTGTCACCATGAGCAGTATCACCATGGGAACTGTCTCCATGGGAACGGTCACCATGGGCAATGTCAACATGAGCACTCTCACCATGAGAACTCTCACTGTGAGCACTGTTACCATGGGAAATGTCACCATGGGCACTGTCACCATGGGCACTGTCACCATGGTTACTGTCACCATAGGAACTGTCACCATGAGCACTGTCACTGTGGGCACTATCACCATGAGCACTATCACAATGGGCACTGTCACCATAGGCACTGTCACCGTGGACACTGTCACCATGAGCACTATCATCATAGGCAGTGCTACCGTGAGGAATTTAACCATCGGAACTCCAACCATGTACACCGCCAACATGAGCACAGTCACCATGGGCAGTGTCACCATGAGCACTGTCACCATGGGCACTTTGAACTTCACAATGTCTACCATGCGAACTGTCACCATGAGCACTGTCTCCATGAGCACTATCACCGTGAGAACTTTCATCATGAGCATAGTCACCGTGGGCACTGTGAACATGAGCACTGTCACCATGGGAACTGTCAACATGAGCACTATCACCATGAGCACTATCACCATGGGCAGTGTCACCGTGAGCAATATCACCATGGGCACTGTCACCGTGACCCCTATTACCATGGGTACTATCACCAAGGGCATTGTCACCGTGAGCACTGTCACCATGAGCAATGTCACCATGGGCACTGTCACCATGAGCACTGTCATCATGGGCACTGTCACCATGGGAACTGTCACCATTAGAACTGTCACTGAGGGCACTATCACCGTGAGCACTATCACAATGGGCACTGTCACCATAGGCACTGTCACCATGGACACTGTCACCATGAAAACTATCATCATGGGCAGTGCCACCATAAGGAATTTCACCATGGGAACTCCAACTATGTACACCGCCAGCATGAGCACAGTCACAATGGGCAGTGTCACCATGATCACTGCCACCATGGGCACTTTCAACATGGGCACTCTCAACATGCAAACCGTCACCATGAGCACTATCACCATCAGCAGTATTACCATGAGCACTATCACCAAGGGCACTGTCAGCGGGAGCACTGTCACCATGAGCACTATCACTGTGAGCACTGTCACCATGAGAATTGTCACCCTGGACACTGTCATCATGAGCACTGGCACCTTGGGTATTGTCAACATGAGCATTGTCATCATGGGAACTCTCACCATGAGCACTGTCAAGATGGGAAATGTCACCATGGGCACTGTCACCATGGACACTGTCACCATGAGCACTATCATCATGGGCATTGCCACCATAAGGAATTTCACCATGGGAACTCCAGCCATGTACACCACCAGCATGAGCACAGTCACCATGGGCAGTGCCACCATGAGCACTGTCACCATGGGCACTTTTAACATGGGCCCTGTCGCCATGCGAACTGTCACCATGAACAGTATCTCTGTGAGCACTCTCACCATGAGCATAGTCACCGTGGGCACTGTCATCATGAGCACTGTCACCATGGGCACTGTAACCATGGGAACTGTCACCATGAGCACTATCACCGTAAGCACTATCACCATGGGCAGTGTCACCGTGAGCAATATCACCATGGGCACTGTCACTGTGACCTCTATTACCATGGGTACTATCACCAAAGTCACTGTCACCGTGAGAACTGTCACCATGAGCAATGTCACCATGGGCACTGTCACCATGGGAAATGTCACAATGGGCAGTGTCACCATGGGCAGTGTCACCATGGGTAGTGTCACCATGAGCACTATTACCATGAGCACTATCACCATGAACACTATCATCATGGGCAGTGTCACCATGAGCACTATCACCGTGAGCACTGTCAGTGTGGGCATTGTCACCATGTGCACTGTCAACATGAGCACTGTTACCATGAGCACTATTAACATGGGAACTGTCACCATGGGAATGGTCACCATGGGCAATCTCACCATGAGCACTGTCACCATGGGTACTGTCACCATGGGCACTTTCAACATGGGCACTGTCACCATGCGCACAGTCACAATGAGCACTATCACCATGAGCACTATCACCAAGGGCACTGTCACCGTGAGCATTGTCACCGTGAGCACTGTCACAGTAGGCACTGTCACCATGAGCACTGTCATCATGGGCACTGTCACCATGGCGACTGTCACCATTAGCACTGTCACTTTGGGCACTATCACCATGAGCACTCTCACAATGGGCACTGTCACCATAGGCACTGTCACCATGGACACTGTCACCATGAGCACTATCATCATGGGCAGTGCTACCATGAGGAATTTCACCATCGGAACTCCAACCAAGTACACCGCCAGCATGAGCACAGTCATCATGGACACTGCCACTATGAGCACTGTCACCATGGGTACTTTCAACATGGGCCCTGTCACCATGCGAACTGTCTCCATGAGCACTATCACCGTGAGCACTGTCACCATGAGCATAGTCACCATGGGCAGTGTCACCATGAGCAATGCCACCATGGGCACTTTCAACATGGGCACAGTCACCATGCGAACTATCACCATGAGGACTATCACCATGAGAAATATTACCATGAACACTATCACCAAGGGCACTGTCAACGTGCGCACTATCACCGTAAGCACTATCACCATGAGCACTGTCACCGTGAGCACTGTCACTGTGGGCACTGTCACCGTGTGCACTGTCACCATGGGCAATTTCTACATGGCCACTGTCACCATGGGCACTGTCACCATGGACACTGTCATCATGAGCTCTGTTACCAAGGGAAATGTCACCACGAGCACTGTCATCTTGGGAACTGCCACCATGGACACTGCCACCATGAGCACTGTGAACATTGGCAGTGCCACCATGAGCACTATCCCCATGAGCACTATCACCAAGGGCACTGTCACCGTGAGCACTATCACCGTGAGCACTATCACCATGAGCACTGTCACCATGAGCACTGTCACCGTGGGCAAAGTCACCATGAGCACTGTCACCGTGGGCACTGTCACCATGAGCACTGTCATCATGGGCAATGTCACCATGGGCACTGTCACCATTAGAACTGTCACTCTCACTCTGGGTACTATCACCGTGAGCACTCTCACAATGGGCACTGTCACCATAGGCACTGTAAACATGGACAGTGTCACCATGAGCACTATTGTCATGGGCAGAACTCCCATAAGGAATTTCACCATGGGAGCTCCAAACATGTACACCGCCAGCATGAGCACAGTCACCATGGGCAGTGTCACCATGAGCACTGTCGCCATGGGCACTTTCAACATGGGCACTGGCACCATGGGAACTGTCACTAAGAGCACTCTCACCATGGGCACTGTCACCAGGGACACTGTCACCATGGGCACTCTCACCATGGGCAATGTCACCATGGACACTGTCACCATGGGAAATGTCACCATGGGCACTGTCACCATGGGCACTGTCACCATGGATATTGTCACCATGTGCACTGTCACCATGGGAATTCTCACCATGAGCACTGGCACCGTGGGCGCTGTCAACATGAGCACTGTCACCATGGCAACTCTCACCATGAGCACTGTCACCATGGGAAATGTCACCATGGGCACTGTCACCATGGGAAATGTCACTCTGGGCACTGTCACAATGGGCACTGTCACCATGGACACTGTCACCATGAGCCCTATCATCATGGGCAGGGCCACCATAAGGAATTTCACCATTGGAACTCCAACCGTGTACACCGCCAGCATGAGCACAGTCACCATGAGCACTGTCACCATGGGCTCTGTCACCATTCGAACTGTCACCATGAGCACTATCACTATGAGCATTATCACCATGAACACTATCACAAAGGGCACTGTCACCATGAGCACTATCACTGTGAGCACAATCACCGTGAGCACTGTCACCATGAGCACTGTCACCGTGGGCACTGTCACCATGGGAACTTTCACCATGGGCACTGTCACCATAGGCACTGTCACCAAGGACAATGTCAGCTTGGGAACTATCACCATGGGAAATGTCACCATGGGCACTGTAACCATGGACACTCTCACCAGGAGCACTATCACCATGGACACTCTTTCCATGAGCATTGTCCCCATGTACACTGTCAACATTGGAAGTGTCATCATGGGCAATGTCACCATGAGCACTGTCACCATGAGCACCGTCAATATGGGATCTGACACCATGAGCACTGTCACCATGGACACTGCCACCATGAGCACTGTCACTGTGAGCACTGTCACCATGATCATTGTCACCAGGGCATTGTCATCATGGGATGTGTCACCATGAGTACTATCATCTCCAGGACTGTCACAGTGAGCACTGATACCGTGAGCACTCTCACCATGAGCACTTTCATCATGAGCACTCTCACAATGAGAAATATCACCTCGAGCACTCTCACCGTGAGAACCGTCACTATGAGCACTCTCACCGTGAGCACTGTCATCATGGGAACTGCCACCATGAGAACTTTCAAGATGGTAACCACAACCATGGAAACTGCCACCATGAGCATTGTCACCGTGAGCATTGTCACCGTGAGCAGTGTCACCGTGCGCATTGTCAACATGAGCACTGTCACCATGGGAACTGATGCCATGAGCAATGTCACCATAGGAACTGTCACAATTGATGCTTCCACCTTGGGTACTGACACCATGGGCACTGTCACCATGGGGAATGTCACCATGGGCAATGTCACCATGGCCACTTTCACCATGGACACTGTTACCATAGACACTGTCACCAGGGGAACTGTCACAACGAGCACTCTCGCCGTCAGCACTGTCACTATGGGCAGTGTCATGGTGAGCAATATCACCATGGGTACTGTCACCATGAGCACTATTACCATGGGCACAGTCACCATGAGCAATGTCACCATGGACACTGTCTGCATGAGCACTATCATCATGGGAAGTGCCACCATGAGGAATTTCACCATGGGAACTCCAACCATGTACACCGCCAGCATGAGCACAGTCACCATGGGCATTTTCACCATGAACACTCTCACCATGGGCAATTTCAACATGGGCACTGTCACCATGAGAACTGTCACAATGAGCACTATCACTATGAGCACTATCACCATGAGCACTATCACAAAAGGCACTTTCACCATGA
Organism: Balaenoptera borealis; assembly: GCF_965194805.1. Classification (NCBI taxonomy): domain Eukaryota; kingdom Metazoa; phylum Chordata; class Mammalia; order Artiodactyla; family Balaenopteridae; genus Balaenoptera; species Balaenoptera borealis. The sequence continues at coordinate 17,997,925 of NC_138874.1, forward strand.
GCAGTATCACTGTGAGCACCATCACCATGAGCACTGTCACCATGAGCACTGTCACCGTGGGCACTGTCACCATGAGCTCTGTCACCATGGGCTCTGTCACCATGGGAACTGTCACCATGAGCACTATCACCGTGAGCACTAACAGCATTGGCAGTGTCACCATGAGCAATAGCACCATGGGAACTTTCATGGTGAGCACTATTACCATGGGCACTATCACCATTAGCACTATCACCGTGAGCACTGTCACCGTGGGCACTGTCACCGTGTGCACTGTCACCGTGGGCACTGTCACCGTGTGCACTGTCACCATGGGCAGTGTCACCATGAGCACTGTAACCGTGGACACTGTCATCATGAGCAGTACCACCATGAGTAATTTCACCATGGAAACTCCAACCATGTACACCACCAGCATTAGCACAGTCACCAAGGGCTGTGTCACCATGGGCACTGTCACCATGGGCACTATCACAAAGGACACTGTCATCATGAGCTCTATTACCATGGGAACTGTCACCATGAGCACTGTCCTCTTACGAACTGCCAGCACGGACACTGCCACCATCACCACTGTAACCATTGGCACTGCCACCGTGGGCACTGTCATCATGAGCACTGTCACCATGAGAACGGTCACCAGGGACACTGTCACCATGGGCACTATCAGCCAGAGCAATGTCACCTTGAGCACTATCACTGTGAGCACTATCACCCTGAGCACTGTCACCGTGGGCACTGTCACCATGCGCACTGTCACCATGGGCAATGTCACCATGGGAACTGTCACCATGAGCAGCATCACCGTGAGTACTATCACCATGGACAGGGTCACCGTGAGCAATATCACCATGGGCACTGTCACCGTGAGCACTATTACCATGGGCACAATCACCATGAGCACTATCACCGTGATCACTGTCACTGAGGACACTGTCACCATGAGCACTATCTCCATGAGCACTATCACCAGGGGCACTGTCACCGGGAGCACTATCATAATGGGCACTGTCACCATGGGCACTATCACGGTGAGCACTATCACCATGGGAACTGTCACTATGGGAACGGTCACCATGTGCACTGTAACCATTGACACTGCCACAGTGAGCACTGTCACAGTGAGCACTGTCACCATGGGAACTGTCACCATGTGCACTGTCACCATGGGAACTCTCACCATGAGCACTGTCACCATGGGAATTGTCACTATGAGCAGTGTCACCATGGGCACTGTCACCATGAACACTATTACCATGAGCACTATCACCAAGAGCACTATCATCAAGGGCAGTGTCACCATGAGCACTATCACCTTGAGCAATATCAACATGGGCACTGTCACCTTGAGCACAATTACAATGGGCATTATCACCATGTGCACTAACACCGTGAGCACTGTCAGTGTGGGCATTGTCACCATGTGCACTGTCACCATGAGCACTATCAGCATGGGCAGTGCTACCATGAGGAATTTCACCATGGGAACTCCAACCAAGTACACCGCCAGAATGAGCACAATCATCATGGGCAGTGCCACTATGAGCACTGTCACCATGGGCACTTTCAACATGGGCCGTGTCACCATGCGAACTGTCTGCATGAGCACTATCACCGTGAGCACTGTCACCATGGGCACTGTATCCATGGGAACTGTCACCATGGGCACTATCACGGTATGCACTATCACCATGGGAACTGTCACCATGGACACTCTCATGACGGACACTGTCACCATGAGCACTATCATCATGGGCAGTGCTACCATGAGGAATTTCACCATCGGAACTCCAACCAAGTACACCGCCAGCATGAGCACAGTCACCATGGGCAGTGCCACAATGAGCACTGTCACCATGGACACTGTATCCATGGGAACTGTCACCATGGGCACTATCACGGTGAGTACTATCACCATGGGAAATGTCACCATGGGAACGGTCGCCATGGGCATTGTCAAGATGATCACTTTCACCATGGGAACTCTCACCATGAGCATTGTCACGGTTGGCACTGTCAACATGAGCATTATCACCATGGAAATGGTCACCATGGGAACTGTCACCATGGGCACTCTCACAATAGGCACTATCACCATGGGCACTGTCACCATGGACACTGTCACCATGAGCACTATCATCATGGGCAGTACCACCATAACAGTTGTACCATGGGAACTCCAACCATGTACACCTCCATCGTGAGCACAGTCACCATGGGCAGTGTCAACATGAGCACTGTCACCATGGGCAATTTCAAGAGGGGCAGTGTCACCATGCGAACTTCCGCCATGAGCTGTATCACCATGAGCAATATCACCAAGGGCACTGTCACCGTGAGCACTATCACCGTGAGCACTATCACCATGGGCAGTGTCACCGTGAGCAATATCAACATGGGCAGTGTCACCATCAGCAGTATTACCATGGGCACTATCACGTTGAGCACTATCACCTTGCGCAGTGTCACCGTGGGCACTGTCACCATGGGCACTGTCAACATGAGCACAGTCACCATAGGAACTCTCACCATGAGCACTGTCACCATGGATAATTTCACCATGGGCACTGTCACCATGAGCACTATCATCATGGGGAGTGCCACCATGAGGAATTTCATCATGGGAACTCCAACCATATACACCGCCAGCTTTAGCACAGTCACCATGGGCTGTGTCACCATGAGCACTGTCACCGTGAGCACTGTCACCATGGGAACTCTCACCATGAGCATTGTCACCATGGCAAATATCACTATGGGCAGTGTCACCGTGGGCACTGTCACCATAGGCAGTTTCACCATGATCACTATTACCATGAGCACTATCACCATGAGCACTATCACCATGGGCACTGTCACCGTGAGCAATATTACCATGCGTACTATCACCAAGGGCAATGTCAACGTGAGCACTATCACCGTGAGCACTGTCACTGTGGGCATTGTCACCATGAGCACTGTCATCATGGTTACTCTCACCATAGAAACTGTCACAATGAGCACAGTCACTGTGGGCACTATCACCATGGACACTGTCACCATAGGCACTGTCACCATGGATACTGTCACCATGAGCACTATCATCATGGGCAGTGCTACCATAAGGAATTTCACCATGGGAACTCCAACCATGGACACCGCCAGCATGAGCACAGCCACCATGGGCGTGTCACCATGAGCACTGCCACCATGGGCACTTTCCACATGGGCACTGTCACCATGCGAACTATCGCCATGAGCACTATCACCATGAGCAGTATTACCATGAGCACTATCCCTAAGGGCACTGTCAATGTGAGCACTATCACCGTGAGCTCTATCACCATGGGCAGTGTCACCGTGAACAATATCACCATGGGCAGTGTCACCGTGAGCCCTATTACCATGGGCACTATCACCAAGGGCACTGTCATTGTGAGCACTGTCACCATGAGCACTGTCACCGTGGGCACTATCAACATGAGCACTGTCACCATGGGAACTGTTACCATGAGAACTGTCACCGTGGGCAATGTCACCATGAGCACTGTCACCGTGGGCACTGTCACCATGGGAACTGTCACCATGAGCACTATCACCGTGAGGACTATAACCATGGGCACTGTCACCGTGAGCAATATCACCATGAACACTGTAACCATGGGAAATGTCACCGTGGGCACTGTCACCATGTGCACTGTCAACATGAGCACTGTCACCATGGGAAATGTCACCATGGGCACTGTCACCATGGGCAGTGTCATCATGGGCAGTGACACCATGAGGAATTTCACCATGGGAACTCCAATCATGTACACCGCCAGCATGAGCACAGTCACCATGGCAGTGTCACCATGAGCAATGTCACCATGGGCACTTTCAACATGGGCACTGTCACCATGGACACTGTCATCATGAGCTCTGTTACCATGGGAAATGTCACCATGAGCACTGTCACCATGGGAACTGTCACCATGAGCACTATCAACGTGAGCACTATAACCATGGGCACCGTCACCTTGAGCAATATCACCATGAACACTGTCACCGTGTGCACTGTCAACATGAGCACTGTCAACATGGGAAATATCACCATGGGAACTCTCACCATGGGCAGGGTCACCATGAGCACTGTCACCATGGGCACTCTCACGATGGACACTGTCACCATGAGCACTATCATCATGGGCACTGCCAGCATAAGAAATTTCACCATGGGGACTCCAGCCATGTACACCGCCAGCATGAGCACAGTCACGATGGTCAGTGTTACCATGAGCACTCTCACCATGAGAACTTTAACCATGAGCACTATCATCAAGAGCACTGTCACTGCGAGCATTATCACCGTGAGCACTATCACCGTGGGCACTGTCACCATGCGAACTGTCACCATGAGCACTGTCACCATGGGCAATGTCACCATGAGCACTGTCACCGTGAGCACTGTAACCATGAGCACTGTCTCCGTGGGCATTGTAACCATGAGCACTGTCGTCATGGGCACTGTCACCATGCGAAATGCCACCATGAGCTCTATCACCGAGGGCACTGTCACAATGAGCACTGTCACCATGGGCACTGGATCCATGGGAACTGTCACAATGGGCACTATCACGGTGAGCACTATCACCATGGGAACTGTCACCATGGAAACGGTCACCATGGGCACTGTCAACATGAGCACTGTCACCATGGAAACGGTCACCATGGGCGCTGTCACCATGGGCACTCTCACCATAGGCACTGTCACCATGTGCACTGTCACCACGGACACTGTCACCATGAGCACTATCATCATGGGCAGTGCACCATAACAGTTGTACCATGGGAACTCCAACCATGTACACCTCCAACATGAGCACTGTCACCATGGGCGGTGTCAACATGAGCACTGTCACCATGGGCACTTTCAACAGGGGCAGTGTCACCATGCAAACTGCCACCATGAGAACTATCACCATGAGCACTATCACCAAGGGCACTGTCACCATGAGCACTATCACCGTGAGCACTATCACCATGAGCACTGTCACCATGAGCACTGTCACCGTGGGCACTGTCACCATGGGCACTGTCACAGTGGGCACTGTAACCATGGGAACTGTCACCATGAGCACAATCACCGTGAGCACTATCACCATGGGCAGTGTCACCGTAAGAAATATCACCATGGGCACTGTCACATTGAGCACTGTTACCATGGGGACTATCACCAAGGGCACTGTCACCGTGATCACTGTTACCATGAGCACTTTCACCGTGGGCACAGTAAACATGAGCACTGTCATCATGGGCACGGTCGGCCTGGGAACTCTCACCATGAGCACTGTCACCATGGGAAATGTCACCATGGGCACTGTCACCATGAGCACTATCATCATGGGCAGTGCCACCATGAGGAATTTCACCATGGGAACTCCAACCATATGCACCGCCAGCTTTAGCACAGTCACCATGGGCTGTGTCACCATGAGCACTGTCACCATGGGCACTGTCACCATGTGTACTGTCACCATGAGTACTGTCACTGTGGGTAATGTCACCATGAGCACTGTCACTGTGGGCACTGTCACCATGGTAAATGTCACCATGAGCACTATCACCATGAGCACTATGAACATGGGCCGTGTCCCCGTTAGTAATATCACCATAAACACTGTCACCGTGGGCACTGTCATCGTGTACACTGTCAAAGTTAGCACTGTCACCATGGGAAATGTCACCGTGGGCTCTATCACCGTGAGCACTATTAACATGGGTACTATCACCAAGGGCACTGTTACCGTGAGCAGTGTCACCATGAGCACTCTCACCGTGGACACTGTCACCATGAGCACTGTCATCATGGGCACTGTCACCATGGGAACTGTCATCATTTGAACCGTCACTGTGGGTTATATCACCGTGAGCACTATCACCAAGGGCACTGTCAATGTGAGCACTATCACCGTGAGCACTGTCACCATGAGCACTGTAACCATGGGAACTATCACCATGAGCACTATCACCGTTAGCACTATCACCCTGGGCAGTGTCACCGTGAACAATATCACCATGGGCACTGTCACTCTGATCACTGTAACCATGAGCACTGCCAGCGTGGGCACTGTCAACGTGAGCACTGTCACCATGGGCACTGTCACCATGAGAACTGTAACCGTTGGCACTATCACCATGGGCAGTGTCACCATGAGCACTGTCGCCATGAGCACTATCACTATGAGCACTATCACCAAGGGCACTGTCATCGTGAGCACTGTCCCCATGAGCACTGTCACCATGAGCACTATCACCAAGGGCACTGTCACCGTGAGCACTGTCACCATGAGCACTGTCACAGTGGGCACTGTCACCATGAGCACTATCACAATGGGCTCTGTCACCATAGGCACTGTCACCATGGACACTGTCACCATGAGCACTATCATCATGGGCAGTGCTACCATGAGGAATTTTACCATCGGAACTCCAACCAGGTACTCTGCCAGCATGAGCACATTCACCATGGGCAGTGCCACCATAAGCACTGTCACCATGGGCACTTTCAACATGGGCCCTATCACCATGGTAACTGTCACCATGAGCACTATCACCGTGAGCACTATGAACATGGGCCGGGTCACCGTTAGTAATATCACCATAAACACTGTCACCGTGGGCACTGTAATCGTGTACACTGTTAAAGTGAGCACTGTCACCATGGGAAATGTCACCGTGGGCTCTATCACCGTGAGCACTATTAACATGGGTACTATCACCAAGGGCACTGTTACCGTGAGCAGTGGTACCATGAGCACTCTCACCGTGGACACTGTCACCATGAGCACTGTCATCATGGGCACTGTCACCATGGGAACTGTCATCATTTGAACTGTCACTGTGGGTACTATCACCGTGAGCACTATCACCAAGGGCACTGTCAATGTGAGCACTATCACCGTGAGCACTGTCACCATGAGCACTGTCACCATGGGCACTGTAACCATGGGAACTATCACCATGAGCACTATCACCGTTAGCACTATCACCCTGGGCAGTGTCACCGTGAACAATATCACCATGGGCACTGTCACTGTGAGCACTGTCACCATGAGCACTGTCACCATGGGCACTGTCACCATGAGAACTGTAACCGTTGGCACTATCACCATGGGCAGTGTCACCATGAGCAATATCACCGTGGGCACTGTCACCGTGAGCACTATTACCATGGGTACTATCACCAAGGACACTGTCACCATGAGCACTGTCACCGTGGGCAGTGTCAACATTAGCACTGTCACCATGGGCACTGTCACCATGGGAACTGTCAGTATGAGCACTGTCACCCGGGGAAATGTCACCATGGGCACTGTCACCATAGGCACTGTCACCATGGACACATTCACCATGAGCACTAACATCATGGGCAATGCCACCATAAGGAATTTCACCATGGGGACTCCAACCATGTACACCGTGAACATCAGCACAGTCACCATGGGCAGTGTCACCATGAGCACTGTCGCCATGAGCACTTTCAACATGGGCACTGTCACTATGGGAACTGTCACTAAGAGCACAGTCACCATGCGCACTGTCACCAGGGACACTGTCACCATGAGCACTCTCACCATGGGCAATGTCACCATGGACGCTGTCACCATGGGCATGGTCAACATGATCATTGTCACCATGGGCAGTGTCAACATGAGCACTGTCACCATGGGCACTTTCAACAGGGGCAGTGTCACCATGTGAACTGTCACCATGAGCACAAACACCGTGAGCACTATCACCATGGGCAGTGTCACCGTGAGAAATATCACCATGGGCACTGTCACATTGAGCGCTATTACCATGGGTACTATCACCAAGGGCACTGTCACTGTGAGCACTGTCACCATGAGTACTGTCACTGTGGGCACTGTCAACATGAGCACTGTCAACATGAGCAATGTCACCATAGGAACTCTCACCATGAGCACTGTCACCATGTGAAATGTCACCATGAGCACTCTCATCATGGGCAGTGCCACCATGAGGAATTTCACCATGGGAACTCCAACCATATACACCGCCAGCTTTAGCACAGTCACCATGGGCTGTGTCACCATGAGCACTGTCACCATGAGCACTGTCACCCTGAGCACCGTCACCGTGGGCAATGTCACCATGAGCACTGTCACCGTGGGCATCGTCACCATGGGAACTGTCACCATGAGCACTATCAGCGTGAGCACTATAACCATGGGCTGTGTCACCATGAGCAATATCACCATGAACACTGTCACGGTGGGCACTGTCACCGTGTGCACTGTCAACATGAGCACTGTCACCGTGTGCACTGTCACCATGAGCACTGTCACCATGGGCACTCTCACGATGGACATTGTCACCATGGGCAGTGCCACCATGAGGAATTTCACCATGGGAACTCCAACGATGTACACCGCCAGCATTAGCATAGTCACCATGGGCACTCTCACGGTGAGCAGTGTCACCATGGGCACTTTCAACATGGCCACTGTCACCATGGGCACTGTCACCATGGACACTGTTATCATGAGCTCTGTTACCATGGGAAATGTCACCATGAGCACTGTCATCTTGGGAACTGCCACCATGGACACTGCCACCATGAGAACTGTAACCATTGGCACTGCCACAGTGAGCACTGTGACCGTGAGCACTGTCACCATGTGCACTGTCACCATGGGAACTCTCACCATCAGCACTGTCACCATGGGAAATGTCACTATGGGCAGTGTCACCATGGGCACTCTCACCACGGGCAGTGTCACCATGAGCACTATTACCATGAGCACTATCACCAAGAGCACTATCACCAAGGGCAGTGTCACTGTGCGCACTATCCCCGTGAGCACTATCACCATGGGCAGTGTCACCGTGAGCACTATTACAATGGGCACTATCGCCATGAGAACTATCACCGTGAGCACTGTCACCGTGTGGATTGTCACCATGTACACTGTCACCATGAGCACTGTCACCATGAGCACTATCATCATGGGCATTGCCACCATAAGGAATTTCCCCATGGGAACTCCAACCATGTACACTGCCAGCATGAGCAGAGTCACCATGGGCCGTGTCACCATGAGCACTATCACCATGAGCACTATCACCATGAGCACTGTCACCATGAGCACTGTCACCGTGGGCACTGTCACCATGAGCACTGTCACCGTGGGCACTGTAACCATGGAACTGTCACCATGAGCACAATCACCGTGAGCACTATCACCATGGGCAGTGTCACCATGAGAAATATCACCAAGGGCACTGTCACCGTGAGCACTGTTACCATGAACACTGTCACCGTGGGCACTGTCAACATGAGCACTGTCATCATGTGCACTGTCACCATGAGCACTGTGACCATGGGAAATGTCACCATGGGCACTATCACTATGGGCACTGTCACCATGGGCAATGTCACTATGAGCACTGTCACCATGGACACTGTAACCATGGGGTCTTTCACCCTGAGCACTATCACCGTGGGCACTATCAACATGGGCAGGGTCACCGTGAGCAATATCACCATGGGCACTGTCACCGTGAGCACTATTAACATGGGTACTATCACCAAGGGCACTGCCACCATGAGCACTGTCACTGTTGGCACTGTCACCATGAGCACGGTCACCATTGGCACTGTCACCATGAGCACTGTCACCATAGGCACTGTCACCGTGGACACTGTCACCATGGACAATATCATCATGGGCAGTGCCACCATAAGGAATTTCACCATGGGAACTCCAACCATGTATACCACCAGCATGAGCATAGTCACCACGGGGAGTGTCACCATGAGCACTGCCACCATGGGGACTTTCAACATGGGCACAGTCACCATACGAACTATCACCATGACCACTATCACCATGAGCAGTATTACCATGAGCACTATCACCAAGGGCACTGTCAATGTGAGCACTATCACCGTGAGCACTGTCACCATGAGCATTTTCACCGTGCGCACTGTCACCATGAGCACTGTCACCATGGGCACTGCCACCATGGGAACTATCACCATGAGCACTATCACCGTGAGCACTATCACCATGGGCAGTGTCACCGTGAACAATATCACCATGGGCACTGTCACTGTGAGCACTATTACCATGAGCACTATCACCAAGGGCAGTGTCACTGTGCGCACTATCACCGTGAGCACTATCATCATGGGCATGGCTACCATGAGGAATTTCACCATCGGAACTCCAACCATGTACACCGCCATCATGAGCACAGTCACCATGGGCAGTGCCACCATGAGCACTGTCACCGTGGGCACTGTCACCATGAGCATAGTCACCGTGGGCACTGTCACCATGAGCACTGTCACCATAGGTACTTTCAACAAGGCCATTGTCACCATGCGCACTGTCACCATGGACACTGTCATCATGAAATCTGTTACCATGGGAAATGTCACCATGAGCACTGTCACTTTGGGAACTGCCACCATGGACACTGCCACCATGAGCACTTTAACCATTGGCACTGCCACAGTGAGCACTGCCACCATGAGCAGTGTCACCATGGGAATTGTCACCATGTGCACTGTCACCATGGGAACTGTCACCATGAGCACTGCGACCATGGGAAATGTCACTATGGGCAGTGTCACCATGGGCACTGTCACCATGGGCAGTGTCACTATGAGCACTATTACCATGAGCACTATCACTATGAGCACTATCACCATGGGCACTGTCACAGTGAGCACTATTACCATGGGTACTATCACCAAGGGCACTGTCATCGTGAGCACTGTCCCCATGAGCACTGTCACCATGAGCACTATCACCAAGGGCACTGTCACCGTGAGCACTGTCACCATGAGCACTGTCACAGTGGGCACTGTCACCATGAGCACTATCACAATGGGCACTGTCACCATAGGCACTGTCACCATGGACACTGTCACCATGAGCACTATCATCATGGGCAGTGCTACCATGAGGAATTTTACCATCGGAACTCCAACCAGGTACTCTGCCAGCATGAGCACATTCACCATGGGCAGTGCCACCATAAGCACTGTCACCATGGGCACTTTCAACATGGGCCCTATCACCATGGTAACTGTCACCATGAGCACTATCACCGTGAGCACTATGAACATGGGCCGGGTCACCGTTAGTAATATCACCATAAACACTGTCACCGTGGGCACTGTCATCGTGTACACTGTTAAAGTGAGCACTGTCACCATGGGAAATGTCACCGTGGGCTCTATCACCGTGAGCACTATTAACATGGGTACTATCACCAAGGGCACTGTTACCGTGAGCAGTGTCACCATGAGCACTCTCACCGTGGACACTGTCACCATGAGCACTGTCATCATGGGCACTGTCACCATGGGAACTGTCATCATTTGAACTGTCACTGTGGGTACTATCACCGTGAGCACTATCACCAAGGGCACTGTCAATGTGAGCACTATCACCGTGAGCACTGTCACCATGAGCACTGTCACCATGGGCACTGTAACCATGGGAACTATCACCATGAGCACTATCACCGTTAGCACTATCACCCTGGGCAGTGTCACCATGAACAATATCACCATGGGCACTGTCACTGTGAGCACTGTCACCATGAGCACTGTCGCCATGGGCACTGTCACCATGAGAACTGTAACCGTTGGCACTATCACCATGGGCAGTGTCACCATGAGCAATATCACCGTGGGCACTGTCACCGTGAGCACTATTACCATGGGTACTATCACCAAGGACACTGTCACCATGAGCACTGTCACCGTGGGCAGTGTCAACATTAGCACTGTCACCATGGGCACTGTCACCATGGGAACTGTCAGTATGAGCACTGTCACCCGGGGAAATGTCACCATGGGCACTGTCACCATAGGCACTGTCACCATGGACACATTCACCATGAGCACTAACATCATGGGCAATGCCACCATAAGGAATTTCACCATGGGGACTCCAACCATGTACACCGTGAACATCAGCACAGTCACCATGGGCAGTGTCACCATGAGCACTGTCGCCATGAGCACTTTCAACATGGGCACTGTCACTATGGGAACTGTCACTAAGAGCACAGTCACCATGCGCACTGTCACCAGGGACACTGTCACCATGAGCACTCTCACCATGGGCAATGTCACCATGGACGCTGTCACCATGGGCATGGTCAACATGATCATTGTCACCATGGGCAGTGTCAACATGAGCACTGTCACCATGGGCACTTTCAACAGGGGCAGTGTCACCATGTGAACTGTCACCATGAGCACAAACACCGTGAGCACTATCACCATGGGCAGTGTCACCGTGAGAAATATCACCACGGGCACTGTCACATTGAGCGCTATTACCATGGGTACTATCACCAAGGGCACTGTCACTGTGAGCACTGTCACCATGAGTACTGTCACTGTGGGCACTGTCAACATGAGCACTGTCAACATGAGCAATGTCACCATAGGAACTCTCACCATGAGCACTGTCACCATGTGAAATGTCACCATGAGCACTCTCATCATGGGCAGTGCCACCATGAGGAATTTCACCATGGGAACTCCAACCATATACACCGCCAGCTTTAGCACAGTCACCATGGGCTGTGTCACCATGAGCACTGTCACCATGAGCACTGTCACCATGAGCACCGTCACCGTGGGCAATGTCACCATGAGCACTGTCACCGTGGGCATCGTCACCATGGGAACTGTCACCATGAGCACTATCAGCGTGAGCACTATAACCATGGGCTGTGTCACCATGAGCAATATCACCATGAACACTGTCACGGTGGGCACTGTCACCGTGTGCACTGTCAACATGAGCACTGTCACCGTGTGCACTGTCACCATGAGCACTGTCACCATGGGCACTCTCATGATGGACATTGTCACCATGGGCAGTGCCACCATGAGGAATTTCACCATGGGAACTCCAACGATGTACACCGCCAGCATTAGCATAGTCACCATGGGCACTCTCACGGTGAGCAGTGTCACCATGGGCACTTTCAACATGGCCACTGTCACCATGGGCACTGTCACCATGGACACTGTTATCATGAGCTCTGTTACCATGGGAAATGTCACCATGAGCACTGTCATCTTGGGAACTGCCACCATGGACACTGCCACCATGAGAACTGTAACCATTGGCACTGCCACAGTGAGCACTGTGACCGTGAGCACTGTCACCATGTGCACTGTCACCATGGGAACTCTCACCATCAGCACTGTCACCATGGGAAATGTCACTATGGGCAGTGTCACCATGGGCACTCTCACCACGGGCAGTGTCACCATGAGCACTATTACCATGAGCACTATCACCAAGAGCACTATCACCAAGGGCAGTGTCACTGTGCGCACTATCCCCGTGAGCACTATCACCATGGGCAGTGTCACCGTGAGCACTATTACAATGGGCACTATCGCCATGAGAACTATCACCGTGAGCACTGTCACCGTGTGGATTGTCACCATGTACACTGTCACCATGAGCACTGTCACCATGAGCACTATCATCATGGGCATTGCCACCATAAGGAATTTCCCCATGGGAACTCCAACCATGTACACTGCCAGCATGAGCAGAGTCACCATGGGCCGTGTCACCATGAGCACTATCACCATGAGCACTGTCACCATGGGCACTGTCACCATGAGCACTGTCACCGTGGGCACTGTAACCATGGGAACTGTCACCATGAGCACAATCACCGTGAGCACTATCACCATGGGCAGTGTCACCATGAGAAATATCACCAAGGGCACTGTCACCGTGAGCACTGTTACCATGAGCACTGTCACCGTGGGCACTGTCAACATGAGCACTGTCATCATGTGCACTGTCACCATGAGCACTGTGACCATGGGAAATGTCACCATGGGCACTATCACTATGGGCACTGTCACCATGGGCAATGTCACTATGAGCACTGTCACCATGGGCACTCTAACCATGGGGTCTTTCATCCTGAGCACTATCACCGTGGGCACTATCAACATGGGCAGCGTCACCGTGAGCAATATCACCATGGGCACTGTCACCGTGAGCACTATTAACATGGGTACTATCACCAAGGGCACTGCCACCATGAGCACTGTCACTGTTGGCACTGTCACCATGAGCACGGTCACCATTGGCACTGTCACCATGAGCACTGTCACCATAGGCACTGTCACCGTGGACACTGTCACCATGGACAATATCATCATGGGCAGTGCCACCATAAGGAATTTCACCATGGGAACTCCAACCATGTATACCACCAGCATGAGCATAGTCACCACGGGGAGTGTCACCATGAGCACTGCCACCATGGGGACTTTCAACATGGGCACAGTCACCATACGAACTATCACCATGACCACTATCACCATGAGCAGTATTACCATGAGCACTATCACCAAGGGCACTGTCAATGTGAGCACTATCACCGTGAGCACTGTCACCATGAGCATTTTCACCGTGCGCACTGTCACCATGAGCACTGTCACCATGGGCACTGCCACCATGGGAACTATCACCATGAGCACTATCACCGTGAGCACTATCACCATGGGCAGTGTCACCGTGAACAATATCACCATGGGCACTGTCACTGTGAGCACTATTACCATGAGCACTATCACCAAGGGCAGTGTCACTGTGCGCACTATCACCGTGAGCACTATCATCATGGGCATGGCTACCATGAGGAATTTCACCATCGGAACTCCAACCATGTACACCGCCATCATGAGCACAGTCACCATGGGCAGTGCCACCATGAGCACTGTCACCGTGGGCACTGTCACCATGAGCATAGTCACCGTGGGCACTGTCACCATGAGCACTGTCACCATAGGTACTTTCAACAAGGCCATTGTCACCATGCGCACTGTCACCATGGACACTGTCATCATGAAATCTGTTACCATGGGAAATGTCACCATGAGCACTGTCACTTTGGGAACTGCCACCATGGACACTGCCACCATGAGCACTTTAACCATTGGCACTGCCACAGTGAGCACTGCCACCATGAGCAGTGTCACCATGGGAATTGTCACCATGTGCACTGTCACCATGGGAACTCTCACCATGAGCACTGCGACCATGGGAAATGTCACTATGGGCAGTGTCACCATGGGCACTGTCACCATGGGCAGTGTCACTATGAGCACTATTACCATGAGCACTATCACTATGAGCACTATCACCATGGGCACTGTCACAGTGAGCACTATTACCATGGGTACTATCACCAAGGGCACTGTCATCGTGAGCACTGTCCCCATGAGCACTGTCCCCATGAGCAATATCACCAAGGGCACTGTCACCGTGAGCACTATCACCGTGAGCACTATCACCATGGGCAGTGTCACCGTGAGCAATATCAACATGGGCAGTGTCACCATCAGCACTATTACCATGGGCACTATCACGTTGAGCACTATCACCTTGCGCAGTGTCACCGTGGGCACTGTCACCATGGGCACTGTCAACATGAGCACAGTCACCATAGGAACTCTCACCATGAGCACTGTCACCATGGATAATTTCACCCTGGGCACTGTCACCATGAGCACTATCATCATGGGGAGTGCCACCATGAGGAATTTCATCATGGGAACTCCAACCATATACACCGCCAGCTTTAGCACAGTCACCATGGGCTGTGTCACCATGGGCACTGTCACCATGGGTACTGTCACCATGGGCACTTTCAACTTGGGAACTGTCACAATGCGAACTGTCACCATGAGCACTATCACCAAGGGCACTGTCACCGTGAGCACTTTCACCGTGATCACTATCACAGTGGGCACTGTCACCATGAGCACTGTCATCATGGGCACTGTCACCATAGGAAAGGTCACAATGAGCACTGTCACTGTGGGCACTATCACCATGAGCACTATCACAATGGGCACTGTCACCATAGGCACTGTCACCTTGGACAGTGTCACCATGAGCACTAACATCATGGGGAGTGCTACCATGAGGAATTTCATCATGGGAACTCCAACCATATACACCGCCAGCTTTAGCACAGTCACCATGGGCTGTGTCACCATGGGCACTGTCACCATGGGTACTGTCACCATGGGCACTTTCAACTTGGGAACTGTCACAATGCGAACTGTCACCATGAGCACTATCACCAAGGGCACTGTCACCGTGAGCACTTTCACCGTGATCACTATCACAGTGGGCACTGTCACCATGAGCACTGTCATCATGGGCACTGTCACCATAGGAAAGGTCACAATGAGCACTGTCACTGTGGGCACTATCACCATGAGCACTATCACAATGGGCACTGTCACCATAGGCACTGTCACCTTGGACAGTGTCACCATGAGCACTAACATCATGGGGAGTGCTACCATGAGGAATTTCACCATCGGAATTCCGACCACTTACACCGCCAGCATGAGCACAGTCACCATGAGCAGTGCAAGCATGAGCACTGTCACCATGGTCACTTTCAACATACGCAGTGTCACCATGCGAACTGCCACGATGAGCACTATCACCATGAAAACTATCACCAAGGGTACTGTCACCATGAACACTGTCTCCGTGGGCACTGTCACCATGAGCACTGTCATCATGGGCACTGTCACCATGGGAACGGTCAACATTAGCACTGTCACTGTGGGCACTATCACCGTGAGCACTATCACAACGGAAACTGTCACCATAGGTACTGTCACCATGGACACTGTCACCACGAACACTATCATCATGGGCAGTGCCACCATGAGGAATTTCACCTTGGGAACTCCAACCGTGTACATCGGCAGCGTTAGCACAGTCACCATGGGCTGTGTCACGATGAGCACTGCCACCATGGGCACTTTCAACATAGGCATTGTCACCATGCGAACAGTCACCATGAGCACTACTACCATGAGCACTATCACCAAGGGCACTGTCAGCGTGAGCACTATCACCGTGAGCACTATCACCGTGAGCACTGTCACCATGAGGATTTTCACCGTGGGCACTGTCACCATGAGCACTGTCATCATGGGCGTTGTCAACATAAGCATTGTCACCATGGGAACTCTCACTATGAGCACTGTCACCATGGGAAATGTCACCATGGGCACTGTCACCATAGGCATTGTCAACATGGACACTCTCACCATGAGCACTATCATCATGGGCATTGCCACCATAAGGAATTTCACCATGGGAACTCCAACCATGTACACCGCCAGCATGAGCACATTCACCATGGGCCGTGTCACCATGAGCACTATCACCATGAGCACTATCACCATGAACACTATCATTAAGGGCACTGTCACCGTGAGCACTATCACCGTGAACACTTTCACCATGACTACTTTCACCGTGGGCACTATAAGCATGAGCACTATCACCATGAGCACTGTCACTGCGGGCACTGTCACCGTGTTCACTGTCACCATGAGCACTGTAACCATGAGCCCTATCACCATGGGAACTGTCACCATGGGAACGGTCACTATGGGCACTGCCAAGATGAGCACTGTCACCATGGGAACTCTCACCATGAGCACTATCACCATGGGAAATATCACCATGGGCACTGTCACCATGGGCGCTGTCACCATGGACACCTTCACCATGAGCACTATCATCATGGGCAGTGCCAAAATAAGGAATTTCACCATTGTAACTCCAACCATGTACACCGCCAGCATGAGCACAGTCACCATGGGGACTGTCAACATGAGCACTGTCACCATGGGAAATGTCTCCATAAGCACTATCACCAGGAGCACTATCACCAAGGGCACTGTCACCATGAGCACTATCACCATGAGCACTGTCACCATGGGCAGTGTCACCGTGAGCACTGTCACCGTGGACATTGTCACTGTGGGTGCGGTCACCATGAGCACTGTCACCATGGGAAATGTCACAAGGGGATATGTCACCATGAGCACTATCACCGTGAGCAGTATCACCATGGGCACTGTCACCATGAGCACTGTCATAATGGGCACTGTCACCATGGGAACTCTCTCCATTAGCACTGTCACCATGGGAAATGTCACCATGGGCACTATCACTATGGGCACTGTCACCATGGGCAGTTTCATCATGGGCACTTTCTACATGGCCACTGTCACCATGGGCACTGTCACCATGGACACTGTCATCATGAACTCTGTTACCATGGGAAATATCACCATGAGCACTGTCATCTTGGAAACCGCCACCATGGACACTGCCACCATGAACAATGTTACCATTGGCACTGCCACAGTGAGCACGGTCACCGTGAGCACTGTCACCATGGGAACTGTCACCATGTGCACTGTCACCATGGGAACTCTCACCATGAGCACTGTCACCATAAGAAATGTCACTATCGGGAGTGTCACCATGGGCACTGTCAACATGAGCACTGTCACCATGGGAAATGTTACTATGGGCAGTGTCACCATGGGCACTGTCACCATGGGCAGTGTCACCATGTGCACTATTACCATGAGCACTATCACCAAGAGCACTATCACCAAGGGCACTGTCACCGTGAGCACTTTTACCGTGAGCACTATCACAGTGGGAACTTTTACCATGAGCACTATCATCATGGGCACTGTCACCATAGGAACTGTTACAATGAGCACTGTCACTTTGGGCACTATCACCATGAGCACTATCACAATGGGCACTGTCACCATAGGCACTGTCACCATGGACACTTTCACCGTGAGCACTATCATCATGGGCAGTGCTACCATGAGGAATTTCACCATCGGAACTCCAACCATGTACACCGCCAGCATGAGCACAGTCACCATGGGCAGTGCCACCATGAGCAGTGTCACCATGGGCACTTTCAACATGGGCACTGTCACCATGCGAACTGTCACCTTGAGCACTATCACCGTGAGCACTGTCACCATGAGCATAGTCACCGTGAGCACTGTCAGCATGAGCACTGTCACCATGGGCACTGTAACCATGGGAACCGTCACCATGAGCACTATCACCTTGAGCACTATCACCATGGGCGGTGTCACCGTGAGCAATATCACCATGGGCAATGTCACCATGAGCACTTTTACCATGGGTACTATCACCAATGGCACTGTCACCATGAGCAATGTCACCATGAGCACTGTCACCGTGGGCACTGTCACCATAAGCACTATCATCATGGGCACTGTCACCATTGGAACTGTCACCATTAGAACTGTCCCTGTGGGCCCTATCACCGTGAGCACTATCACAATGGGAACTGTCACCATAGGCAATGTCACCATGGACACTGTCACCATGAGCACTATCATCATGGGCAGTGCCACCATAAGGAATTTCACCATGGGAACTCCAACTATGTACACCGCCAGCATGAGCACAGTCACAATGGGCAGTGTCACCATGAGCACTGTCACCATGGGCACTTTGAACTTCACAATGTCTACCATGCGAACTGTCACCATGAGCACTGTCTCCATGAGCACTATCACCGTGAGAACTTTCATCATGAGCATAGTCACCGTGGGCACTGTGAACATGAGCACTGTCACCATGGGAACTGTCAACATGAGCACTATCACCATGAGCACTATCACCATGGGCAGTGTCACCGTGAGCAATATCACCATGGGCACTGTCACCGTGACCCCTATTACCATGGGTACTATCACCAAGGGCATTGTCACCGTGAGCACTGTCACCATGAGCAATGTCACCATGGGCACTGTCACCATGAGCACTGTCATCATGGGCACTGTCACCATGGGAACTGTCACCATTAGAACTGTCACTGAGGGCACTATCACCGTGAGCACTATCACAATGGGCACTGTCACCATAGGCACTGTCACCATGGACACTGTCACCATGAAAACTATCATCATGGGCAGTGCCACCATAAGGAATTTCACCATGGGAACTCCAACTATGTACACCGCCAGCATGAGCACAGTCACAATGGGCAGTGTCACCATGATCACTGCCACCATGGGCACTTTCAACATGGGCACTCTCAACATGCAAACCGTCACCATGAGCACTATCACCATCAGCAGTATTACCATGAGCACTATCACCAAGGGCACTGTCAGCGGGAGCACTGTCACCATGAGCACTATCACTGTGAGCACTGTCACCATGAGAATTGTCACCCTGGACACTGTCATCATGAGCACTGGCACCTTGGGTATTGTCAACATGAGCATTGTCATCATGGGAACTCTCACCATGAGCACTGTCAAGATGGGAAATGTCACCATGGGCACTGTCACCATGGACACTGTCACCATGAGCACTATCATCATGGGCATTGCCACCATAAGGAATTTCACCATGGGAACTCCAGCCATGTACACCACCAGCATGAGCACAGTCACCATGGGCAGTGCCACCATGAGCACTGTCACCATGGGCACTTTTAACATGGGCCCTGTCGCCATGCGAACTGTCACCATGAACAGTATCTCTGTGAGCACTCTCACCATGAGCATAGTCACCGTGGGCACTGTCATCATGAGCACTGTCACCATGGGCACTGTAACCATGGGAACTGTCACCATGAGCACTATCACCGTAAGCACTATCACCATGGGCAGTGTCACCGTGAGCAATATCACCATGGGCACTGTCACTGTGACCTCTATTACCATGGGTACTATCACCAAAGTCACTGTCACCGTGAGAACTGTCACCATGAGCAATGTCACCATGGGCACTGTCACCATGGGAAATGTCACAATGGGCAGTGTCACCATGGGCAGTGTCACCATGGGTAGTGTCACCATGAGCACTATTACCATGAGCACTATCACCATGAACACTATCATCATGGGCAGTGTCACCATGAGCACTATCACCGTGAGCACTGTCAGTGTGGGCATTGTCACCATGTGCACTGTCAACATGAGCACTGTTACCATGAGCACTATTAACATGGGAACTGTCACCATGGGAATGGTCACCATGGGCAATCTCACCATGAGCACTGTCACCATGGGTACTGTCACCATGGGCACTTTCAACATGGGCACTGTCACCATGCGCACAGTCACAATGAGCACTATCACCATGAGCACTATCACCAAGGGCACTGTCACCGTGAGCATTGTCACCGTGAGCACTGTCACAGTAGGCACTGTCACCATGAGCACTGTCATCATGGGCACTGTCACCATGGCGACTGTCACCATTAGCACTGTCACTTTGGGCACTATCACCATGAGCACTCTCACAATGGGCACTGTCACCATAGGCACTGTCACCATGGACACTGTCACCATGAGCACTATCATCATGGGCAGTGCTACCATGAGGAATTTCACCATCGGAACTCCAACCAAGTACACCGCCAGCATGAGCACAGTCATCATGGACACTGCCACTATGAGCACTGTCACCATGGGTACTTTCAACATGGGCCCTGTCACCATGCGAACTGTCTCCATGAGCACTATCACCGTGAGCACTGTCACCATGAGCATAGTCACCATGGGCAGTGTCACCATGAGCAATGCCACCATGGGCACTTTCAACATGGGCACAGTCACCATGCGAACTATCACCATGAGGACTATCACCATGAGAAATATTACCATGAACACTATCACCAAGGGCACTGTCAACGTGCGCACTATCACCGTAAGCACTATCACCATGAGCACTGTCACCGTGAGCACTGTCACTGTGGGCACTGTCACCGTGTGCACTGTCACCATGGGCAATTTCTACATGGCCACTGTCACCATGGGCACTGTCACCATGGACACTGTCATCATGAGCTCTGTTACCAAGGGAAATGTCACCACGAGCACTGTCATCTTGGGAACTGCCACCATGGACACTGCCACCATGAGCACTGTGAACATTGGCAGTGCCACCATGAGCACTATCCCCATGAGCACTATCACCAAGGGCACTGTCACCGTGAGCACTATCACCGTGAGCACTATCACCATGAGCACTGTCACCATGAGCACTGTCACCGTGGGCAAAGTCACCATGAGCACTGTCACCGTGGGCACTGTCACCATGAGCACTGTCATCATGGGCAATGTCACCATGGGCACTGTCACCATTAGAACTGTCACTCTCACTCTGGGTACTATCACCGTGAGCACTCTCACAATGGGCACTGTCACCATAGGCACTGTAAACATGGACAGTGTCACCATGAGCACTATTGTCATGGGCAGAACTCCCATAAGGAATTTCACCATGGGAGCTCCAAACATGTACACCGCCAGCATGAGCACTGTCACCGTGGGCACTGTCACAGTGGGCACTGTAACAATGGGCACTATCGCCATGAGCACTATCACCGTGAGCACTGTAACTGTGGGTATTGTCACCGTGTGCACGGTCACCATGAGCACTGTCACCATGAGCAGTATCACCATGGGAACTGTCTCCATGGGAACGGTCACCATGGGCAATGTCAACATGAGCACTCTCACCATGAGAACTCTCACTGTGAGCACTGTTACCATGGGAAATGTCACCATGGGCACTGTCACCATGGGCACTGTCACCATGGTTACTGTCACCATAGGAACTGTCACCATGAGCACTGTCACTGTGGGCACTATCACCATGAGCACTATCACAATGGGCACTGTCACCATAGGCACTGTCACCGTGGACACTGTCACCATGAGCACTATCATCATAGGCAGTGCTACCGTGAGGAATTTAACCATCGGAACTCCAACCATGTACACCGCCAACATGAGCACAGTCACCATGGGCAGTGTCACCATGAGCACTGTCACCATGGGCACTTTGAACTTCACAATGTCTACCATGCGAACTGTCACCATGAGCACTGTCTCCATGAGCACTATCACCGTGAGAACTTTCATCATGAGCATAGTCACCGTGGGCACTGTGAACATGAGCACTGTCACCATGGGAACTGTCAACATGAGCACTATCACCATGAGCACTATCACCATGGGCAGTGTCACCGTGAGCAATATCACCATGGGCACTGTCACCGTGACCCCTATTACCATGGGTACTATCACCAAGGGCATTGTCACCGTGAGCACTGTCACCATGAGCAATGTCACCATGGGCACTGTCACCATGAGCACTGTCATCATGGGCACTGTCACCATGGGAACTGTCACCATTAGAACTGTCACTGAGGGCACTATCACCGTGAGCACTATCACAATGGGCACTGTCACCATAGGCACTGTCACCATGGACACTGTCACCATGAAAACTATCATCATGGGCAGTGCCACCATAAGGAATTTCACCATGGGAACTCCAACTATGTACACCGCCAGCATGAGCACAGTCACAATGGGCAGTGTCACCATGATCACTGCCACCATGGGCACTTTCAACATGGGCACTCTCAACATGCAAACCGTCACCATGAGCACTATCACCATCAGCAGTATTACCATGAGCACTATCACCAAGGGCACTGTCAGCGGGAGCACTGTCACCATGAGCACTATCACTGTGAGCACTGTCACCATGAGAATTGTCACCCTGGACACTGTCATCATGAGCACTGGCACCTTGGGTATTGTCAACATGAGCATTGTCATCATGGGAACTCTCACCATGAGCACTGTCAAGATGGGAAATGTCACCATGGGCACTGTCACCATGGACACTGTCACCATGAGCACTATCATCATGGGCATTGCCACCATAAGGAATTTCACCATGGGAACTCCAGCCATGTACACCACCAGCATGAGCACAGTCACCATGGGCAGTGCCACCATGAGCACTGTCACCATGGGCACTTTTAACATGGGCCCTGTCGCCATGCGAACTGTCACCATGAACAGTATCTCTGTGAGCACTCTCACCATGAGCATAGTCACCGTGGGCACTGTCATCATGAGCACTGTCACCATGGGCACTGTAACCATGGGAACTGTCACCATGAGCACTATCACCGTAAGCACTATCACCATGGGCAGTGTCACCGTGAGCAATATCACCATGGGCACTGTCACTGTGACCTCTATTACCATGGGTACTATCACCAAAGTCACTGTCACCGTGAGAACTGTCACCATGAGCAATGTCACCATGGGCACTGTCACCATGGGAAATGTCACAATGGGCAGTGTCACCATGGGCAGTGTCACCATGGGTAGTGTCACCATGAGCACTATTACCATGAGCACTATCACCATGAACACTATCATCATGGGCAGTGTCACCATGAGCACTATCACCGTGAGCACTGTCAGTGTGGGCATTGTCACCATGTGCACTGTCAACATGAGCACTGTTACCATGAGCACTATTAACATGGGAACTGTCACCATGGGAATGGTCACCATGGGCAATCTCACCATGAGCACTGTCACCATGGGTACTGTCACCATGGGCACTTTCAACATGGGCACTGTCACCATGCGCACAGTCACAATGAGCACTATCACCATGAGCACTATCACCAAGGGCACTGTCACCGTGAGCATTGTCACCGTGAGCACTGTCACAGTAGGCACTGTCACCATGAGCACTGTCATCATGGGCACTGTCACCATGGCGACTGTCACCATTAGCACTGTCACTTTGGGCACTATCACCATGAGCACTCTCACAATGGGCACTGTCACCATAGGCACTGTCACCATGGACACTGTCACCATGAGCACTATCATCATGGGCAGTGCTACCATGAGGAATTTCACCATCGGAACTCCAACCAAGTACACCGCCAGCATGAGCACAGTCATCATGGACACTGCCACTATGAGCACTGTCACCATGGGTACTTTCAACATGGGCCCTGTCACCATGCGAACTGTCTCCATGAGCACTATCACCGTGAGCACTGTCACCATGAGCATAGTCACCATGGGCAGTGTCACCATGAGCAATGCCACCATGGGCACTTTCAACATGGGCACAGTCACCATGCGAACTATCACCATGAGGACTATCACCATGAGAAATATTACCATGAACACTATCACCAAGGGCACTGTCAACGTGCGCACTATCACCGTAAGCACTATCACCATGAGCACTGTCACCGTGAGCACTGTCACTGTGGGCACTGTCACCGTGTGCACTGTCACCATGGGCAATTTCTACATGGCCACTGTCACCATGGGCACTGTCACCATGGACACTGTCATCATGAGCTCTGTTACCAAGGGAAATGTCACCACGAGCACTGTCATCTTGGGAACTGCCACCATGGACACTGCCACCATGAGCACTGTGAACATTGGCAGTGCCACCATGAGCACTATCCCCATGAGCACTATCACCAAGGGCACTGTCACCGTGAGCACTATCACCGTGAGCACTATCACCATGAGCACTGTCACCATGAGCACTGTCACCGTGGGCAAAGTCACCATGAGCACTGTCACCGTGGGCACTGTCACCATGAGCACTGTCATCATGGGCAATGTCACCATGGGCACTGTCACCATTAGAACTGTCACTCTCACTCTGGGTACTATCACCGTGAGCACTCTCACAATGGGCACTGTCACCATAGGCACTGTAAACATGGACAGTGTCACCATGAGCACTATTGTCATGGGCAGAACTCCCATAAGGAATTTCACCATGGGAGCTCCAAACATGTACACCGCCAGCATGAGCACTGTCACCGTGGGCACTGTCACAGTGGGCACTGTAACAATGGGCACTATCGCCATGAGCACTATCACCGTGAGCACTGTAACTGTGGGTATTGTCACCGTGTGCACGGTCACCATGAGCACTGTCACCATGAGCAGTATCACCATGGGAACTGTCTCCATGGGAACGGTCACCATGGGCAATGTCAACATGAGCACTCTCACCATGAGAACTCTCACTGTGAGCACTGTTACCATGGGAAATGTCACCATGGGCACTGTCACCATGGGCACTGTCACCATGGTTACTGTCACCATAGGAACTGTCACCATGAGCACTGTCACTGTGGGCACTATCACCATGAGCACTATCACAATGGGCACTGTCACCATAGGCACTGTCACCGTGGACACTGTCACCATGAGCACTATCATCATAGGCAGTGCTACCGTGAGGAATTTAACCATCGGAACTCCAACCATGTACACCGCCAACATGAGCACAGTCACCATGGGCAGTGTCACCATGAGCACTGTCACCATGGGCACTTTGAACTTCACAATGTCTACCATGCGAACTGTCACCATGAGCACTGTCTCCATGAGCACTATCACCGTGAGAACTTTCATCATGAGCATAGTCACCGTGGGCACTGTGAACATGAGCACTGTCACCATGGGAACTGTCAACATGAGCACTATCACCATGAGCACTATCACCATGGGCAGTGTCACCGTGAGCAATATCACCATGGGCACTGTCACCGTGACCCCTATTACCATGGGTACTATCACCAAGGGCATTGTCACCGTGAGCACTGTCACCATGAGCAATGTCACCATGGGCACTGTCACCATGAGCACTGTCATCATGGGCACTGTCACCATGGGAACTGTCACCATTAGAACTGTCACTGAGGGCACTATCACCGTGAGCACTATCACAATGGGCACTGTCACCATAGGCACTGTCACCATGGACACTGTCACCATGAAAACTATCATCATGGGCAGTGCCACCATAAGGAATTTCACCATGGGAACTCCAACTATGTACACCGCCAGCATGAGCACAGTCACAATGGGCAGTGTCACCATGATCACTGCCACCATGGGCACTTTCAACATGGGCACTCTCAACATGCAAACCGTCACCATGAGCACTATCACCATCAGCAGTATTACCATGAGCACTATCACCAAGGGCACTGTCAGCGGGAGCACTGTCACCATGAGCACTATCACTGTGAGCACTGTCACCATGAGAATTGTCACCCTGGACACTGTCATCATGAGCACTGGCACCTTGGGTATTGTCAACATGAGCATTGTCATCATGGGAACTCTCACCATGAGCACTGTCAAGATGGGAAATGTCACCATGGGCACTGTCACCATGGACACTGTCACCATGAGCACTATCATCATGGGCATTGCCACCATAAGGAATTTCACCATGGGAACTCCAGCCATGTACACCACCAGCATGAGCACAGTCACCATGGGCAGTGCCACCATGAGCACTGTCACCATGGGCACTTTTAACATGGGCCCTGTCGCCATGCGAACTGTCACCATGAACAGTATCTCTGTGAGCACTCTCACCATGAGCATAGTCACCGTGGGCACTGTCATCATGAGCACTGTCACCATGGGCACTGTAACCATGGGAACTGTCACCATGAGCACTATCACCGTAAGCACTATCACCATGGGCAGTGTCACCGTGAGCAATATCACCATGGGCACTGTCACTGTGACCTCTATTACCATGGGTACTATCACCAAAGTCACTGTCACCGTGAGAACTGTCACCATGAGCAATGTCACCATGGGCACTGTCACCATGGGAAATGTCACAATGGGCAGTGTCACCATGGGCAGTGTCACCATGGGTAGTGTCACCATGAGCACTATTACCATGAGCACTATCACCATGAACACTATCATCATGGGCAGTGTCACCATGAGCACTATCACCGTGAGCACTGTCAGTGTGGGCATTGTCACCATGTGCACTGTCAACATGAGCACTGTTACCATGAGCACTATTAACATGGGAACTGTCACCATGGGAATGGTCACCATGGGCAATCTCACCATGAGCACTGTCACCATGGGTACTGTCACCATGGGCACTTTCAACATGGGCACTGTCACCATGCGCACAGTCACAATGAGCACTATCACCATGAGCACTATCACCAAGGGCACTGTCACCGTGAGCATTGTCACCGTGAGCACTGTCACAGTAGGCACTGTCACCATGAGCACTGTCATCATGGGCACTGTCACCATGGCGACTGTCACCATTAGCACTGTCACTTTGGGCACTATCACCATGAGCACTCTCACAATGGGCACTGTCACCATAGGCACTGTCACCATGGACACTGTCACCATGAGCACTATCATCATGGGCAGTGCTACCATGAGGAATTTCACCATCGGAACTCCAACCAAGTACACCGCCAGCATGAGCACAGTCATCATGGACACTGCCACTATGAGCACTGTCACCATGGGTACTTTCAACATGGGCCCTGTCACCATGCGAACTGTCTCCATGAGCACTATCACCGTGAGCACTGTCACCATGAGCATAGTCACCATGGGCAGTGTCACCATGAGCAATGCCACCATGGGCACTTTCAACATGGGCACAGTCACCATGCGAACTATCACCATGAGGACTATCACCATGAGAAATATTACCATGAACACTATCACCAAGGGCACTGTCAACGTGCGCACTATCACCGTAAGCACTATCACCATGAGCACTGTCACCGTGAGCACTGTCACTGTGGGCACTGTCACCGTGTGCACTGTCACCATGGGCAATTTCTACATGGCCACTGTCACCATGGGCACTGTCACCATGGACACTGTCATCATGAGCTCTGTTACCAAGGGAAATGTCACCACGAGCACTGTCATCTTGGGAACTGCCACCATGGACACTGCCACCATGAGCACTGTGAACATTGGCAGTGCCACCATGAGCACTATCCCCATGAGCACTATCACCAAGGGCACTGTCACCGTGAGCACTATCACCGTGAGCACTATCACCATGAGCACTGTCACCATGAGCACTGTCACCGTGGGCAAAGTCACCATGAGCACTGTCACCGTGGGCACTGTCACCATGAGCACTGTCATCATGGGCAATGTCACCATGGGCACTGTCACCATTAGAACTGTCACTCTCACTCTGGGTACTATCACCGTGAGCACTCTCACAATGGGCACTGTCACCATAGGCACTGTAAACATGGACAGTGTCACCATGAGCACTATTGTCATGGGCAGAACTCCCATAAGGAATTTCACCATGGGAGCTCCAAACATGTACACCGCCAGCATGAGCACAGTCACCATGGGCAGTGTCACCATGAGCACTGTCGCCATGGGCACTTTCAACATGGGCACTGGCACCATGGGAACTGTCACTAAGAGCACTCTCACCATGGGCACTGTCACCAGGGACACTGTCACCATGGGCACTCTCACCATGGGCAATGTCACCATGGACACTGTCACCATGGGAAATGTCACCATGGGCACTGTCACCATGGGCACTGTCACCATGGATATTGTCACCATGTGCACTGTCACCATGGGAATTCTCACCATGAGCACTGGCACCGTGGGCGCTGTCAACATGAGCACTGTCACCATGGCAACTCTCACCATGAGCACTGTCACCATGGGAAATGTCACCATGGGCACTGTCACCATGGGAAATGTCACTCTGGGCACTGTCACAATGGGCACTGTCACCATGGACACTGTCACCATGAGCCCTATCATCATGGGCAGGGCCACCATAAGGAATTTCACCATTGGAACTCCAACCGTGTACACCGCCAGCATGAGCACAGTCACCATGAGCACTGTCACCATGGGCTCTGTCACCATTCGAACTGTCACCATGAGCACTATCACTATGAGCATTATCACCATGAACACTATCACAAAGGGCACTGTCACCATGAGCACTATCACTGTGAGCACAATCACCGTGAGCACTGTCACCATGAGCACTGTCACCGTGGGCACTGTCACCATGGGAACTTTCACCATGGGCACTGTCACCATAGGCACTGTCACCAAGGACAATGTCAGCTTGGGAACTATCACCATGGGAAATGTCACCATGGGCACTGTAACCATGGACACTCTCACCAGGAGCACTATCACCATGGACACTCTTTCCATGAGCATTGTCCCCATGTACACTGTCAACATTGGAAGTGTCATCATGGGCAATGTCACCATGAGCACTGTCACCATGAGCACCGTCAATATGGGATCTGACACCATGAGCACTGTCACCATGGACACTGCCACCATGAGCACTGTCACTGTGAGCACTGTCACCATGATCATTGTCACCAGGGCATTGTCATCATGGGATGTGTCACCATGAGTACTATCATCTCCAGGACTGTCACAGTGAGCACTGATACCGTGAGCACTCTCACCATGAGCACTTTCATCATGAGCACTCTCACAATGAGAAATATCACCTCGAGCACTCTCACCGTGAGAACCGTCACTATGAGCACTCTCACCGTGAGCACTGTCATCATGGGAACTGCCACCATGAGAACTTTCAAGATGGTAACCACAACCATGGAAACTGCCACCATGAGCATTGTCACCGTGAGCATTGTCACCGTGAGCAGTGTCACCGTGCGCATTGTCAACATGAGCACTGTCACCATGGGAACTGATGCCATGAGCAATGTCACCATAGGAACTGTCACAATTGATGCTTCCACCTTGGGTACTGACACCATGGGCACTGTCACCATGGGGAATGTCACCATGGGCAATGTCACCATGGCCACTTTCACCATGGACACTGTTACCATAGACACTGTCACCAGGGGAACTGTCACAACGAGCACTCTCGCCGTCAGCACTGTCACTATGGGCAGTGTCATGGTGAGCAATATCACCATGGGTACTGTCACCATGAGCACTATTACCATGGGCACAGTCACCATGAGCAATGTCACCATGGACACTGTCTGCATGAGCACTATCATCATGGGAAGTGCCACCATGAGGAATTTCACCATGGGAACTCCAACCATGTACACCGCCAGCATGAGCACAGTCACCATGGGCATTTTCACCATGAACACTCTCACCATGGGCAATTTCAACATGGGCACTGTCACCATGAGAACTGTCACAATGAGCACTATCACTATGAGCACTATCACCATGAGCACTATCACAAAAGGCACTTTCACCATGAGCAGTATCACTGTGAGCACCATCACCATGAGCACTGTCACCATGAGCACTGTCACCGTGGGCACTGTCACCATGAGCTCTGTCACCATGGGCTCTGTCACCATGGGAACTGTCACCATGAGCACTATCACCGTGAGCACTAACAGCATTGGCAGTGTCACCATGAGCAATAGCACCATGGGAACTTTCATGGTGAGCACTATTACCATGGGCACTATCACCATTAGCACTATCACCGTGAGCACTGTCACCGTGGGCACTGTCACCGTGTGCACTGTCACCGTGGGCACTGTCACCGTGTGCACTGTCACCATGGGCAGTGTCACCATGAGCACTGTAACCGTGGACACTGTCATCATGAGCAGTACCACCATGAGTAATTTCACCATGGAAACTCCAACCATGTACACCACCAGCATTAGCACAGTCACCAAGGGCTGTGTCACCATGGGCACTGTCACCATGGGCACTATCACAAAGGACACTGTCATCATGAGCTCTATTACCATGGGAACTGTCACCATGAGCACTGTCCTCTTACGAACTGCCAGCACGGACACTGCCACCATCACCACTGTAACCATTGGCACTGCCACCGTGGGCACTGTCATCATGAGCACTGTCACCATGAGAACGGTCACCAGGGACACTGTCACCATGGGCACTATCAGCCAGAGCAATGTCACCTTGAGCACTATCACTGTGAGCACTATCACCCTGAGCACTGTCACCGTGGGCACTGTCACCATGCGCACTGTCACCATGGGCAATGTCACCATGGGAACTGTCACCATGAGCAGCATCACCGTGAGTACTATCACCATGGACAGGGTCACCGTGAGCAATATCACCATGGGCACTGTCACCGTGAGCACTATTACCATGGGCACAATCACCATGAGCACTATCACCGTGATCACTGTCACTGAGGACACTGTCACCATGAGCACTATCTCCATGAGCACTATCACCAGGGGCACTGTCACTGGGAGCACTATCATAATGGGCACTGTCACCATGGGCACTATCACGGTGAGCACTATCACCATGGGAACTGTCACTATGGGAACGGTCACCATGTGCACTGTAACCATTGACACTGCCACAGTGAGCACTGTCACAGTGAGCACTGTCACCATGGGAACTGTCACCATGTGCACTGTCACCATGGGAACTCTCACCATGAGCACTGTCACCATGGGAATTGTCACTATGAGCAGTGTCACCATGGGCACTGTCACCATGAACACTATTACCATGAGCACTATCACCAAGAGCACTATCATCAAGGGCAGTGTCACCATGAGCACTATCACCTTGAGCAATATCAACATGGGCACTGTCACCTTGAGCACAATTACAATGGGCATTATCACCATGTGCACTAACACCGTGAGCACTGTCAGTGTGGGCATTGTCACCATGTGCACTGTCACCATGAGCACTATCAGCATGGGCAGTGCTACCATGAGGAATTTCACCATGGGAACTCCAACCAAGTACACCGCCAGAATGAGCACAATCATCATGGGCAGTGCCACTATGAGCACTGTCACCATGGGCACTTTCAACATGGGCTGTGTCACCATGCGAACTGTCTGCATGAGCACTATCACCGTGAGCACTGTCACCATGGGCACTGTATCCATGGGAACTGTCACCATGGGCACTATCACGGTATGCACTATCACCATGGGAACTGTCACCATGGACACTCTCATGACGGACACTGTCACCATGAGCACTATCATCATGGGCAGTGCTACCATGAGGAATTTCACCATCGGAACTCCAACCAAGTACACCGCCAGCATGAGCACAGTCACCATGGGCAGTGCCACAATGAGCACTGTCACCATGGACACTGTATCCATGGGAACTGTCACCATGGGCACTATCACGGTGAGTACTATCACCATGGGAAATGTCACCATGGGAACGGTCGCCATGGGCATTGTCAAGATGATCACTTTCACCATGGGAACTCTCACCATGAGCATTGTCACGGTTGGCACTGTCAACATGAGCATTATCACCATGGAAATGGTCACCATGGGAACTGTCACCATGGGCACTCTCACAATAGGCACTATCACCATGGGCACTGTCACCATGGACACTGTCACCATGAGCACTATCATCATGGGCAGTACCACCATAACAGTTGTACCATGGGAACTCCAACCATGTACACCTCCATCGTGAGCACAGTCACCATGGGCAGTGTCAACATGAGCACTGTCACCATGGGCAATTTCAAGAGGGGCAGTGTCACCATGCGAACTTCCGCCATGAGCTGTATCACCATGAGCAATATCACCAAGGGCACTGTCACCGTGAGCACTATCACCGTGAGCACTATCACCATGGGCAGTGTCACCGTGAGCAATATCAACATGGGCAGTGTCACCATCAGCAGTATTACCATGGGCACTATCACGTTGAGCACTATCACCTTGCGCAGTGTCACCGTGGGCACTGTCACCATGGGCACTGTCAACATGAGCACAGTCACCATAGGAACTCTCACCATGAGCACTGTCACCATGGATAATTTCACCATGGGCACTGTCACCATGAGCACTATCATCATGGGGAGTGCCACCATGAGGAATTTCATCATGGGAACTCCAACCATATACACCGCCAGCTTTAGCACAGTCACCATGGGCTGTGTCACCATGAGCACTGTCACCGTGAGCACTGTCACCATGGGAACTCTCACCATGAGCATTGTCACCATGGCAAATATCACTATGGGCAGTGTCACCGTGGGCACTGTCACCATAGGCAGTTTCACCATGATCACTATTACCATGAGCACTATCACCATGAGCACTATCACCATGGGCACTGTCACCGTGAGCAATATTACCATGCGTACTATCACCAAGGGCAATGTCAACGTGAGCACTATCACCGTGAGCACTGTCACTGTGGGCATTGTCACCATGAGCACTGTCATCATGGTTACTCTCACCATAGAAACTGTCACAATGAGCACAGTCACTGTGGGCACTATCACCATGGACACTGTCACCATAGGCACTGTCACCATGGATACTGTCACCATGAGCACTATCATCATGGGCAGTGCTACCATAAGGAATTTCACCATGGGAACTCCAACCATGGACACCGCCAGCATGAGCACAGCCACCATGGGCGTGTCACCATGAGCACTGCCACCATGGGCACTTTCCACATGGGCACTGTCACCATGCGAACTATCGCCATGAGCACTATCACCATGAGCAGTATTACCATGAGCACTATCCCCAAGGGCACTGTCAATGTGAGCACTATCACCGTGAGCTCTATCACCATGGGCAGTGTCACCGTGAACAATATCACCATGGGCAGTGTCACCGTGAGCCCTATTACCATGGGCACTATCACCAAGGGCACTGTCATTGTGAGCACTGTCACCATGAGCACTGTCACCGTGGGCACTATCAACATGAGCACTGTCACCATGGGAACTGTTACCATGAGAACTGTCACCGTGGGCAATGTCACCATGAGCACTGTCACCGTGGGCACTGTCACCATGGGAACTGTCACCATGAGCACTATCACCGTGAGGACTATAACCATGGGCACTGTCACCGTGAGCAATATCACCATGAACACTGTAACCATGGGAAATGTCACCGTGGGCACTGTCACCATGTGCACTGTCAACATGAGCACTGTCATCATGGGAAATGTCACCATGGGCACTGTCACCATGGGCAGTGTCATCATGGGCAGTGACACCATGAGGAATTTCACCATGGGAACTCCAATCATGTACACCGCCAGCATGAGCACAGTCACCATGGCAGTGTCACCATGAGCAATGTCACCATGGGCACTTTCAACATGGGCACTGTCACCATGGACACTGTCATCATGAGCTCTGTTACCATGGGAAATGTCACCATGAGCACTGTCACCATGGGAACTGTCACCATGAGCACTATCAACGTGAGCACTATAACCATGGGCACTGTCACCTTGAGCAATATCACCATGAACACTGTCACCGTGTGCACTGTCAACATGAGCACTGTCAACATGGGAAATATCACCATGGGAACTCTCACCATGGGCAGGGTCACCATGAGCACTGTCACCATGGGCACTCTCACGATGGACACTGTCACCATGAGCACTATCATCATGGGCACTGCCAGCATAAGAAATTTCACCATGGGGACTCCAGCCATGTACACCGCCAGCATGAGCACAGTCACGATGGTCAGTGTTACCATGAGCACTCTCACCATGAGAACTTTAACCATGAGCACTATCATCAAGAGCACTGTCACTGCGAGCATTATCACCGTGAGCACTATCACCGTGGGCACTGTCACCATGCGAACTGTCACCATGAGCACTGTCACCATGGGCAATGTCACCATGAGCACTGTCACCGTGAGCACTGTAACCATGAGCACTGTCTCCGTGGGCATTGTAACCATGAGCACTGTCGTCATGGGCACTGTCACCATGCGAAATGCCACCATGAGCTCTATCACCGAGGGCACTGTCACAATGAGCACTGTCACCATGGGCACTGGATCCATGGGAACTGTCACAATGGGCACTATCACGGTGAGCACTATCACCATGGGAACTGTCACCATGGAAACGGTCACCATGGGCACTGTCAACATGAGCACTGTCACCATGGAAACGGTCACCATGGGCGCTGTCACCATGGGCACTCTCACCATAGGCACTGTCACCATGTGCACTGTCACCACGGACACTGTCACCATGAGCACTATCATCATGGGCAGTGCACCATAACAGTTGTACCATGGGAACTCCAACCATGTACACCTCCAACATGAGCACTGTCACCATGGGCGGTGTCAACATGAGCACTGTCACCATGGGCACTTTCAACAGGGGCAGTGTCACCATGCAAACTGCCACCATGAGAACTATCACCATGAGCACTATCACCAAGGGCACTGTCACCATGAGCACTATCACCGTGAGCACTATCACCATGAGCACTGTCACCATGAGCACTGTCACCGTGGGCACTGTCACCATGGGCACTGTCACAGTGGGCACTGTAACCATGGGAACTGTCACCATGAGCACAATCACCGTGAGCACTATCACCATGGGCAGTGTCACCGTAAGAAATATCACCATGGGCACTGTCACATTGAGCACTGTTACCATGGGGACTATCACCAAGGGCACTGTCACCGTGATCACTGTTACCATGAGCACTTTCACCGTGGGCACAGTAAACATGAGCACTGTCATCATGGGCACGGTCGGCCTGGGAACTCTCACCATGAGCACTGTCACCATGGGAAATGTCACCATGGGCACTGTCACCATGAGCACTATCATCATGGGCAGTGCCACCATGAGGAATTTCACCATGGGAACTCCAACCATATGCACCGCCAGCTTTAGCACAGTCACCATGGGCTGTGTCACCATGAGCACTGTCACCATGGGCACTGTCACCATGTGTACTGTCACCATGAGTACTGTCACTGTGGGTAATGTCACCATGAGCACTGTCACTGTGGGCACTGTCACCATGGTAACTGTCACCATGAGCACTATCACCATGAGCACTATGAACATGGGCCGTGTCCCCGTTAGTAATATCACCATAAACACTGTCACCGTGGGCACTGTCATCGTGTACACTGTCAAAGTTAGCACTGTCACCATGGGAAATGTCACCGTGGGCTCTATCACCGTGAGCACTATTAACATGGGTACTATCACCAAGGGCACTGTTACCGTGAGCAGTGTCACCATGAGCACTCTCACCGTGGACACTGTCACCATGAGCACTGTCATCATGGGCACTGTCACCATGGGAACTGTCATCATTTGAACTGTCACTGTGGGTACTATCACCGTGAGCACTATCACCAAGGGCACTGTCAATGTGAGCACTATCACCGTGAGCACTGTCACCATGAGCACTGTAACCATGGGAACTATCACCATGAGCACTATCACCGTTAGCACTATCACCCTGGGCAGTGTCACCGTGAACAATATCACCATGGGCACTGTCACTGTGATCACTGTAACCATGAGCACTGCCAGCGTGGGCACTGTCAACGTGAGCACTGTCACCATGGGCACTGTCACCATGAGAACTGTAACCGTTGGCACTATCACCATGGGCAGTGTCACCATGAGCACTGTCGCCATGAGCACTATCACTATGAGCACTATCACCAAGGGCACTGTCATCGTGAGCACTGTCCCCATGAGCACTGTCACCATGAGCACTATCACCAAGGGCACTGTCACCGTGAGCACTGTCACCATGAGCACTGTCACAGTGGGCACTGTCACCATGAGCACTATCACAATGGGCTCTGTCACCATAGGCACTGTCACCATGGACACTGTCACCATGAGCACTATCATCATGGGCAGTGCTACCATGAGGAATTTTACCATCGGAACTCCAACCAGGTACTCTGCCAGCATGAGCACATTCACCATGGGCAGTGCCACCATAAGCACTGTCACCATGGGCACTTTCAACATGGGCCCTATCACCATGGTAACTGTCACCATGAGCACTATCACCGTGAGCACTATGAACATGGGCCGGGTCACCGTTAGTAATATCACCATAAACACTGTCACCGTGGGCACTGTAATCGTGTACACTGTTAAAGTGAGCACTGTCACCATGGGAAATGTCACCGTGGGCTCTATCACCGTGAGCACTATTAACATGGGTACTATCACCAAGGGCACTGTTACCGTGAGCAGTGGTACCATGAGCACTCTCACCGTGGACACTGTCACCATGAGCACTGTCATCATGGGCACTGTCACCATGGGAACTGTCATCATTTGAACTGTCACTGTGGGTACTATCACCGTGAGCACTATCACCAAGGGCACTGTCAATGTGAGCACTATCACCGTGAGCACTGTCACCATGAGCACTGTCACCATGGGCACTGTAACCATGGGAACTATCACCATGAGCACTATCACCATTAGCACTATCACCCTGGGCAGTGTCACCGTGAACAATATCACCATGGGCACTGTCACTGTGAGCACTGTCACCATGAGCACTGTCACCATGGGCACTGTCACCATGAGAACTGTAACCGTTGGCACTATCACCATGGGCAGTGTCACCATGAGCAATATCACCGTGGGCACTGTCACCGTGAGCACTATTACCATGGGTACTATCACCAAGGACACTGTCACCATGAGCACTGTCACCGTGGGCAGTGTCAACATTAGCACTGTCACCATGGGCACTGTCACCATGGGAACTGTCAGTATGAGCACTGTCACCCGGGGAAATGTCACCATGGGCACTGTCACCATAGGCACTGTCACCATGGACACATTCACCATGAGCACTAACATCATGGGCAATGCCACCATAAGGAATTTCACCATGGGGACTCCAACCATGTACACCGTGAACATCAGCACAGTCACCATGGGCAGTGTCACCATGAGCACTGTCGCCATGAGCACTTTCAACATGGGCACTGTCACTATGGGAACTGTCACTAAGAGCACAGTCACCATGCGCACTGTCACCAGGGACACTGTCACCATGAGCACTCTCACCATGGGCAATGTCACCATGGACGCTGTCACCATGGGCATGGTCAACATGATCATTGTCACCATGGGCAGTGTCAACATGAGCACTGTCACCATGGGCACTTTCAACAGGGGCAGTGTCACCATGTGAACTGTCACCATGAGCACAAACACCGTGAGCACTATCACCATGGGCAGTGTCACCGTGAGAAATATCACCATGGGCACTGTCACATTGAGCGCTATTACCATGGGTACTATCACCAAGGGCACTGTCACTGTGAGCACTGTCACCATGAGTACTGTCACTGTGGGCACTGTCAACATGAGCACTGTCAACATGAGCAATGTCACCATAGGAACTCTCACCATGAGCACTGTCACCATGTGAAATGTCACCATGAGCACTCTCATCATGGGCAGTGCCACCATGAGGAATTTCACCATGGGAACTCCAACCATATACACCGCCAGCTTTAGCACAGTCACCATGGGCTGTGTCACCATGAGCACTGTCACCATGAGCACTGTCACCCTGAGCACCGTCACCGTGGGCAATGTCACCATGAGCACTGTCACCGTGGGCATCGTCACCATGGGAACTGTCACCATGAGCACTATCAGCGTGAGCACTATAACCATGGGCTGTGTCACCATGAGCAATATCACCATGAACACTGTCACGGTGGGCACTGTCACCGTGTGCACTGTCAACATGAGCACTGTCACCGTGTGCACTGTCACCATGAGCACTGTCACCATGGGCACTCTCACGATGGACATTGTCACCATGGGCAGTGCCACCATGAGGAATTTCACCATGGGAACTCCAACGATGTACACCGCCAGCATTAGCATAGTCACCATGGGCACTCTCACGGTGAGCAGTGTCACCATGGGCACTTTCAACATGGCCACTGTCACCATGGGCACTGTCACCATGGACACTGTTATCATGAGCTCTGTTACCATGGGAAATGTCACCATGAGCACTGTCATCTTGGGAACTGCCACCATGGACACTGCCACCATGAGAACTGTAACCATTGGCACTGCCACAGTGAGCACTGTGACCGTGAGCACTGTCACCATGTGCACTGTCACCATGGGAACTCTCACCATCAGCACTGTCACCATGGGAAATGTCACTATGGGCAGTGTCACCATGGGCACTCTCACCACGGGCAGTGTCACCATGAGCACTATTACCATGAGCACTATCACCAAGAGCACTATCACCAAGGGCAGTGTCACTGTGCGCACTATCCCCGTGAGCACTATCACCATGGGCAGTGTCACCGTGAGCACTATTACAATGGGCACTATCGCCATGAGAACTATCACCGTGAGCACTGTCACCGTGTGGATTGTCACCATGTACACTGTCACCATGAGCACTGTCACCATGAGCACTATCATCATGGGCATTGCCACCATAAGGAATTTCCCCATGGGAACTCCAACCATGTACACTGCCAGCATGAGCAGAGTCACCATGGGCCGTGTCACCATGAGCACTATCACCATGAGCACTATCACCATGAGCACTGTCACCATGAGCACTGTCACCGTGGGCACTGTCACCATGAGCACTGTCACCGTGGGCACTGTAACCATGGAACTGTCACCATGAGCACAATCACCGTGAGCACTATCACCATGGGCAGTGTCACCATGAGAAATATCACCAAGGGCACTGTCACCGTGAGCACTGTTACCATGAACACTGTCACCGTGGGCACTGTCAACATGAGCACTGTCATCATGTGCACTGTCACCATGAGCACTGTGACCATGGGAAATGTCACCATGGGCACTATCACTATGGGCACTGTCACCATGGGCAATGTCACTATGAGCACTGTCACCATGGACACTGTAACCATGGGGTCTTTCACCCTGAGCACTATCACCGTGGGCACTATCAACATGGGCAGGGTCACCGTGAGCAATATCACCATGGGCACTGTCACCGTGAGCACTATTAACATGGGTACTATCACCAAGGGCACTGCCACCATGAGCACTGTCACTGTTGGCACTGTCACCATGAGCACGGTCACCATTGGCACTGTCACCATGAGCACTGTCACCATAGGCACTGTCACCGTGGACACTGTCACCATGGACAATATCATCATGGGCAGTGCCACCATAAGGAATTTCACCATGGGAACTCCAACCATGTATACCACCAGCATGAGCATAGTCACCACGGGGAGTGTCACCATGAGCACTGCCACCATGGGGACTTTCAACATGGGCACAGTCACCATACGAACTATCACCATGACCACTATCACCATGAGCAGTATTACCATGAGCACTATCACCAAGGGCACTGTCAATGTGAGCACTATCACCGTGAGCACTGTCACCATGAGCATTTTCACCGTGCGCACTGTCACCATGAGCACTGTCACCATGGGCACTGCCACCATGGGAACTATCACCATGAGCACTATCACCGTGAGCACTATCACCATGGGCAGTGTCACCGTGAACAATATCACCATGGGCACTGTCACTGTGAGCACTATTACCATGAGCACTATCACCAAGGGCAGTGTCACTGTGCGCACTATCACCGTGAGCACTATCATCATGGGCATGGCTACCATGAGGAATTTCACCATCGGAACTCCAACCATGTACACCGCCATCATGAGCACAGTCACCATGGGCAGTGCCACCATGAGCACTGTCACCGTGGGCACTGTCACCATGAGCATAGTCACCGTGGGCACTGTCACCATGAGCACTGTCACCATAGGTACTTTCAACAAGGCCATTGTCACCATGCGCACTGTCACCATGGACACTGTCATCATGAAATCTGTTACCATGGGAAATGTCACCATGAGCACTGTCACTTTGGGAACTGCCACCATGGACACTGCCACCATGAGCACTTTAACCATTGGCACTGCCACAGTGAGCACTGCCACCATGAGCAGTGTCACCATGGGAATTGTCACCATGTGCACTGTCACCATGGGAACTCTCACCATGAGCACTGCGACCATGGGAAATGTCACTATGGGCAGTGTCACCATGGGCACTGTCACCATGGGCAGTGTCACTATGAGCACTATTACCATGAGCACTATCACTATGAGCACTATCACCATGGGCACTGTCACAGTGAGCACTATTACCATGGGTACTATCACCAAGGGCACTGTCATCGTGAGCACTGTCCCCATGAGCACTGTCACCATGAGCACTATCACCAAGGGCACTGTCACCGTGAGCACTGTCACCATGAGCACTGTCACAGTGGGCACTGTCACCATGAGCACTATCACAATGGGCACTGTCACCATAGGCACTGTCACCATGGACACTGTCACCATGAGCACTATCATCATGGGCAGTGCTACCATGAGGAATTTTACCATCGGAACTCCAACCAGGTACTCTGCCAGCATGAGCACATTCACCATGGGCAGTGCCACCATAAGCACTGTCACCATGGGCACTTTCAACATGGGCCCTATCACCATGGTAACTGTCACCATGAGCACTATCACCGTGAGCACTATGAACATGGGCCGGGTCACCGTTAGTAATATCACCATAAACACTGTCACCGTGGGCACTGTCATCGTGTACACTGTTAAAGTGAGCACTGTCACCATGGGAAATGTCACCGTGGGCTCTATCACCGTGAGCACTATTAACATGGGTACTATCACCAAGGGCACTGTTACCGTGAGCAGTGTCACCATGAGCACTCTCACCGTGGACACTGTCACCATGAGCACTGTCATCATGGGCACTGTCACCATGGGAACTGTCATCATTTGAACTGTCACTGTGGGTACTATCACCGTGAGCACTATCACCAAGGGCACTGTCAATGTGAGCACTATCACCGTGAGCACTGTCACCATGAGCACTGTCACCATGGGCACTGTAACCATGGGAACTATCACCATGAGCACTATCACCGTTAGCACTATCACCCTGGGCAGTGTCACCGTGAACAATATCACCATGGGCACTGTCACTGTGAGCACTGTCACCATGAGCACTGTCGCCATGGGCACTGTCACCATGAGAACTGTAACCGTTGGCACTATCACCATGGGCAGTGTCACCATGAGCAATATCACCGTGGGCACTGTCACCGTGAGCACTATTACCATGGGTACTATCACCAAGGACACTGTCACCATGAGCACTGTCACCGTGGGCAGTGTCACCATGAGCAATATCACCATGGGCACTGTCAACATGAGCACTATTACCATGGGCAATATCACCATGAGCTCTATCACCGTGAGCACTGTCACCATGGGCACTGTCACCGTGTGCACTGTCCCCATGAGCACTGTCACCATGAGCACTATCACCAAGGGCACTGTCACCGTGAGCACTGTCACCATGAGCACTATCACAATGGGCACTGTCACCATAGGCACTGTCACCATGGACACTGTTACCATGAGCACTATCATAATGGGCAGTGCTACCATGAGGAATTTCACCATCGGAACTCCAACCAGGTACACTGCCAGCATGAGCACATTCACCATGGGCAGTGCCACCATAAGCACTGTCACCATGGGCACTTTCAACATGGGCCCTGTCACCATGCGAACTGTCACCATGAGCACTATCACCGTGAGCACTATCACCATGAGCATTGTCACCGTGGGCACTGTCACCAGGAGCACTGTCACCATGGGCACTGTAACCATGGGAACTGTCACCATGAGCACTATCACCGTGAGCACTATCACCATGGGAAGTGTACCGTGAACAATATCACCATGGGTACTGTCAACGTGAGCACTATTACCATGGGCACTATCACCATGGGCATTGTTACTGTGAGCACTGCCACCATGAGCACTGTCACTGTGGGCACTGTCAACATGAGCACTGTCACCATGGGCAATGTCACCATGGGAACTGTCACCATGAGCACTGTCATCATTAGCACTATCATCATGGGCACTGTCACCATGGGAACGGTCACCATGGGCATTGTCAAGATGAGCACTATCACCATGGGAACTCTCACCATGAGCACTGTCACCGTGGGCACTGTCAACATGAGCACTGTCACCATGGAAACGGTCACCTTGGGTGCTGTCACCATGGGCACTCTCACCATAGGCCCTGTCACCATGGGCACTGTCACCATGGACACTGTCACCATGAGCACTATCATCATGGGCAGTGCCACCATAACAGTTGTACCATGGGAACTCCAACCATGTACACCTCCAGCATGAGCACTGTCACCATGGGCAGGGTCAACATGAGCACTGTCACCATGGGCACTTTCAACAGGGGCAGAGTCACCATGCAAACTGCCACCATGAGCACTATCACGATGAGCACTATCACCAAGGGCACTGTCACCGTGAGCACTATCACCGTGAGCATTATCACCATGAGCACTGTCACCATGAGCACTGTCACCGTGGGCATTGTCACCATGGGCACTGTCACGGTGGGCACTGTAACCATGGGAACTGTCACCATGAGTACAATCACCATGAGCACTATCACCATGGGCAGTGTCACCGTGAGAAATATCACCATGGGCACTGTCACATTGAGCACTGTTACCATGGGTACTATCACCAAGGGCACTGTCACCGTGAGCACTGTTACCATGAGCACTTTCACCGTGGGCACAGTCAACATGAACACTGTCATCATGGGCACTGTCGGCCTGGGAACTCTCACCATGAGCACTGTCACCATGGGAAATGTCACCATGGGCACTATCACTATGGGCACTGTCACCATGGGCAGTGTCACTACGAGCACTGTCACCATGGGCAGTGTCACCATGGGAACTGTCACGATGAGCATTATCACCCTGAGCACTATCACCATGGGCAGTGTCACCGTGATCATTATCAACATGGGCAGTGTCACCATCAGCACTATTACCATGGGCACTATCACGTCGAGAACTATCACCGTGAACACTGTCACCGTGGGCACAGTCACCATGGGCACTGTCAACATGAGCACAGTCAGCATAGGAACTCTCACCATGAGCACTGTCACCATGGGAAATGTCACCATGGGCACTGTCACCATGAGCACTATCATCATGGGCAGTGCCACCATGAGGAATTTCACCATGGGAACTCCAACCATATGCACCGCCAGCTTTAGCACAGTCACCATGGGCTGTGTCACCATGAGCACTGTCACCATGGGCACTGTCACCATGCGTACTCTCACCATGAGTACTGTCACCGTGGGTAATGTCACCATGAGCACTTTCACTGTGGGCACTGTCACCATGGTAACTGTCACCATGGGCACTGT
Source organism: Balaenoptera borealis (assembly GCF_965194805.1). Taxonomy (NCBI): domain Eukaryota; kingdom Metazoa; phylum Chordata; class Mammalia; order Artiodactyla; family Balaenopteridae; genus Balaenoptera; species Balaenoptera borealis. The sequence continues at coordinate 18,042,620 of NC_138874.1, forward strand.
CACCGTGAGCACTATTACCATGGGCACTATCACCAAGGGCACTGTCACTGTGAGCACTGTCACCATGAGCACTGTCACCATGGGCACTGTCGCCATGGGTACTGTCACCATGGGTAATGTCATCATGGGAATTCTTAGCAAGAGCATAGTCACCATGGGCACGGTCACCATGGACAATGTCAACATGAGCACTCTCACCATGGAAAATGTCACCATGAGCACTATCACCGTGGGCAGTGTCACCGTGATCAATATCACCATGGGCATTGTCACCATGAGCACTATCACCATAGACACTGTCACCACGGGCATCCTCACCATGGGCATTTTCATCATGGACACTCTCACCATGAACACTTTCAACATGGGAAGTGTCACCATGGTCACTGTCACCATGGGCACTTTCAACATGGGCACTGTCACCTTGCGAAATGTCACCATGGGCAGTGTCACCATGAGCACTGTCACCATTGGCACTGTCAACATGGACACTGTCACCATCAACACTATCATCATGAGGAATTTCAACATGGGAACACCAACCCTGTACACCGCCAGCATGAGCAAAGTCACCATGGGCATTATCACCATGAACACTGTCACCATGGGAACTTTCAACATGGGCACTGTCAGCATGCGAACTGTCACCATGGGCAGTGTCACCATGAGAATTGTCACCAAAGGCACTGTCAATGTGAACACTATCACCATGAGCACTATTACCATGGGCAGTGTCACCATGAGCAATATCACCATGGGCAGTGTCACCATGGGCACTATCACCGTGAGCACTATCACCAAGGGAACTGTCACCGTGACCACTGTCATCGTGAGCACTATCACCCTGAGCACTGTCACCATGAGCACTGTCACCGTCGGTACTGTCACCATGAGCACTGTCACCATGGGCACAGTCACCATGGGAACTGTCACCATGAGCACTATCACCATCAGCACTATCACCATGGGCAGTGTCACCATGAGCAATATCACCATGGGCACTGTCAACATGAGCACTATTACCACGGGCAATATCACCATGAGCTCTATCACCGTGAGCACTGTCACCATGGGCACTGTCACCGTGTGCACTGTCCCCATGAGCACTGTCACCATGAGCACTATCACCAAGGGCACTGTCACCGTGAGCACTGTCACCATGAGCACTATCACAATGGGCACTGTCACCATAGGCACTGTCACCATGGACACTGTCACCATGAGCACTATCATAATGGGCAGTGCTACCATGAGGAATTTCACCATCGGAACTCCAACCAGGTACACTGCCAGCATGAGCACATTCACCATGGGCAGTGCCACCATAAGCACTGTCACCATGGGCACTTTCAACATGGGCCCTGTCACCATGCGAACTGTCACCATGAGCACTATCACCGTGAGCACTATCACCATGAGCATTGTCACCGTGGGCACTGTCACCAGGAGCACTGTCACCATGGGCACTGTAACCATGGGAACTGTCACCATGAGCACTATCACCGTGAGCACTATCACCATGGGAAGTGTACCGTGAACAATATCACCATGGGTACTGTCAACGTGAGCACTATTACCATGGGCACTATCACCATGGGCATTGTTACTGTGAGCACTGCCACCATGAGCACTGTCACTGTGGGCACTGTCAACATGAGCACTGTCACCATGGGCAATGTCACCATGGGAACTGTCACCATGAGCACTGTCATCATTAGCACTATCATCATGGGCACTGTCACCATGGGAACGGTCACCATGGGCATTGTCAAGATGAGCACTATCACCATGGGAACTCTCACCATGAGCACTGTCACCGTGGGCACTGTCAACATGAGCACTGTCACCATGGAAACGGTCACCTTGGGTGCTGTCACCATGGGCACTCTCATCATAGGCCCTGTCACCATGGGCACTGTCACCATGGACACTGTCACCATGAGCACTATCATCATGGGCAGTGCCACCATAACAGTTGTACCATGGGAACTCCAACCATGTACACCTCCAGCATGAGCACTGTCACCATGGGCAGGGTCAACATGAGCACTGTCACCATGGGCACTTTCAACAGGGGCAGAGTCACCATGCAAACTGCCACCATGAGCACTATCACGATGAGCACTATCACCAAGGGCACTGTCACCGTGAGCACTATCACCGTGAGCATTATCACCATGAGCACTGTCACCATGAGCACTGTCACCGTGGGCATTGTCACCATGGGCACTGTCACGGTGGGCACTGTAACCATGGGAACTGTCACCATGAGTACAATCACCATGAGCACTATCACCATGGGCAGTGTCACCGTGAGAAATATCACCATGGGCACTGTCACATTGAGCACTGTTACCATGGGTACTATCACCAAGGGCACTGTCACCGTGAGCACTGTTACCATGAGCACTTTCACCGTGGGCACAGTCAACATGAACACTGTCGGCCTGGGAACTCTCACCATGAGCACTGTCACCATGGGAAATGTCACCATGGGCACTATCACTATGGGCACTGTCACCATGGGCAGTGTCACTACGAGCACTGTCACCATGGGCAGTGTCACCATGGGAACTGTCACGATGAGCATTATCACCCTGAGCACTATCACCATGGGCAGTGTCACTGTGATCATTATCAACATGGGCAGTGTCACCATCAGCACTATTACCATGGGCACTATCACGTCGAGAACTATCACCGTGAACACTGTCACCGTGGGCACAGTCACCATGGGCACTGTCAACATGAGCACAGTCAGCATAGGAACTCTCACCATGAGCACTGTCACCATGGGAAATGTCACCATGGGCACTGTCACCATGAGCACTATCATCATGGGCAGTGCCACCATGAGGAATTTCACCATGGGAACTCCAACCATATGCACCGCCAGCTTTAGCACAGTCACCATGGGCTGTGTCACCATGAGCACTGTCACCATGGGCACTGTCACCATGCGTACTCTCACCATGAGTACTGTCACCGTGGGTAATGTCACCATGAGCACTTTCACTGTGGGCACTGTCACCATGGTAACTGTCACCATGGGCACTGTCACCATGAGCACTATTACCATGGGCACTATCACCAAGGGCACTGTCACTGTGAGCACTGTCACCATGAGCACTGTCACCATGGGCACTGTCGCCATGGGTACTGTCACCATGGGTAATGTCATCATGGGAATTCTTAGCAAGAGCATAGTCACCATGGGCACGGTCACCATGGACAATGTCAACATGAGCACTCTCACCATGGAAAATGTCACCATGAGCACTATCACCGTGGGCAGTGTCACCGTGATCAATATCACCATGGGCATTGTCACCATGAGCACTATCACCATAGACACTGTCACCATGGGCACTCTCACCATGGGCATTTTCATCATGGACACTCTCACCATGAACACTTTCAACATGGGAAGTGTCACCATGGTCACTGTCACCATGGGCACTTTCAACATGGGCACTGTCACCTTGCGAAATGTCACCATGGGCAGTGTCACCATGAGCACTGTCACCATTGGCACTGTCAACATGGACACTGTCACCATCAACACTATCATCATGAGGAATTTCAACATGGGAACACCAACCCTGTACACCGCCAGCATGAGCAAAGTCACCATGGGCATTATCACCATGAACACTGTCACCATGGGAACTTTCAACATGGGCACTGTCAGCATGCGAACTGTCACCATGGGCAGTGTCACCATGAGAATTGTCACCAAAGGCACTGTCAATGTGAACACTATCACCATGAGCACTATTACCATGGGCAGTGTCACCATGAGCAATATCACCATGGGCAGTGTCACCATGGGCACTATCACCGTGAGCACTATCACCAAGGGAACTGTCACCGTGACCACTGTCATCGTGAGCACTATCACCCTGAGCACTGTCACCATGAGCACTGTCACCGTCGGTACTGTCACCATGAGCACTGTCACCATGGGCACAGTCACCATGGGAACTGTCACCATGAGCACTATCACCGTCAGCACTATCACCATGGGCAGTGTCACCATGAGCAATATCACCATGGGCACTGTCAACATGAGCACTATTACCATGGGCAATATCACCATGAGCTCTATCACCGTGAGCACTGTCACCGTGGGCACTGTCACCGTGTGCACTGTCCCCATGAGCACTGTCACCATGAGCACTATCACCAAGGGCACTGTCACCGTGAGCACTGTCACCATGAGCACTATCACAATGGGCACTGTCACCATAGGCACTGTCACCATGGACACTGTCACCATGAGCACTATCATAATGGGCAGTGCTACCATGAGGAATTTCACCATCGGAACTCCAACCAGGTACACTGCCAGCATGAGCACATTCACCATGGGCAGTGCCACCATAAGCACTGTCACCATGGGCACTTTCAACATGGGCCCTGTCACCATGCGAACTGTCACCATGAGCACTATCACCGTGAGCACTATCACCATGAGCATTGTCACCGTGGGCACTGTCACCAGGAGCACTGTCACCATGGGCACTCTCACCAGGAGCACTGTCACCATGGGCACTGTAACCATGGGAACTGTCACCATGAGCACTATCACCGTGAGCACTATCACCATGGGAAGTGTATCGTGAACAATATCACCATGGGTACTGTCAACGTGAGCACTATTACCATGGGCACTATCACCATGGGCATTGTTACTGTGAGCACTGCCACCATGAGCACTGTCACTGTGGGCACTGTCAACATGAGCACTGTCACCATGGGCAATGTCACCATGGGAACTGTCACCATGAGCACTGTCATCATTAGCACTATCATCATGGGCACTGTCACCATGGGAACGGTCACCATGGGCATTGTCAAGATGAGCACTATCACCATGGGAACTCTCACCATGAGCACTGTCACCGTGGGCACTGTCAACATGAGCACTGTCACCATGGAAACGGTCACCTTGGGTGCTGTCACCATGGGCACTCTCATCATAGGCCCTGTCACCATGGGCACTGTCACCATGGACACTGTCACCATGAGCACTATCATCATGGGCAGTGCCACCATAACAGTTGTACCATGGGAACTCCAACCATGTACACCTCCAGCATGAGCACTGTCACCATGGGCAGGGTCAACATGAGCACTGTCACCATGGGCACTTTCAACAGGGGCAGAGTCACCATGCAAACTGCCACCATGAGCACTATCACGATGAGCACTATCACCAAGGGCACTGTCACCGTGAGCACTATCACCGTGAGCATTATCACCATGAGCACTGTCACCATGAGCACTGTCACCGTGGGCATTGTCACCATGGGCACTGTCACGGTGGGCACTGTAACCATGGGAACTGTCACCATGAGTACAATCACCATGAGCACTATCACCATGGGCAGTGTCACCGTGAGAAATATCACCATGGGCACTGTCACATTGAGCACTGTTACCATGGGTACTATCACCAAGGGCACTGTCACCGTGAGCACTGTTACCATGAGCACTTTCACCGTGGGCACAGTCAACATGAACACTGTCATCATGGGCACTGTCGGCCTGGGAACTCTCACCATGAGCACTGTCACCATGGGAAATGTCACCATGGGCACTATCACTATGGGCACTGTCACCATGGGCAGTGTCACTACGAGCACTGTCACCATGGGCAGTGTCACCATGGGAACTGTCACGATGAGCATTATCACCCTGAGCACTATCACCATGGGCAGTGTCACCGTGATCATTATCAACATGGGCAGTGTCACCATCAGCACTATTACCATGGGCACTATCACGTCGAGAACTATCACCGTGAACACTGTCACCGTGGGCACAGTCACCATGGGCACTGTCAACATGAGCACAGTCAGCATAGGAACTCTCACCATGAGCACTGTCACCATGGGAAATGTCACCATGGGCACTGTCACCATGAGCACTATCATCATGGGCAGTGCCACCATGAGGAATTTCACCATGGGAACTCCAACCATATGCACCGCCAGCTTTAGCACAGTCACCATGGGCTGTGTCACCATGAGCACTGTCACCATGGGCACTGTCACCATGCGTACTCTCACCATGAGTACTGTCACCGTGGGTAATGTCACCATGAGCACTTTCACTGTGGGCACTGTCACCATGGTAACTGTCACCATGGGCACTGTCACCGTGAGCACTATTACCATGGGCACTATCACCAAGGGCACTGTCACTGTGAGCACTGTCACCATGAGCACTGTCACCATGGGCACTGTCGCCATGGGTACTGTCACCATGGGTAATGTCATCATGGGAATTCTTAGCAAGAGCATAGTCACCATGGGCACGGTCACCATGGACAATGTCAACATGAGCACTCTCACCATGGAAAATGTCACCATGAGCACTATCACCGTGGGCAGTGTCACCGTGATCAATATCACCATGGGCATTGTCACCATGAGCACTATCACCATAGACACTGTCACCACGGGCACTCTCACCATGGGCATTTTCATCATGGACACTCTCACCATGAACACTTTCAACATGGGAAGTGTCACCATGGTCACTGTCACCATGGGCACTTTCAACATGGGCACTGTCACCTTGCGAAATGTCACCATGGGCAGTGTCACCATGAGCACTGTCACCATTGGCACTGTCAACATCAACACTATCATCATGAGGAATTTCAACATGGGAACACCAACCCTGTACACCGCCAGCATGAGCAAAGTCACCATGGGCATTATCACCATGAACACTGTCACCATGGGAACTTTCAACATGGGCACTGTCAGCATGCGAACTGTCACCATGGGCAGTGTCACCATGAGAATTGTCACCAAAGGCACTGTCAATGTGAACACTATCACCATGAGCACTATTACCATGGGCAGTGTCACCATGAGCAATATCACCATGGGCAGTGTCACCATGGGCACTATCACCGTGAGCACTATCACCAAGGGAACTGTCACCGTGACCACTGTCATCGTGAGCACTATCACCCTGAGCACTGTCACCATGAGCACTGTCACCGTCGGTACTGTCACCATGAGCACTGTCACCATGGGCACAGTCACCATGGGAACTGTCACCATGAGCACTATCACCATCAGCACTATCACCATGGGCAGTGTCACCATGAGCAATATCACCATGGGCACTGTCAACATGAGCACTATTACCATGGGCAATATCACCATGAGCTCTATCACCGTGAGCACTGTCACCATGGGCACTGTCACCGTGTGCACTGTCCCCATGAGCACTGTCACCATGAGCACTATCACCAAGGGCACTGTCACCGTGAGCACTGTCACCATGAGCACTATCACAATGGGCACTGTCACCATAGGCACTGTCACCATGGACACTGTCACCATGAGCACTATCATAATGGGCAGTGCTACCATGAGGAATTTCACCATCGGAACTCCAACCAGGTACACTGCCAGCATGAGCACATTCACCATGGGCAGTGCCACCATAAGCACTGTCACCATGGGCACTTTCAACATGGGCCCTGTCACCATGCGAACTGTCACCATGAGCACTATCACCGTGAGCACTATCACCATGAGCATTGTCACCGTGGGCACTGTCACCAGGAGCACTGTCACCATGGGCACTGTAACCATGGGAACTGTCACCATGAGCACTATCACCGTGAGCACTTTCACCATGGGAAGTGTACCGTGAACAATATCACCATGGGTACTGTCAACGTGAGCACTATTACCATGGGCACTATCACCATGGGCATTGTTACTGTGAGCACTGCCACCATGAGCACTGTCACTGTGGGCACTGTCAACATGAGCACTGTCACCATGGGCAATGTCACCATGGGAACTGTCACCATGAGCACTGTCATCATTAGCACTATCATCATGGGCACTGTCACCATGGGAACGGTCACCATGGGCATTGTCAAGATGAGCACTATCACCATGGGAACTCTCACCATGAGCACTGTCACCGTGGGCACTGTCAACATGAGCACTGTCACCATGGAAACGGTCACCTTGGGTGCTGTCACCATGGGCACTCTCATCATAGGCCCTGTCACCATGGGCACTGTCACCATGGACACTGTCACCATGAGCACTATCATCATGGGCAGTGCCACCATAACAGTTGTACCATGGGAACTCCAACCATGTACACCTCCAGCATGAGCACTGTCACCATGGGCAGGGTCAACATGAGCACTGTCACCATGGGCACTTTCAACAGGGGCAGAGTCACCATGCAAACTGCCACCATGAGCACTATCACGATGAGCACTATCACCAAGGGCACTGTCACCGTGAGCACTATCACCGTGAGCATTATCACCATGAGCACTGTCACCATGAGCACTGTCACCGTGGGCATTGTCACCATGGGCACTGTCACGGTGGGCACTGTAACCATGGGAACTGTCACCATGAGTACAATCACCATGAGCACTATCACCATGGGCAGTGTCACCGTGAGAAATATCACCATGGGCACTGTCACATTGAGCACTGTTACCATGGGTACTATCACCAAGGGCACTGTCACCGTGAGCACTGTTACCATGAGCACTTTCACCGTGGGCACAGTCAACATGAACACTGTCATCATGGGCACTGTCGGCCTGGGAACTCTCACCATGAGCACTGTCACCATGGGAAATGTCACCATGGGCACTATCACTATGGGCACTGTCACCATGGGCAGTGTCACTACGAGCACTGTCACCATGGGCAGTGTCACCATGGGAACTGTCACGATGAGCATTATCACCCTGAGCACTATCACCATGGGCAGTGTCACCGTGATCAATATCAACATGGGCAGTGTCACCATCAGCACTATTACCATGGGCACTATCACGTCGAGAACTATCACCGTGAACACTGTCACCGTGGGCACAGTCACCATGGGCACTGTCAACATGAGCACAGTCAGCATAGGAACTCTCACCATGAGCACTGTCACCATGGGAAATGTCACCATGGGCACTGTCACCATGAGCACTATCATCATGGGCAGTGCCACCATGAGGAATTTCACCATGGGAACTCCAACCATATGCACCGCCAGCTTTAGCACAGTCACCATGGGCTGTGTCACCATGAGCACTGTCACCATGGGCACTGTCACCATGCGTACTCTCACCATGAGTACTGTCACCGTGGGTAATGTCACCATGAGCACTTTCACTGTGGGCACTGTCACCATGGTAACTGTCACCATGGGCACTGTCACCGTGAGCACTATTACCATGGGCACTATCACCAAGGGCACTGTCACTGTGAGCACTGTCACCATGAGCACTGTCACCATGGGCACTGTCGCCATGGGTACTGTCACCATGGGTAATGTCATCATGGGAATTCTTAGCAAGAGCATAGTCACCATGGGCACGGTCACCATGGACAATGTCAACATGAGCACTCTCACCATGGAAAATGTCACCATGAGCACTATCACCGTGGGCAGTGTCACCGTGATCAATATCACCATGGGCATTGTCACCATGAGCACTATCACCATAGACACTGTCACCATGGGCACTCTCACCATGGGCATTTTCATCATGGACACTCTCACCATGAACACTTTCAACATGGGAAGTGTCACCATGGTCACTGTCACCATGGGCACTTTCAACATGGGCACTGTCACCTTGCGAAATGTCACCATGGGCAGTGTCACCATGAGCACTGTCACCATTGGCACTGTCAACATGGACACTGTCACCATCAACACTATCATCATGAGGAATTTCAACATGGGAACACCAACCCTGTACACCGCCAGCATGAGCAAAGTCACCATGGGCATTATCACCATGAACACTGTCACCATGGGAACTTTCAACATGGGCACTGTCAGCATGCGAACTGTCACCATGGGCAGTGTCACCATGAGAATTGTCACCAAAGGCACTGTCAATGTGAACACTATCACCATGAGCACTATTACCATGGGCAGTGTCACCATGAGCAATATCACCATGGGCAGTGTCACCATGGGCACTATCACCGTGAGCACTATCACCAAGGGAACTGTCACCGTGACCACTGTCATCGTGAGCACTATCACCCTGAGCACTGTCACCATGAGCACTGTCACCGTCGGTACTGTCACCATGAGCACTGTCACCATGGGCACAGTCACCATGGGAACTGTCACCATGAGCACTATCACCGTCAGCACTATCACCATGGGCAGTGTCACCATGAGCAATATCACCATGGGCACTGTCAACATGAGCACTATTACCATGGGCAATATCACCATGAGCTCTATCACCGTGAGCACTGTCACCGTGGGCACTGTCACCGTGTGCACTGTCCCCATGAGCACTGTCACCATGAGCACTATCACCAAGGGCACTGTCACCGTGAGCACTGTCACCATGAGCACTATCACAATGGGCACTGTCACCATAGGCACTGTCACCATGGACACTGTCACCATGAGCACTATCATAATGGGCAGTGCTACCATGAGGAATTTCACCATCGGAACTCCAACCAGGTACACTGCCAGCATGAGCACATTCACCATGGGCAGTGCCACCATAAGCACTGTCACCATGGGCACTTTCAACATGGGCCCTGTCACCATGCGAACTGTCACCATGAGCACTATCACCGTGAGCACTATCACCATGAGCATTGTCACCGTGGGCACTGTCACCAGGAGCACTGTCACCATGGGCACTGTAACCATGGGAACTGTCACCATGAGCACTATCACCGTGAGCACTATCACCATGGGAAGTGTACCGTGAACAATATCACCATGGGTACTGTCAACGTGAGCACTATTACCATGGGCACTATCACCATGGGCATTGTTACTGTGAGCACTGCCACCATGAGCACTGTCACTGTGGGCACTGTCAACATGAGCACTGTCACCATGGGCAATGTCACCATGGGAACTGTCACCATGAGCACTGTCATCATTAGCACTATCATCATGGGCACTGTCACCATGGGAACGGTCACCATGGGCATTGTCAAGATGAGCACTATCACCATGGGAACTCTCACCATGAGCACTGTCACCGTGGGCACTGTCAACATGAGCACTGTCACCATGGAAACGGTCACCTTGGGTGCTGTCACCATGGGCACTCTCATCATAGGCCCTGTCACCATGGGCACTGTCACCATGGACACTGTCACCATGAGCACTATCATCATGGGCAGTGCCACCATAACAGTTGTACCATGGGAACTCCAACCATGTACACCTCCAGCATGAGCACTGTCACCATGGGCAGGGTCAACATGAGCACTGTCACCATGGGCACTTTCAACAGGGGCAGAGTCACCATGCAAACTGCCACCATGAGCACTATCACGATGAGCACTATCACCAAGGGCACTGTCACTGTGAGCACTATCACCATGAGCATTATCACCATGAGCACTGTCACCATGAGCACTGTCACCGTGGGCATTGTCACCATGGGCACTGTCACGGTGGGCACTGTAACCATGGGAACTGTCACCATGAGTACAATCACCATGAGCACTATCACCATGGGCAGTGTCACCGTGAGAAATATCACCATGGGCACTGTCACATTGAGCACTGTTACCATGGGTACTATCACCAAGGGCACTGTCACCGTGAGCACTGTTACCATGAGCACTTTCACCGTGGGCACAGTCAACATGAACACTGTCATCATGGGCACTGTCGGCCTGGGAACTCTCACCATGAGCACTGTCACCATGGGAAATGTCACCATGGGCACTATCACTATGGGCACTGTCACCATGGGCAGTGTCACTACGAGCACTGTCACCATGGGCAGTGTCACCATGGGAACTGTCACGATGAGCATTATCACCCTGAGCACTATCACCATGGGCAGTGTCACCGTGATCATTATCAACATGGGCAGTGTCACCATCAGCACTATTACCATGGGCACTATCACGTCGAGAACTATCACCGTGAACACTGTCACCGTGGGCACAGTCACCATGGGCACTGTCAACATGAGCACAGTCAGCATAGGAACTCTCACCATGAGCACTGTCACCATGGGAAATGTCACCATGGGCACTGTCACCATGAGCACTATCATCATGGGCAGTGCCACCATGAGGAATTTCACCATGGGAACTCCAACCATATGCACCGCCAGCTTTAGCACAGTCACCATGGGCTGTGTCACCATGAGCACTGTCACCATGGGCACTGTCACCATGCGTACTCTCACCATGAGTACTGTCACCGTGGGTAATGTCACCATGAGCACTTTCACTGTGGGCACTGTCACCATGGTAACTGTCACCATGGGCACTGTCACCGTGAGCACTATTACCATGGGCACTATCACCAAGGGCACTGTCACTGTGAGCACTGTCACCATGAGCACTGTCACCATGGGCACTGTCGCCATGGGTACTGTCACCATGGGTAATGTCATCATGGGAATTCTTAGCAAGAGCATAGTCACCATGGGCACGGTCACCATGGACAATGTCAACATGAGCACTCTCACCATGGAAAATGTCACCATGAGCACTATCACCGTGGGCAGTGTCACCGTGATCAATATCACCATGGGCATTGTCACCATGAGCACTATCACCATAGACACTGTCACCATGGGCACTCTCACCATGGGCATTTTCATCATGGACACTCTCACCATGAACACTTTCAACATGGGAAGTGTCACCATGGTCACTGTCACCATGGGCACTTTCAACATGGGCACTGTCACCTTGCGAAATGTCACCATGGGCAGTGTCACCATGAGCACTGTCACCATTGGCACTGTCAACATGGACACTGTCACCATCAACACTATCATCATGAGGAATTTCAACATGGGAACACCAACCCTGTACACCGCCAGCATGAGCAAAGTCACCATGGGCATTATCACCATGAACACTGTCACCATGGGAACTTTCAACATGGGCACTGTCAGCATGCGAACTGTCACCATGGGCAGTGTCACCATGAGAATTGTCACCAAAGGCACTGTCAATGTGAACACTATCACCATGAGCACTATTACCATGGGCAGTGTCACCATGAGCAATATCACCATGGGCAGTGTCACCATGGGCACTATCACCGTGAGCACTATCACCAAGGGAACTGTCACCGTGACCACTGTCATCGTGAGCGCTATCACCCTGAGCACTGTCACCATGAGCACTGTCACCGTCGGTACTGTCACCATGAGCACTGTCACCATGGGCACAGTCACCATGGGAACTGTCACCATGAGCACTATCACCGTCAGCACTATCACCATGAGCAGTGTCACCATGAGCAATATCACCATGGGCACTGTCAACATGAGCACTATTACCATGGGCAATATCACCATGAGCTCTATCACCGTGAGCACTGTCACCGTGGGCACTGTCACCGTGTGCACTGTCCCCATGAGCACTGTCACCATGAGCACTATCACCAAGGGCACTGTCACCGTGAGCACTGTCACCATGAGCACTATCACAATGGGCACTGTCACCATAGGCACTGTCACCATGGACACTGTCACCATGAGCACTATCATAATGGGCAGTGCTACCATGAAGAATTTCACCATCGGAACTCCAACCAGGTACACTGCCAGCATGAGCACATTCACCATGGGCAGTGCCACCATAAGCACTGTCACCATGGGCACTTTCAACATGGGCCCTGTCACCATGCGAACTGTCACCATGAGCACTATCACCGTGAGCACTATCACCATGAGCATTGTCACCGTGGGCACTGTCACCAGGAGCACTGTCACCATGGGCACTGTAACCATGGGAACTGTCACCATGAGCACTATCACCGTGAGCACTATCACCATGGGAAGTGTACCGTGAACAATATCACCATGGGTACTGTCAACGTGAGCACTATTACCATGGGCACTATCACCATGGGCATTGTTACTGTGAGCACTGCCACCATGAGCACTGTCACTGTGGGCACTGTCAACATGAGCACTGTCACCATGGGCAATGTCACCATGGGAACTGTCACCATGAGCACTGTCATCATTAGCACTATCATCATGGGCACTGTCACCATGGGAACGGTCACCATGGGCATTGTCAAGATGAGCACTATCACCATGGGAACTCTCACCATGAGCACTGTCACCGTGGGCACTGTCAACATGAGCACTGTCACCATGGAAACGGTCACCTTGGGTGCTGTCACCATGGGCACTCTCACCATAGGCCCTGTCACCATGGGCACTGTCACCATGGACACTGTCACCATGAGCACTATCATCATGGGCAGTGCCACCATAACAGTTGTACCATGGGAACTCCAACCATGTACACCTCCAGCATGAGCACTGTCACCATGGGCAGGGTCAACATGAGCACTGTCACCATGGGCACTTTCAACAGGGGCAGAGTCACCATGCAAACTGCCACCATGAGCACTATCACGATGAGCACTATCACCAAGGGCACTGTCACCGTGAGCACTATCACCGTGAGCATTATCACCATGAGCACTGTCACCATGAGCACTGTCACCGTGGGCATTGTCACCATGGGCACTGTCACGGTGGGCACTGTAACCATGGGAACTGTCACCATGAGTACAATCACCATGAGCACTATCACCATGGGCAGTGTCACCGTGAGAAATATCACCATGGGCACTGTCACATTGAGCACTGTTACCATGGGTACTATCACCAAGGGCACTGTCACCGTGAGCACTGTTACCATGAGCACTTTCACCGTGGGCACAGTCAACATGAACACTGTCATCATGGGCACTGTCGGCCTGGGAACTCTCACCATGAGCACTGTCACCATGGGAAATGTCACCATGGGCACTATCACTATGGGCACTGTCACCATGGGCAGTGTCACTACGAGCACTGTCACCATGGGCAGTGTCACCATGGGAACTGTCACAATGAGCATTATCACCCTGAGCACTATCACCATGGGCAGTGTCACCGTGATCATTATCAACATGGGCAGTGTCACCATCAGCACTATTACCATGGGCACTATCACGTCGAGAACTATCACCGTGAACACTGTCACCGTGGGCACAGTCACCATGGGCACTGTCAACATGAGCACAGTCAGCATAGGAACTCTCACCATGAGCACTGTCACCATGGGAAATGTCACCATGGGCACTGTCACCATGAGCACTATCATCATGGGCAGTGCCACCATGAGGAATTTCACCATGGGAACTCCAACCATATGCACCGCCAGCTTTAGCACAGTCACCATGGGCTGTGTCACCATGAGCACTGTCACCATGGGCACTGTCACCATGCGTACTCTCACCATGAGTACTGTCACCGTGGGTAATGTCACCATGAGCACTTTCACTGTGGGCACTGTCACCATGGTAACTGTCACCATGGGCACTGTCACCGTGAGCACTATTACCATGGGCACTATCACCAAGGGCACTGTCACTGTGAGCACTGTCACCATGAGCACTGTCACCATGGGCACTGTCGCCATGGGTACTGTCACCATGGGTAATGTCATCATGGGAATTCTTAGCAAGAGCATAGTCACCATGGGCACGGTCACCATGGACAATGTCAACATGAGCACTCTCACCATGGAAAATGTCACCATGAGCACTATCACCGTGGGCAGTGTCACCGTGATCAATATCACCATGGGCATTGTCACCATGAGCACTATCACCATAGACACTGTCACCATGGGCACTCTCACCATGGGCATTTTCATCAGGGACACTCTCACCATGAACACTTTCAACATGGGAAGTGTCACCATGGTCACTGTCACCATGGGCACTTTCAACATGGGCACTGTCACCTTGCGAAATGTCACCATGGGCAGTGTCACCATGAGCACTGTCACCATTGGCACTGTCAACATGGACACTGTCACCATCAACACTATCATCATGAGGAATTTCAACATGGGAACACCAACCCTGTACACCGCCAGCATGAGCAAAGTCACCATGGGCATTATCACCATGAACACTGTCACCATGGGAACTTTCAACATGGGCACTGTCAGCATGCGAACTGTCACCATGGGCAGTGTCACCATGAGAATTGTCACCAAAGGCACTGTCAATGTGAACACTATCACCATGAGCACTATTACCATAGGCAGTGTCACCATGAGCAATATCACCATGGGCAGTGTCACCATGGGCACTATCACCATGAGCACTATCACCAAGGGAACTGTCACCGTGACCACTGTTATCGTGAGCACTATCACCCTGAGCACTGTCACCATGAGCACTGTCACCGTCGGTACTGTCACCATGAGCACTGTCACCATGGGCACAGTCACCATGGGAACTGTCACCATGAGCACTATCACCGTCAGCACTATCACCATGGGCAGTGTCACCATGAGCAATATCACCATGGGCACTGTCAACATGAGCACTATTACCATGGGCAATATCACCATGAGCTCTATCACCGTGAGCACTGTCACCATGGGCACTGTCACCGTGTGCACTGTCCCCATGAGCACTGTCACCATGAGCACTATCACCAAGGGCACTGTCACCGTGAGCACTGTCACCATGAGCACTATCACAATGGGCACTGTCACCATAGGCACTGTCACCATGGACACTGTTACCATGAGCACTATCATAATGGGCAGTGCTACCATGAGGAATTTCACCATCGGAACTCCAACCAGGTACACTGCCAGCATGAGCACATTCACCATGGGCAGTGCCACCATAAGCACTGTCACCATGGGCACTTTCAACATGGGCCCTGTCACCATGCGAACTGTCACCATGAGCACTATCACCGTGAGCACTATCACCATGAGCATTGTCACCGTGGGCACTGTCACCAGGAGCACTGTCACCATGGGCACTGTAACCATGGGAACTGTCACCATGAGCACTATCACCGTGAGCACTATCACCATGGGAAGTGTACCGTGAACAATATCACCATGGGTACTGTCAACGTGAGCACTATTACCATGGGCACTATCACCATGGGCATTGTTACTGTGAGCACTGCCACCATGAGCACTGTCACTGTGGGCACTGTCAACATGAGCACTGTCACCATGGGCAATGTCACCATGGGAACTGTCACCATGAGCACTGTCATCATTAGCACTATCATCATGGGCACTGTCACCATGGGAACGGTCACCATGGGCATTGTCAAGATGAGCACTATCACCATGGGAACTCTCACCATGAGCACTGTCACCGTGGGCACTGTCAACATGAGCACTGTCACCATGGAAACGGTCACCTTGGGTGCTGTCACCATGGGCACTCTCACCATAGGCCCTGTCACCATGGGCACTGTCACCATGGACACTGTCACCATGAGCACTATCATCATGGGCAGTGCCACCATAACATTTGTACCATGGGAACTCCAACCATGTACACCTCCAGCATGAGCACTGTCACCATGGGCAGGGTCAACATGAGCACTGTCACCATGGGCACTTTCAACAGGGGCAGAGTCACCATGCAAACTGCCACCATGAGCACTATCACGATGAGCACTATCACCAAGGGCACTGTCACCGTGAGCACTATCACCGTGAGCATTATCACCATGAGCACTGTCACCATGAGCACTGTCACCGTGGGCATTGTCACCATGGGCACTGTCACGGTGGGCACTGTAACCATGGGAACTGTCACCATGAGTACAATCACTGTGAGCACTATCACCATGGGCAGTGTCACCGTGAGAAATATCACCATGGGCACTGTCACATTGAGCACTGTTACCATGGGTACTATCACCAAGGGCACTGTCACCGTGAGCACTGTTACCATGAGCACTTTCACCGTGGGCACAGTCAACATGAACACTGTCATCATGGGCACTGTCGGCCTGGGAACTCTCACCATGAGCACTGTCACCATGGGAAATGTCACCATGGGCACTATCACTATGGGCACTGTCACCATGGGCAGTGTCACTACGAGCACTGTCACCATGGGCAGTGTCACCATGGGAACTGTCACGATGAGCATTATCACCCTGAGCACTATCACCATGGGCAGTGTCACCGTGATCAATATCAACATGGGCAGTGTCACCATCAGCACTATTACCATGGGCACTATCACGTCGAGAACTATCACCGTGAACACTGTCACCGTGGGCACAGTCACCATGGGCACTGTCAACATGAGCACAGTCAGCATAGGAACTCTCACCATGAGCACTGTCACCATGGGAAATGTCACCATGGGCACTGTCACCATGAGCACTATCATCATGGGCAGTGCCACCATGAGGAATTTCACCATGGGAACTCCAACCATATGCACCACCAGCTTTAGCACAGTCACCATGGGCTGTGTCACCATGAGCACTGTCACCATGGGCACTGTCACCATGCGTACTCTCACCATGAGTACTGTCACCGTGGGTAATGTCACCATGAGCACTTTCACTGTGGGCACTGTCACCATGGTAACTGTCACCATGGGCACTGTCACCGTGAGCACTATTACCATGGGCACTATCACCAAGGGCACTGTCACTGTGAGCACTGTCACCATGAGCACTGTCACCATGGGCACTGTCGCCATGGGTACTGTCACCATGGGTAATGTCATCATGGGAATTCTTAGCAAGAGCATAGTCACCATGGGCACGGTCACCATGGACAATGTCAACATGAGCACTCTCACCATGGAAAATGTCACCATGAGCACTATCACCGTGGGCAGTGTCACCGTGATCAATATCACCATGGGCATTGTCACCATGAGCACTATCACCATAGACACTGTCACCATGGGCACTCTCACCATGGGCACTGTCACCTTGCGAAATGTCACCATGGGCAGTGTCACCATGAGCACTGTCACCATTGGCACTGTCAACATGGACACTGTCACCATCAACACTATCATCATGAGGAATTTCAACATGGGAACACCAACCCTGTACACCGCCAGCATGAGCAAAGTCACCATGGGCATTATCACCATGAACACTGTCACCATGGGAACTTTCAACATGGGCACTGTCAGCATGCGAACTGTCACCATGGGCAGTGTCACCATGAGAATTGTCACCAAAGGCACTGTCAATGTGAACACTATCACCATGAGCACTATTACCATGGGCAGTGTCACCATGAGCAATATCACCATGGGCAGTGTCACCATGGGCACTATCACCATGAGCACTATCACCAAGGGAACTGTCACCGTGACCACTGTCATCGTGAGCACTATCACCCTGAGCACTGTCACCATGAGCACTGTCACCGTCGGTACTGTCACCATGAGCACTGTCACCATGGGCACAGTCACCATGGGAACTGTCACCATGAGCACTATCACCATCAGCACTATCACCATGGGCAGTGTCACCATGAGCAATATCACCATGGGCACTGTCAACATGAGCACTATTACCACGGGCAATATCACCATGAGCTCTATCACCGTGAGCACTGTCACCATGGGCACTGTCACCGTGTGCACTGTCCCCATGAGCACTGTCACCATGAGCACTATCACCAAGGGCACTGTCACCGTGAGCACTGTCACCATGAGCACTATCACAATGGGCACTGTCACCATAGGCACTGTCACCATGGACACTGTCACCATGAGCACTATCATAATGGGCAGTGCTACCATGAGGAATTTCACCATCGGAACTCCAACCAGGTACACTGCCAGCATGAGCACATTCACCATGGGCAGTGCCACCATAAGCACTGTCACCATGGGCACTTTCAACATGGGCCCTGTCACCATGCGAACTGTCACCATGAGCACTATCACCGTGAGCACTATCACCATGAGCATTGTCACCGTGGGCACTGTCACCAGGAGCACTGTCACCATGGGCACTGTAACCATGGGAACTGTCACCATGAGCACTATCACCGTGAGCACTATCACCATGGGAAGTGTACCGTGAACAATATCACCATGGGTACTGTCAACGTGAGCACTATTACCATGGGCACTATCACCATGGGCATTGTTACTGTGAGCACTGCCACCATGAGCACTGTCACTGTGGGCACTGTCAACATGAGCACTGTCACCATGGGCAATGTCACCATGGGAACTGTCACCATGAGCACTGTCATCATTAGCACTATCATCATGGGCACTGTCACCATGGGAACGGTCACCATGGGCATTGTCAAGATGAGCACTATCACCATGGGAACTCTCACCATGAGCACTGTCACCGTGGGCACTGTCAACATGAGCACTGTCACCATGGAAACGGTCACCTTGGGTGCTGTCACCATGGGCACTCTCACCATAGGCCCTGTCACCATGGGCACTGTCACCATGGACACTGTCACCATGAGCACTATCATCATGGGCAGTGCCACCATAACAGTTGTACCATGGGAACTCCAACCATGTACACCTCCAGCATGAGCACTGTCACCATGGGCAGGGTCAACATGAGCACTGTCACCATGGGCACTTTCAACAGGGGCAGAGTCACCATGCAAACTGCCACCATGAGCACTATCACGATGAGCACTATCACCAAGGGCACTGTCACCGTGAGCACTATCACCGTGAGCATTATCACCATGAGCACTGTCACCATGAGCACTGTCACCGTGGGCATTGTCACCATGGGCACTGTCACGGTGGGCACTGTAACCATGGGAACTGTCACCATGAGTACAATCACCGTGAGCACTATCACCATGGGCAGTGTCACCGTGAGAAATATCACCATGGGCACTGTCACATTGAGCACTGTTACCATGGGTACTATCACCAAGGGCACTGTCACCGTGAGCACTGTTACCATGAGCACTTTCACCGTGGGCACAGTCAACATGAACACTGTCATCATGGGCACTGTCGGCCTGGGAACTCTCACCATGAGCACTGTCACCATGGGAAATGTCACCATGGGCACTATCACTATGGGCACTGTCACCATGGGCAGTGTCACTACGAGCACTGTCACCATGGGCAGTGTCACCATGGGAACTGTCACGATGAGCATTATCACCCTGAGCACTATCACCATGGGCAGTGTCACCGTGATCAATATCAACATGGGCAGTGTCACCATCAGCACTATTACCATGGGCACTATCACGTCGAGAACTATCACCGTGAACACTGTCACCATGGGCACAGTCACCATGGGCACTGTCAACATGAGCACAGTCAGCATAGGAACTCTCACCATGAGCACTGTCACCATGGGAAATGTCACCATGGGCACTGTCACCATGAGCACTATCATCATGGGCAGTGCCACCATGAGGAATTTCACCATGGGAACTCCAACCATATGCACCGCCAGCTTTAGCACAGTCACCATGGGCTGTGTCACCATGAGCACTGTCACCATGGGCACTGTCACCATGCGTACTCTCACCATGAGTACTGTCACCGTGGGTAATGTCACCATGAGCACTTTCACTGTGGGCACTGTCACCATGGTAACTGTCACCATGGGCACTGTCACCGTGAGCACTATTACCATGGGCACTATCACCAAGGGCACTGTCACTGTGAGCACTGTCACCATGAGCACTGTCACCATGGGCACTGTCGCCATGGGTACTGTCACCATGGGTAATGTCATCATGGGAATTCTTAGCAAGAGCATAGTCACCATGGGCACGGTCACCATGGACAATGTCAACATGAGCACTCTCACCATGGAAAATGTCACCATGAGCACTATCACCGTGGGCAGTGTCACCGTGATCAATATCACCATGGGCATTGTCACCATGAGCACTATCACCATAGACACTGTCACCATGGGCACTCTCACCATGGGCATTTTCATCATGGACACTCTCACCATGAACACTTTCAACATGGGAAGTGTCACCATGGTCACTGTCACCATGGGCACTTTCAACATGGGCACTGTCACCTTGCGAAATGTCACCATGGGCAGTGTCACCATGAGCACTGTCACCATTGGCACTGTCAACATGGACACTGTCACCATCAACACTATCATCATGAGGAATTTCAACATGGGAACACCAACCCTGTACACCGCCAGCATGAGCAAAGTCACCATGGGCATTATCACCATGAACACTGTCACCATGGGAACTTTCAACATGGGCACTGTCAGCATGCGAACTGTCACCATGGGCAGTGTCACCATGAGAATTGTCACCAAAGGCACTGTCAATGTGAACACTATCACCATGAGCACTATTACCATGGGCAGTGTCACCATGAGCAATATCACCATGGGCAGTGTCACCATGGGCACTATCACCGTGAGCACTATCACCAAGGGAACTGTCACCGTGACCACTGTCATCGTGAGCACTATCACCCTGAGCACTGTCACCATGAGCACTGTCACCGTCGGTACTGTCACCATGAGCACTGTCACCATGGGCACAGTCACCATGGGAACTGTCACCATGAGCACTATCACCGTCAGCACTATCACCATGGGCAGTGTCACCATGAGCAATATCACCATGGGCACTGTCAACATGAGCACTATTACCATGGGCAATATCACCATGAGCTCTATCACCGTGAGCACTGTCACCATGGGCACTGTCACCGTGTGCACTGTCCCCATGAGCACTGTCACCATGAGCACTATCACCAAGGGCACTGTCACCGTGAGCACTGTCACCATGAGCACTATCACAATGGGCACTGTCACCATAGGCACTGTCACCATGGACACTGTCACCATGAGCACTATCATAATGGGCAGTGCTACCATGAGGAATTTCACCATCGGAACTCCAACCAGGTACACTGCCAGCATGAGCACATTCACCATGGGCAGTGCCACCATAAGCACTGTCACCATGGGCACTTTCAACATGGGCCCTGTCACCATGCGAACTGTCACCATGAGCACTATCACCATGAGCACTATCACCATGAGCATTGTCACCGTGGGCACTGTCACCAGGAGCACTGTCACCATGGGCACTGTAACCATGGGAACTGTCACCATGAGCACTATCACCGTGAGCACTATCACCATGGGAAGTGTACCGTGAACAATATCACCATGGGTACTGTCAACGTGAGCACTATTACCATGGGCACTATCACCATGGGCATTGTTACTGTGAGCACTGCCACCATGAGCACTGTCACTGTGGGCACTGTCAACATGAGCACTGTCACCATGGGCAATGTCACCATGGGAACTGTCACCATGAGCACTGTCATCATTAGCACTATCATCATGGGCACTGTCACCATGGGAACGGTCACCATGGGCATTGTCAAGATGAGCACTATCACCATGGGAACTCTCACCATGAGCACTGTCACCGTGGGCACTGTCAACATGAGCACTGTCACCATGGAAACGGTCACCTTGGGTGCTGTCACCATGGGCACTCTCATCATAGGCCCTGTCACCATGGGCACTGTCACCATGGACACTGTCACCATGAGCACTATCATCATGGGCAGTGCCACCATAACAGTTGTACCATGGGAACTCCAACCATGTACACCTCCAGCATGAGCACTGTCACCATGGGCAGGGTCAACATGAGCACTGTCACCATGGGCACTTTCAACAGGGGCAGAGTCACCATGCAAACTGCCACCATGAGCACTATCACGATGAGCACTATCACCAAGGGCACTGTCACCGTGAGCACTATCACCGTGAGCATTATCACCATGAGCACTGTCACCATGAGCACTGTCACCGTGGGCATTGTCACCATGGGCACTGTCACGGTGGGCACTGTAACCATGGGAACTGTCACCATGAGTACAATCACCGTGAGCACTATCACCATGGGCAGTGTCACCGTGAGAAATATCACCATGGGCACTGTCACATTGAGCACTGTTACCATGGGTACTATCACCAAGGGCACTGTCACCGTGAGCACTGTTACCATGAGCACTTTCACCGTGGGCACAGTCAACATGAACACTGTCATCATGGGCACTGTCGGCCTGGGAACTCTCACCATGAGCACTGTCACCATGGGAAATGTCACCATGGGCACTATCACTATGGGCACTGTCACCATGGGCAGTGTCACTACGAGCACTGTCACCATGGGCAGTGTCACCATGGGAACTGTCACGATGAGCATTATCACCCTGAGCACTATCACCATGGGCAGTGTCACCGTGATCAATATCAACATGGGCAGTGTCACCATCAGCACTATTACCATGGGCACTATCACGTCGAGAACTATCACCGTGAACACTGTCACCGTGGGCACAGTCACCATGGGCACTGTCAACATGAGCACAGTCAGCATAGGAACTCTCACCATGAGCACTGTCACCATGGGAAATGTCACCATGGGCACTGTCACCATGAGCACTATCATCATGGGCAGTGCCACCATGAGGAATTTCACCATGGGAACTCCAACCATATGCACCGCCAGCTTTAGCACAGTCACCATGGGCTGTGTCACCATGAGCACTGTCACCATGGGCACTGTCACCATGCGTACTCTCACCATGAGTACTGTCACCGTGGGTAATGTCACCATGAGCACTTTCACTGTGGGCACTGTCACCATGGTAACTGTCACCATGGGCACTGTCACCGTGAGCACTATTACCATGGGCACTATCACCAAGGGCACTGTCACTGTGAGCACTGTCACCATGAGCACTGTCACCATGGGCACTGTCGCCATGGGTACTGTCACCATGGGTAATGTCATCATGGGAATTCTTAGCAAGAGCATAGTCACCATGGGCACGGTCACCATGGACAATGTCAACATGAGCACTCTCACCATGGAAAATGTCACCATGAGCACTATCACCGTGGGCAGTGTCACCGTGATCAATATCACCATGGGCATTGTCACCATGAGCACTATCACCATAGACACTGTCACCATGGGCACTCTCACCATGGGCATTTTCATCATGGACACTCTCACCATGAACACTTTCAACATGGGAAGTGTCACCATGGTCACTGTCACCATGGGCACTTTCAACATGGGCACTGTCACCTTGCGAAATGTCACCATGGGCAGTGTCACCATGAGCACTGTCACCATTGGCACTGTCAACATGGACACTGTCACCATCAACACTATCATCATGAGGAATTTCAACATGGGAACACCAACCCTGTACACCGCCAGCATGAGCAAAGTCACCATGGGCATTATCACCATGAACACTGTCACCATGGGAACTTTCAACATGGGCACTGTCAGCATGCGAACTGTCACCATGGGCAGTGTCACCATGAGAATTGTCACCAAAGGCACTGTCAATGTGAACACTATCACCATGAGCACTATTACCATGGGCAGTGTCACCATGAGCAATATCACCATGGGCAGTGTCACCATGGGCACTATCACCGTGAGCACTATCACCAAGGGAACTGTCACCGTGACCACTGTCATCGTGAGCACTATCACCCTGAGCACTGTCACCATGAGCACTGTCACCGTCGGTACTGTCACCATGAGCACTGTCACCATGGGCACAGTCACCATGGGAACTGTCACCATGAGCACTATCACCATCAGCACTATCACCATGGGCAGTGTCACCATGAGCAATATCACCATGGGCACTGTCAACATGAGCACTATTACCACGGGCAATATCACCATGAGCTCTATCACCGTGAGCACTGTCACCATGGGCACTGTCACCGTGTGCACTGTCCCCATGAGCACTGTCACCATGAGCACTATCACCAAGGGCACTGTCACCGTGAGCACTGTCACCATGAGCACTATCACAATGGGCACTGTCACCATAGGCACTGTCACCATGGACACTGTCACCATGAGCACTATCATAATGGGCAGTGCTACCATGAGGAATTTCACCATCGGAACTCCAACCAGGTACACTGCCAGCATGAGCACATTCACCATGGGCAGTGCCACCATAAGCACTGTCACCATGGGCACTTTCAACATGGGCCCTGTCACCATGCGAACTGTCACCATGAGCACTATCACCGTGAGCACTATCACCATGAGCATTGTCACCGTGGGCACTGTCACCAGGAGCACTGTCACCATGGGCACTGTAACCATGGGAACTGTCACCATGAGCACTATCACCGTGAGCACTATCACCATGGGAAGTGTACCGTGAACAATATCACCATGGGTACTGTCAACGTGAGCACTATTACCATGGGCACTATCACCATGGGCATTGTTACTGTGAGCACTGCCACCATGAGCACTGTCACTGTGGGCACTGTCAACATGAGCACTGTCACCATTGGCACTGTCAACATGGACACTGTCACCATCAACACTATCATCATGAGGAATTTCAACATGGGAACACCAACCCTGTACACCGCCAGCATGAGCAAAGTCACCATGGGCATTATCACCATGAACACTGTCACCATGGGAACTTTCAACATGGGCACTGTCAGCATGCGAACTGTCACCATGGGCAGTGTCACCATGAGAATTGTCACCAAAGGCACTGTCAATGTGAACACTATCACCATGAGCACTATTACCATGGGCAGTGTCACCATGAGCAATATCACCATGGGCAGTGTCACCATGGGCACTATCACCATGAGCACTATCACCAAGGGAACTGTCACCGTGACCACTGTCATCGTGAGCACTATCACCCTGAGCACTGTCACCATGAGCACTGTCACCGTCGGTACTGTCACCATGAGCACTGTCACCATGGGCACAGTCACCATGGGAACTGTCACCATGAGCACTATCACCATCAGCACTATCACCATGGGCAGTGTCACCATGAGCAATATCACCATGGGCACTGTCAACATGAGCACTATTACCACGGGCAATATCACCATGAGCTCTATCACCGTGAGCACTGTCACCATGGGCACTGTCACCGTGTGCACTGTCCCCATGAGCACTGTCACCATGAGCACTATCACCAAGGGCACTGTCACCGTGAGCACTGTCACCATGAGCACTATCACAATGGGCACTGTCACCATAGGCACTGTCACCATGGACACTGTCACCATGAGCACTATCATAATGGGCAGTGCTACCATGAGGAATTTCACCATCGGAACTCCAACCAGGTACACTGCCAGCATGAGCACATTCACCATGGGCAGTGCCACCATAAGCACTGTCACCATGGGCACTTTCAACATGGGCCCTGTCACCATGCGAACTGTCACCATGAGCACTATCACCGTGAGCACTATCACCATGAGCATTGTCACCGTGGGCACTGTCACCAGGAGCACTGTCACCATGGGCACTGTCACCAGGAGCACTGTCACCATGGGCACTGTAACCATGGGAACTGTCACCATGAGCACTATCACCGTGAGCACTATCACCATGGGAAGTGTATCGTGAACAATATCACCATGGGTACTGTCAACGTGAGCACTATTACCATGGGCACTATCACCATGGGCATTGTTACTGTGAGCACTGCCACCATGAGCACTGTCACTGTGGGCACTGTCAACATGAGCACTGTCACCATGGGCAATGTCACCATGGGAACTGTCACCATGAGCACTGTCATCATTAGCACTATCATCATGGGCACTGTCACCATGGGAACGGTCACCATGGGCATTGTCAAGATGAGCACTATCACCATGGGAACTCTCACCATGAGCACTGTCACCGTGGGCACTCTCAACATGAGCACTGTCACCATGGAAACGGTCACCTTGGGTGCTGTCACCATGGGCACTCTCATCATAGGCCCTGTCACCATGGGCACTGTCACCATGGACACTGTCACCATGAGCACTATCATCATGGGCAGTGCCACCATAACAGTTGTACCATGGGAACTCCAACCATGTACACCTCCAGCATGAGCACTGTCACCATGGGCAGGGTCAACATGAGCACTGTCACCATGGGCACTTTCAACAGGGGCAGAGTCACCATGCAAACTGCCACCATGAGCACTATCACGATGAGCACTATCACCAAGGGCACTGTCACCGTGAGCACTATCACCGTGAGCATTATCACCATGAGCACTGTCACCATGAGCACTGTCACCGTGGGCATTGTCACCATGGGCACTGTCATGGTGGGCACTGTAACCATGGGAACTGTCACCATGAGTACAATCACCATGAGCACTATCACCATGGGCAGTGTCACCGTGAGAAATATCACCATGGGCACTGTCACATTGAGCACTGTTACCATGGGTACTATCACCAAGGGCACTGTCACCGTGAGCACTGTTACCATGAGCACTTTCACCGTGGGCACAGTCAACATGAACACTGTCATCATGGGCACTGTCGGCCTGGGAACTCTCACCATGAGCACTGTCACCATGGGAAATGTCACCATGGGCACTATCACTATGGGCACTGTCACCATGGGCAGTGTCACTACGAGCACTGTCACCATGGGCAGTGTCACCATGGGAACTGTCACGATGAGCATTATCACCCTGAGCACTATCACCATGGGCAGTGTCACCGTGATCATTATCAACATGGGCAGTGTCACCATCAGCACTATTACCATGGGCACTATCACGTCGAGAACTATCACCGTGAACACTGTCACCGTGGGCACAGTCACCATGGGCACTGTCAACATGAGCACAGTCAGCATAGGAACTCTCACCATGAGCACTGTCACCATGGGAAATGTCACCATGGGCACTGTCACCATGAGCACTATCATCATGGGCAGTGCCACCATGAGGAATTTCACCATGGGAACTCCAACCATATGCACCGCCAGCTTTAGCACAGTCACCATGGGCTGTGTCACCATGAGCACTGTCACCATGGGCACTGTCACCATGCGTACTCTCACCATGAGTACTGTCACCGTGGGTAATGTCACCATGAGCACTTTCACTGTGGGCACTGTCACCATGGTAACTGTCACCATGGGCACTGTCACCGTGAGCACTATTACCATGGGCACTATCACCAAGGGCACTGTCACTGTGAGCACTGTCACCATGAGCACTGTCACCATGGGCACTGTCGCCATGGGTACTGTCACCATGGGTAATGTCATCATGGGAATTCTTAGCAAGAGCATAGTCACCATGGGCACGGTCACCATGGACAATGTCAACATGAGCACTCTCACCATGGAAAATGTCACCATGAGCACTATCACCGTGGGCAGTGTCACCGTGATCAATATCACCATGGGCATTGTCACCATGAGCACTATCACCATAGACACTGTCACCACGGGCACTCTCACCATGGGCATTTTCATCATGGACACTCTCACCATGAACACTTTCAACATGGGAAGTGTCACCATGGTCACTGTCACCATGGGCACTTTCAACATGGGCACTGTCACCTTGCGAAATGTCACCATGGGCAGTGTCACCATGAGCACTGTCACCATTGGCACTGTCAACATGGACACTGTCACCATCAACACTATCATCATGAGGAATTTCAACATGGGAACACCAACCCTGTACACCGCCAGCATGAGCAAAGTCACCATGGGCATTATCACCATGAACACTGTCACCATGGGAACTTTCAACATGGGCACTGTCAGCATGCGAACTGTCACCATGGGCAGTGTCACCATGAGAATTGTCACCAAAGGCACTGTCAATGTGAACACTATCACCATGAGCACTATTACCATGGGCAGTGTCACCATGAGCAATATCACCATGGGCAGTGTCACCATGGGCACTATCACCGTGAGCACTATCACCAAGGGAACTGTCACCGTGACCACTGTCATCGTGAGCACTATCACCCTGAGCACTGTCACCATGAGCACTGTCACCGTCGGTACTGTCACCATGAGCACTGTCACCATGGGCACAGTCACCATGGGAACTGTCACCATGAGCACTATCACCGTCAGCACTATCACCATGGGCAGTGTCACCATGAGCAATATCACCATGGGCACTGTCAACATGAGCACTATTACCATGGGCAATATCACCATGAGCTCTATCACCGTGAGCACTGTCACCGTGGGCACTGTCACCGTGTGCACTGTCCCCATGAGCACTGTCACCATGAGCACTATCACCAAGGGCACTGTCACCGTGAGCACTGTCACCATGAGCACTATCACAATGGGCACTGTCACCATAGGCACTGTCACCATGGACACTGTCACCATGAGCACTATCATAATGGGCAGTGCTACCATGAGGAATTTCACCATCGGAACTCCAACCAGGTACACTGCCAGCATGAGCACATTCACCATGGGCAGTGCCACCATAAGCACTGTCACCATGGGCACTTTCAACATGGGCCCTGTCACCATGCGAACTGTCACCATGAGCACTATCACCGTGAGCACTATCACCATGAGCATTGTCACCGTGGGCACTGTCACCAGGAGCACTGTCACCATGGGCACTGTCACCAGGAGCACTGTCACCATGGGCACTGTAACCATGGGAACTGTCACCATGAGCACTATCACCGTGAGCACTATCACCATGGGAAGTGTATCGTGAACAATATCACCATGGGTACTGTCAACGTGAGCACTATTACCATGGGCACTATCACCATGGGCATTGTTACTGTGAGCACTGCCACCATGAGCACTGTCACTGTGGGCACTGTCAACATGAGCACTGTCACCATGGGCAATGTCACCATGGGAACTGTCACCATGAGCACTGTCATCATTAGCACTATCATCATGGGCACTGTCACCATGGGAACGGTCACCATGGGCATTGTCAAGATGAGCACTATCACCATGGGAACTCTCACCATGAGCACTGTCACCGTGGGCACTCTCAACATGAGCACTGTCACCATGGAAACGGTCACCTTGGGTGCTGTCACCATGGGCACTCTCATCATAGGCCCTGTCACCATGGGCACTGTCACCATGGACACTGTCACCATGAGCACTATCATCATGGGCAGTGCCACCATAACAGTTGTACCATGGGAACTCCAACCATGTACACCTCCAGCATGAGCACTGTCACCATGGGCAGGGTCAACATGAGCACTGTCACCATGGGCACTTTCAACAGGGGCAGAGTCACCATGCAAACTGCCACCATGAGCACTATCACGATGAGCACTATCACCAAGGGCACTGTCACCGTGAGCACTATCACCGTGAGCATTATCACCATGAGCACTGTCACCATGAGCACTGTCACCGTGGGCATTGTCACCATGGGCACTGTCACGGTGGGCACTGTAACCATGGGAACTGTCACCATGAGTACAATCACCATGAGCACTATCACCATGGGCAGTGTCACCGTGAGAAATATCACCATGGGCACTGTCACATTGAGCACTGTTACCATGGGTACTATCACCAAGGGCACTGTCACCGTGAGCACTGTTACCATGAGCACTTTCACCGTGGGCACAGTCAACATGAACACTGTCATCATGGGCACTGTC
The DNA here is from genome assembly GCF_965194805.1 of Balaenoptera borealis. Lineage (NCBI taxonomy): Eukaryota > Metazoa > Chordata > Mammalia > Artiodactyla > Balaenopteridae > Balaenoptera > Balaenoptera borealis. The sequence continues at coordinate 18,073,905 of NC_138874.1, forward strand.
GGCCTGGGAACTCTCACCATGAGCACTGTCACCATGGGAAATGTCACCATGGGCACTATCACTATGGGCACTGTCACCATGGGCAGTGTCACTACGAGCACTGTCACCATGGGCAGTGTCACCATGGGAACTGTCACGATGAGCATTATCACCCTGAGCACTATCACCATGGGCAGTGTCACCGTGATCATTATCAACATGGGCATTGTCACCATCATCACTATTACCATGGGCACTATCACGTCGAGAACTATCACCGTGAACACTGTCACCGTGGGCACAGTCACCATGGGCACTGTCAACATGAGCACAGTCAGCATAGGAACTCTCACCATGAGCACTGTCACCATGGGAAATGTCACCATGGGCACTGTCACCATGAGCACTATCATCATGGGCAGTGCCACCATGAGGAATTTCACCATGGGAACTCCAACCATATGCACCGCCAGCTTTAGCACAGTCACCATGGGCTGTGTCACCATGAGCACTGTCACCATGGGCACTGTCACCATGCGTACTCTCACCATGAGTACTGTCACCGTGGGTAATGTCACCATGAGCACTTTCACTGTGGGCACTGTCACCATGGTAACTGTCACAATGGGCACTGTCACCGTGAGCACTATTACCATGGGCACTATCACCAAGGGCACTGTCACTGTGAGCACTGTCACCATGAGCACTGTCACCATGGGCACTGTCGCCATGGGTACTGTCACCATGGGTAATGTCATCATGGGAATTCTTAGCAAGAGCATAGTCACCATGGGCACGGTCACCATGGACAATGTCAACATGAGCACTCTCACCATGGAAAATGTCACCATGAGCACTATCACCGTGGGCAGTGTCACCGTGATCAATATCACCATGGGCATTGTCACCATGAGCACTATCACCATAGACACTGTCACCACGGGCACTCTCACCATGGGCATTTTCATCATGGACACTCTCACCATGAACACTTTCAACATGGGAAGTGTCACCATGGTCACTGTCACCATGGGCACTTTCAACATGGGCACTGTCACCTTGCGAAATGTCACCATGGGCAGTGTCACCATGAGCACTGTCACCATTGGCACTGTCACCATCAACACTATCATCATGAGGAATTTCAACATGGGAACACCAACCCTGTACACCGCCAGCATGAGCAAAGTCACCATGGGCATTATCACCATGAACACTGTCACCATGGGAACTTTCAACATGGGCACTGTCAGCATGCGAACTGTCACCATGGGCAGTGTCACCATGAGAATTGTCACCAAAGGCACTGTCAATGTGAACACTATCACCATGAGCACTATTACCATGGGCAGTGTCACCATGAGCAATATCACCATGGGCAGTGTCACCATGGGCACTATCACCGTGAGCACTATCACCAAGGGAACTGTCACCGTGACCACTGTCATCGTGAGCACTATCACCCTGAGCACTGTCACCATGAGCACTGTCACCGTCGGTACTGTCACCATGAGCACTGTCACCATGGGCACAGTCACCATGGGAACTGTCACCATGAGCACTATCACCATCAGCACTATCACCATGGGCAGTGTCACCATGAGCAATATCACCATGGGCACTGTCAACATGAGCACTATTACCATGGGCAATATCACCATGAGCTCTATCACCGTGAGCACTGTCACCATGGGCACTGTCACCGTGTGCACTGTCCCCATGAGCACTGTCACCATGAGCACTATCACCAAGGGCACTGTCACCGTGAGCACTGTCACCATGAGCACTATCACAATGGGCACTGTCACCATAGGCACTGTCACCATGGACACTGTCACCATGAGCACTATCATAATGGGCAGTGCTACCATGAGGAATTTCACCATCGGAACTCCAACCAGGTACACTGCCAGCATGAGCACATTCACCATGGGCAGTGCCACCATAAGCACTGTCACCATGGGCACTTTCAACATGGGCCCTGTCACCATGCGAACTGTCACCATGAGCACTATCACCGTGAGCACTATCACCATGAGCATTGTCACCGTGGGCACTGTCATCAGGAGCACTGTCACCATGGGCACTGTAACCATGGGAACTGTCACCATGAGCACTATCACCGTGAGCACTATCACCATGGGAAGTGTACCGTGAACAATATCACCATGGGTACTGTCAACGTGAGCACTATTACCATGGGCACTATCACCATGGGCATTGTTACTGTGAGCACTGCCACCATGAGCACTGTCACTGTGGGCACTGTCAACATGAGCACTGTCACCATGGGCAATGTCACCATGGGAACTGTCACCATGAGCACTGTCATCATTAGCACTATCATCATGGGCACTGTCACCATGGGAACGGTCACCATGGGCATTGTCAAGATGAGCACTATCACCATGGGAACTCTCACCATGAGCACTGTCACCGTGGGCACTGTCAACATGAGCACTGTCACCATGGAAACGGTCACCTTGGGTGCTGTCACCATGGGCACTCTCATCATAGGCCCTGTCACCATGGGCACTGTCACCATGGACACTGTCACCATGAGCACTATCATCATGGGCAGTGCCACCATAACAGTTGTACCATGGGAACTCCAACCATGTACACCTCCAGCATGAGCACTTTCACCATGGGCAGGGTCAACATGAGCACTGTCACCATGGGCACTTTCAACAGGGGCAGAGTCACCATGCAAACTGCCACCATGAGCACTATCACGATGAGCACTATCACCAAGGGCACTGTCACCGTGAGCACTATCACCGTGAGCATTATCACCATGAGCACTGTCACCATGAGCACTGTCACCGTGGGCATTGTCACCATGGGCACTGTCACGGTGGGCACTGTAACCATGGGAACTGTCACCATGAGTACAATCACCATGAGCACTATCACCATGGGCAGTGTCACCGTGAGAAATATCACCATGGGCACTGTCACATTGAGCACTGTTACCATGGGTACTATCACCAAGGGCACTGTCACCGTGAGCACTGTTACCATGAGCACTTTCACCGTGGGCACAGTCAACATGAACACTGTCATCATGGGCACTGTCGGCCTGGGAACTCTCACCATGAGCACTGTCACCATGGGAAATGTCACCATGGGCACTATCACTATGGGCACTGTCACCATGGGCAGTGTCACTACGAGCACTGTCACCATGGGCAGTGTCACCATGGGAACTGTCACGATGAGCATTATCACCCTGAGCACTATCACCATGGGCAGTGTCACCGTGATCAATATCAACATGGGCAGTGTCACCATCAGCACTATTACCATGGGCACTATCACGTCGAGAACTATCACCGTGAACACTGTCACCGTGGGCACAGTCACCATGGGCACTGTCAACATGAGCACAGTCAGCATAGGAACTCTCACCATGAGCACTGTCACCATGGGAAATGTCACCATGGGCACTGTCACCATGAGCACTATCATCATGGGCAGTGCCACCATGAGGAATTTCACCATGGGAACTCCAACCATATGCACCGCCAGCTTTAGCACAGTCACCATGGGCTGTGTCACCATGAGCACTGTCACCATGGGCACTGTCACCATGCGTACTCTCACCATGAGTACTGTCACCGTGGGTAATGTCACCATGAGCACTTTCACTGTGGGCACTGTCACCATGGTAACTGTCACCATGGGCACTGTCACCGTGAGCACTATTACCATGGGCACTATCACCAAGGGCACTGTCACTGTGAGCACTGTCACCATGAGCACTGTCACCATGGGCACTGTCGCCATGGGTACTGTCACCATGGGTAATGTCATCATGGGAATTCTTAGCAAGAGCATAGTCACCATGGGCACGGTCACCATGGACAATGTCAACATGAGCACTCTCACCATGGAAAATGTCACCATGAGCACTATCACCGTGGGCAGTGTCACCGTGATCAATATCACCATGGGCATTGTCACCATGAGCACTATCACCATAGACACTGTCACCATGGGCACTCTCACCATGGGCATTTTCATCATGGACACTCTCACCATGAACACTTTCAACATGGGAAGTGTCACCATGGTCACTGTCACCATGGGCACTTTCAACATGGGCACTGTCACCTTGCGAAATGTCACCATGGGCAGTGTCACCATGAGCACTGTCACCATTGGCACTGTCAACATGGACACTGTCACCATCAACACTATCATCATGAGGAATTTCAACATGGGAACACCAACCCTGTACACCGCCAGCATGAGCAAAGTCACCATGGGCATTATCACCATGAACACTGTCACCATGGGAACTTTCAACATGGGCACTGTCAGCATGCGAACTGTCACCATGGGCAGTGTCACCATGAGAATTGTCACCAAAGGCACTGTCAATGTGAACACTATCACCATGAGCACTATTACCATGGGCAGTGTCACCATGAGCAATATCACCATGGGCAGTGTCACCATGGGCACTATCACCGTGAGCACTATCACCAAGGGAACTGTCACCGTGACCACTGTCATCGTGAGCACTATCACCCTGAGCACTGTCACCGTCGGTACTGTCACCATGAGCACTGTCACCATGGGCACAGTCACCATGGGAACTGTCACCATGAGCACTATCACCGTCAGCACTATCACCATGGGCAGTGTCACCATGAGCAATATCACCATGGGCACTGTCAACATGAGCACTATTACCATGGGCAATATCACCATGAGCTCTATCACCGTGAGCACTGTCACCGTGGGCACTGTCACCGTGTGCACTGTCCCCATGAGCACTGTCACCATGAGCACTATCACCAAGGGCACTGTCACCGTGAGCACTGTCACCATGAGCACTATCACAATGGGCACTGTCACCATAGGCACTGTCACCATGGACACTGTCACCATGAGCACTATCATAATGGGCAGTGCTACCATGAGGAATTTCACCATCGGAACTCCAACCAGGTACACTGCCAGCATGAGCACATTCACCATGGGCAGTGCCACCATAAGCACTGTCACCATGGGCACTTTCAACATGGGCCCTGTCACCATGCGAACTGTCACCATGAGCACTATCACCGTGAGCACTATCACCATGAGCATTGTCACCGTGGGCACTGTCACCAGGAGCACTGTCACCATGGGCACTGTCACCAGGAGCACTGTCACCATGGGCACTGTAACCATGGGAACTGTCACCATGAGCACTATCACCGTGAGCACTATCACCATGGGAAGTGTATCGTGAACAATATCACCATGGGTACTGTCAACGTGAGCACTATTACCATGGGCACTATCACCATGGGCATTGTTACTGTGAGCACTGCCACCATGAGCACTGTCACTGTGGGCACTGTCAACATGAGCACTGTCACCATGGGCAATGTCACCATGGGAACTGTCACCATGAGCACTGTCATCATTAGCACTATCATCATGGGCACTGTCACCATGGGAACGGTCACCATGGGCATTGTCAAGATGAGCACTATCACCATGGGAACTCTCACCATGAGCACTGTCACCGTGGGCACTCTCAACATGAGCACTGTCACCATGGAAACGGTCACCTTGGGTGCTGTCACCATGGGCACTCTCATCATAGGCCCTGTCACCATGGGCACTGTCACCATGGACACTGTCACCATGAGCACTATCATCATGGGCAGTGCCACCATAACAGTTGTACCATGGGAACTCCAACCATGTACACCTCCAGCATGAGCACTGTCACCATGGGCAGGGTCAACATGAGCACTGTCACCATGGGCACTTTCAACAGGGGCAGAGTCACCATGCAAACTGCCACCATGAGCACTATCACGATGAGCACTATCACCAAGGGCACTGTCACCGTGAGCACTATCACCGTGAGCATTATCACCATGAGCACTGTCACCATGAGCACTGTCACCGTGGGCATTGTCACCATGGGCACTGTCACGGTGGGCACTGTAACCATGGGAACTGTCACCATGAGTACAATCACCATGAGCACTATCACCATGGGCAGTGTCACCGTGAGAAATATCACCATGGGCACTGTCACATTGAGCACTGTTACCATGGGTACTATCACCAAGGGCACTGTCACCGTGAGCACTGTTACCATGAGCACTTTCACCGTGGGCACAGTCAACATGAACACTGTCATCATGGGCACTGTCGGCCTGGGAACTCTCACCATGAGCACTGTCACCATGGGAAATGTCACCATGGGCACTATCACTATGGGCACTGTCACCATGGGCAGTGTCACTACGAGCACTGTCACCATGGGCAGTGTCACCATGGGAACTGTCACGATGAGCATTATCACCCTGAGCACTATCACCATGGGCAGTGTCACCGTGATCATTATCAACATGGGCAGTGTCACCATCAGCACTATTACCATGGGCACTATCACGTCGAGAACTATCACCGTGAACACTGTCACCGTGGGCACAGTCACCATGGGCACTGTCAACATGAGCACAGTCAGCATAGGAACTCTCACCATGAGCACTGTCACCATGGGAAATGTCACCATGGGCACTGTCACCATGAGCACTATCATCATGGGCAGTGCCACCATGAGGAATTTCACCATGGGAACTCCAACCATATGCACCGCCAGCTTTAGCACAGTCACCATGGGCTGTGTCACCATGAGCACTGTCACCATGGGCACTGTCACCATGCGTACTCTCACCATGAGTACTGTCACCGTGGGTAATGTCACCATGAGCACTTTCACTGTGGGCACTGTCACCATGGTAACTGTCACCATGGGCACTGTCACCGTGAGCACTATTACCATGGGCACTATCACCAAGGGCACTGTCACTGTGAGCACTGTCACCATGAGCACTGTCACCATGGGCACTGTCGCCATGGGTACTGTCACCATGGGTAATGTCATCATGGGAATTCTTAGCAAGAGCATAGTCACCATGGGCACGGTCACCATGGACAATGTCAACATGAGCACTCTCACCATGGAAAATGTCACCATGAGCACTATCACCGTGGGCAGTGTCACCGTGATCAATATCACCATGGGCATTGTCACCATGAGCACTATCACCATAGACACTGTCACCATGGGCACTCTCACCATGGGCATTTTCATCATGGACACTCTCACCATGAACACTTTCAACATGGGAAGTGTCACCATGGTCACTGTCACCATGGGCACTTTCAACATGGGCACTGTCACCTTGCGAAATGTCACCATGGGCAGTGTCACCATGAGCACTGTCACCATTGGCACTGTCAACATGGACACTGTCACCATCAACACTATCATCATGAGGAATTTCAACATGGGAACACCAACCCTGTACACCGCCAGCATGAGCAAAGTCACCATGGGCATTATCACCATGAACACTGTCACCATGGGAACTTTCAACATGGGCACTGTCAGCATGCGAACTGTCACCATGGGCAGTGTCACCATGAGAATTGTCACCAAAGGCACTGTCAATGTGAACACTATCACCATGAGCACTATTACCATGGGCAGTGTCACCATGAGCAATATCACCATGGGCAGTGTCACCATGGGCACTATCACCGTGAGCACTATCACCAAGGGAACTGTCACCGTGACCACTGTCATCGTGAGCACTATCACCCTGAGCACTGTCACCATGAGCACTGTCACCGTCGGTACTGTCACCATGAGCACTGTCACCATGGGCACAGTCACCATGGGAACTGTCACCATGAGCACTATCACCGTCAGCACTATCACCATGGGCAGTGTCACCATGAGCAATATCACCATGGGCACTGTCAACATGAGCACTATTACCATGGGCAATATCACCATGAGCTCTATCACCGTGAGCACTGTCACCATGGGCACTGTCACCGTGTGCACTGTCCCCATGAGCACTGTCACCATGAGCACTATCACCAAGGGCACTGTCACCGTGAGCACTGTCACCATGAGCACTATCACAATGGGCACTGTCACCATAGGCACTGTCACCATGGACACTGTTACCATGAGCACTATCATAATGGGCAGTGCTACCATGAGGAATTTCACCATCGGAACTCCAACCAGGTACACTGCCAGCATGAGCACATTCACCATGGGCAGTGCCACCATAAGCACTGTCACCATGGGCACTTTCAACATGGGCCCTGTCACCATGCGAACTGTCACCATGAGCACTATCACCGTGAGCACTATCACCATGAGCATTGTCACCGTGGGCACTGTCACCAGGAGCACTGTCACCATGGGCACTGTAACCATGGGAACTGTCACCATGAGCACTATCACCGTGAGCACTATCACCATGGGAAGTGTACCGTGAACAATATCACCATGGGTACTGTCAACGTGAGCACTATTACCATGGGCACTATCACCATGGGCATTGTTACTGTGAGCACTGCCACCATGAGCACTGTCACTGTGGGCACTGTCAACATGAGCACTGTCACCATGGGCAATGTCACCATGGGAACTGTCACCATGAGCACTGTCATCATTAGCACTATCATCATGGGCACTGTCACCATGGGAACGGTCACCATGGGCATTGTCAAGATGAGCACTATCACCATGGGAACTCTCACCATGAGCACTGTCACCGTGGGCACTGTCAACATGAGCACTGTCACCATGGAAACGGTCACCTTGGGTGCTGTCACCATGGGCACTCTCACCATAGGCCCTGTCACCATGGGCACTGTCACCATGGACACTGTCACCATGAGCACTATCATCATGGGCAGTGCCACCATAACAGTTGTACCATGGGAACTCCAACCATGTACACCTCCAGCATGAGCACTGTCACCATGGGCAGGGTCAACATGAGCACTGTCACCATGGGCACTTTCAACAGGGGCAGAGTCACCATGCAAACTGCCACCATGAGCACTATCACGATGAGCACTATCACCAAGGGCACTGTCACCGTGAGCACTATCACCGTGAGCATTATCACCATGAGCACTGTCACCATGAGCACTGTCACCGTGGGCATTGTCACCATGGGCACTGTCACGGTGGGCACTGTAACCATGGGAACTGTCACCATGAGTACAATCACTGTGAGCACTATCACCATGGGCAGTGTCACCGTGAGAAATATCACCATGGGCACTGTCACATTGAGCACTGTTACCATGGGTACTATCACCAAGGGCACTGTCACCGTGAGCACTGTTACCATGAGCACTTTCACCGTGGGCACAGTCAACATGAACACTGTCATCATGGGCACTGTCGGCCTGGGAACTCTCACCATGAGCACTGTCACCATGGGAAATGTCACCATGGGCACTATCACTATGGGCACTGTCACCATGGGCAGTGTCACTACGAGCACTGTCACCATGGGCAGTGTCACCATGGGAACTGTCACGATGAGCATTATCACCCTGAGCACTATCACCATGGGCAGTGTCACCGTGATCAATATCAACATGGGCAGTGTCACCATCAGCACTATTACCATGGGCACTATCACGTCGAGAACTATCACCGTGAACACTGTCACCATGGGCACAGTCACCATGGGCACTGTCAACATGAGCACAGTCAGCATAGGAACTCTCACCATGAGCACTGTCACCATGGGAAATGTCACCATGGGCACTGTCACCATGAGCACTATCATCATGGGCAGTGCCACCATGAGGAATTTCACCATGGGAACTCCAACCATATGCACCGCCAGCTTTAGCACAGTCACCATGGGCTGTGTCACCATGAGCACTGTCACCATGGGCACTGTCACCATGCGTACTCTCACCATGAGTACTGTCACCGTGGGTAATGTCACCATGAGCACTTTCACTGTGGGCACTGTCACCATGGTAACTGTCACCATGGGCACTGTCACCGTGAGCACTATTACCATGGGCACTATCACCAAGGGCACTGTCACTGTGAGCACTGTCACCATGAGCACTGTCACCATGGGCACTGTCGCCATGGGTACTGTCACCATGGGTAATGTCATCATGGGAATTCTTAGCAAGAGCATAGTCACCATGGGCACGGTCACCATGGACAATGTCAACATGAGCACTCTCACCATGGAAAATGTCACCATGAGCACTATCACCGTGGGCAGTGTCACCGTGATCAATATCACCATGGGCATTGTCACCATGAGCACTATCACCATAGACACTGTCACCATGGGCACTCTCACCATGGGCATTTTCATCAGGGACACTCTCACCATGAACACTTTCAACATGGGAAGTGTCACCATGGTCACTGTCACCATGGGCACTTTCAACATGGGCACTGTCACCTTGCGAAATGTCACCATGGGCAGTGTCACCATGAGCACTGTCACCATTGGCACTGTCAACATGGACACTGTCACCATCAACACTATCATCATGAGGAATTTCAACATGGGAACACCAACCCTGTACACCGCCAGCATGAGCAAAGTCACCATGGGCATTATCACCATGAACACTGTCACCATGGGAACTTTCAACATGGGCACTGTCAGCATGCGAACTGTCACCATGGGCAGTGTCACCATGAGAATTGTCACCAAAGGCACTGTCAATGTGAACACTATCACCATGAGCACTATTACCATGGGCAGTGTCACCATGAGCAATATCACCATGGGCAGTGTCACCATGGGCACTATCACCGTGAGCACTATCACCAAGGGAACTGTCACCGTGACCACTGTCATCGTGAGCACTATCACCCTGAGCACTGTCACCATGAGCACTGTCACCGTCGGTACTGTCACCATGAGCACTGTCACCATGGGCACAGTCACCATGGGAACTGTCACCATGAGCACTATCACCGTCAGCACTATCACCATGGGCAGTGTCACCATGAGCAATATCACCATGGGCACTGTCAACATGAGCACTATTACCATGGGCAATATCACCATGAGCTCTATCACCGTGAGCACTGTCACCATGGGCACTGTCACCGTGTGCACTGTCCCCATGAGCACTGTCACCATGAGCACTATCACCAAGGGCACTGTCACCGTGAGCACTGTCACCATGAGCACTATCACAATGGGCACTGTCACCATAGGCACTGTCACCATGGACACTGTCACCATGAGCACTATCATAATGGGCAGTGCTACCATGAGGAATTTCACCATCGGAACTCCAACCAGGTACACTGCCAGCATGAGCACATTCACCATGGGCAGTGCCACCATAAGCACTGTCACCATGGGCACTTTCAACATGGGCCCTGTCACCATGCGAACTGTCACCATGAGCACTATCACCATGAGCACTATCACCATGAGCATTGTCACCGTGGGCACTGTCACCAGGAGCACTGTCACCATGGGCACTGTAACCATGGGAACTGTCACCATGAGCACTATCACCGTGAGCACTATCACCATGGGAAGTGTACCGTGAACAATATCACCATGGGTACTGTCAACGTGAGCACTATTACCATGGGCACTATCACCATGGGCATTGTTACTGTGAGCACTGCCACCATGAGCACTGTCACTGTGGGCACTGTCAACATGAGCACTGTCACCATGGGCAATGTCACCATGGGAACTGTCACCATGAGCACTGTCATCATTAGCACTATCATCATGGGCACTGTCACCATGGGAACGGTCACCATGGGCATTGTCAAGATGAGCACTATCACCATGGGAACTCTCACCATGAGCACTGTCACCGTGGGCACTGTCAACATGAGCACTGTCACCATGGAAACGGTCACCTTGGGTGCTGTCACCATGGGCACTCTCATCATAGGCCCTGTCACCATGGGCACTGTCACCATGGACACTGTCACCATGAGCACTATCATCATGGGCAGTGCCACCATAACAGTTGTACCATGGGAACTCCAACCATGTACACCTCCAGCATGAGCACTGTCACCATGGGCAGGGTCAACATGAGCACTGTCACCATGGGCACTTTCAACAGGGGCAGAGTCACCATGCAAACTGCCACCATGAGCACTATCACGATGAGCACTATCACCAAGGGCACTGTCACCGTGAGCACTATCACCGTGAGCATTATCACCATGAGCACTGTCACCATGAGCACTGTCACCGTGGGCATTGTCACCATGGGCACTGTCACGGTGGGCACTGTAACCATGGGAACTGTCACCATGAGTACAATCACCGTGAGCACTATCACCATGGGCAGTGTCACCGTGAGAAATATCACCATGGGCACTGTCACATTGAGCACTGTTACCATGGGTACTATCACCAAGGGCACTGTCACCGTGAGCACTGTTACCATGAGCACTTTCACCGTGGGCACAGTCAACATGAACACTGTCATCATGGGCACTGTCGGCCTGGGAACTCTCACCATGAGCACTGTCACCATGGGAAATGTCACCATGGGCACTATCACTATGGGCACTGTCACCATGGGCAGTGTCACTACGAGCACTGTCACCATGGGCAGTGTCACCATGGGAACTGTCACGATGAGCATTATCACCCTGAGCACTATCACCATGGGCAGTGTCACCGTGATCAATATCAACATGGGCAGTGTCACCATCAGCACTATTACCATGGGCACTATCACGTCGAGAACTATCACCGTGAACACTGTCACCGTGGGCACAGTCACCATGGGCACTGTCAACATGAGCACAGTCAGCATAGGAACTCTCACCATGAGCACTGTCACCATGGGAAATGTCACCATGGGCACTGTCACCATGAGCACTATCATCATGGGCAGTGCCACCATGAGGAATTTCACCATGGGAACTCCAACCATATGCACCGCCAGCTTTAGCACAGTCACCATGGGCTGTGTCACCATGAGCACTGTCACCATGGGCACTGTCACCATGCGTACTCTCACCATGAGTACTGTCACCGTGGGTAATGTCACCATGAGCACTTTCACTGTGGGCACTGTCACCATGGTAACTGTCACCATGGGCACTGTCACCGTGAGCACTATTACCATGGGCACTATCACCAAGGGCACTGTCACTGTGAGCACTGTCACCATGAGCACTGTCACCATGGGCACTGTCGCCATGGGTACTGTCACCATGGGTAATGTCATCATGGGAATTCTTAGCAAGAGCATAGTCACCATGGGCACGGTCACCATGGACAATGTCAACATGAGCACTCTCACCATGGAAAATGTCACCATGAGCACTATCACCGTGGGCAGTGTCACCGTGATCAATATCACCATGGGCATTGTCACCATGAGCACTATCACCATAGACACTGTCACCATGGGCACTCTCACCATGGGCATTTTCATCATGGACACTCTCACCATGAACACTTTCAACATGGGAAGTGTCACCATGGTCACTGTCACCATGGGCACTTTCAACATGGGCACTGTCACCTTGCGAAATGTCACCATGGGCAGTGTCACCATGAGCACTGTCACCATTGGCACTGTCAACATGGACACTGTCACCATCAACACTATCATCATGAGGAATTTCAACATGGGAACACCAACCCTGTACACCGCCAGCATGAGCAAAGTCACCATGGGCATTATCACCATGAACACTGTCACCATGGGAACTTTCAACATGGGCACTGTCAGCATGCGAACTGTCACCATGGGCAGTGTCACCATGAGAATTGTCACCAAAGGCACTGTCAATGTGAACACTATCACCATGAGCACTATTACCATGGGCAGTGTCACCATGAGCAATATCACCATGGGCAGTGTCACCATGGGCACTATCACCGTGAGCACTATCACCAAGGGAACTGTCACCGTGACCACTGTCATCGTGAGCACTATCACCCTGAGCACTGTCACCATGAGCACTGTCACCGTCGGTACTGTCACCATGAGCACTGTCACCATGGGCACAGTCACCATGGGAACTGTCACCATGAGCACTATCACCGTCAGCACTATCACCATGGGCAGTGTCACCATGAGCAATATCACCATGGGCACTGTCAACATGAGCACTATTACCATGGGCAATATCACCATGAGCTCTATCACCGTGAGCACTGTCACCGTGGGCACTGTCACCATGTGCACTGTCCCCATGAGCACTGTCACCATGAGCACTATCACCAAGGGCACTGTCACCGTGAGCACTGTCACCATGAGCACTATCACAATGGGCACTGTCACCATAGGCACTGTCACCATGGACACTGTCACCATGAGCACTATCATAATGGGCAGTGCTACCATGAGGAATTTCACCATCGGAACTCCAACCAGGTACACTGCCAGCATGAGCACATTCACCATGGGCAGTGCCACCATAAGCACTGTCACCATGGGCACTTTCAACATGGGCCCTGTCACCATGCGAACTGTCACCATGAGCACTATCACCGTGAGCACTATCACCATGAGCATTGTCACCGTGGGCACTGTCACCAGGAGCACTGTCACCATGGGCACTGTCACCAGGAGCACTGTCACCATGGGCACTGTAACCATGGGAACTGTCACCATGAGCACTATCACCGTGAGCACTATCACCATGGGAAGTGTATCGTGAACAATATCACCATGGGTACTGTCAACGTGAGCACTATTACCATGGGCACTATCACCATGGGCATTGTTACTGTGAGCACTGCCACCATGAGCACTGTCACTGTGGGCACTGTCAACATGAGCACTGTCACCATGGGCAATGTCACCATGGGAACTGTCACCATGAGCACTGTCATCATTAGCACTATCATCATGGGCACTGTCACCATGGGAACGGTCACCATGGGCATTGTCAAGATGAGCACTATCACCATGGGAACTCTCACCATGAGCACTGTCACCGTGGGCACTCTCAACATGAGCACTGTCACCATGGAAACGGTCACCTTGGGTGCTGTCACCATGGGCACTCTCATCATAGGCCCTGTCACCATGGGCACTGTCACCATGGACACTGTCACCATGAGCACTATCATCATGGGCAGTGCCACCATAACAGTTGTACCATGGGAACTCCAACCATGTACACCTCCAGCATGAGCACTGTCACCATGGGCAGGGTCAACATGAGCACTGTCACCATGGGCACTTTCAACAGGGGCAGAGTCACCATGCAAACTGCCACCATGAGCACTATCACGATGAGCACTATCACCAAGGGCACTGTCACCGTGAGCACTATCACCGTGAGCATTATCACCATGAGCACTGTCACCATGAGCACTGTCACCGTGGGCATTGTCACCATGGGCACTGTCACGGTGGGCACTGTAACCATGGGAACTGTCACCATGAGTACAATCACCATGAGCACTATCACCATGGGCAGTGTCACCGTGAGAAATATCACCATGGGCACTGTCACATTGAGCACTGTTACCATGGGTACTATCACCAAGGGCACTGTCACCGTGAGCACTGTTACCATGAGCACTTTCACCGTGGGCACAGTCAACATGAACACTGTCATCATGGGCACTGTCGGCCTGGGAACTCTCACCATGAGCACTGTCACCATGGGAAATGTCACCATGGGCACTATCACTATGGGCACTGTCACCATGGGCAGTGTCACTACGAGCACTGTCACCATGGGCAGTGTCACCATGGGAACTGTCACGATGAGCATTATCACCCTGAGCACTATCACCATGGGCAGTGTCACCGTGATCATTATCAACATGGGCAGTGTCACCATCAGCACTATTACCATGGGCACTATCACGTCGAGAACTATCACCGTGAACACTGTCACCGTGGGCACAGTCACCATGGGCACTGTCAACATGAGCACAGTCAGCATAGGAACTCTCACCATGAGCACTGTCACCATGGGAAATGTCACCAT